>NC_088610.1:28714915-29330656 GCF_036013475.1 Columba livia | reverse complement strand
ACAGAGTGTGTGTCACAAATCCCATTGCACAGTGTGTGTGTCACAAACCCCATTGGAAATTCTGTGTGTCACAAACTCCATTGGATAGCGTGTGTGTGTTACAAACTCCAATGGACAGTGTGTGTGTCACAAACCCACCTGGACAGCATGTGTGTCACAAACCCCTATGGACTGTGTGTGTGTGCCACAAGCACATTGGACAGCATGCGTGTCACAAACACCATTGCACCGCATGTGTCTGTCACAATCCCCATTGGACAGCATGTGTGTGTCACATTTCCCATTGGACAGTGTGTGTGTGTCACAATCCCCATTGGACAGAGTGGGTGTGACAAACCCCATTGGACAGTGTGTGTGTCACAATCCCCCCTGGATATTGTGTGTGTCACAAACACCATTTGACACCGTGAGTGTCACAAACACCATTGGACAGTGTGTGTGTGTCAGAAACCCCATTGGAAAGTGTGTGTGTCAAAAACCCCACAGGAAATTGTGTGTGTCGCAAACCCCATTGGATACCATGTGTGTGCCACAAATCCAATTAGACAGTGTGTGTGTCACAAAACCCACTGGACAGCGTGTGTGTATCACAAACCCCTTAAGACAGTGTGTGTGTCACAAGCCCATTGGACAGAGTGTGTGTGTCACAAACCTCATTGTACAGTGCATGTCTCACAATCCTCATTGGACAGCGTGTGTGTTACAAACCCCATTGGACAGAGTGTGTGTGAGAAACCCCATTGCACAGTTTGTGTGTCACAAACCCCATTGGACAGACTGGGTGTGCCAAACCCCGCTGGACTTTGTTTGTGTGTCACAAACCCCATTTGACAGCGTGTGTGTGTCACAATCCCCATTGGACAATGTGTGTGTCACAAGCCCCATTGGACAGAGTGTGTGTGACAAAACCCATTGGACAGTGTGTGTGTCACAAAACCCACTGGACAGGGTGTGTGTCACGAACCCCGTTGGACAGCGTATGTGTCACAATTCCCATTGGACAGAGTGTGTGTGTCACATAACCCATTGGACAGCGTGTGTATCACAAAAATCTTTGGACATCGTGTGTGTCACAAACACCATTGGACAGAGTGTGTTTGTCACAAACCCCATTGGACAAAGTGGGTGTGACAAACCCCATTGGACAGCGCGTGTTTGGCACAAATCCCTTGGGAAAATGTGTTTTCAATAAACCCCATTTGATAGCATGTATGTGTCACAAACCCCACTGGATAGTTTGCCTGTCACAAACCAGACTGGATAGCGTGTGTGTAACAAAACCCCCAGGACAGTGTGTGTGTCACAAAAACCATTGGACAGCGTGTGTGTCAGTAACCCCATAGGACAGCCTGTGTGTGTCACAATCCCCATTGGATAGAGCGTATGTGACAAACCCCATTGGACAGAGTGTGTGTCACAAACCCCCCTGGACAGTGTGTGTGTCACAAAACCTATTGGACAGTGTGTGTATCATAGAAACCACTGGACAGCGTGTGTGTCACGAACCCCAACTCACAGCTTGTGCTCCACAAGCACCATTGGACAGAGTGTGTGTGTCACAAACCCACCTGGACAGTGTGTGTGTCGCAATACCCATTGGACAGCGTGTGTGTCACAAAACCCATTAGACATTGTGTGTGTGTCAGAAACACTCTTGGACAGCGTGTGTATCTCACAAACCCTATTGCACATTGTGTGTGTCACAAACGCCACTGGACAGCTTGTGTGTCCCAAACCCCATTGGACATTGTGTGTGTCACAAACCCCATTGGACAGAGTGTGTGTCACAAACTCCTTTGGACATTGTGTGTGTCACAAACCCCCCTGGAAAGCGTGTGTGTCACAAACATCATTGGACAGCGTGTGTTTGTCACAAACCCCATTTGAGAGAGTGGGTGTGACAAACCCCATTGGACAGTGTGTGTGTCACAATCCCCCCTGGACATTGTGTGTGTCACAAACCCCATTTCACACTGTGTGTGTCACAAACACTATTGGGCAGCGTGTGTATGTCACAAAACCTATTGAACAGCGTGTGTGTCACAAACCCCACTGGACAGCGTGTGTGTCACAATCCCCATTGGACAGTGTGTGTGTTTCACAAACCCCATTGGACATTGTGTGTGTCACAAACCCCCCTGGACAGCGTGTGTGTCACAAACATCATTGGACAGAGTATATGTGACAAACCCCTTTAAACAGTGTGTGTGTCTCAAACCCCCCTGGACAGTCTTTGTGTCACATCACCCATTGGACAGAGTGTGTGTCAGAAACCCCATTGGACAGTATGCGTGTCACAAACACCAATAGACAGCGTGTGTGTGTTACAATCCCCATTGGACAGCGTGCGTGTCACAAAACCCATTGGACATTGTGTGTGTCACGAACCCCATTGGACAGCGTGTGTGTCACAAACCCCCCTCGACAGTGTGTGTGTGTCGCAAACCCCATTTGACACCGTGTGTGTCACAAACCCCATTTGACACCGTGTGTGTCACAAACACCATTGGACAGCGTGTGTGTGTCACAAAACCAATTAGACAGTGTGTGTGTTGTGGGAAACTGCAGCGGGTATGTGGAATCCTTGACAGAAAATATGAAACTAGAGATCAGCCTTGAGATATTAAGATTTGCCCTTGAGAAGGATAGGAGTAAAGGAGTATGCGGAGAGAGGAGAGATGTACCCGTGAGAGAGAAAGGGATAGAAGAATAACATGGATGATAGAAAAATTAACCAATGAGATGTTAGTGCTGTAACTTGTAACCAATAGTGAAAAGACACATGAACTGATTGAATTGTATAAAAATGCACTTGTAGCAATAAATGGCACTCCATTTCTTTCATCTTGAAAGAACTTGGTCCATGTCATTTGTCTGTCTCAACCGCGACATATGGTGACCCCGACGTGATCCTGCCTGAAGAGGATCTTGCATGACAAGGTGACAGCATGAAGCTGTGAACAGCCGGAGAAGAGCTGTGGAGACGGAGCCCGGTACAGCTGATAAGAGCAGCCGAGGAGAGCTGCCGAAGGTCCGGAACGTTGAAAAGACACCTCGCTAGGGAGCAGGTGAGCTACCGGGAACAGGGGGGGTGAAACTTATCTAAAGAAGAGGGTACTATATTATCTACATGGAAGCTGCTTCTGAAGAAGCAGGGTGTTAGCCTTCCAGAACTGACTTTAAGAAAAATTTTACTATGGGGCAAAGCACAAGGTATAGAGGTTAATCCTGTGACAGCATTTAGTGTGTCACAATGGATGGACTTGGGGGATAAACTGCTTGACAGTGCTACTAAAGGGTCCAAGGAAGCATCTGAACTGTTAACGACGTGGTGCTTGTTATCAGATACTCTGAAAGAGTTAAAACAGCAACAGGCAGAGGCGGCGGAGGGGGATGGTCTTCCTGGCTCTCCTGGGCCAGATTTGGAGGAAAAGGCAAGATTAAGTACTACTCCAACCTCCCCTGTTACTAAGGATTCGTCAAAACCACCCAAGTCCGTATTATCTGACACGGATAAGGATCCGCGGCACTTTCTTGGAAAGTTAAAAGGAGTAAAGAAGGAGCATACGTATGTGTGGCTCCGAGATCAGAAAAAAATTATGAAAGACTCATATACATGTGTGTGGCCCCGAGATCAGATAAAAGCTATGAAAGACTCACATGAAAAAACAGCGTTGGGTTATGTGCGATCTCGGGAGGGGCCCTCGAAACACCGGTCGGAGCAATGCGTTCGGCCGACCGCTCCGCTGTCATCAATCACGGCTCGAACCTCTCCTCTACCATCATCAACCGCGGTTCCGCCGTCTGCGTCACCGCCATTGATCACAGTTCAACCCTCTGCCCCGCCGCTATCAGTTGCGGAAGAAAAAAATGGACATTTTTTTTCCTATCCCCCCTTGCCTGGAGATTTAGGTGGGGAGGACCCCCCGTGGTGAGCCAGACTGAGCCAAATAACGTAATTCCTATGGATTTGGGTCCCCCCAACCTGCCCCCGCCTCCCTCCCACACTGCTAAAAAGCGAATTCCTGAGGGTGGGGGTGGAGTTTCAGAGCGTAAACTGAACTTACCAAAAAGCTGGGATTTACCCCCATTTTCAGTTACAGTTAAACCACGGGACCCCGTGTGTTTCTGGAAGAGACACTAATTGACACACCACAACTACAGGCACGATAACTTTCTGAAATCCTGAGGCAGTCACCAGACCTCGCATATCAAGCTATGATAAAGGTGCCTGAAACCAACAATGCAGCCAAATCAATTGCAACTATTGATCAGGGTCCCAGTGAGAATTACATGCAATTTATTGACCATCTTCAAGAGGCCATCAATAAGCAGGTTGAAAACTTAGAAGTTAAGGAAGCACTAATGTTGAAATTAGCAGTAGAGAATGCTAATGCTTGCTACCGATGTGTTATCTGCAAGTTTTACAGTACATATTATGTGCTTCTGTGTATTGCCTCTCTGAAAATCAAGCAGCTTGTCAGGAATGTGAGTTAATTGTTTTACTAGTTGTTTTTCAGTGCGCCGTAAAACTCTGTCCCCATTTTTCCCAGTCGTGCTGCAAGCACCCTGTGTTTTCTCCCCCTCCCTCCCCATTCTCAAGGTTTTACTTGCAAGACGGGGTCAGGAATAATTGTTTTCAGTTGTGTTCCTGAAAAATCAGTATTGGGAGGTGTTTTAAAACTTAGGAAAGCACTCGGAATTATGAGGAAGGAAGATCTTGTTAAATATTGAAATCAGTGTTCGCTGCTGTTTACGTTAAATGATTGGGAAAAGTGTCCGGAGAATAGAATTTTGTTGCAATTAATGTTGTTTTTAAGATGAGAAGAGCAGGACAAAATAAATCTCTACAAGAGATCATTAGATCATTACAGACAGTTTTACAGCTGGAACGATTTGAACGTCAACAAGCTGAGAGAGAGTTAACTGATAACACACATGTCACAGTAAACTTGCTGAAGTCTGCAAGATGCTTCCCTCATTAACCTGTTTTCTTTGTGGGTATCGGTTTAAGCATGTTGTAATTTTGGTAGGTCTTTATTATATGGTACGATAAGTTTACAGTCTGTTAAATTATGAGAATCCGTTGATTCAAAATGTGTGTTTTGTGATAATACAGAAGATCATAAGTAATTTAGTTCTTTACTGCGTGAATGTGATGGTAAAATTTTGTGTGTAGTAGCTGTTATTTTTTTTTCTTTTCTCTAGCATGCTACCTTTATTCCGGCATTCAGACTTGTGCAACTCTGTGACAGGCTGTGTCTCATCTCGGTGTGCTGGATTTGGTTTTTCCGTATGCACATCATGTAAAGAATCCTGGTTTTGGCATAACAGCTGTGGCGCACCAGATGAGACACTAAAACAAAACAAAATAAAACAAAAAAGGCCTTGCCCAGTCCAGCTCGCTGCGGGGGCCGATGGGGCTCCAGTGCGCACTGACTTTTTTTGTCAGGGAGACCCAGAGGTACCTCCACCTGGCTGAGCAGTAGGCAGCCCAAAGGTGCAATGCAAAAAATTGAGATATTGTCTTAAATTGGTGTAACTGTGATCCATCTGCTTATTTGAACTTGGTATATGGTTTTCACATCTGAGCTCAGTATTTTAGTTTGCATATTCATATTTGGTACCAAAAGAATCTTGTTTGGGGAGATAATTACAAAATGTGAACCGGTTCCACTGCTAAAATTCCACCTTGCTCCCCCTTAGGATGCATCCTTACACATTAAAGTAATCGCTTATATTGTTAGAAAAGCATTTAAATTGTTAAAATGCTATGATAGCTGTGAATTTGGAAGAGGTTGTATTTAAAAATTGCTAGAATATTAACTGATTTGGATCTAGGAAAATAGACTAATGGATTTATGTTTATTATACTGGTTTATACTGTTTTTTGACACCTCTAAATTGTAAAACGTAAATGAAGCTAAGGAATGTAACTATTTCTGAGCTACTTGAAATTTGTAGTTGGAATGAAATGGGTAAACAAAAGAGCAAAATATCCCAGGCCTGTGTGCAGCTCATTGTAACTGAGAAGTTTCCCAGAACCTCCTACTTCATACCAGCCAGTATGCCAGCTGCGTGACCTTGGTTATATCTACACTGCACAGAAAGAAAAAACAACTGGAAAAATCTGGCTGCCTGCTTTTAAAGCAGTGAAAGGGGGGTTCTCTCTCCCTGCCACTGCAGCGATGTAATACTGAATGGAGCAGTCCGAGGGTGAAGTTTAAAGGCATCCTTAGCAGACCCATAGTTCTAATGAAACTGGAAAACTAAACCAAAAATTTGTTAATAGACTTATTCTGTGGTAATTAGTTGTAAGTGACTTCTTAGTAAATTCACTGTGCTAGTTTTTGAGGTCATGAGAGAGAATGAAAGAAAGGCCGTTTTTTGAGACCAATAGAATGCCATATTTGGAACAAAGTTTAAATACATGAATTCTTATAGTTGTTAGAAACTCCTATACTTCTCTTAGGTTAAGATTTGTTAAGTAAATTGTAAGCTCAAATAACGTTTTCTGAGAATTCTGTTTAGTTGCATGGCCTACAAGAAGCTGCTTGGATGGCGCATATCTGCTTGCTGCAAGTGAGAAATCTCCAAGGAAATTTCAAATGCTGTATTTCCACTAGTATTAACAGCCAATGTTTCGATAAAGCAAATACTACACTGATTGATCTGAAAAAGGACTTCGATCTGGTAAGGGAAAACAATATCCAATAAATATGACAGCCAAAATGGAGTTGGAAACTTTGAGGAATAAATTTATGACAACTTTACAGGCTGACTGCATTCAATTGGACTTGCAGATTTGTCTATTTATAGCTACAACATAGAAACAACCTGTGGCTATTGTGGAACAGTATGATGAGATTGCTAGCAGACTGATATACTGCTTTTTACTCTGATCAAGAAAAGCAGGGAATGAATTTAAGTTTCAATAGGCCATGATCCTTTTGTCATATATGTACCATTTGTGAAATGTAATTCTGATTTTTTAATTTTATTTGTAATCTATGTCTTTGTAAATTGCACTAGCTGGTTTTCTTAACAGCACAGCTTTTGGCATGCATAAATGTAAAATGTAAATTGCTGCAGAACCTGCAAGTCTTTCACATCAGGTCATAGGCCATACTTGTATTTGGTCTGATCCTACATACTTGCAAAGTTTTTGTTGCTGGTTCTGGGAAGTCCCATAAAGCTGTAGTGGTTTGGTGTGAAGATAACAATTGGCATCATTCTGTAAAAATTATTGAAGGTTCAACCCAATTAGCAGAACTTGACACAGCTTTACATTACTTAGAGCTTTTTAAGGAGGAACCTCTAAATTTGATTTGTGATTCTGAGTACGTAGTCAAGGTCCAATGCACGTATCTCCTTCTGAACTGTGTTTTTTGTTTTGGTTCTGTTCTTTTTTAAACAAAAAGGGGGGAGAAGTAGGGAAAACACCACAACACCTATTGTCAAAAGCATTGTATGTGATGAAATACTTTGCAAGTGTGACCCAAAACCATGCTAAATCAGAAAGAACCTACATTAGTTATGGCCAAATCACTAGTTAATGGTCAATGGAAAAGGCCACATCAATTGATAACCTGGGGGAGAGGCTATGCTTGTGTCTTTACAGATCAAGGGCCGCAATGGTTGCCAGCACGAAATGTGAAACCTGTGTTATCTTCCTGACAATGATTGTTGCAGCTGCTGTGTTTTGGATGCCCGCACAGACAAAGACTAACATGTGGAGTACTTTAACCAACATGACTGACCAGGACTCCATATGCCTAGCTATGGCATCTCTGGAAAACCCGTTCCACACATGCTTGGTTGGCATCCCCCTTGATGACTACAGCAGCATCACACAACTGTTTCAAAATGGAGGTTGGTGCAGAGGCATTGCAACAAACTGTAATAATACTAACATGGCACTTTGGATTAACTGTCTCCCGGAAATAGACATTGAACCACAGGAACTGGAATTGCTGGCATCTATGCCCATGGACACTTGTATCAACCTGGTTTGTGAAAAGTGTCAGAACAATATACGAGAAAATGAATGAATAAAACTGCAAAATGTTAATTCTACCTTTGGTGACTATAGAAATGAAACTCAATGGTGTAATGGCTCGCAGAAGAATCCAAGGGATGTCACTGATAATGTGGGAACAGCGACCCCAAAACCTCCTGTATGGTGTATTCTTGATCTGTGGAGATAGAGCCTGACCAGGAATTCCTTCTAATGCTGTTGAAGGACTGTGTATTTTGGGACTATTAACTCTCTTAACGCCCAATGTATAATAGATAATAGATCACAGAAGAGCAAGACGAGAAAAACACTTTTTGCGTGTATATGAGTCAAAATGTGATGATAATGTAGATTTTTGGGGTTCAAGGTTAAGGGTTTTAGAATCTCTTGTATCTGGTGTTGGCACAGCTAAAAGCTTTAAATATTTTAGAAAATTAGGATGCTGACTAGTTAAGCAAACTAACAGAACTTAAAAGGCTTTAAGTGGACTTTTTCTAGATGTACATTCTGTAAGACATGCCACATGGCAGAGTGGGGTCGCGATAGATTTTTTGTTATTAGCTCAAGGACATGGGTGTGAAGACTTCGATGGGATTTGTTAAATAAATTGATTAGTGGTTGAGGGTTTCTAGGATGGTTGTTATCAGTAGTGAAAACAGGACTGATCATTTTGATGGTTGTTGTGGTTGTGTTACTAATGTTGCCATGCATGATTTCTCTGCTGCAAAGGGCCCTGCAGTGGACAATGAGGGCAGCATTTTTAGCAAAAATAAAAAAAGGGGGAATTGTGGGAAACTGCAGCGGGTCTGTGGAATCCTTGACAGAAAATATGAGAGTAGAGATCAGCCTTGAGATATTAAGATTTACCCTTGAGAAGGATGGGAGTAAAGGAGTATCCGGAGAGAGGAGAGATGTACCCGTGAGAAAGAAGGGGATAGAAGAATAACATGGATGATAGAAAAATTAACCAATGAGATGTCAGTGCTGAAACTTGTAACCAATATTGAAAAGACACATGAACTGGTAGAATTGTATAAAAATGCACTTGTAGCAATAAAAGGCATCTATTACTTTCATCTTGAAAGAACTTGGTCCATGTCGTTTGTACGCCTCAACCGCGAACCTTTGCTCTTGAAAGGATGTCATCAGGTGGGTGTTTCGGTGTAATACGCTGAAAACCAGACCAGTAATAGTGAAATATGCCCATGATATGCATGATCCCCGCCCCAAAGCACCATGACTCAGCCTAAGGAGACCTGCAGCTTATTTTTTTGTACTGCCTGCAGATTGTGGAAGTACAGTATAAAAACCATTCTTATGGAGAGATCTTCGTATTTTAGGCTTAGTCTAAATGTCTCAAGTAGCTGGGGTTTTTGCTTGGGCCTAATCCATACGGTTTTATGGCTTTCCTCCTAGTCTGAAGAAGAATGTGCTAGAAACTATAAAGCCAAAAAATGTCTTGCAGCCTAGGCTTGCCTTGCCTGTCCTTGCCTGTCCTTGCCTTGCCTTATTTCCTCCTCATCCTGTTCTCTGTCCCATTCTCTCTCGTTAAACCCTCGTCTGGCTGCATGTCTCTTCGTTCCTTTTCTCTCACTCTCCTGCTTCCTGCCTCTTTTATTGCATTTCCTCCATTTCACTCCTGCAGACCAACACTACTTTTAATTCTTCCTTCCCTTTCTCCTGCTCCCTTCGTTTTCTCCCTATGTCCCATATAGTTCCTCTCGATTTCTCTGTTGGAGACTTCGGACCAAACTGGCCCCACGTCTGGGCATGGTTTGACAAGTTTTCAGAGGCCTGGCTGGTGACAGCAGAGCCAGCAGGCAGTGACAGGCCCGGGCCTGACAGGCTCCCCATCCCGTAGGGGGCGCTTGGCTGCCACACCCAGATGACATAGAACCTTTGTCACAATGCCTGCTAGCGTGGCGAGGATGCGGTGACTCTGCGGGTGACAGGGACACTGCAGGACTTGGTATCAGCTCAGCAATCTCTTACTTCCCCAAAAAAGCGGAATTCTGCAAATTGCTGCCTTTGCTCTTGAAAGGATGTCATCAGGTGGGTGTTTCTGGTGTAATACACGGAAAACCAGAGCAGAAATGGAGAAATATTCCCATGATATGCATGGTCCCTGCCCCACTGCACTATGACTCAGCATAAGGAGATATGCAGCTTATTTTTTTGTACTGCCAGCAGATTGTGGAAGTACAGTATAAAAACCATCCTTATGGAGAGATCTGCGTATTTTAGGCTTAGTCTAAGTGTCTCAAGTAGCTGGGTTTTTTTTCTTGGGCCTAATCCATACGGTCTTGTGGATTTCCTCCTTGTCTGAAGACGAATGTGCTAGAAACTACAAAGCAAAAAAATGTCCTGCAGCCTAGCCTTGCCTTGTCTGTCCTTGTCGGTCCTTGCCTTGCCTTATTTCCTTCTCATCCTGTTCTCTGTCCCATCCTCTCTCACTAACCCCCTGTCTGGCTGCATGTCTCTTCTTTCCTTTTCTCTCATTCTCTTCCTTCCTGCCTATTTTCCTGCAATTCCTCCATCTCACTCCTGCAGCCCAACACTACTTCTTATTCTTCCTTCCCTTTGTTCTGCTCCCTTCGCTTTCTCCCTCTGTCCCACATGATTCTTCCCGACTTGTCTGTTGGACACTTTGGGCCAAATTGGCCCGAAGTCTTGGCATGGTTTGACCTGTTTTCAGAGGCCTGGCTAGTGAGAGCAGGGACAGCAGGCAGTGACAGGCCCGGGGCTGACAGGCTCCCCATCACCTAGGGTCGCCTTGCTGCCACACCCAGCTGAAATAGAACCTTTGTCACAATGCCTGCTATCTTGGAGAGGATGCAGTGACTCTGCAGGTGACAGGGACACTGCAGGACTTGGTGTCAGCTCAGCAATTTCTCACTTCCCCAAAGAAGCAGAATTCTGCAAATTGCTGCCTTTGATCTTGAAAGGATATAATCAAGTGGGTGTTTTGGTGTCATACACTGAAAACCAGAGCTGAAATGGTGAAATATTCCAATGATATGCGTGGTCCCTGCACCAAAGTACCATGACTCAGCCTAAGGAGATCTGCAGCTTATTTTTCTGTACTGCCAGCCGATTGTGGAAGCACAGTATAAAAACCATCCTTATGGAGAGATCTGCGTATTTTAGGCTTAGTCTAAGTGTCTCAAGTAGCTGGGGTTTTTGCTTGGGCCTAATCCATAGGGTCTTATGGCCTTACTCCTAGTCTGAAGACGAATGTGCTAGAAACTATAAAGCGAAAAAACGTCCTGCAGCCTAGCCTTGCTTTGCCTGTCCTTGCCTGTCCTTCCTTTGCCTTATTACTTTCTCATCCTGTTCTCTGTCCCATCCTCTCTCACTAACCCCTCGTCTGGCTACATGTCTCGTCTTTCCTTATCTATCACTCTCCTGCTTCCTCCGTCTTTTCTTGCAATTCCTCCATCTCACTCCTGCAGCCCAACACTACTTTTTATTCTTCCTTCCCTTTCTCCTTCTCCCTTTGCTTTCTCCCTCTGTCCCATATCTTTCTTCCTGACTTGTCTTTTCAAGACTTTGGGCCAAATTGGCCCCAAGTCTGGGCATGGTTTGACCAATTTTCAGAGGCCTGGCTGGTGACAGCAGGGACAGCAGGCAGTGACAGGCCCGGGGCTGACAGGCTCCCCATCCCCTAGGGGGCGCCTGGCTGCCACACCCGGCTGACATAGAACCTTTGTCACAATGCCCGCTACATTGGCAAGTATGTGGTGACTCTGCAGGTGACAGGGACACTGCAGGACTTTGTGTCAGCTCAGCAATTTCTCACTTCCCCAAAGAAGCGGAATTCTGCAAATTGCTGCCTTTGCTCTTGAAAGGATATCATCAGGTGGGTGTTTTGGTGTCATACACTGAAAACCAGACCTGAAAATGTGAAATATTCTCATGATATGTATGGCCCATGCACCAAACCACCATGACTCAACCTAAGAGATCTGCAGCTTATGTTTTTGTACTGCCAGCAGATTGTGGAAGCACAGTATAAAAACCATCCTTATGGAGAGATCTGCGTATTTTAGGCTTAGTCTAAGTGTCTCAAGTAGCTAGGGTATTTGCTTGGGCCTAATCCATACAGTTTTATGGCCTTAGTCCTAGTCTGAAGATGAAAGTGCTAGAAACTATACAGCAAAAAAATGTCCTGCAGCCTAGCCTTGCTTTGCCTGTCCTTGCCTGTCCTTCCCTTGCCTTATTTCCTTCTCGTCCTGTTCTCTGTCCAATCTTCTCCCACTAACCCCTCGTCTGGCTGCATGTGTCGTCTTAACTTTTCTCTCACTCTCCTGCTTCCTGCGTCTTTTCTTGCAATTCCTCCATCTCACTCCTGCAGCCCAACACTATTTTTTATTCTTCCTTCCCTTTCTCCTGCTCCCTTCGCTTTCTCCCTCTGTCCCATATCTTTCTTCCCAACTTGTCTGTTGGAGACTTTGGGCCAAATTGGCCCCAAGTCTGGGCATGGTTTGACCAATTTTCAGAGGCCTGGCAAGTGACAGCAGGGACAGCAGGCAGTGACAGGCCCGGGGCTGACAGGCTCCCCATCCCCTAGGGGGCACCTGACTGCCACACCCAGCTGACATAGAAACTTTGTCACAATGCCCGCTACCGTGGCGAGTATGTGGTGACTCTGCAGGTGACAGGGACACTGCAGGACTTGGTGTCAGGTCAGCAATTTCTCACTTTCCCAAAGAAGCGGAATTCTGCAAATTGCTGCCTTTGCTCTTGAAAGGATATCATCAGGTGGGTGTTTTGGTGTCATACACTGAAAACCAGAGCAGAAATGGTGAAATATTCCCATGACAAGCATGGTCCCTGCACCAAAGCACCATTACTCAGCATTAGAGATCTGCAGCTTATATTTTTGTACTGCCAGCAGATTGTGGAAGCACAGTATAAAAACCATACATATGGAGAGATCTGCGTAATTTAGGCTTAGTCTAAGTGTCTCAAGTAGCTGGGGTTTTTGCTTGGGCCTAATCCATACGGTCTTATGGCCTTACTCCTAGTCTGAAAACAAATGTGCTGGAAACTATAAAGCAAAAACATGTCCTGCAGCCTAGCCTTGTATTGCCTGTCCTTGCCTATCCTTGCCTTGCCTTATTTCCTTCTCATCCTGTTCTCTGTCCAATCTTCTCTCACTAACCCCTCGTCTGGCTGCATGTCTCTTCTTTCCTTTTCTCTCACTCTCCTGCTTCCTGCCTCTTTTCTTGCAATTCCTCCATCTCACTCCTGCAGAACAACAGTACTTTTTATTCTTCCTTCCCTTTCTACTGCTCCCTTCGTTTTCTCCCTCTGTCCCATATTTTTCTTCCCGATTTGTCTTTTGAAGACTTTGGGCCAAATTGGCCCCAAGTCTGGGCATGGTTTGACCAATTTTCAGAGGCCTGGCTGGTGACATCAGGGACAGCAGGCAGTGACAGGCCCGGGGCTGGCAGGCTCCGCATACCCTAGGGGACGCCTGGCTGCCACACCCGGCTGACATAGAGCCTCTGTCACAATGCCCTCTACCGTGGCGAGTATGTGGTGACTCTGCAGGTGACAGGGACACTGCAGGACTTGGTGGCAGCTCAGCAATTTCTCCCTTCCCCAAAGAAGCGGAATTCTGCAAATTGCTGCCTTTGCTCTTGAAAGGATGTCGTCAGGTGGGTGTTTAGGTGTCATACACTGAAAACCAGAGCTGAAATGGTGAAATATTCTCATGATATGTATGGTCCATGCACCAAAGCACCGTGACTCAGCCTAAGGATATCTGCAGCTTATTTTTTTGTACTGCCAGCAGATTGTGGAAGCACTGTTTAAAAACCATCCTTATGGAGAGATCTGCATATTTTAGGCTTAATCTAAGTGTCTCAAGTAGCTGGGGTTTTTGCTTGGGCCTAATACATACGGTCTTATGGCTTTCCTCCTAGTCCGAAGACGGATGTGCTAGAAAATATGAAGCGAAAAAATGTCCTGCAGCCTAGCCTTGCCTTGCCCGTCCTTGCCTGTCCCTGCCTTGCCTTATTACCTTCTCATCCTGTTCTCTGTCCCATCCTCTCTCACTAACCCCTCGTCTGGCTGCATGACTCCTCTTTCCTTTTCTCTCACTCTCCTGCTTCCTGCCTCTTTAATGGCAATTCCTTCATCTCACTCCTGAAGCCCAACACTACTTTTTATTCTTCCTTCCCTTTCTCCTGCTCCCTTCGCTTTCTCCCTCTGTCCCATATCTTTCTTCCTGACTTGTCTTTTCAAGACTTTGGGCCAAATTGGCCCCAAGTCTGGGCATGGTTTGACCAATTTTCGGAGGCCTGGCTGGTGAAAGCAGGGACAGCAGGCAGTGAGAGGCCCGGGGCTGACAGGCTCCCCATCCGCTAGGGGGCGCCTGGCTGCCACACCCGGCTGACATAGAACCTTTGTCACAATGCCCGCTACATTGGCAAGTATGTGGTGACTCTGCAGGTGACAGGGACACTGCAGGACTTGGTGTCAGCTCAGCAATTTCTCACTTCCCCAAAGAAGCGGAATTCTGCAAATTGCTGCCTTTGCTCTTGAAAGGATATCATCAGGTGGGTGTTTTGGTGTCATACACTGAAAACCAGACCTGAAAATGTGAAATATTCTCATGATATGTATGGCCCATGCACCAAACCACCATGACTCAACCTAAGAGATCTGCAGCTTATGTTTTTGTACTGCCAGCAGATTGTGGAAGCACAGTATAAAAACCATCCTTATGGAGAGATCTGCGTATTTTAGGCTTAGTCTAAGTGTCTCAAGTAGCTAGGGTATTTGCTTGGGCCTAATCCATACAGTTTTATGGCCTTAGTCCTAGTCTGAAGATGAAAGTGTTGAAACTATACAGCAAAAAAATGTCCTGCAGCCTAGCCTTGCTTTGCCTGTCCTTGCCTGTCCTTCCCTTGCCTTATTTCCTTCTCGTCCTGTTCTCTGTCCAATCTTCTCCCACTAACCCCTCGTCTGGCTGCATGTGTCGTCTTAACTTTTCTCTCACTCTCCTGCTTCCTGCGTCTTTTCTTGCAATTCCTCCATCTCACTCCTGCAGCCCAACACTACTTTTTATTCTTCCTTCCCTTTCTCCTGCTCCCTTCGCTTTCTCCCTCTGTCCCATATCTTTCTTCCCAATTTGTCTTTTCAAGACTTTGGGCCAAGTTGGGCCCAAGTCTGGGCATGGTTTGACCAATTTTCAGAGGCCTGGCTGGTGACAGCAGGGACAGCAGGCAGTGACAGGCCCGGGGTTGACAGGCTCCCCATCCCCTAGTGGGCGCCTGGTTGCCACACCCAGCTGACATAGAACCTTTGTCACAATGCCCGCTGCCGTGGCGAGTATGTGGTGACTCTGCAGGTGACAGAGACACTGCAGGACTTGGTGTCAGTTCAGCAATTTCTCACTTTCCCAAAGAAGCGGAATTCTTCAAATTACTGCCTTTGCTCTTGAAAGGATATCATCAGGTGGGTGTTTTGGTGTCATACACTGAAAACCAGAGCTGAAATGGTGAAATATTCTCATGATATGTATGGTCCATGCACCAAAGCACCATGACCCAACCTAAGAGATCTGCAGCTTATATTTTTGTAATGCCAGCAGATTGTGGAAGCACAGTATAAAAACCATCCTTATGGAGAGATCTGCGTAATTTAGGCTTAGTCTAAGTGTCTCAAGTAGCTGGGGTTTTTGCTTGGGCCTAATCCATACGGTCTTATGGCCTTACTCCTAGCCTGAAAACAAATGTGCAGGAAACTATAAAGCAAAAACATGTCCTGCAGCCTAGCCTTGTATTGCCTGTCCTTGCCTATCCTTGCCTTGCCTTATTTCCTTCTCATCCTGTTCTCTGTCCAATCTTCTCTCACTAACCCCTCGTCTGGCTGCATGTCTCTTCTTTCCTTTTCTCTCACTCTCCTGCTTCCTGCCTCTTTTCTTGCAATTCCTCCATCTCACTCCTGCAGAACAACAGTACTTTTTATTCTTCCTTCCCTTTCTACTGCTCCCTTCGTTTTCTCCCTCTGTCCCATATTTTTCTTCCCGATTTGTCTTTTGAAGACTTTGGGCCAAATTGGCCCCAAGTCTGGGCATGGTTTGACCAATTTTCAGAGGCCTGGCTGGTGACATCAGGGACAGCAGGCAGTGACAGGCCCGGGGCTGGCAGGCTCCGCATACCCTAGGGGACGCCTGGCTGCCACACCCGGCTGACATAGAGCCTCTGTCACAATGCCCTCTACCGTGGCGAGTATGTGGTGACTCTGCAGGTGACAGGGACACTGCAGGACTTGGTGTCAGCTCAGCAATTTCTCACTTCCCCAAAGAAGCGGAATTCTGCAAATTGCTGCCTTTGCTCTTGAAAGGATGTCGTCAGGTGGGTGTTTAGGTGTCATACACTGAAAACCAGAGCTGAAATGGTGAAATATTCTCATGATATGTATGGTCCATGCACCAAAGCACCATGACTCAGCCTAAGTAGATCTGCAGCTTATATTTTTGTACTGCCAGCAAATTGTGGAAGCACAGTATAAAACCCATCCTTATGGAGAGATCTGCGTATTTTAGGCTTAGTCTAAGTGTATCAAGTAGCTGGGGTTTTTGCTTGGGCCTAATCCATATGGTCCTCTGGGTTTCCTCCTCGTCTGAAGAAGAATGTGCCTGAAACTATAATGCAAAAAAATGTCCTGCAACCTAGCGTTGCCTTGCCTGTCCTTACCTGTCCTTGCCTTGCCTTATTTCCTTCTCATCCTGTTCTCTCTCCCATCCTCCCTCACTAACCCCTCGTCTGGCTGCATGTCTCGTCTTTCCTTTTCTATCACTCTCCTACTTCCTCCCTCTTTTCTTGCAATTCCTCCATCTCAATCCTGCAGCCCATCACTACTTTTTATTCTTCCTTCTCTTTCTCCTGCTCCCTTCGCTTTCTCCCTCTGTCCCATATCTTTCTTCCCAACTTGTCTGTTGGAGATATTGGGCGAAATTTGCCCCAAGTCTGGGCATGGTTTGAGCAGTTTTCAGAGGCCTGGCAAGTGACAGCAGGGACAGCAGGCAGTGACAGGCCCGTGGCTAACAGGCTCCCCATCCCCTAGCAGGCGCCTGGCTGCCACACCCAGCTGACATAGAACCTTTGTCACAATGCCCGCTACCGTGGCGAGTATGTGGTGACTCTGCAGGTGACAGGGACGCTGCAGGACTTGGTGTCAGCTCAGCAATTTCTCACTTCCCCAAAGAAGCGGAATTCTGCAAGTTGCTGCCTTTGCTCTTGAAAGGATATCATCAGGTGGGTGTTTTGGTGTCATACTCTGAAAACCAGAGCAGAAAAGGTGAAATATTCCCATGATATGCATGCTCCCTGCACCAAAGCACCATGACTCAGCCTAAGGAGATCTGCATGTTATTTTTTTCTACTGCAAGCAGATTGTGGAAGCACAGTATAAAAACCATCCTTATGGAGAGATCTGCATATTTTAGGCTTAGTCTAAGTGTCTCAAGTAGCTGGGGTTTTTGCTTGGGCCTAATCCATACGGTCTTATGGCCTTACTCCTAGTCTGAAGACGAATGTGCTAGAAACTATAAAGCAAAAAAATGTCCTGCAGCCTAGCCTTGCTTTGCCTGTCCTTGCCTGTCCTTGCCTTGCCTTATTTCCTTCACATCCTGTTCTCTGTCCAATCCTCTCTCACTAACCCCTCGTCTGGCTGCATGTCTCTTCTTTCCTTTTCTCTCACTCTCCTGCTTCCTGCCTCTTTAATGGCAATTCCTCCATCTCACTCCTGCAGCCCAACACTACTTTTTATTCTTCCTTCCCTTTCTCCTGCTCCCTTCGCTTTCTCCCTCTGTCCCATATCTTTCTTCCTGACTTGTCTTTTCAAGACTTTGGGCCAAAATGGCCCCAAGTCTGGGCATGGTTTGACCAATTTTCAGAGGCCTGGCTGGTGACAGCAGGGACAGCAGGCAGTGACAGGACCGGGGCTGACAGGCTCCCCATCCCCTAGGGGGCGCCTGGCTGCCACACCCAGCTGACATAGAGCCTCTGTCACAATGCCCGCTACCGTGGCGAGTATGTGGTGACTCTGCAGGTGACAGGGACACTGTAGGACTTGGTGTCAGCTCAGCAATTTCTCATTTCCCCAAAGAAGCGGAATTCTGCAAATTGCTGCCTTTGCTCTTGAAAGGATATCATCAGGTGGGTGTTTTGGTGTCATACTCTGAAAAACAGAGCAGAAATGGTGAAATATTCCCATGATATGCATGGACCCTGCAACAAAGCACCATGACTCAGCCTAAGAGATCTGCAGCTTATGTTTTTGTACTGCCAGCAGATTGTGGAAGCACAGCATAAAAACAATCCTTATGGAGTACTGTGCGTATTTTAGGCTTAGTCTAAGTGTCTCAAGTAGCCGGTGTATTTGCTTGGGCCTAATCCATACGGTCTTATGGCTTTCCTCGTAGTCCGAGGACGAATGTGCTAGAAAATATAAAGCAAAAAAATGTCCTGCAGCCTAGCCTTGCTTTGCCTGTCCTTGCCTGTCCTTGCCTTGCCTTATTTCCTTCTCATCCTGTTCTCTGTCCCATCCTCTCTCACTAATCCCTCGTCTGGCTGCATGTCTCGTCTTTCCTTTTTTATCACTCTCCTACTTCCTCCCTCTTTTCCTGCAATTCCTCCATCTCACTCCTGCAGCCCAACACTACTTTTTATTCTTCGTTCCCTTTCTCCTGCTCCCTTCGCTTTCTCCCTCTGTCCCATATCTTTCTTCCCGACTTGTCTTTTCAAGACTTTGGGCCAAACTGGCCCCAAGTCTGGGCATGGTTTGACCAATTTTCAGAGGCCTGGCTGGTGACAGCAGGGACAGCAGGCAGTGACAGGCCCGGGTCTGACAGGCTCCCCATCCCCTAGGGGGCGCCTGGCTGCCACACCCAGCTGACATAGAGCCTCTGTCACAATGCCCTCTACCGTGGCGAGTATGTGGTGACTCTGCAGGTGACAGGGACACTGCAGGACTTGGTGTCAGTTCAGCAATTTCTCAGTTCCCCAAAGAAGCGGAATTCTGCAAGTTGCTGCCTCTGCTCTTGACAGGATATCATCAGGTGGGTGTTTTGGTGTCATACTCTGAAAACCAGAGCAGAAATGGTGAAATATTCCCATGATATGCATGGTCCCTGCACCAAAGCACCATGACTCAGCCTAAGGAGATCTGCAGCTTATTTTTTTGTACTGCCAGCAGATTGTGGAAGCACAGAATAAAAACCATCCTTATGGAGAGATCTGCGTATTTTAGGCTTAGTCTAAGTGTCTCAAGTAGCTGGGGTTTTTGCTTGGGCCTAATCCATACGGTCTTATGGCCTTACTCCTAGTCTGAAGACGAATGTGCTAGAAACTATAAAGCCAAAAAATGTCCTGCAGCCTAGCCTTGCTTTGCCTGTCCTTGCCTGTCCTTGCCTTGCCTTATTTCCTTCTCATCCTGTTCTCTGTCCCATCCTCTCTCACTAACCCCTCATCTGGTTGCATGTCTCTTCTTTCCTTTTCTCTCACTCTCCTGCTGCTGCCTCTTTAATGGCAATTCCTCCATCTCACTCCTGCAGACCAACACTACTTTTTATTCTTCCTTCCCTTTCTCCTGCTCCCTTCGCTTTCTCCCTCTGTCCCATATCTTTCTTCCTGACTTGTCTTTTCAAGACTTTGGGGCAAATTGGCCCCAAGTCTGGGCATGGTTTGACCAATTTTCAGAGGCCTGGCTGGTGACAGCAGGGACAGCAGGCAGTGACAGGCCCGGGGCTGACAGGCTCCCCATCCCCTAGCAGGCGCCTGGCTGCCACACCCAGCTGAACTAGAACCTTTGTCACTATGCCCGCTACCGTGGCGAGTATGTGGTGACTCTGCAGGTGACAGGGACACTGCAGGTCTTGGTGATAGCTCAGCAATTTCTCACTTCCCCAAAGAAGCGGAATTCTGCTAGGTACTGCCTCTGCTCTTGAAAGGATATCATCGGGTGGGTGTTTTGGTGTCATACTCTGAAAACCAGAGCAGAAATGGTGAAATATTCCCATGATATGCATGGTTCCTGCAACAAAGCACCATGACTCAGCCTAAGAGATCTGCAGCTTATGTTTTTGTACTGCCAGCAGATTGTGGAAGCACAGTATAAAAACCATCCTTATGGAGAGATCTGCGTATTTTAGGCTTAGTCTAAGTGTCTCAAGTATCCGGTGTATTTGCTTGGGCCTAATCCATACGGTCTTATGGCTTTCCTCGTAGTCCGAGGACGAATGTGCTAGAAAATATAAAGCAAAAAAATGTCCTGCAGCCTAGCCTTGCTTTGCTGTCCTTGCCTGTCCTTGCCTTGCCTTATTTCCTTCTCATCCTGTTCTCTGTCCCATCCTCTCTCACTAACCCCTCGTCTGGCTGCATGTCTTGTCTTTCCTTTTTTATCACTCTCCTTTTTCCTCCCTCTTTTCCTGCAATTCCTCCATCTCACTCCTGCAGCCCAACACTACTTTTTATTCTTCCTTCCCTTTCTCCTGCTCCCTTCGCTTTCTCCCTCTGTCCCATATCTTTCTTCCCGACTTGTCTTTTCAAGACTTTGGGGCAAATTGGCCCCAAGTCTGGGCATGGTTTGACCAATTTTCAGAGGCCTGGCTGGTGACAGCAGGGACAGCAGGCAGTGACAGGCCCGGGGCTGACAGGCTCCCCATCCCCTAGGGGGCGCCTGGCTGCCACACCCAGCTGACATAGAGCCTCTGTCACAATGCCCGCTAGCGTGGCGAGTATGTGGTGACTCTGCAGGTGACAGAGACACTGCAGGACTTGGTGTCAGTTCAGCAATTTCTCACTTCCCCAAAGAAGTGGAATTCTGCAAGTTGCTGCCTTTGCTCTTGAAAGGATATCATCAGGTGGGTGTTTTGGTGTCATACTCTGAAAACCAGAGCAGAAATGGTGAAATATTCCCATGATATGCATGGTCCCTGCACCAAAGCACCATGACTCAGCCTAAGGAGATCTGCAGCTTATTTTTTTGTACTGCCAGCAGATTGTGGAAGCACAGAATAAAAACCATCCTTATGGAGAGATCTGCGTATTTTAGGCTTAGTCTAAGTGTCTCAAGTAGCTGGGGTTTTTGCTTGGGCCTAATCCATACGGTCTTATGGCCTTACTCCTAGTCTGAAGACGAATGTGCTAGAATCCATAAAGCAAAAAAATGTCCTGCAGCCTAGCCTTGCTTTGCCTGTCCTTGCCTGTCCTTGCCTTGCCTTATTTCCTTCTCATCCTGTTCTCTGTCCCACCCTCTCTCACTAACCCCTCGTATGGCTGCATGTGTCGTCTTAACTTTTCTCTCACTCTCCTGCTTCCTGCGTCTTTTCTTGCAATTCCTCCATCTCACTCCTGCAGCCCAACACTACTTTTTATTCTTCCTTCCCTTTCTCCTGCTCCCTTCGCTTTCTCCCTCTGTCCCATATCTTTCTTCCCGACTTGTCTTTTCAAGACTTTGGGTCAAATTGGCCCCAAGTCTGGGCATGGTTTGACCAATTTTC
Organism: Columba livia; assembly: GCF_036013475.1. Lineage (NCBI taxonomy): Eukaryota > Metazoa > Chordata > Aves > Columbiformes > Columbidae > Columba > Columba livia. The sequence continues at coordinate 29,309,120 of NC_088610.1, read as the reverse complement.
AGAGGCCTGGCTGGTGACAGCAGGGACAGCAGGCAGTGACAGTCCCGGGGCTGATAGGCTCCCCATCCCCTAGGGGGCGCCTGGCTGCCACACCCAGCTGACATAGAACCTTTGTCACAATGCCCGCTACCGTGGCGAGTATGTGGTGACTCTGCAGGTGACAGGGACACTGCAGGACTTGGTGTCAGTTCAGCAATTTCTCAGTTCCCCAAAGAAGCGGAATTCTGCAAGTTGCTGCCTCTGCTCTTGACAGGATATCATCAGGTGGGTGTTTTGGTGTCATACTCTGAAAACCAGAGCAGAAATGGTGAAATATTCCCATGATATGCATGGTCCCTGCACCAAAGCACCATGACTCAGCCTAAGGAGATCTGCAGCTTATTTTTTTGTACTGCCAGCAGATTGTGGAAGCACAGAATAAAAACCATCCTTATGGAGAGATCTGCGTATTTTAGGCTTAGTCTAAGTGTCTCAAGTAGCTGGGGTTTTTGCTTGGGCCTAATCCATACGGTCTTATGGCCTTACTCCTAGTCTGAAAACGAATGTGCTAGAAACTATAAAGCAAAAAAATGTCCTGCAGACTAGCCTTGCTTTGCCCGTCCTTGCCTGTCCTTGCCTTGCCTTATTTCCTTCTCATCCTGTTCTCTGTCCCATCCTCTCTCACTAACCCCTCATCTGGTTGCATGTCTCTTCTTTCCTTTTCTCTCACTCTCCTGCTGCTGCCTCTTTAATGGCAATTCCTCCATCTCACTCCTGCAGACCAACACTACTTTTTATTCTTCCTTCCCTTTCTCCTGCTCCCTTCGCTTTCTCCCTCTGTCCCATATCTTTCTTCCCGACTTGTCTTTTCAAGACTTTGGGCCAAATTCACCCCAAGTCTGGGCATGGTTTGACCAATTTTCAGAGGCCTGGCTGGTGACAGCAGGGATAGCAGGCAGTGACAGGCCCGGGGCTGACAGGCTCCCCATCCCCTAGGGGGCGCCTGGCTGCCACACCCAGCTGAACTAGAACCTTTGTCACAATGCCCGCTACCGTGGCGAGTATGTGGTGACTCTGCAGGTGACAGAGACACTGCAGGACTTGGTGTCAGTTCAGCAATTTCTCACTTCCCCAAAGAAGTGGAATTCTGCAAGTTGCTGCCTTTGCTCTTGAAAGGATATCATCAGGTGGGTGTTTTGGTGTCATACTCTGAAAGCCAGAGCAGAAATGGTGAACTATTCCCATGATATGCATGGTCCCTGCACCAAAGCACCATGACTCAGCCTAAGGAGATCTGCAGCTTATTTTTTTGTACTGCCAGCAGATTGTGGAAGCACAGTATAAAAACCATCCTTATGGAGAGATCTGCGTATTTTAGGCTTAGTCTAAGTGTCTCAAGTAGCTGGGGTTTTTGCTTGGGCCTAATCCATACGGTCTTATGGCCTTACTCCTAGTCTGAAGACGAATGTGCTAGAAACTATAAAGAGAAAAAATGTCCTGCAGCTTAGCCTTGCTTTGCCTATCCTTGCCTGTCCTTGACATGCCTTATTTCCTTCTCATCCTGTTCTCTGTCCCATCCTCCCTCACTAACCCCTCGTCTGGCTGCATGTCTCTACTTTCCTTTTCTCTCACTCTCCTGCTTCCTGCCTCTTTTCCTGCAATTCCTCCATCTCACTCCTGAAGCCCAACAGTACTTTTTATTCTTCCTTCCCTTTCTCCTGCTCCCTTCGCTTTCTCCCTCTGTCCCATATCTTTCTTCCCGACTTGTCTTTTCAAGACGTTGGGCCAAATGGCCCCAAGTCTGGGCATGGTTTGACCAATTTTCAGAGGCCTGGCTGGTGACAGCAGGGACAGCAGGCAGTGACAGGCCCGGGGCTGACAGGCTCCCCATCTCCTAGGGGGCGCCTGGCGGCCACACCCAGCTGACATAGAACCTTTGTCACAATGCCCGCTACCGTGGCGAGTATGTGGTGACTCTGCAGGTGACAGGGACACTGCAGGACTTGGTGGCAGCTCAGCAATTTCTCACTTCTCCAAAGAAGCGGAATTCTGCAAGTTGCTGCCTTTGCTCTTGAAAGGATATCATCAGGTGGGTGTTTTGGTGTCATACTCTGAAAACCAGAGCAGAAATGGTGAAATATTCCCATGATATGCATGGTCCCTGCACCAAAGCACCATGACTCAGCCTAAGGAGATCTGCAGCTTATTTTTTTGTACTGCCAGCAGATTGTGGAAGCACAGTATAAAAACCATCCTTATGGAGAGATCTGCGTATTTTAGGCTTAGTCTTAGTGTCTCAAGTAGCTGGGGTTATTGCTTGGGCCTAATCCATACGGTCTTATGGCCTAACTCCTAGTCTGAAGACGAATGTGCTAGAAACTATAAAGCGAAAACATGTCCTGCAGCTTAGCCTTGCTTTGCCTATCCTTGCCTGTCCTTGCCTTGCCTTATTTCCTTCTCATCCTGTTCTCTGTCCCATCCTCCCTCACTAACCCCTCGTCTGGCTGCATGTCTCTACTTTCCTTTTCTCTCACTCTCCTGCTGCTGCCTCTTTAATGGCAATTCCTCCATCTCACTCCTGCAGCCCAACACTACTTTTTATTCTTCCTTCCCTTTCTCCTGCTCCCTTCGCTTTCTCCCTCTGTCCCATATCTTTCTTCCTGACTTGTCTTTTCAAGACTTTGGGCCAAATTGGCCCCAAGTCTGGGCAAGGTTTGACCAATTTTCAGAGGCCTGGCTGGTGACAGCAGGGACAGCAGGCAGTGACAGGCCCGGGGCTGACAGGCTCCCCATCCCCTAGGGGGCGCCTGGCTGCCACACCCAGCTGACATAGAACCTTTGTTACAATGCCCGCTACCGTGGCGAGTATGTGGTGACTCTGCAGGTGACAGGGACACTGCAGGACTTGGTGGCAGCTCAGCAATTTCTCACTTCTCCAAACAAGCGGAATTCTGCAAGTTCCTGCCTCTGCTCTTGAAAGGATATCATCAGGTGGGTGTTTTGGTGTCATACTCTGAAAACCAGAGCAGAAATGTTGAAATATTCCCATGATATGCATGGTCCCTGCACCAAAGCACCATGACTCAGCCTAAGGAGATCTGCAGCTTATTTTTTTGTACTGCCAGCAGATTGTGGAAGCACAGTACAAAAACCATCCTTATGGAGAGATCTGCGTATTTTAGGCTTAGTCTAAGTGTCTCAAGTAGCTGGGGTTTTTGCTTGGGCCTAATCCATACGGTCTTATGGCCTTACTCCTAGTCTGAAGACAAATGTGCAAGAAACTACAAAGCGAAAAAATGTCCTGCAGCCTAGCCTTGCTTTGCCTGTCCTTGCCTGTCCTTGCCTTGCCTTATTTCCTTCTCATCCTGTTCTCTGTCCCATCCTCTCTCACTAAACCCTCTTCTAGCTGCATGTTTCGTCTTTCCTTTTCTCTCACTCTCCTGCTTCCTGCCTCTTTTCCTGCAATTCCTCCATCTCACTCCTGAAGCCCAACACTACTTTTTATTCTTCCTTCCCTTTCTCCTGCTCCCTTCGCTTTCTCCCTCTGTCCCATATCTTTCTTCCCGACTTGTCTTTTCAAGACTTTGGGCCAAATTGGCCCCAAGTCTGGGCATGGTTTGACCAATTTTCAGAGGCCTGGCTGGAGACAGCAGGGACAGCAGGCAGTGACAGGCCCGGGGCTGACAGGCTCCCCATCTCCTAGGGGGCGCCTGGCGGCCACACCCAGCTGACATAGAACCTTTGTCACAATGCCTGCTACCGTGGCGAGTATGTGGTGACTCTGCAGGTGACAGGGACACTGCAGGACTTGGTGGCAGCTCAGCAATTTCTCCCTTCCCCAAAGAAGCGGAATTCTGCAAATTGCTGCCTTTGCTCTTGAAAGGATATCATCAGGTGGGTGTTTTGGTGTCATACTCTGAAAACCAGAGCAGAAATGGTGAAATATTCCCATGATATGCATGGTCCCTGCACCAAAGCACCATGACTCAGCCTAAGGAGATCTGCAGCTTATTTTTTTGTACTGCCAGCAGATTGTGGAAGCACAGTATAAAAACCATCCTTATGGAGAGATCTGCGTATTTTAGGCTTAGTCTTAGTGTCTCAAGTAGCTGGGGTTTTTGCTTGGGCTAATCCATACGGTCTTATGGCCTTACTCCTAGTCTGAAGACGAATGTGCTAGAAACTATAAAGCGAAAACATGTCCTGCAGCTTAGCCTTGCTTTGCCTATCCTTGCCTGTCCTTGCCTTGCCTTATTTCCTTCTCATCCTGTTCTCTGTCCCATCCTCCCTCACTAACCCCTCGTCTGGCTGCATGTCTCTACTTTCCTTTTCTCTCACTCTCCTGCTTCCTGCCTCTTTTCCTGCAATTCCTCCATCTCACTCCTGAAGCCCAACACTACTTTTTATTCTTCCTTTCCTTTCTCCTGCTCCCTTCGCTTTCTCCCTCTGTCCCATATCTTTCTTCCCGACTTGTCTTTTCAAGACTTTGGGCAAAATTGGCCCAAGTCTGGGCATGGTTTGACCAATTTTCAGAGGCCTGGCTGGTGACAGCAGGGACAGCAGGCAGTGACAGGCCCGGGGCTGACAGGCTCCCCATCTCCTAGGGGGCGCCTGGCGGCCACACCCAGCTGACATAGAACCTTTGTCACAATGCCCGCTACCGTGGCGAGTATGTGGTGACGCTGCAGGTGACAGGGACACTGCAGGACTTGGTGGCAGCTCAGCAATTTCTCACTTCTCCAAAGAAGCGGAATTCTGCAAATTGCTGCCTTTGCTCTTGAAAGGATATCATCAGGTGGGTGTTTTGGTGTCATACTCTGAAAACCAGAGCAGAAATGGTGAAATATTCCCATGATATGCATGGTCCCTGCACCAAAGCACCGTGACTCAGCCTAAGGAGATCTGCAGCTTATTTTTTTGTACTGCCAGCAGATTGTGGAAGCACAGTATAAAAACCATCCTTATGGAGAGATCTGCGTACTTTAGGCTTAGTCTTAGTGTCTCAAGAAGCTGGGGTTTTTGCTTGGGCCTAATCCATACGGTCTTATGGCCTTACTCCTAGTCTGAAGACGAATGTGCTAGAAACTATAAAGCGAAAAAATGTCCTGCAGCTTGGCCTTGCTTTGCCTGTCCTTGCCGGTCCTTGCCTTACCTTATTTCCTTCTCATCCTGTTCTCTGTCCCATCCTCCCTCACTAACCCCTCGTCTGGCTGCATGTCTCTACTTTCCTTTTCTCTCACTCTCCTGCTTCCTGCCTCTTTTCCTGCAATTCCTCCATCTCACTCCTGAAGCCCAACACTACTTTTTATTCTTCCTTCCCTTTCTCCTGCTCCCTTCGCTTTCTCCCTCTGTCCCATATCTTTCTTCCCGACTTGTGTTTTCAAGACTATGGGCCAAATTGGCCCCAAGTCTGGGCATGGTTTGACCAATTTTCAGAGGCCTGGCTGGTGACAGCAGGGACAGCAGGCAGTGACAGGCCCGGGGCTGACAGGCTCCCCATCTCCTAGGGGGCGCCTGGCGGCCACACCCAGCTGACATAGAACCTTTGTCACAATGCCCGCTACCGTGGCGAGTATGTGGTGACTCTGCAGGTGACAGGGACACTGCAGGACTTGGTGGCAGCTCAGCAATTTCTCAGTTCCCCAAAGAAGCGGAATTCTGCAAGTTGCTGCCTTTGCTCTTGAAAGGATGTCATCAGGTGGGTGTTTTGGTGTCATACTCTGAAAACCAGAGCAGAAATGGTGAAATATTCCCATGATATGCATGGTCCCTGCACCAAAGCACCGTGACTCAGCCTAAGGAGATCTGCAGCTTATTTTTTTGTACTGCCAGCAGATTGTGGAAGCACAGTATAAAAACAATCCTTATGGAGAGATCTGCGTATTTTAGGCTTAGTCTTAGCGTCTCAAGTAGCTGGGGTTTTTGCTTGGGCCTAATCCATACGGTCTTATGGCCTTACTCCTAGTCTGAAGACGAATGTGCTAGAAACTATAAAGCGAAAACATGTCCTGCAGCTTAGCCTTGCTTTGCCTGTCCTTGCCTGTCCTTGCCTTGCCTTATTTCCTTCTCATCCTGTTCTCTGTCCCATCCTCCCTCACTAACCCCTCGTCTGGCTGCATGTCTCGTCTTTCCTTTTCTATCACTCTCCTTTTTCCTCCCTCTTTTCCTGCAATTCCTCCATCTCACTCCTGCAGCCCAACACTACTTTTTATTCTTCCTTCCCTTTCTCCTGCTCCCTTCGCTTTCTCCCTCTGTCCCATATCTTTCTTCCCGACTTGTCTTTTCAAGACTTTGGGCCAAATTGGCCCCAAGTCTGGGCATGGTTTGACCAATTTTCAGAGGCCTGGCTGGTGACAGCAGGGGCAGCAGGCAGTGACAGGCCCGGGGCTGACAGGCTCCCCATCCCCTAGGGGGCGCCTGGCTGCCACACCCAGCTGACATAGAACCTTTGTCACAATGCCCGCTACCGTGGCGAGTATGTGGTGACTCTGCAGGTGACAGGGACACTGCAGGACTTGGTGGCAGCTCAGCAATTTCTCACTTCCCCAAAGAAGCGGAATTCTGCAAATTGCTGCCTTTGCTCTTGAAAGGATGTCATCAGGTGGGTGTTTTGGTGTCATAGTCTGAAAACCAGAGCAGAAATGGTGAAATATTCCCATGATATGCATGGTCCCTGCACCAAAGCACCATGACTCAGCCTAAGGAGATCTGCAGCTTATTTTTTTGTACTGCCAGCAGATTGTGGAAGCACAGTATAAAAACCATCCTTATGGAGAGATCTGCGTATTTTAGGCTTAGTCTTAGTGTCTCAAGTAGCTGGGGTTTTTGCTTGGGCCTAATCCATACGTTCTTATGGCCTTACTCCTAGTCTGAAGACGAATGTGCTAGAAACTATAAAGCGAAAACATATCCTGCAGCTTAGCCTTGCTTTGCCTATCCTTGCCTGTCCTTGCCTTGCCTTATTTCCTTCTCATCCTGTTCTCTGTCCCATCCTCCCTCACTAACCCCTCGTCTGGCTGCATGTCTCTCCTTTTCTCTCACTCTCCTGCTTCCTGCCTCTTTTCCTGCAATTCCTCCATCTCAATCCTGAAGCCCAACACTACTTTTTATTCTTCCTTCCCTTTCTCCTGCTCCCTTCGCTTTCTCCCTCTGTCCCATATCTTTCTTCCCGACTTGTCTTTTCAAGACGTTGGGCCAAATTGGCCCCAAGTCTGGGCATGGTTTGACCAATTTTCAGAGGCCTGGCTGGTGACAGCAGGGACAGCAGGCAGTGACAGGCCCGGGGCTGACAGGCTCCCCATCCCCTAGGGGGCGCCTGGCTGCCACACCCAGCTGACATAGAACCTTTGTCACAATGCTCGGTACCGTGGCGAGTATGTGGTGACTCTGCAGGTGACAGGGACACTGCAGGACTTGGTGGCAGCTCAGCAATTTCTCACTTCCCCAAAGAAGCGGAATTCTGCAAATTGCTGCCTTTGCTCTTGAAAGGATATCATCAGGTGGGTGTTTTGGTGTCATGCTCTGAAAACCAGAGCAGAAATGGTGAAATATTCCCATGATATGCATGGTCCCTGCACCAAAGCACCGTGACTCAGCCTAAGGAGATCTGCAGCTTATTTTTTTGTACTGCCAGCAGATTGTGGAAGCACAGTATAAAAACCATCCTTATGGAGAGATCTGCGTATTTTAGGCTTAGTCTTAGTGTCTCAAGTAGCTGGGGTTTTTGCTTGGGCCTAATCCATACGGTCTTATGGCCTTACTCCTAGTCTGAAGACGAATGTGCTAGAAACTATAAAGCGAAAACATGTCCTGCAGCTTAGCCTTGCTTTGCCTGTCCTTGCCTGTCCTTGCCTTGCCTTATTTCCTTCTCATCCTGTTCTCTGTCCCATCCTCCCTCACTAACCCCTCGTCTGGCTGCATGTCTGTACTTTCCTTTTCTCTCACTCTCCTGCTTCCTGCCTCTTTTCCTGCAATTCCTCCATCTCACTCCTGAAGCCCAACACTACTTTTTATTCTTCCTTCCCTTTCTCCTGCTCCCTTCGCTTTCTCCCTCTGTCCCATATCTTTCTTCCCGACTTGTCTTTTCAAGACTTTGGGCCAAATTGGCCCCAACTCTGGGCATGGTTTGACCAATTTTCAGAGGCCTGGCTGGTGACAGCAGGGGCAGCAGGCAGTGACAGGCCCGGGGCTGACAGGCTCCCCATCCCCTAGGGGGCGCCTGGCTGCCACACCCAGCTGACATAGAACCTTTGTCACAATGCCCGCTACCGTGGCGAGTATGTGGTGACTCTGCAGGTGACAGGGACACTGCAGGACTTGGTGGCAGCTCAGCAATTTCTCAGTTCCCCAAAGAAGCGGAATTCTGCAAATTGCTGCCTTTGCTCTTGAAAGGATATCATCAGGTGGGTGTTTTGGTGTCATACTCTGAAAACCAGAGCAGAAAGGGTGAACTATTCCCATGATATGCATGGTCCCTGCACCAAAGCACCGTGACTCAGCCCAAGGAGATCTGCATCTTATTTTTTTGTACTGCCAGCAGATTGTGGAAGCACAGTATAAAAACCATCCTTATGGAGAGATCTGCGTATTTTAGGCTTAGTCTTAGTGTCTCAAGTAACTGGTGTTTTTGCTTGGGCCTAATCCATACGGTCTTATGGCCTTACTCCTAGTCTGAAGACGAATGTGCTAGAAACTATAAAGCGAAAAAATGTCCTGCAGCCTAGCCTTGCTTTGCCTGTCCTTGCCTGTCCTTGCCTTGCCTTATTTCCTTCTCATCCTGTTCTCTGTCCCATCCTCCCTCACTAACCCCTCGTCTGGCTGCATGTCTCTACTTTCCTTTTCTCTCACTCTCCTGCTTCCTGCCTCATTTCCTGCAATTCCTCCATCTCACTCCTGTAGCCCAACACTACTTTTTATTCTTCCTTCCCTTTCTCCTGCTCCCTTCGCTTTCTCCCTCTGTCCCATATCTTTCTTCCCGACTTGTCTTTTCAAGACTTTGGGCCAAATTGGCCCCAAGTCTGGGCATGGTTTGACCAATTTTCAGAGGCCTGGCTGGTGACAGCAGGGACAGCAGGCAGTGACAGGCCTGGGGCTGACAGGCTCCCCATCCCCTAGGGGGCGCCTGGCTGCCACACCCAGCTGACATAGAACCTTTGTCACAATGCCCGCTACCGTGGCTAGTATGTGGTGACTCTGCAGGTGACAGGGACACTGCAGGACTTTGTGGCAGCTCAGCAATTTCTCACTTCCCCAAAGAAGCGGAATTCTGCAAATTGCTGTCTTTGCTCTTGAAAGGATATCATCAGGTGGGTGTTTTGGTGTCATACTCTGAAAACCAGAATAGAAATGGTGAACTATTCCCATGATATGCATGGTCCCTGCACCAAAGCACCATGACTCAGCTTAAGGAGATCTGCAGCTTATTTTTTTGTACTGCCAGCAGATTGTGGAAGCACAGTATAAAAACCATCCTTATGGAGAGATCTGCGTATTTTAGGCTTAGTCTTAGTGTGTCAAGTAGCTGGGGTTTTTGCTTGGGCCTAATCCATACGGTCTTATGGCCTTACTCCTAGTCTGAAGACGAATGTGCTAGAAACTATAAAGCGAAAAAATGTCCTGCAGCCTAGCCTTGCTTTGCCTGTCCTTGCCTGTCCTTGCCTTGCCTTATTTCCTTCTCATCCTGTTCTCTGTCCCATCCTCCCTCACTAACCCCTCGTCTGGCTGCATGTCTCTACTCTCCTTTTCTCTCACTCTCCTGCTTCCTGCCTCTTTTCCTGCAATTCCTCCATCTCACTCCTGAAGCCCAACACTACTTTTTATTCTTCCTTCCCTTTCTCCTGCTCCCTTCGCTTTCTCCCTCTGTCCCATATCTTTCTTCCCGACTTGTCTTTTCAAGACTTTGGGCAAAATTGGCCCCAAGTCTGGGCATGGTTTGACCAATTTTCAGAGGCCTGGCTGGTGACAGCAGGGACAGCAGGCACTGACAGGCCCGGGGCTGACAGGCTCCCCATCCCCTAGGGGGTGCCTGGCTGCCACACCCAGCTGACATAGAACCTTTGTCACAATGCCCGCTACCGTGGCTAATATCTGGTGACTTTACAGGTGACAGGGACACTGCAGGACTTGGTGGCAGCTCAGCAATTTCTCACTTCCCCAAAGAAGCGGAATTCTGCAAGTTGCTGCCTTTGCTCTTGAAAGGATGTCATCAGGTGGGTGTTTTGGTGTCATACTCTGAAAACCAGAGCAGAAATGGTGAAATATTCCCATGATATGCATGGTCCCTGCACCAAAGCACCATGACTCAGCCTAAGGAGATCTGCAGCTTATTTTTTTGTACTGCCAGCAGATTGTGGAAGCACAGTATAAAAACCATCCTTATGGAGAGATCTGCGTATTTTAGGCTTAGTCTTAGTGTCTCAAGTAGCTGGGGTTTTTGCTTGGGGCTAATCCATACGGTCTCATGGCCTTACTCCTAGTCTGAAGACGAATGTGCTAGAAACTATAAAGCCAAAAAATGTCCTGCAGCTTAGCCTTGCTTTGCCTGTCCTTGCCTGTCCTTGCCTTGCCTTATTTCCTTCTCATCCTGTTCTCTGTCCCATCCTCCCTCACTAACCCCTCGTCTGGCTGCATGTCTCTACTTTCCTTTTCTCTCACTCTCCTGCTTCCTGCCTCTTTTCCTGCAATTCCTCCATCTCAATCCTGAAGCCCAACAGTACTTTTTATTCTTCCTTCCCTTTCTCCTGCTCCCTTCGCTTTCTCCCTCTGTCCCATATCTTTCTTCCCGACTTGTCTTTTCAAGACTTTGGGCCAAATTGGCCCCAACTCTGGGCATGGTTTGACCAATTTTCAGAGGCCTGGCTGGTGACAGCAGGGACAGCAGGAAGTGACAGGCCCGGGGCTGACAGGCTCCCCATCTCCTAGGGGGCGCCTGGCGGCCACACCCAGCTGACATAGAACCTTTGTCACAATGCCCGCTACCGTGGCGAGTATGTGGTGACTCTGCAGGTGACAGGGACACTGCAGGACTTGGTGGCAGCTCAGCAATTTCTCACTTCCCCAAAGAAGCGGAATTCTGCAAATTGCTGCCTTTGCTCTTGAAAGGATATCATCAGGTGGGTGTTTTGGTGTCATACTCTGAAAACCAGAGCAGAAATGGTGAAATATTCCCATGATATGCATGGTCCCTGCAACAAAGCACCATGACTCAGCCTAAGGAGATCTGCAGCTTATTTTTTTGTACTGCCAGCAGATTGTGGAAGCACAGTATAAAAACAATCCTTATGGAGAGATCTGCGTATTTTAGGCTTAGTCTTAGTGTCTCAAGTAGCTGGAGTTTTTGCTTGGGCCTAATCCATACGGTCTTATGGCCTTACTCCTAGTCTGAAGACGAAGGTGCTAGAAACTATAAAGCGAAAACATGTCCTGCAGCTTAGCCTTGCTTTGCCTGTCCTTGCCTGTCCTTGCCTTGCCTTATTTCCTTCTCATCCTGTTCTCTGTCCCATCCTCCCTCACTAACCCCTCGTCTGGCTGCATGTCTGTACTTTCCTTTTCTCTCACTCTCCTGCTTCCTGCCTCTTTTCCTGCAATTCCTCCATCTCACTCCTGAAGCCCAACACTACTTTTTATTCTTCCTTCCCTTTCTCCTGCTCCCTTCGCTTTCTCCCTCTGTCCCATATCTTTCTTCCCGACTTGTCTTTTCAAGACTTTGGGCCAAATTGGCCCCAACTCTGGGCATGGTTTGACCAATTTTCAGAGGCCTGGCTGGTTACAGCAGGGGCAGCAGGCAGTGACAGGCCCGGGGCTGACAGGCTCCCCATCCCCTAGGGGGCGCCTGGCTGCCACACCCAGCTGACATAGAACCTTTGTCACAATGCCCGCTACCGTGGCGAGTATGTGGTGACTCTGCAGGTGACAGGGACACTGCAGGACTTGGTGGCAGCTCAGCAATTTCTCAGTTCCCCAAAGAAGCGGAATTCTGCAAATTGCTGCCTTTGCTCTTGAAAGGATATCATCAGGTGGGTGTTTTGGTGTCATACTCTGAAAACCAGAGCAGAAAGGGTGAACTATTCCCATGATATGCATGGTCCCTGTACCAAAGCACCATGACTCAGCCTAAGGAGATCTGCAGCTTATTTTTTTGTACTGCCAGCAGATTGTGGAACCACAGTATAAAAACCATCCTTATGGAGAGATTTGCGTATTTTAGGCTTAGTCTTAGTGTCTCAAGTAGCTGGGGTTTTTGCTTGGGCCTAATCCATACGGTCTTATGGCCTTACTCCTAGTCTGAAGACGAATGTGCTAGAAACTATAAAGCCAAAAAATGTCCTGCAGCTTAGCCTTGCTTTGCCTGTCCTTGCCTGTCCTTGCCTTGCCTTATTTCCTTCTCATCCTGTTCTCTGTCCCATCCTCCCTCACTAACCCCTCGTCTGGCTGCATGTCTCTACTTTCCTTTTCTCTCACTCTCCTGCTTCCTGCCTCTTTTCCTGCAATTCCTCCATCTCAATCCTGAAGCCCAACAGTACTTTTTATTCTTCCTTCCCTTTCTCCTGCTCCCTTCGCTTTCTCCCTCTGTCCCATATCTTTCTTCCCGACTTGTCTTTTCAAGACTTTGGGCCAAATTGGCCCCAACTCTGGGCATGGTTTGACCAATTTTCAGAGGCCTGGCTGGTGACAGCAGGGACAGCAGGAAGTGACAGGCCCGGGGCTGACAGGCTCCCCATCTCCTAGGGGGCGCCTGGCGGCCACACCCAGCTGACATAGAACCTTTGTCACAATGCCCGCTACCGTGGCGAGTATGTGGTGACTCTGCAGGTGACAGGGACACTGCAGGACTTGGTGGCAGCTCAGCAATTTCTCACTTCCCCAAAGAAGCGGAATTCTGCAAATTGCTGCCTTTGCTCTTGAAAGGATATCATCAGGTGGGTGTTTTGGTGTCATACTCTGAAAACCAGAGCAGAAATGGTGAAATATTCCCATGATATGCATGGTCCCTGCAACAAAGCACCATGACTCAGCCTAAGGAGATCTGCAGCTTATTTTTTTGTACTGCCAGCAGATTGTGGAAGCACAGTATAAAAACAATCCTTATGGAGAGATCTGCGTATTTTAGGCTTAGTCTTAGTGTCTCAAGTAGCTGGAGTTTTTGCTTGGGCCTAATCCATACGGTCTTATGGCCTTACTCCTAGTCTGAAGACGAAGGTGCTAGAAACTATAAAGCGAAAACATGTCCTGCAGCTTAGCCTTGCTTTGCCTGTCCTTGCCTGTCCTTGCCTTGCCTTATTTCCTTCTCATCCTGTTCTCTGTCCCATCCTCCCTCACTAACCCCTCGTCTGGCTGCATGTCTGTACTTTCCTTTTCTCTCACTCTCCTGCTTCCTGCCTCTTTTCCTGCAATTCCTCCATCTCACTCCTGAAGCCCAACACTACTTTTTATTCTTCCTTCCCTTTCTCCTGCTCCCTTCGCTTTCTCCCTCTGTCCCATATCTTTCTTCCCGACTTGTCTTTTCAAGACTTTGGGCCAAATTGGCCCCAACTCTGGGCATGGTTTGACCAATTTTCAGAGGCCTGGCTGGTTACAGCAGGGGCAGCAGGCAGTGACAGGCCCGGGGCTGACAGGCTCCCCATCCCCTAGGGGGCGCCTGGCTGCCACACCCAGCTGACATAGAACCTTTGTCACAATGCCCGCTACCGTGGCGAGTATGTGGTGACTCTGCAGGTGACAGGGACACTGCAGGACTTGGTGGCAGCTCAGCAATTTCTCAGTTCCCCAAAGAAGCGGAATTCTGCAAATTGCTGCCTTTGCTCTTGAAAGGATATCATCAGGTGGGTGTTTTGGTGTCATACTCTGAAAACCAGAGCAGAAAGGGTGAACTATTCCCATGATATGCATGGTCCCTGTACCAAAGCACCATGACTCAGCCTAAGGAGATCTGCAGCTTATTTTTTTGTACTGCCAGCAGATTGTGGAACCACAGTATAAAAACCATCCTTATGGAGAGATTTGCGTATTTTAGGCTTAGTCTTAGTGTCTCAAGTAGCTGGGGTTTTTGCTTGGGCCTAATCCATACGGTCTTATGGCCTTACTCCTAGTCTGAAGACGAATTTGCTAGAAACTATAAAGCGAAAAAATGTCCTGCAGCCTAGCCTTGCTTTGCCTGTCCTTGCCTGTCCTTGCCTTGCCTTATTTCCTTCTCATCCTGTTCTCTGTCCCATCCTCCCTCACTAACCCCTCGTCTTGCTGCATGTCTCTACTTTCCTTTTCTCTCACTCTCCTGCTTCCTGCCTCTTTTCCTGCAATTCCTCCATCTCACTCCTGAAGCCCAACACTACTTTTTATTCTTCCTTCCCTTTCTCCTGCTCCCTTCGCTTTCTCCCTCTGTCCCATATCTATCTTCCCGACTTGTCTTTTCAAGACTTTGGGCCAAGTTGGCCCCAACTCTGGGCATGGTTTGACCAATTTTCAGAGGCCTGGCTGGTGACAGCAGGGACAGCAGGCAGTGACAGGCCCGGGGCTGACAGGCTCCCCATCCCCTAGGGGGCGCCTGGCTGCCACACCCAGCTGACATAGAACCTTTGTCACAATGCCCGCTACCGTGGCGAGTATGTGGTGACTCTGCAGGTGACAGGGACACTGCAGGAATTGGTGGCAGCTCAGCAATTTCTCACTTCCCCAAAGAAGCGGAATTCTGCAAATTGCTGCCTTTGCTCTTGAAAGGATATCATCAGGTGGGTGTTTTGGTGTCATACTCTGAAAACCAGAGCAGAAATGGTGAAATATTCCCATGATATGCATGGTCCCTGCACCAAAGCACCATGACTCAGCCTAAGGAGATCTGCAGCTTATTTTTTTGTACTGCCAGCAGATTGTGGAAGCACAGTATAAAAACCATCCTTATGGAGAGATCTGCGTACTTTAGGCTTAGTCTTAGTGTCTCAAGTAGCTGGGGTTTTTGCTTGGGCCTAATCCCTACGGACTTATGGCCTTACTCCTAGTCTGAAGATGAATGTGCTAGAAACTGTAAAGCGAAAACATGTCCTGCAGCCTAGCCTTGCTTTGCCTGTCCTTGCATGTCCTTGCCTTGCCTTATTTCCTTCTCATCCTGTTCTCTGTCCCATCCTCTCTCACTAACCCCTCGTCTGGCTGCATGTCTCTTCTTTCCTTTTCTCTCACTCTCCTGCTTCCTGCCTCTTTAATGGCAATTCCTCCATCTCACTCCTGCAGCCCAACACTACTTTTTATTCTTCCTTCCCTTTCTCCTGCTCCCTTCGCTTTCTCCCTCTGTCCCATATCTTTCTTCCCGACTTGTCTTTTCAAGACTTTGGGCAAAATTGGCCCCAAGTCTGGGCATGGTTTGACCAATTTTCAGAGGCCTGGCTGGTGACAGCAGGGACAGCAGGCAGTGAGAGGCCCGGGGCTGACAGGCTCCCCATCCCCTAGGGGGCGCCTGGCTGCCACACCCAGCTGACATAGAACCTTTGTCACAATGCCCGCTACCGTGGCGAGTATGTGGTGACTCTGCAGGTGACAGGGACACTGCAGGACTTGGTGTCAGCTCAGCAATTTCTCACTTCCCCAAAGAAGCGGAATTCTGCAAATTGCTGCCTTTGCTCTTGAAAGGATATCATCAGGTGGGTGTTTTGGTGTCATGCTCTGAAAACCAGAGCAGAAATGGTGAAATATTCCCATGATATGCATGGTCCCTGCACCAAAGCACCATGACTCAGCCTAAGGAGATCTGCAGCTTATTTTTTTGTACTGCCAGCAGATTGTGGAAGCACAGTATAAAAACCATCCTTATGGAGAGATCTGCGTATTTTAGGCTTAGTCTTAGTGTCTCAAGTAGCTGGGGTTTTTGCTTGGGCCTAATCCATACGGTCTTATGGCCTTACTCCTAGTCTGAAGACGAATGTGCTAGAAAATATAAAGCGAAAAAATGTCCTGCAGCCTAGCCTTGCTTTGCCTGTCCTTGCCTGTCCTTGCATTTCCTTATTTCCTTCTCATCCTGTTCTCTGTCCCATCCTCCCTCACTAAACCCTCGTCTGGCTGCATGTCTCTACTTTCCTTTTCTCTCACTCTCCTGCTTCCAGCCTCTTTTCCTGCAATTCCTCCATCTCACTCCTGAAGCCCAACACTACTTTTTATTCCTCCTTCCCTTTCTCCTGCTCCCTTCGCTTTCTCCCTCTGTCCCATATCTTTCTTCCCGACTTGTCTTTTCAAGACTTTGGGCCAAATTGGCCCCAAGTCTGGGCATGGTTTGACCAATTTTCAGAGGCCTGGCTGGTGACAGCAGGGACAGCAGGCAGTGACAGGCCCGGGGCTGACAGGCTCCCCATCCCCTAGGGGGCGCCTGGCTGCCACACCCAGCTGACATAGAACCTTTGTCACAATGCCCGCTACCGTGGCGAGTATGTGGTGACTCTGCAGGTGACAGGGACACTGCAGGACTTGGTGGCAGCTCAGCAATTTCTCACTTTCCCAAGGAAGCGGAATTCTGCAAATTGCTGCCTTTGCTCTTGAAAGGATATCATCAGGTGGGTGTTTTGGTGTCATGCTCTGAAAACCAGAGCAGAAATGGTGAACTATTCCCATGATATGCATGGTCCCTGCACCAAAGCACCATGACTCAGCCTAAGGAGATCTGCAGCTTATTTTTTGTACTGCCAGCAGACTGTGGAAGCACAGTATAAAAACCATCCTTATGGAGAGATCTGCGTATTTTAGGCTTAGTCTAAGTGTCTCAAGTAGCTGGGGTTTTTGCTTGGGCCTAATCCATACGGTCTTATGGCCTTACTCCTAGTCTGAAGACGAATGTGCTAGAAACTATAAAGCTATAACATGTCCTGCAGACTAGCCTTGCTCTGCCTGTCCTTGCCTGTCCTTGCCTTGCCTTATTTCCTTCTTATCCTGTTCTCTGTCCCATCCTCTCTCACTAACCCCTCGTCTGGCTGCATGTCTCTTCTTTCCTTTTCTCTCACTCTCCTGCTTCCTGCCTCTTTAATTGCAATTCCTCCATCTCACTCCTGCAGCCCAACACTACTTTTTATTCTTCCTTCCCTTTCTCCTGCTCCCTTCGCTTTCTCCCTCTGTCCCATATCTTTCTTCCCGACTTGCCTTTTCAAGACTTTGGGCCAAATTGGCCCCAAGTCTGGGCATGGTTTGACCAATTTTCAGAGGCCTGGCTGGTGACAACAGGGACAGCAGGCAGTGACAGGCCCGGGGCTGACAGGCTCCCCATCCCCTAGCGGGCGCCTGGCTGCCACACCCAGCTGACATAGAACCGTTGTCACAATGCCCGCTACCGTGGCGAGTATGTGGTGACTCTGCAGGTGACAGGGACACTGCAGGACTTGGTGGCAGCTCAGCAATTTCTCAGTTCCCCAAAGAAGCGGAATTCTGCAAATTGCTGCCTTTGCTCTTGAAAGGATATCATCAGGTGGGTGTTTTGGTGTCATACTCTGAAAACCAGAGCAGAAATCGTGAAATATTCCCATGATATGCATCGTCCCTGCCGCAAAGCACCATGACTCAGCCTAAGGAGATCTGCAGCTTATTTTTTTGTACTGCCAGCAGATTGTGGAAGCACAGTATAAAAACCATCCTTATGGAGAGATCTGCGTATTTTAGGCTTAGTCTTAGTGTCTCAAGTAGCTGGGGTTTTTGCTTGGGCCTAATCCATACGGTCTTATGGCCTTACTCCTAGTCTGAAGACGAATGTGCTAGAAAATATAAAGCGAAAAAATGTCCTGCAGCCTAGCCTTGCTTTGCCTGTCCTTGCCTGTCCTTGCATTTCCTTATTTCCTTCTCATCCTGTTCTCTGTCCCTTTCTCCCTCACTAACCCCTCGTCTGGCTGCATGTCTCTACTTTCCTTTTCTCTCACTCTCCTGCTTCCAGCCTCTTTTCCTGCAATTCCTCCATCTCACTCCTGCAGCCCAACACTACTTTTTATTCTTCCTTCCCTTTCTCCTGCTCCCTTCGCTTTCTCCCTCTGTCCCATATCTTTCTTCCCGACTTGTCTTTTCAAGACTTTGGGCAAAATTGGCCCCAAGTCTGGGCATGGTTTGACCAATTTTCAGAGGCCTGGCTGGTGACAGCAGGGACAGCAGGCAGTGACAGGCCCGGGGCTGACAGGCTCCCCATCCCCTGGGGGGCGCCTGGCTGCCACACCCAGCTGACATAGAACCTTTGTCACAATGCCCGCTACCGTGGCGAGTATGTGGTGACTCTGCAGGTGACAGGGACACTGCAGGACTTGGTGTCAGCTCAGCAATTTCTCCCTTCCCCAAAGAAGCGGAATTCTGCAAATTGCTGCCTTTGCTCTTGAAAGGATATCATCAGGTGGGTGTTTTGGTGTCATACTCTGAAAACCAGAGCAGAAATGGTGAAATATTCCCATGATATGCATGGTCCCTGCACCAAAGCACCGTGACTCAGCCTAAGGAAATCTGCAGCTTATTTTTTTGTACTGCCAGCAGATTGTGGAAGCACAGTATAAAAACCATCCTTATGGAGAGATCTGCGTATTTTAGGCTTAGTCTTAGTGTCTCAAGTAGCTAGGGTTTTTGCTTGGGCCTAATCCATACGGACTTATGGCCTTACTCCTAGTCTGAAGACGAATGTGCTAGAAACTGTAAAGCTAAAACATGTCCTGCAGCCTAGCCTTGCTTTGCCTCTCCTTGCCTGTCCTTGCCTTGCCTTATTTCCTTCTCATCCTATTCTCTGTCCCATCCTCTCTCACTAACCCCTCGTCTGGCTGCATGTCTCTTCTTTCCTTTTCTCTCACTCTCCTGCTTCCTGCCTCTTTAATGGCAATTCCTCCATCTCACTCCTGCAGCCCAACACTACTTTTTATTCTTCCTTCCCTTTCTCCTGCTCCCTTCGCTTTCTCCCTCTGTCCCATATCTTTCTTCCCGACTTGTCTTTTCAAGACTTTGGGGCAAAGTGGCCCCAAGTCTGGGCATGGTTTGACCAATTTTCAGAGGCCTGGCTGGTGACAGCAGGGACAGCAGGCAGTGACAGGCCCCGGGCTGACAGGCTCCCCATCCCCTAGGGGGCGCCTGGCTGCCACACCCAGCTGACATAGAACCTTTGTCACAATGCCCGCTACCGTGGCGAGTATGTGGTGACTCTGCAGGTGACAGGGACACTGCAGGACTTGGTGGCAGCTCAGCAATTTCTCACTTTCCCAAGGAAGCGGAATTCTGCAAATTGCTGCCTTTGCTCTTGAAAGGATATCATCAGGTGGGTGTTTTGGTGTCATGCTCTGAAAACCAGAGCAGAAATGGTGAAATATTCCCATGATATGCATGGTCCCTGCACCAAAGCACCATGACTCAGCCTAAGGAGATCTGCAGCTTATTTTTTTGTACTGCCAGCAGACTGTGGAAGCACAGTATAAAAACCATCCTTATGGAGAGATCTGCATATTTTAGGCTTAGTCTAAGTGTCTCAAGTAGCTGGGGTTTTTGCTTGGGCCTAATCCATACGGTCTTATGGCCTTACTCCTAGTCTGAAGACGAATGTGCTAGAAACTATAAAGCGAAAACATGTCCTGCAGCCTAGCCTTGCTCTGCCTGTCCTTGCCTGTCCTTGCCTTGCCTTATTTCCTTCTTATCCTGTTCTCTGTCCCATCCTCTCTCACTAACCCCTCGTCTGGCTGCATGTCTCTTCTTTCCTTTTCTCTCACTCTCCTGCTTCCTGCCTCTTTAATTGCAATTCCTCCATCTCACTCCTGCAGCCCAACACTACTTTTTATTCTTCCTTCCCTTTCTCCTGCTCCCTTCGCTTTCTCCCTCTGTCCCATATCTTTCTTCCCGACTTGTCTTTTCAAGACTTTGGGCCAAATTGGCCCCAAGTCTGGGCATGGTTTGACCAATTTTCAGAGGCCTGGCTGGTGACAGCAGGGACAGCAGGCAGTGACAGGCCCGGGGCTGACAGGCTCCCCATCCCCTAGCGGGCGCCTGGCTGCCACACCCAGCTGACATAGAACCGTTGTCACAATGCCCGCTACCGTGGCGAGTATGTGGTGACTCGGCAGGTGACAGGGACACTGCAGGACTTGGTGGCAGCTCAGCAATTTCTCAGTTCCCCAAAGAAGCGGAATTCTGCAAATTGCTGCCTTTGCTCTTGAAAGGATATCATCAGGTGGGTGTTTTGGTGTCATACTCTGAAAACCAGAGCAGAAATGGTGAAATATTCCCATGATATGCATGGTCCCTGCACCAAAGCACCATGACTCAGCCTAAGGAGATCTGCAGCTTATTTTTTTGTACTGCCAGCAGATTGTGGAAGCACAGTATAAAAACCATCCTTATGGAGAGATCTGCGTATTTTAGGCTTAGTCTACGTGTCTCAAGTAGCTGGGGTTTTTGCTTTGGCCTAATCCATACGGTCTTATGGCCTTACTCCTAGTCTGAAGATGAATGTGCTAGAAACTATAAAGAGAAAAAATGTCCTGCAGCTTAGCCTTGCTTTGCCTGTCCTTGCCTGTCCTTGCCTTGCCTTATTTCCTTCTCATCCTGTTCTCTGTCCCTTCCTCCCTCACTAACCCCTCGTCTGGCTGCATGTCTCTACTTTCCTTTTCTCTCACTCTCCTGCTTCCTGCCTCTTTTCCTGCAATTCCTCCATCTCATTCCTGAAGCCCAACACTACTTTTTATTCTTCCTTCCCTTTCTCCTGCTCCCTTCGCTTTCTCCCTCTGTCCCATATCTTTCTTCCCGACTTGTCTTTTCAAGACTTTGGGGCAAATTGGCCCCAAGTCTGGGCATGGTTTGACCAATTTTCAGAGGCCTGGCTGGTGACAGCAGGGACAGCAGGCAGTGACAGGCCCGGGGCTGACAGGCTCCCCATCCCCTAGGGGGCGCCTGGCTGCCACACCCAGCTGACATAGAACCTTTGTCACAATGCCCGCTACCGTGGCGAGTATGTGGTGACTCTGCAGGTGACAGGGACACTGCAGGACTTGGTGTCAGCTCAGCAATTTCTCACTTTCCCAAGGAAGCGGAATTCTGCAAATTGCTGCCTTTGCTCTTGAAAGGATATCATCAGGTGGGTGTTTTGGTGTCATGCTCTGAAAACCAGAGCAGAAATGGTGAAATATTCCCATGATATGCATGGTCCCTGCACCAAAGCACCATGACTCAGCCTAAGGAGATCTGCAGCTTATTTTTTTGTACTGCCAGCAGATTGTGGAAGCACAGTATAAAAACCATCCTTATGGAGAGATCTGCGTATTTTAGGCTTAGTCTACGTGTCTCAAGTAGCTGGGGTTTTTGCTTGGGCCTAATCCATACGGTCTTATGGCCTTACTCCTAGTCTGAAGACGAATGTGCTAGAAAATATAAAGCGAAAAAATGTCCTGCAGCCTAGCCTTGCTTTGCCTGTCCTTGCCTGTCCTTGCATTTCCTTATTTCCTTATCATCCTGTTCTCTGTCCCATCCTCCCTCACTAACCCCTCGTCTGGCTGCATGTCTCTACTTTCCTTTTCTCTCACTCTCCTGCTTCCAGCCTCTTTTCCTGCAATTCCTCCATCTCACTCCTGAAGCCCAACACTACTTTTTATTCTTCCTTCCCTTTCTCCTGCTCCCTTCGCTTTCTCCCTCTGTCCCATATCTTTCTTCCCGACTTGTCTTTTCAAGACTTTGGGCCAAATTGGCCCCAAGTCTGGGCATGGTTTGACCAATTTTCAGAGGCCTGGCTGGTGACAGCAGGGACAGCAGGCAGTGACAGGCCCGGGGCTGACAGGCTCCCCATCCCCTAGGGGGCGCCTGGCTGCCACACCCAGCTGACATAGAACCTTTGTCACAATGCCCGCTACCGTGGCGAGTATGTGGTGACTCTGCAGGTGACAGGGACACTGCAGGACTTGGTGTCAGCTCAGCAATTTCTCCCTTCCCCAAAGAAGCGGAATTTTGCAAATTGCTGCCTTTGCTCTTGAAAGGATATCATCAGATGGGTGTTTTGGTGTCATACTCTGAAAACCAGAGCAGAAATGGTGAACTATTCCCATGATATGCATGGTCCCTGCACCAAAGCACCGTGACTCAGCCTAAGGAGATCTGCAGCTTATTTTTTTGTACTGCCAGCAGATTGTGGAAGCACAGTATAAAAACCATCCTTATGGAGAGATCTGCGTATTTTAGGCTTAGTCTAAGTGTCTCAAGTAGCTGGGGTTTTTGCTTGGGCCTAATCCATACGGTCATGTGGCCTTACTCCTAGTCTGAAGACGAATGTGCTAGAAACTATAAAGCGAAAAAGTGTCCTGCAGCCTAGCCTTGCTTTGCCTGTCCTTGCCTGTCCTTGCCTTGCCTTATTTCCTTCTCATCCTGTTCTCTGTCCCATCCTCTCTCACTAACCCCTCGTCTGGCTGCATGTCTCGTCTTTCCTTTTCTATCACTCTCCTGCTTCCTGCCTCTTTAATGGCAATTCCTCCATATCACTCCTGAAGCCCAACACTTCTTTTTATTCTTCCTTCTCTTTCTCCTGCTCCCTTCGCTTTCTCCCTCTGTCCCATATCTTTCTTCCCAACTTGCCTTTTCAATACATTGGGGCAAAATGGCCCCAAGTCTGGGAATGGTTTGACCAATTTTCAGAGGCCTGGCTGGTGACAGCAGGGACAGCAGGCAGTGACAGGCCCGGGGCTGGCAGGATCCCCATCCCCTAGGGGGCGCCTGGCTGCCACACCCAGCTGACATAGAACCTTTGTCACAATGCCCTCTACCGTGGCGAGTATGTGGTGACTCTGCAGGTGACAGGGACACTGCAGGACTTGGTGGCAGCTCAGCAATTTCTCAGTTCCCCAAAGAAGCGGAATTCTGCAAATTGCTGCCTTTGCTCTTGAAAGGATATCATCAGTTGGGTGTTTTGGTGTCATACTCTGAACACCAGAGCAGAAATGGTGAAATATTCCCATGATATGCATGGTCCCTGCAACAAAGCACCATGACTCAGCCTAAGGAGATCTGCAGCTTATTTTTTTGTACTGCCAGCAGATTGTGGAAGCACAGTATAAAAACCATCCTTATGGAGAGATCTGCGTATTTTAGGCTTAGTCTTAGTGTCTCAAGTAGCTGGGGTTTTTGCTTGCGCCTAATCCATACGGTCTTATGGCCTTACTCCTAGTCTGAAGACGAATGTGCTAGAAACTATAAAGCTATAACATGTCCTGCAGCCTAGCCTTGCTTTGCCTGTCCTTGCCTTGCCTTATTTTTTCTCATCCTGTTCTCTGTCCCATCCTCCCTCACTAACCCCTCGTCTGGCTGCATGTCTCTACTTTCCTTTTCTCTCACTCTCCTGCTTCCTGCCTCTTTAATGGCAATTCCTCCATATCACTCCTGAAGCCCAACACTTCTTTTTATTCTTCCTTCCCTTTCTCCTGCTCCCTTCGCTTTCTCCCTCTGTCCCATATCTTTCTTCCCGACTTGTCTTTTCAAGACTTTGGGCCAAATTGGCCCCAAGTCTGGGCATGGTTTGACCAATTTTCAGAGGCCTGGCTGGTGACAGCAGGGACAGCAGGCAGTGACAGGCCCGGGGCTGACAGGCTCCCCATCCCCTGGGGGGCGCCTGGCTGCCACACCCAGCTGACATAGAACCTTTGTCACAATGCCCGCTACCGTGGCGAGTATGTGGTGACTCTGCAGGTGACAGGGACACTGCAGGACTTGGTGTCAGCTCAGCAATTTCTCCCTTCCCCAAAGAAGCGGAATTCTGCAAATTGCTGCCTTTGCTCTTGAAAGGATATCATCAGATGGGTGTTTTGGTGTCATACTCTGAAAACCAGAGCAGAAATGGTGAAATATTCCCATGATATGCATGGTCCCTGCACCAAAGCACCGTGACTCAGCCTAAGGAGATCTGCAGCTTATTTTTTTGTACTGCCAGCAGATTGTGGAAGCACAGTATAAAAACCATCCTTATGGAGAGATCTGCATATTTTAGGCTTAGTCTAAGTGTCTCAAGTAGCTGGGGTTTTTGCTTGGGCCTAATCCATACGGTCTTATGGCCTTACTCCTAGTCTGAAGACGAATGTTCTAGAAACTATAAAGCGAAAACATGTCCTGCAGCCTAGCCTTGCTCTGCCTGTCCTTGCCTGTCCTTGCCTTGCCTTATTTCCTTCTTATCCTGTTCTCTGTCCCATCCTCTCTCACTAACCCCTCGTCTGGCTGCATGTCTCTTCTTTCCTTTTCTCTCACTCTCCTGCTTCCTGCCTCTTTAATTGCAATTCCTCCATCTCACTCCTGCAGCCCAACACTACTTTTTATTCTTCCTTCCCTTTCTCCTGCTCCCTTCGCTTTCTCCCTCTGTCCCATATCTTTCTTCCCGACTTGCCTTTTCAAGACTTTGGGCCAAATTGGCCCCAAGTCTGGGCATGGTTTGACCAATTTTCAGAGGCCTGGCTGGTGACAGCAGGGACAGCAGGCAGTGACAGGCCCGGGGCTGACAGGCTCCCCATCCCCTGGGGGGCGCCTGGCTGCCACACCCAGCTGACATAGAACCTTTGTCACAATGCCCGCTACCGTGGCGAGTATGTGGTGACTCTGCAGGTGACAGGGACACTGCAGGACTTGGTGTCAGCTCAGCAATTTCTCCCTTCCCCAAAGAAGCGGAATTCTGCAAATTGCTGCCTTTGCTCTTGAAAGGATATCATCAGATGGGTGTTTTGGTGTCATACTCTGAAAACCAGAGCAGAAATGGTGAAATATTCCCATGATATGCATGGTCCCTGCACCAAAGCACCGTGACTCAGCCTAAGGAGATCTGCAGCTTATTTTTTTGTACTGCCAGCAGATTGTGGAAGCACAGTATAAAAACCATCCTTATGGAGAGATCTGCATATTTTAGGCTTAGTCTAAGTGTCTCAAGTAGCTGGGGTTTTTGCTTGGGCCTAATCCATACGGTCTTATGGCCTTACTCCTAGTCTGAAGACGAATGTGCTAGAAACTATAAAGCGAAAACATGTCCTGCAGCCTAGCCTTGCTCTGCCTGTCCTTGCCTGTCCTTGCCTTGCCTTATTTCCTTCTTATCCTGTTCTCTGTCCCATCCTCTCTCACTAACCCCTCGTCTGGCTGCATGTCTCTTCTTTCCTTTTCTCTCACTCTCCTGCTTCCTGCCTCTTTAATTGCAATTCCTCCATCTCACTCCTGCAGCCCAACACTACTTTTTATTCTTCCTTCCCTTTCTCCTGCTCCCTTCGCTTTCTCCCTCTGTCCCATATCTTTCTTCCCGACTTGCCTTTTCAAGACTTTGGGCCAAATTGGCCCCAAGTCTGGGCATGGTTTGACCAATTTTCAGAGGCCTGGCTGGTGACAGCAGGGACAGCAGGCAGTGAGAGGCCCGGGGCTGACAGGCTCCCCATCCCCTAGCGGGCGCCTGGCTGCCACACCCAGCTGACATAGAACCGTTGTCACAATGCCCGCTACCGTGGCGAGTATGTGGTGACTCTGCAGGTGACAGGGACACTGCAGGACTTGGTGGCAGCTCAGCAATTTCTCAGTTCCCCAAAGAAGTGGAATTCTGCAAATTGCTGCCTTTGCTCTTGAAAGGATATCATCAGGTGGGTGTTTTGGTGTCATACTCTGAAAACCAGAGCAGAAATGGTGAAATATTCCCATGATATGCATGGTCCCTGCACCAAAGCACCATGACTCAGCCTAAGGAGATCTGCAGCTTATTTTTTTGTACTGCCAGCAGATTGTGGAAGCACAGTATAAAAACCATCCTTATGGAGAGATCTGCGTATTTTAGGCTTAGTCTACGTGTCTCAAGTAGCTGGGGTTTTTGCTTTGGCCTAATCCATACGGTCTTATGGCCTTACTCCTAGTCTGAAGATGAATGTGCTAGAAACTATAAAGAGAAAAAATGTCCTGCAGCTTAGCCTTGCTTTGCCTGTCCTTGCCTGTCCTTGCCTTGCCTTATTTCCTTCTCATCCTGTTCTCTGTCCCTTCCTCCCTCACTAACCCCTCGTCTGGCTGCATGTCTCTACTTTCCTTTTCTCTCACTCTCCTGCTTCCTGCCTCTTTTCCTGCAATTCCTCCATCTCATTCCTGAAGCCCAACACTACTTTTTATTCTTCCTTCCCTTTCTCCTGCTCCCTTCGCTTTCTCCCTCTGTCCCATATCTTTCTTCCCGACTTGTCTTTTCAAGACTTTTGGCCAAATTGGCCCCAAGTCTGGGGATGGTTTGACCAATTTTCAGAGGCCTGGCTGGTGACAGCAGGGACAGCAGGCAGTGACAGGCCCGGGGCTGACAGGCTCCCCATCCCCTAGGGGGCGCCTGGCTGCCACACCCAGCTGACATAGAACCTTTGTCACAATGCCCGCTACCGTGGCGAGTATGTGGTGACTCTGCAGGTGACAGGGACACTGCAGGACTTGGTGTCAGCTCAGCAATTTCTCACTTTCCCAAGGAAGCGGAATTCTGCAAATTGCTGCCTTTGCTCTTGAAAGGATATCATCAGGTGGGTGTTTTGGTGTCATGCTCTGAAAACCAGAGCAGAAATGGTGAAATATTCCCATGATATGCATGGTCCCTGCACCAAAGCACCATGACTCAGCCTAAGGAGATCTGCAGCTTATTTTTTTGTACTGCCAGCAGATTGTGGAAGCACAGTATTAAAACCATCCTTATGGAGAGATCTGCGTATTTTAGGCTTAGTCTTAGTGTCTCAAGTAGCTGGGGTTTTTGCTTGGGCCTAATCCATACGGTCTTATGGCCTTACTCCTAGTCTGAAGACGAATGTGCTAGAAAATATAAAGCGAAAAAATGTCCTGCAGCCTAGCCTTGCTTTGCCTGTCCTTGCCTGTCCTTGCATTTCCTTATTTCCTTCTCATCCTGTTCTCTGTCCCATCCTCCCTCACTAACCCCTCGTCTGGCTGCATGTCTCTACTTTCCTTTTCTCTCACTCTCCTGCTTCCAGCCTCTTTTCCTGCAATTCCTCCATCTCACTACTGAAGCCCAACACTACTTTTTATTCTTCCTTCCCTTTCTCCTTCTCCCTTCGCTTTCTCCCTCTGTCCCATATCTTTCTTCCCGACTTGTCTTTTCAAGACTTTGGGCAAAATTGGCCCCAAGTCTGGGCATGGTTTGACCAATTTTCAGAGGCCTGGCTGGTGACAGCAGGGACAGCAGGCAGTGACAGGCCCGGGGCTGACAGGCTCCCCATCCCCTGGGGGGCGCCTGGCTGCCACACCCAGCTGACATAGAAC
This sequence comes from Columba livia, assembly GCF_036013475.1. Classification (NCBI taxonomy): domain Eukaryota; kingdom Metazoa; phylum Chordata; class Aves; order Columbiformes; family Columbidae; genus Columba; species Columba livia. Next base: position 29,281,943 of record NC_088610.1, on the reverse strand, counting down.
CTTTGTCACAATGCCCGCTACCGTGGCGAGTATGTGGTGACTCTGCAGGTGACAGGGACACTGCAGGACTTGGTGTCAGCTCAGCAATTTCTCCCTTCCCCAAAGAAGCGGAATTCTGCAAATTGCTGCCTTTGCTCTTGAAAGGATATCATCAGATGGGTGTTTTGGTGTCATACTCTGAAAACCAGAGCAGAAATGGTGAAATATTCCCATGATATGCATGGTCCCTGCACCAAAGCACCGTGACTCAGCCTAAGGAGATCTGCAGCTTATTTTTTTGTACTGCCAGCAGATTGTGGAAGCACAGTATAAAAACCATCCTTATGGAGAGATCTGCGTATTTTAGGCTTAGTCTTAGTGTCTCAAGTAGCTGGGGTTTTTGCTTGGGCCTAATCCATACGGACTTATGGCCTTACTCCTAGTCTGAAGACGAATGTGCTAGAAACTGTAAAGCTAAAACATGTCCTGCAGCCTAGCCTTGCTTTGCCGCTCCTTGCCTGTCCTTGCCTTGCCTTATTTCCTTCTCATCCTATTCTCTGTCCCATCCTCTCTCACTAACCCCTCGTCTGGCTGCATGTCTCTTCTTTCCTTTTCTCTCACTCTCCTGCTTCCTGCCTCTTTAATGGCAATTCCTCCATCTCACTCCTGCAGCCCAACACTACTTTTTATTCTTCCTTCCCTTTCTCCTGCTCCCTTCGCTTTCTCCCTCTGTCCCATATCTTTCTTCCCGACTTGTCTTTTCAAGACTTTGGGGCAAAGTGGCCCCAAGTCTGGGCATGGTTTGACCAATTTTCAGAGGCCTGGCTGGTGACAGCAGGGACAGCAGGCAGTGACAGGCCCGGGGCTGACAGGCTCCCCATCCCCTGGGGGGCGCCTGGCTGCCACACCCAGCTGACATAGAACCTTTGTCACAATGCCCGCTACCGTGGCGAGTATGTGGTGACTCTGCAGGTGACAGGGACACTGCAGGACTTGGTGGCAGCTCAGCAATTTCTCACTTTCCCAAGGAAGCGGAATTCTGCAAATTGCTGCCTTTGCTCTTGAAAGGATATCATCAGGTGGGTGTTTTGGTGTCATGCTCTGAAAACCAGAGCAGAAATGGTGAAATATTCCCATGATATGCATGGTCCCTGCACCAAAGCACCATGACTCAGCCTAAGGAGATCTGCAGCTTATTTTTTTGTACTGCCAGCAGACTGTGGAAGCACAGTATAAAAACCATCCTTATGGAGAGATCTGCATATTTTAGGCTTAGTCTAAGTGTCTCAAGTAGCTGGGGTTTTTGCTTGGGCCTAATCCATACGGTCTTATGGCCTTACTCCTAGTCTGAAGACGAATGTGCTAGAAACTATAAAGCGAAAACATGTCCTGCAGCCTAGCCTTGCTCTGCCTGTCCTTGCCTGTCCTTGCCTTGCCTTATTTCCTTCTTATCCTGTTCTCTGTCCCATCCTCTCTCACTAACCCCTCGTCTGGCTGCATGTCTCTTCTTTCCTTTTCTCTCACTCTCCTGCTTCCTGCCTCTTTAATTGCAATTCCTCCATCTCACTCCTGCAGCCCAACACTACTTTTTATTCTTCCTTCCCTTTCTCCTGCTCCCTTCGCTTTCTCCCTCTGTCCCATATCTTTCTTCCCGACTTGCCTTTTCAAGACTTTGGGCCAAATTGGCCCCAAGTCTGGGCATGGTTTGACCAATTTTCAGAGGCCTGGCTGGTGACAGCAGGGACAGCAGGCAGTGAGAGGCCCGGGGCTGACAGGCTCCCCATCCCCTAGCGGGCGCCTGGCTGCCACACCCAGCTGACATAGAACCGTTGTCACAATGCCCGCTACCGTGGCGAGTATGTGGTGACTCTGCAGGTGACAGGGACACTGCAGGACTTGGTGGCAGCTCAGCAATTTCTCAGTTCCCCAAAGAAGCGGAATTCTGCAAATTGCTGCCTTTGCTCTTGAAAGGATATCATCAGGTGGGTGTTTTGGTGTCATACTCTGAAAACCAGAGCAGAAATGGTGAAATATTCCCATGATATGCATGGTCCCTGCACCAAAGCACCATGACTCAGCCTAAGGAGATCTGCAGCTTATTTTTTTGTACTGCCAGCAGATTGTGGAAGCACAGTATAAAAACCATCCTTATGGAGAGATCTGCGTATTTTAGGCTTAGTCTACGTGTCTCAAGTAGCTGGGGTTTTTGCTTTGGCCTAATCCATACGGTCTTATGGCCTTACTCCTAGTCTGAAGATGAATGTGCTAGAAACTATAAAGAGAAAAAATGTCCTGCAGCTTAGCCTTGCTTTGCCTGTCCTTGCCTGTCCTTGCCTTGCCTTATTTCCTTCTCATCCTGTTCTCTGTCCCTTCCTCCCTCACTAACCCCTCGTCTGGCTGCATGTCTCTACTTTCCTTTTCTCTCACTCTCCTGCTTCCTGCCTCTTTTCCTGCAATTCCTCCATCTCATTCCTGAAGCCCAACACTACTTTTTATTCTTCCTTCCCTTTCTCCTGCTCCCTTCGCTTTCTCCCTCTGTCCCATATCTTTCTTCCCGACTTGTCTTTTCAAGACTTTGGGGCAAATTGGCCCCAAGTCTGGGCATGGTTTGACCAATTTTCAGAGGCCTGGCTGGTGACAGCAGGGACAGCAGGCAGTGACAGGCCCGGGGCTGACAGGCTCCCCATCCCCTAGGGGGCGCCTGGCTGCCACACCCAGCTGACATAGAACCTTTGTCACAATGCCCGCTACCGTGGCGAGTATGTGGTGACTCTGCAGGTGACAGGGACACTGCAGGACTTGGTGGCAGCTCAGCAATTTCTCACTTTCCCAAGGAAGCGGAATTCTGCAAATTGCTGCCTTTGCTCTTGAAAGGATATCATCAGGTGGGTGTTTTGGTGTCATGCTCTGAAAACCAGAGCAGAAATGGTGAAATATTCCCATGATATGCATGGTCCCTGCACCAAAGCACCATGACTCAGCCTAAGGAGATCTGCAGCTTATTTTTTTGTACTGCCAGCAGATTGTGGAAGCACAGTATAAAAACCATCCTTATGGAGAGATCTGCGTATTTTAGGCTTAGTCTTAGTGTGTCAAGTAGCTGGGGTTTTTGCTTGGGCCTAATCCATACGGTCTTATGGCCTTACTCCTAGTCTGAAGACGAATGTGCTAGAAAATATAAAGCGAAAAAATGTCCTGCAGCCTAGCCTTGCTTTGCCTGTCCTTGCCTGTCCTTGCATTTCCTTATTTCCTTATCATCCTGTTCTCTGTCCCATCCTCCCTCACTAACCCCTCGTCTGGCTGCATGTCTCTACTTTCCTTTTCTCTCACTCTCCTGCTTCCAGCCTCTTTTCCTGCAATTCCTCCATCTCACTCCTGAAGCCCAACACTACTTTTTATTCTTCCTTCCCTTTCTCCTGCTCCCTTCGCTTTCTCCCTCTGTCCCATATCTTTCTTCCCGACTTGTCTTTTCAAGACTTTGGGCAAAATTGGCCCCAAGTCTGGGCATGGTTTGACCAATTTTCAGAGGCCTGGCTGGTGACAGCAGGGACAGCAGGCAGTGACAGGCCCAGGGCTGACAGGCTCCCCATCCCCTAGGGGGCGCCTGGCTGCCACACCCAGCTGACATAGAACCTTTGTCACAATGCCCGCTACCGTGGCGAGTATGTGGTGACTCTGCAGGTGACAGGGACACTGCAGGACTTGGTGTCAGCTCAGCAATTTCTCCCTTCCCCAATGAAGCGGAATTCTGCAAATTGCTGCCTTTGCTCTTGAAAGGATATCATCAGATGGGTGTTTTGGTGTCATACTCTGAAAACCAGAGCAGAAATGGTGAAATATTCCCATGATATGCATGGTCCCTGCACCAAAGCACCATGACTCAGCCTAAGGAGATCTGCAGCTTATTTTTTTGTACTGCCAGCAGATTGTGGAAGCACAGTATAAAAACCATCCTTATGGAGAGATCTGCGTATTTTAGGCTTAGTCTTAGTGTCTCAAGTAGCTGGGGTTTTTGCTTGCGCCTAATCCATACGGTCTTATGGCCTTACTCCTAGTCTGAAGACGAATGTGCTAGAAACTATAAAGCTATAACATGTCCTGCAGCCTAGCCTTGCTTTGCCTGTCCTTGCCTTGCCTTATTTTTTCTCATCCTGTTCTCTGTCCCATCCTCCCTCACTAACCCCTCGTCTGGCTGCATGTCTCTACTTTCCTTTTCTCTCACTCTCCTGCTTCCTGCCTCTTTAATGGCAATTCCTCCATATCACTCCTGAAGCCCAACACTTCTTTTTATTCTTCCTTCTCTTTCTCCTGCTCCCTTCGCTTTCTCCCTCTGTCCCATATCTTTCTTCCCGACTTGTCTTTTCAAGACTTTGGGCCAAACTGGCCCCAAGTCTGGGCATGGTTTGACCAATTTTCAGAGGCCTGGCTGGTGACAGCAGGGACAGCAGGCAGTGACAGGCCCGGGGCTGACAGGCTCCCCATCCCCTGGGGGGCGCCTGGCTGCCACACCCAGCTGACATAGAACCTTTGTCACAATGCCCGCTACCGTGGCGAGTATGTGGTGACTCTGCAGGTGACAGGGACACTGCAGGACTTGGTGGCAGCTCAGCAATTTCTCACTTCCCCAAAGAAGCGGAATTCTGCAAATTGCTGCCTTTGCTCTTGAAAGGATATCATCAGGTGGGTGTTTTGGTGTCATACTCTGAAAACCAGAGCAGAAATGGTGAACTATTCCCATGATATGCATGGTCCCTGCACCAAAGCACCATGACTCAGCCTAAGGAGATCTGCAGCTTATTTTTTTGTACTGCCAGCAGATTGTGGAAGCACAGTATAAAAACCATCCTTATGGAGAGATCTGCGTATTTTAGGCTTAGTCTAAGTGTCTCAAGTAGCTGGGGTTTTTGCTTGGGCCTAATCCATACGGTCTTATGGCCTTACTCCTAGTCTGAAGACGAATGTGCTAGAAACTATAAAGCGAAAAAATGTCCTGCAGCCTAGCCTTGCTTTGCCTGTCCTTGCCTGTGCTTGCCTAGGCTTATTTCCTTCTCATCCTGTTCTCTGTCCCATCCTCCCTCACTAACCCCTCGTCTGGCTGCATGTCTCTACTTTCCTTTTCTCTCACTCTCCTGCTTCCTGCCTCTTTCCCTGCAATTCCTCCATCTCACTCCTGAAGCCCAACACTACTTTTTATTCTTCCTTCCCTTTCTCCTGCTCCCTTCCCTTTCTCCCTCTGTCCCATATCTTTCTTCCCGACTTGTCTTTTCAAGACTTTGGGGCAAATTGGCCCCAAGTCTGGGCATGGTTTGACCAATTTTCAGAGGCCTGGCTGGTGACAGCAGGGACAGCAGGCAGTGACAGGCCCGGGGCTGACAGGCTCCCCATCCCCTGGGGGGCGCCTGGCTGCCACACCCAGCTGACATAGAACCTTTGTCACAATGCCTGCTACCGTGGCGAGTATGTGGTGACTCTGCAGGTGACAGGGACACTGCAGGACTTGGTGTCAGCTCAGCAATTTCTCCCTTCCCCAAAGAAGCGGAATTCTGCAAATTGCTGCCTTTGCTCTTGAAAGGATATCATCAGATGGGTGTTTTGGTGTCATACTCTGAAAACCAGAGCAGAAATGGTGAAATATTCCCATGATATGCATGGTCCCTGCACCAAAGCACCGTGACTCAGCCTAAGGAGATCTGCAGCTTATTTTTTTGTACTGCCAGCAGATTGTGGAAGCACAGTATAAAAACCATCCTTATGGAGAGATCTGCGTATTTTAGGCTTAGTCTTAGTGTCTCAAGTAGCTGGGGTTTTTGCTTGGGCCTAATCCATACGGACATATGGCCTTACTCCTAGTCTGAAGACGAATGTGCTAGAAACTATAAAGCTAAAACATGTCCTGCAGCCTAGCCTTGCTTTGCCTGTCCTTGCCTGTCCTTGCCTTGCCTTATTTCCTTCTCATCCTGTTCTCTGTCCCATCCTCTCTCACTAACCACTCGTCTGGCTGCATGTCTCGTCTTTCCTTTTCTCTCACTCTCCTGCTTCCTGCCTCTTTTCCTGCAATTTCTCCATCTCACTCCTGTAGCCCAACACTACTTTTTATTCTTCCTTCCCTTTCTCCTGCTCCCTTCGCTTTCTCCCTCTGTCCCATATCTTTCTTCCCGACTTGTCTTTTCAAGACTTTGGGGCAAATTGGCCCCAAGTCTGGGCATGGTTTGACCAATTTTCAGAGGCCTGGCTGGTGACAGCAGGGACAGCAGGCAGTGACAGGCCCGGGGCTGACAGGCTCCCCATCCCCTAGGGGGCGCCTGGCTGCCACACCCAGCTGACATAGAACCTTTGTCACAATGCCCGCTACCGTGGCGACTATGTGGTGACTCTGCAGGTGACAGGGACACTGCAGGACTTGGTGGCAGCTCAGCAATTTCTCACTTCCCCAAAGAAGCGGAATTCTGCAAATTGCTGCCTTTGCTCTTGAAAGGATATCATCAGGTGGGTGTTTTGGTGTCATACTCTGAAAACCAGAGCAGAAATGGTGAAATATTCCCATGATATGCATGGTCCCTGCACCAAAGCACCATGACTCAGCCTAAGGAGATCTGCAGCTTATTTTTTTGTACTGCCAGCAGATTGTGGAAGCACAGTATAAAAACCATCCTTATGGAGAGATCTGCGTATTTTAGGCTCAGTCTTAGTGTGTCAAGTAGCTGGGGTTTTTGCTTGGGCCTGATCCATACGGTCTTATGGCCTTACTCCTAGTCTGAAGACGAATGTGCTAGAAACTATAAAGCGAAAAAATGTCCTGCAGCCTAGCCTTGCTTTGCCTGTCCTTGCCTGTCCTTGCCTTGCCTTATTTCCTTCTCATCCTGTTCTCTGTCCCATCCTCTCTCACTAACCCCTCGTCTGGCTGCATGTCTCTACTTTCCTATTCTCTCACTCTCCTGCTTCCTGCCTCTTTAATGGCAATTCCTCCATCTCACTCCTGCAGCCCAACACTACGTTTTATTCTTCCTTCCCTTTCTCCTGCTCCCTTCGCTTTCTCCCCCTGTCCCATGTCTTTCTTCCTGACTTGTCTTTTCAAGACTTTGGGGCAAATTGGCCCCAAGTCTGGGCATGGTTTGACCAGTTTTCAGAGGCCTGGCTGGTGATAGCAGGGACAGCAGGCAGTGACAGGCCCGGGGCTGGCAGGCTCCTCATCCCCTAGGGGGCGCCTGGCTGCCACACCCAGCTGACATAGAACCTCTGTCACAATGCCCGCTACCGTGGCGAGTATGTGGTGACTCTGCAGGTGACAGGGACACTGCAGGACTTGGTGGCAGCTCAGCAATTTCTCCCTTCCCCAAAGAAGCGGAATTCTGCAAATTGCTGCCTTTGCTCTTGAAAGCATATCATCAGGTGGGTGTTTTGGTGTCATACTCAGAAAACCAGAGCAGAAATGGTGAAATATTCCCATGATATGCATGGTCCCTGCACCAAAGCACCATGACTCAGCCTAAGGAGATCTGCAGCTTATTTTTTTGTACTGCCAGCAGATTGTGGAAGCACAGTATAAAAACCATCCTTATGGAGAGATCTGCGTATTTTAGGCTTAGTCTAAGTGTCTCAAGTAGCTGGGGTTTTTGCTTGGGCCTAATCCATACGGTCATGTTGCCTTACTCCTAGTATGAAGACGAATGTGCTAGAAACTATAAAGCGAAAAAGTGTCCTGCAGCCTAGCCTTGCTTTGCCTGTCCTTGCCTGTCCTTGCCTTGCCTTATTTCCTTCTCATCCTGTTCTCTGTCCCATCCTCTCTCACTAACCCCTCGTCTGGCTGCATGTCTCGTCTTTCCTTTTCTCTCACTCTCCTGCTTCCTCCCTCTTTTTCTGCAATTCCTCCATCTCACTCCTGCAGCCCAACACTACTTTTTATTCTTCCTTCCCTTTCTCCTGCTCCCTTCGCTTTCTCCCTCTGTCCAATATCTTTCTTCCCAACTTGCCTTTTCAATACATTGGGGCAAAATGGCCCCAAGTCTGGGAATGGTTTGACCAATTTTCAGAGGCCTGGCTGGTGACAGCAGGGACAGCAGGCAGTGACAGGCCCGGGGCTGGCAGGATCCCCATCCCCTAGGGGGCGCCTGGCTGCCACACCCAGCTGACATAGAACCTTTGTCACAATGCCCGCTACCGTGGCGAGTATGTGGTGACTCTGCAGGTGACAGGGACACTGCAGGACTTGGTGGCAGCTCAGCAATTTCTCAGTTCCCCAAAGAAGCGGAATTCTGCAAATTGCTGCCTTTGCTCTTGAAAGGATATCATCAGTTGGGTGTTTTGGTGTCATACTCTGAACACCAGAGCAGAAATGGTGAAATATTCCCATGATATGCATGGTCCCTGCAACAAAGCACCATGACTCAGCCTAAGGAGATCTGCAGCTTATTTTTTTGTACTGCCAGCAGATTGTGGAAGCACAGTATAAAAACCATCCTTATGGAGAGATCTGCGTATTTTAGGCTTAGTCTTAGTGTCTCAAGTAGCTGGGGTTTTTGCTTGAGCCTAATCCATACGGTCTTATGGCCTTACTCCTAGTCTGAAGACGAATGTGCTAGAAACTATAAAGCTAAAACATGTCCTGCAGCCTAGCCTTGCTCTGCCTGTCCTTGCCTGTCCTTGCCTTGCCTTATTTCCTTCTTATCCTGTTCTCTGTCCCATCCTCTCTCACTAACCCCTCGTCTGGCTGCATGTCTCTTCTTTCCTTTTCTCTCACTCTCCTGCTTCCTGCCTCTTTAATTGCAATTCCTCCATCTCACTCCTGCAGCCCAACACTACTTTTTATTCTTCCTTCCCTTTCTCCTGCTCCCTTCGCTTTCTCCCTCTGTCCCATATCTTTCTTCCCGACTTGCCTTTTCAAGACTTTGGGCCAAATTGGCCCCAAGTCTGGGCATGGTTTGACCAATTTTCAGAGGCCTGGCTGGTGACAGCAGGGACAGCAGGCAGTGAGAGGCCCGGGGCTGACAGGCTCCCCATCCCCTAGCGGGCGCCTGGCTGCCACACCCAGCTGACATAGAACCGTTGTCACAATGCCCGCTACCGTGGCGAGTATGTGGTGACTCTGCAGGTGACAGGGACACTGCAGGACTTGGTGGCAGCTCAGCAATTTCTCAGTTCCCCAAAGAAGCGGAATTCTGCAAATTGCTGCCTTTGCTCTTGAAAGGATATCATCAGGTGGGTGTTTTGGTGTCATACTCTGAAAACCAGAGCAGAAATGGTGAAATATTCCCATGATATGCATGGTCCCTGCACCAAAGCACCATGACTCAGCCTAAGGAGATCTGCAGCTTATTTTTTTGTACTGCCAGCAGATTGTGGAAGCACAGTATAAAAACCATCCTTATGGAGAGATCTGCGTATTTTAGGCTTAGTCTTAGTGTCTCAAGTAGCTGGGGTTTTTGCTTGCGCCTAATCCATACGGTCTTATGGCCTTACTCCTAGTCTGAAGACGAATGTGCTAGAAACTATAAAGCTATAACATGTCCTGCAGCCTAGCCTTGCTTTGCCTGTCCTTGCCTTGCCTTATTTTTTCTCATCCTGTTCTCTGTCCCATCCTCCCTCACTAACCCCTCGTCTGGCTGCATGTCTCTACTTTCCTTTTCTCTCACTCTCCTGCTTCCTGCCTCTTTAATGGCAATTCCTCCATATCACTCCTGAAGCCCAACACTTCTTTTTATTCTTCCTTCTCTTTCTCCTGCTCCCTTCGCTTTCTCCCTCTGTCCCATATCTTTCTTCCCGACTTGTCTTTTCAAGACTTTGGGCCAAACTGGCCCCAAGTCTGGGCATGGTTTGACCAATTTTCAGAGGCCTGGCTGGTGACAGCAGGGACAGCAGGCAGTGACAGGCCCGGGGCTGACAGGCTCCCCATCCCCTGGGGGGCGCCTGGCTGCCACACCCAGCTGACATAGAACCTTTGTCACAATGCCCGCTACCGTGGCGAGTATGTGGTGACTCTGCAGGTGACAGGGACACTGCAGGACTTGGTGGCAGCTCAGCAATTTCTCACTTCCCCAAAGAAGCGGAATTCTGCAAATTGCTGCCTTTGCTCTTGAAAGGATATCATCAGGTGGGTGTTTTGGTGTCATACTCTGAAAACCAGAGCAGAAATGGTGAACTATTCCCATGATATGCATGGTCCCTGCACCAAAGCACCATGACTGAGCCTAAGGAGATCTGCAGCTTATTTTTTTGTACTGCCAGCAGATTGTGGAAGCACAGTATAAAAACCATCCTTATGGAGAGATCTGCGTATTTTAGGCTTAGTCTAAGTGTCTCAAGTAGCTGGGGTTTTTGCTTGGGCCTAATCCATACGGTCTTATGGCCTTACTCCTAGTCTGAAGACGAATGTGCTAGAAACTATAAAGCGAAAAAATGTCCTGCAGCCTAGCCTTGCTTTGCCTGTCCTTGCCTGTGCTTGCCTAGGCTTATTTCCTTCTCATCCTGTTCTCTGTCCCATCCTCCCTCACTAACCCCTCGTCTGGCTGCATGTCTCTACTTTCCTTTTCTCTCACTCTCCTGCTTCCTGCCTCTTTTCCTGCAATTCCTCCATCTCACTCCTGAAGCCCAACACTACTTTTTATTCTTCCTTCCCTTTCTCCTGCTCCCTTCCCTTTCTCCCTCTGTCCCATATCTTTCTTCCCGACTTGTCTTTTCAAGACTTTGGGGCAAATTGGCCCCAAGTCTGGGCATGGTTTGACCAATTTTCAGAGGCCTGGCTGGTGACAGCAGGGACAGCAGGCAGTGACAGGCCCGGGGCTGACAGGCTCCCCATCCCCTGGGGGGCGCCTGGCTGCCACACCCAGCTGACATAGAACCTTTGTCACAATGCCCGCTACCGTGGCGAGTATGTGGTGACTCTGCAGGTGACAGGGACACTGCAGGACTTGGTGGCAGCTCAGCAATTTCTCACTTCCCCAAAGAAGCGGAATTCTGCAAATTGCTGCCTTTGCTCTTGAAAGGATATCATCAGATGGGTGTTTTGGTGTCATACTCTGAAAACCAGAGCAGAAATGGTGAAATATTCCCATGATATGCATGGTCCCTGCACCAAAGCACCGTGACTCAGCCTAAGGAGATCTGCAGCTTATTTTTTTGTACTGCCAGCAGATTGTGGAAGCACAGTATAAAAACCATCCTTATGGAGAGATCTGCGTATTTTAGGCTTAGTCTTAGTGTCTCAAGTAGCTGGGGTTTTTGCTTGGGCCTAATCCATACGGACATATGGCCTTACTCCTAGTCTGAAGACGAATGTGCTAGAAACTATAAAGCTAAAACATGTCCTGCAGCCTAGCCTTGCTTTGCCTGTCCTTGCCTGTCCTTGCCTTGCCTTATTTCCTTCTCATCCTGTTCTCTGTCCCATCCTCTCTCACTAACCCCTCGTCTGGCTGCATGTCTCTACTTTCCTATTCTCTCACTCTCCTGCTTCCTGCCTCTTTAATGGCAATTCCTCCATCTCACTCCTGCAGCCCAACACTACGTTTTATTCTTCCTTCCCTTTCTCCTGCTCCCTTCGCTTTCTCCCCCTGTCCCATGTCTTTCTTCCTGACTTGTCTTTTCAAGACTTTGGGGCAAATTGGCCCCAAGTCTGGGCATGGTTTGACCAGTTTTCAGAGGCCTGGCTGGTGATAGCAGGGACAGCAGGCAGTGACAGGCCCGGGGCTGGCAGGCTCCCCATCCCCTAGGGGGCGCCTGGCTGCCACACCCAGCTGACATAGAACCTCTGTCACAATGCCCGCTACCGTGGCGAGTATGTGGTGACTCTGCAGGTGACAGGGACACTGCAGGACTTGGTGGCAGCTCAGCAATTTCTCACTTCCCCAAAGAAGCGGAATTCTGCAAATTGCTGCCTTTGCTCTTGAAAGGATATCATCAGGTGGGTGTTTTGGTGTCATGCTCTGAAAACCAGAGCAGAAATGGTGAACTATTCCCATGATATGCATGGTCCCTGCACCAAAGCACCGTGACTCAGCCTAAGGAGATCTGCAGCTTATTTTTTTGTACTGCCAGCAGATTGTTGAAGCACAGTATAAAAACCATCCTTATGGAGAGATCTGCGTATTTTAGGCTTAGTCTAAGTGTCTCAAGTAGCTGGGGTTTTTGCTTGTTCCTACTCCATACGGTCTTATGTCCTTACTCCTAGTCTGAAGACGAATGTGCTAGAAACTATAAAGCTAAAACATGTCCTGCAGCCTAGCCTTGCTTTGCCTGTCCTTGCCTGTGCTTGCCTTGCCTTATTTCCTTCTCATCCTGTTCTCTGTCCCATCCTCCCTCACTAACCCCTCGTCTGGCTGCATGTCTCTACTTTCCTTTTCTCTCACTCTCCTGCTTCCTGCCTCTTTTCCTGCAATTCCTCCATTTCACTCCTGAAGCCCAACACTACTTTTTATTCTTCCTTCCCTTTCTCCTGCTCCCTTCCCTTTCTCCCTCTGTCCCATATCTTTCTTCCCGACTTGTCTTTTCAAGACTTTGGGCCAAACTGGCCCCAAGTCTGGGCATGGTTTGACCAATTTTCAGAGGCCTGGCTGGTGACAGCAGGGACAGCAGGCAGTGACAGGCCCGGGGCTGACAGGCTCCCCATCCCCTGGGGGGCGCCTGGCTGCCACACCCAGCTGACATAGAACCTTTGTCACAATGCCCGCTACCGTGGCGAGTATGTGGTGACTCTGCAGGTGACAGGGACACTGCAGGACTTGGTGGCAGCTCAGCAATTTCTCACTTCCCCAAAGAAGCGGAATTCTGCAAATTGCTGCCTTTGCTCTTGAAAGGATATCATCAGGTGGGTGTTTTGGTGTCATACTCTGAAAACCAGAGCAGAAATGGTGAACTATTCCCATGATATGCATGGTCCCTGCACCAAAGCACCATGACTCAGCCTAAGGAGATCTGCAGCTTATTTTTTTGTACTGCCAGCAGATTGTGGAAGCACAGTATAAAAACCATCCTTATGGAGAGATCTGCGTATTTTAGGCTTAGTCTTAGTGTGTCAAGTAGCTGGGGTTTTTGCTTGGGCCTAATCCATACGGTCTTATGGCCTTACTCCTAGTCTGAAGACGAATGTGCTAGAAAATATAAAGCGAAAAAATGTCCTGCAGCCTAGCCTTGCTTTGCCTGTCCTTGCCTGTCCTTGCATTTCCTTATTTCCTTCTCATCCTGTTCTCTGTCCCATCCTCCCTCACTAACCCCTCGTCTGGCTGCATGTCTCTACTTTCCTTTTCTCTCACTCTCCTGCTTCCAGCCTCTTTTCCTGCAATTCCTCCATCTCACTCCTGAAGCCCAACACTACTTTTTATTCTTCCTTCCCTTTCTCCTGCTCCCTTCGCTTTCTCCCTCTGTCCCATATCTTTCTTCCCGACTTGTCTTTTCAAGACTTTGGGCAAAATTGGCCCCAAGTCTGGGCATGGTTTGACCAATTTTCAGAGGCCTGGCTGGTGACAGCAGGGACAGCAGGCAGTGACAGGCCCGGGGCTGACAGGCTCCCCATCCCCTAGGGGGCGCCTGGCTGCCACACCCAGCTGACATAGAACCTTTGTCACAATGCCCGCTACCGTGGCGAGTATGTGGTGACTCTGCAGGTGACAGGGACACTGCAGGACTTGGTGGCAGCTCAGCAATTTCTCACTTTCCCAAGGAAGCGGAATTCTGCAAATTGCTGCCTTTGCTCTTGAAAGGATATCATCAGGTGGGTGTTTTGGTGTCATGCTCTGAAAACCAGAGCAGAAATGGTGAAATATTCCCATGATATGCATGGTCCCTGCACCAAAGCACCATGACTCAGCCTAAGGAGATCTGCAGCTTATTTTTTTGTACTGCCAGCAGATTGTGGAAGCACAGTATAAAAACCATCCTTATGGAGAGATCTGCGTATTTTAGGCTTAGTCTTAGTGTGTCAAGTAGCTGGGGTTTTTGCTTGGGCCTAATCCATACGGTCTTATGGCCTTACTCCTAGTCTGAAGACGAATGTGCTAGAAACTATAAAGCTAAAACATGTCCTGCAGCCTAGCCTTGCTTTGCCTGTCCTTGCCTGTGCTTGCCTTGCCTTATTTCCTTCTCATCCTGTTCTCTGTCCCATCCTCCCTCACTAACCCCTCGTCTGGCTGCATGTCTCTACTTTCCTTTTCTCTCACTCTCCTGCTTCCTGCCTCTTTTCCTGCAATTCCTCCATTTCACTCCTGAAGCCCAACACTACTTTTTATTCTTCCTTCCCTTTCTCCTGCTCCCTTCCCTTTCTCCCTCTGTCCCATATCTTTCTTCCCGACTTGTCTTTTCAAGACTTTGGGCCAAACTGGCCCCAAGTCTGGGCATGGTTTGACCAATTTTCAGAGGCCTGGCTGGTGACAGCAGGGACAGCAGGCAGTGACAGGCCCGGGGCTGACAGGCTCCCCATCCCCTGGGGGGCGCCTGGCTGCCACACCCAGCTGACATAGAACCTTTGTCACAATGCCCGCTACCGTGGCGAGTATGTGGTGACTCTGCAGGTGACAGGGACACTGCAGGACTTGGTGGCAGCTCAGCAATTTCTCACTTCCCCAAAGAAGCGGAATTCTGCAAATTGCTGCCTTTGCTCTTGAAAGGATATCATCAGGTGGGTGTTTTGGTGTCATACTCTGAAAACCAGAGCAGAAATGGTGAACTATTCCCATGATATGCATGGTCCCTGCACCAAAGCACCATGACTCAGCCTAAGGAGATCTGCAGCTTATTTTTTTGTACTGCCAGCAGATTGTGGAAGCACAGTATAAAAACCATCCTTATGGAGAGATCTGCGTATTTTAGGCTTAGTCTAAGTGTCTCAAGTAGCTGGGGTTTTTGCTTGGGCCTAATCCATACGGTCTTATGGCCTTACTCCTAGTCTGAAGACGAATGTGCTAGAAACTATAAAGCGAAAAAATGTCCTGCAGCCTAGCCTTGCTTTGCCTGTCCTTGCCTGTGCTTGCCTAGGCTTATTTCCTTCTCATCCTGTTCTCTGTCCCATCCTCCCTCACTAACCCCTCGTCTGGCTGCATGTCTCTACTTTCCTTTTCTCTCACTCTCCTGCTTCCTGCCTCTTTTCCTGCAATTCCTCCATCTCACTCCTGAAGCCCAACACTACTTTTTATTCTTCCTTCCCTTTCTCCTGCTCCCTTCCCTTTCTCCCTCTGTCCCATATCTTTCTTCCCGACTTGTCTTTTCAAGACTTTGGGGCAAATTGGCCCCAAGTCTGGGCATGGTTTGACCAATTTTCAGAGGCCTGGCTGGTGACAGCAGGGACAGCAGGCAGTGACAGGCCCGGGGCTGACAGGCTCCCCATCCCCTGGGGGGCGCCTGGCTGCCACACCCAGCTGACATAGAACCTTTGTCACAATGCCCGCTACCGTGGCGAGTATGTGGTGACTCTGCAGGTGACAGGGACACTGCAGGACTTGGTGTCAGCTCAGCAATTTCTCCCTTCCCCAAAGAAGCGGAATTCTGCAAATTGCTGCCTTTGCTCTTGAAAGGATATCATCAGATGGGTGTTTTGGTGTCATACTCTGAAAACCAGAGCAGAAATGGTGAAATATTCCCATGATATGCATGGTCCCTGCACCAAAGCACCGTGACTCAGCCTAAGGAGATCTGCAGCTTATTTTTTTGTACTGCCAGCAGATTGTGGAAGCACAGTATAAAAACCATCCTTATGGAGAGATCTGCGTATTTTAGGCTTAGTCTTAGTGTCTCAAGTAGCTGGGGTTTTTGCTTGGGCCTAATCCATACGGACATATGGCCTTACTCCTAGTCTGAAGACGAATGTGCTAGAAACTATAAAGCTAAAACATGTCCTGCAGCCTAGCCTTGCTTTGCCTGTCCTTGCCTGTCCTTGCCTTGCCTTATTTCCTTCTCATCCTGTTCTCTGTCCCATCCTCTCTCACTAACCCCTCGTCTGGCTGCATGTCTCTACTTTCCTATTCTCTCACTCTCCTGCTTCCTGCCTCTTTAATGGCAATTCCTCCATCTCACTCCTGCAGCCCAACACTACGTTTTATTCTTCCTTCCCTTTCTCCTGCTCCCTTCGCTTTCTCCCCCTGTCCCATGTCTTTCTTCCTGACTTGTCTTTTCAAGACTTTGGGGCAAATTGGCCCCAAGTCTGGGCATGGTTTGACCAGTTTTCAGAGGCCTGGCTGGTGATAGCAGGGACAGCAGGCAGTGACAGGCCCGGGGCTGGCAGGCTCCCCATCCCCTAGGGGGCGCCTGGCTGCCACACCCAGCTGACATAGAACCTCTGTCACAATGCCCGCTACCGTGGCGAGTATGTGGTGACTCTGCAGGTGACAGGGACACTGCAGGACTTGGTGGCAGCTCAGCAATTTCTCACTTCCCCAAAGAAGCGGAATTCTGCAAATTGCTGCCTTTGCTCTTGAAAGGATATCATCAGGTGGGTGTTTTGGTGTCATACTCTGAAAACCAGAGCAGAAATGGTGAAATATTCCCATGATATGCATGGTCCCTGCACCAAAGCACCGTGACTCAGCCTAAGGAGATCTGCAGCTTATTTTTTTGTACTGCCAGCAGATTGTTGAAGCACAGTATAAAAACCATCCTTATGGAGAGATCTGCGTATTTTAGGCTTAGTCTAAGTGTCTCAAGTAGCTGGGGTTTTTGCTTGTTCCTACTCCATACGGTCTTATGTCCTTACTCCTAGTCTGAAGACGAATGTGCTAGAAACTATAAAGCTAAAACATGTCCTGCAGCCTAGCCTTGCTTTGCCTGTCCTTGCCTGTGCTTGCCTTGCCTTATTTCCTTCTCATCCTGTTCTCTGTCCCATCCTCCCTCACTAACCCCTCGTCTGGCTGCATGTCTCTACTTTCCTTTTCTCTCACTCTCCTGCTTCCTGCCTCTTTTCCTGCAATTCCTCCATTTCACTCCTGAAGCCCAACACTACTTTTTATTCTTCCTTCCCTTTCTCCTGCTCCCTTCCCTTTCTCCCTCTGTCCCATATCTTTCTTCCCGACTTGTCTTTTCAAGACTTTGGGCCAAACTGGCCCCAAGTCTGGGCATGGTTTGACCAATTTTCAGAGGCCTGGCTGGTGACAGCAGGGACAGCAGGCAGTGACAGGCCCGGGGCTGACAGGCTCCCCATCCCCTGGGGGGCGCCTGGCTGCCACACCCAGCTGACATAGAACCTTTGTCACAATGCCCGCTACCGTGGCGAGTATGTGGTGACTCTGCAGGTGACAGGGACACTGCAGGACTTGGTGGCAGCTCAGCAATTTCTCACTTCCCCAAAGAAGCGGAATTCTGCAAATTGCTGCCTTTGCTCTTGAAAGGATATCATCAGGTGGGTGTTTTGGTGTCATACTCTGAAAACCAGAGCAGAAATGGTGAACTATTCCCATGATATGCATGGTCCCTGCACCAAAGCACCATGACTCAGCCTAAGGAGATCTGCAGCTTATTTTTTTGTACTGCCAGCAGATTGTGGAAGCACAGTATAAAAACCATCCTTATGGAGAGATCTGCGTATTTTAGGCTTAGTCTAAGTGTCTCAAGTAGCTGGGGTTTTTGCTTGGGCCTAATCCATACGGTCTTATGGCCTTACTCCTAGTCTGAAGATGAATGTGCTAGAAACTATAAAGAGAAAAAATGTCCTGCAGCTTAGCCTTGCTTTGCCTGTCCTTGCCTGTCCTTGCCTTGCCTTATTTCCTTCTCATCCTGTTCTCTGTCCCTTCCTCCCTCACTAACCCCTCGTCTGGCTGCATGTCTCTACTTTCCTTTTCTCTCACTCTCCTGCTTCCTGCCTCTTTTCCTGCAATTCCTCCATCTCATTCCTGAAGCCCAACACTACTTTTTATTCTTCCTTCCCTTTCTCCTGCTCCCTTCGCTTTCTCCCTCTGTCCCATATCTTTCTTCCCGACTTGTCTTTTCAAGACTTTGGGCAAAATTGGCCCCAAGTCTGGGCATGGTTTGACCAATTTTCAGAGGCCTGGCTGGTGACAGCAGGGACAGCAGGCAGTGACAGGCCCGGGGCTGACAGGCTCCCCATCCCCTAGGGGGCGCCTGGCTGCCACACCCAGCTGACATAGAACCTTTGTCACAATGCCCGCTACCGTGGCGAGTATGTGGTGACTCTGCAGGTGACAGGGACACTGCAGGACTTGGTGGCAGCTCAGCAATTTCTCACTTTCCCAAGGAAGCGGAATTCTGCAAATTGCTGCCTTTGCTCTTGAAAGGATATCATCAGGTGGGTGTTTTGGTGTCATGCTCTGAAAACCAGAGCAGAAATGGTGAAATATTCCCATGATATGCATGGTCCCTGCACCAAAGCACCATGACTCAGCCTAAGGAGATCTGCAGCTTATTTTTTTGTACTGCCAGCAGATTGTGGAAGCACAGTATAAAAACCATCCTTATGGAGAGATCTGCGTATTTTAGGCTTAGTCTTAGTGTGTCAAGTAGCTGGGGTTTTTGCTTGGGCCTAATCCATACGGTCTTATGGCCTTACTCCTAGTCTGAAGACGAATGTGCTAGAAAATATAAAGCGAAAAAATGTCCTGCAGCCTAGCCTTGCTTTGCCTGTCCTTGCCTGTCCTTGCATTTCCTTATTTCCTTCTCATCCTGTTCTCTGTCCCATCCTCCCTCACTAACCCCTCGTCTGGCTGCATGTCTCTACTTTCCTTTTCTCTCACTCTCCTGCTTCCAGCCTCTTTTCCTGCAATTCCTCCATCTCACTCCTGAAGCCCAACACTACTTTTTATTCTTCCTTCCCTTTCTCCTGCTCCCTTCGCTTTCTCCCTCTGTCCCATATCTTTCTTCCCGACTTGTCTTTTCAAGACTTTGGGCAAAATTGGCCCCAAGTCTGGGCATGGTTTGACCAATTTTCAGAGGCCTGGCTGGTGACAGCAGGGACAGCAGGCAGTGACAGGCCCGGGGCTGACAGGCTCCCCATCCCCTAGGGGGCGCCTGGCTGCCACACCCAGCTGACATAGAACCTTTGTCACAATGCCCGCTACCGTGGCGAGTATGTGGTGACTCTGCAGGTGACAGGGACACTGCAGGACTTGGTGTCAGCTCAGCAATTTCTCCCTTCCCCAAAGAAGCGGAATTTTGCAAATTGCTGCCTTTGCTCTTGAAAGGATATCATCAGATGGGTGTTTTGGTGTCATACTCTGAAAACCAGAGCAGAAATGGTGAAATATTCCCATGATATGCATGGTCCCTGCACCAAAGCACCGTGACTCAGCCTAAGGAGATCTGCAGCTTATTTTTTTGTACTGCCAGCAGATTGTGGAAGCAGAGTATAAAAACCATCCTTATGGAGAGATCTGCGTATTTTAGGCTTAGTCTAAGTGTCTCAAGTAGCTGGGGTTTTTGCTTGGGCCTAATCCATACGGTCATGTGGCCTTACTCCTAGTCTGAAGACGAATGTGCTAGAAACTATAAAGCTATAACATGTCCTGCAGCCTAGCCTTGCTTTGCCTGTCCTTGCCTTGCCTTATTTTTTCTCATCCTGTTCTCTGTCCCATCCTCCCTCACTAACCCCTCGTCTGGCTGCATGTCTCTACTTTCCTTTTCTCTCACTCTCCTGCTTCCTGCCTCTTTAATGGCAATTCCTCCATATCACTCCTGAAGCCCAACACTTCTTTTTATTCTTCCTTCTCTTTCTCCTGCTCCCTTCGCTTTCTCCCTCTGTCCCATATCTTTCTTCCCGACTTGTCTTTTCAAGACTTTGGGCCAAACTGGCCCCAAGTCTGGGCATGGTTTGACCAATTTTCAGAGGCCTGGCTGGTGACAGCAGGGACAGCAGGCAGTGACAGGCCCGGGGCTGACAGGCTCCCCATCCCCTGGGGGGCGCCTGGCTGCCACACCCAGCTGACATAGAACCTTTGTCACAATGCCCGCTACCGTGGCGAGTATGTGGTGACTCTGCAGGTGACAGGGACACTGCAGGACTTGGTGGCAGCTCAGCAATTTCTCACTTCCCCAAAGAAGCGGAATTCTGCAAATTGCTGCCTTTGCTCTTGAAAGGATATCATCAGGTGGGTGTTTTGGTGTCATACTCTGAAAACCAGAGCAGAAATGGTGAACTATTCCCATGATATGCATGGTCCCTGCACCAAAGCACCATGACTCAGCCTAAGGAGATCTGCAGCTTATTTTTTTGTACTGCCAGCAGATTGTGGAAGCACAGTATAAAAACCATCCTTATGGAGAGATCTGCGTATTTTAGGCTTAGTCTAAGTGTCTCAAGTAGCTGGGGTTTTTGCTTGGGCCTAATCCATACGGTCTTATGGCCTTACTCCTAGTCTGAAGACGAATGTGCTAGAAACTATAAAGCGAAAAAATGTCCTGCAGCCTAGCCTTGCTTTGCCTGTCCTTGCCTGTGCTTGCCTAGGCTTATTTCCTTCTCATCCTGTTCTCTGTCCCATCCTCCCTCACTAACCCCTCGTCTGGCTGCATGTCTCTACTTTCCTTTTCTCTCACTCTCCTGCTTCCTGCCTCTTTTCCTGCAATTCCTCCATCTCACTCCTGAAGCCCAACACTACTTTTTATTCTTCCTTCCCTTTCTCCTGCTCCCTTCCCTTTCTCCCTCTGTCCCATATCTTTCTTCCCGACTTGTCTTTTCAAGACTTTGGGGCAAATTGGCCCCAAGTCTGGGCATGGTTTGACCAATTTTCAGAGGCCTGGCTGGTGACAGCAGGGACAGCAGGCAGTGACAGGCCCGGGGCTGACAGGCTCCCCATCCCCTAGGGGGCGCCTGGCTGCCACACCCAGCTGACATAGAACCTTTGTCACAATGCCCGCTACCGTGGCGAGTATGTGGTGACTCTGCAGGTGACAGGGACACTGCAGGACTTGGTGGCAGCTCAGCAATTTCTCACTTCCCCAAAGAAGCGGAATTCTGCAAATTGCTGCCTTTGCTCTTGAAAGGATATCATCAGGTGGGTGTTTTGGTGTCATACTCTGAAAACCAGTGCAGAAATGGTGAAATATTCCCATGATATGCATGGTCCCTGCACCAAAGCACCGTGACTCAGCCTAAGGAGATCTGCAGCTTATTTTTTTGTACTGCCAGCAGATTGTGGAAGCACAGTATAAAAACCATCCTTATGGAGAGATCTGCGTATTTTAGGCTTAGTCTTAGTGTGTCAAGTAGCTGGGGTTTTTGCTTGGGCCTAATCCATACGGACATATGGCCTTACTCCTAGTCTGAAGACGAATGTGCTAGAAACTATAAAGCGAAAAAATGTCCTGCAGCCTAGCCTTGCTTTGCCTGTCCTTGCCTGTCCTTGCCTTGCCTTATTTCCTTCTCATCCTGTTCTCTGTCCCATCCTCTCTCACTAACCCCTCGTCTGGCTGCATGTCTCTACTTTCCTATTCTCTCACTCTCCTGCTTCCTGCCTCTTTAATGGCAATTCCTCCATCTCACTCCTGCAGCCCAACACTACGTTTTATTCTTCCTTCCCTTTCTCCTGCTCCCTTCGCTTTCTCCCCCTGTCCCATGTCTTTCTTCCTGACTTGTCTTTTCAAGACTTTGGCCCAAATTGGCCCCAAGTCTGGGCATGGTTTGACCAATTTTCAGAGGCCTGGCTGGTGACAGCAGGGACAGCAGGCAGTGACAGGCCCGGGGCTGACAGGCTCCCCATCCCCTGGGGGGCGCCTGGCTGCCACACCCAGCTGACATAGAACCTTTGTCACAATGCCCGCTACCGTGGCGAGTATGTGGTGACTCTGCAGGTGACAGGGACACTGCAGGACTTGGTGGCAGCTCAGCAATTTCTCACTTCCCCAAAGAAGCGGAATTCTGCAAATTGCTGCCTTTGCTCTTGAAAGGATATCATCAGGTGGGTGTTTTGGTGTCATACTCTGAAAACCAGAGCAGAAATGGTGAACTATTCCCATGATATGCATGGTCCCTGCACCAAAGCACCATGACTCAGCCTAAGGAGATCTGCAGCTTATTTTTTTGTACTGCCAGCAGATTGTGGAAGCACAGTATAAAAACCATCCTTATGGAGAGATCTGCGTATTTTAGGCTTAGTCTAAGTGTCTCAAGTAGCTGGGGTTTTTGCTTGGGCCTAATCCATACGGTCTTATGGCCTTACTCCTAGTCTGAAGACGAATGTGCTAGAAACTATAAAGCGAAAAAATGTCCTGCAGCCTAGCCTTGCTTTGCCTGTCCTTGCCTGTGCTTGCCTAGGCTTATTTCCTTCTCATCCTGTTCTCTGTCCCATCCTCCCTCACTAACCCCTCGTCTGGCTGCATGTCTCTACTTTCCTTTTCTCTCACTCTCCTGCTTCCTGCCTCTTTTCCTGCAATTCCTCCATCTCACTCCTGAAGCCCAACACTACTTTTTATTCTTCCTTCCCTTTCTCCTGCTCCCTTCCCTTTCTCCCTCTGTCCCATATCTTTCTTCCCGACTTGTCTTTTCAAGACTTTGGGGCAAATTGGCCCCAAGTCTGGGCATGGTTTGACCAATTTTCAGAGGCCTGGCTGGTGACAGCAGGGACAGCAGGCAGTGACAGGCCCGGGGCTGACAGGCTCCCCATCCCCTAGGGGGCGCCTGGCTGCCACACCCAGCTGACATAGAACCTTTGTCACAATGCCCGCTACCGTGGCGAGTATGTGGTGACTCTGCAGGTGACAGGGACACTGCAGGACTTGGTGGCAGCTCAGCAATTTCTCACTTCCCCAAAGAAGCGGAATTCTGCAAATTGCTGCCTTTGCTCTTGAAAGGATATCATCAGGTGGGTGTTTTGGTGTCATACTCTGAAAACCAGTGCAGAAATGGTGAAATATTCCCATGATATGCATGGTCCCTGCACCAAAGCACCGTGACTCAGCCTAAGGAGATCTGCAGCTTATTTTTTTGTACTGCCAGCAGATTGTGGAAGCACAGTATAAAAACCATCCTTATGGAGAGATCTGCGTATTTTAGGCTTAGTCTTAGTGTGTCAAGTAGCTGGGGTTTTTGCTTGGGCCTAATCCATACGGACATATGGCCTTACTCCTAGTCTGAAGACGAATGTGCTAGAAACTATAAAGCGAAAAAATGTCCTGCAGCCTAGCCTTGCTTTGCCTGTCCTTGCCTGTCCTTGCCTTGCCTTATTTCCTTCTCATCCTGTTCTCTGTCCCATCCTCTCTCACTAACCCCTCGTCTGGCTGCATGTCTCTACTTTCCTATTCTCTCACTCTCCTGCTTCCTGCCTCTTTAATGGGAATTCCTCCATCTCACTCCTGCAGCCCAACACTACGTTTTATTCTTCCTTCCCTTTCTCCTGCTCCCTTCGCTTTCTCCCCCTGTCCCATGTCTTTCTTCCTGACTTGTCTTTTCAAGACTTTGGCCCAAATTGGCCCCAAGTCTGGGCATGGTTTGACCAGTTTTCAGAGGCCTGGCTGGTGATAGCAGGGACAGCAGGCAGTGACAGGCCCGGGGCTGGCAGGCTCCCCATCCCCTAGGGGGCGCCTGGCTGCCACACCCAGCTGACATAGAACCTCTGTCACAATGCCCGCTACCGTGGCGAGTATGTGGTGACTCTGCAGGTGACAGGGACACTGCAGGACTTGGTGGCAGCTCAGCAATTTCTCACTTCCCCAAATAAGCGGAATTCTGCAAATTGCTGCCTTTGCTCTTGAAAGCATATCATCAGGTGGGTGTTTTGGTGTCATACTCAGAAAACCAGAGCAGAAATGGTGAAATATTCCCATGATATGCATGGTCCCTGCACCAAAGCACCATGACTCAGCCTAAGGAGATCTGCAGCTTATTTTTTTGTACTGCCAGCAGATTGTGGAAGCACAGTATAAAAACCATCCTTATGGAGAGATCTGCGTATTTTAGGCTTAGTCTAAGTGTCTCAAGTAGCTGGGGTTTTTACTTGGGCCTGATCCATACGGTCATGTGGCCTTACTCCTAGTATGAAGACGAATGTGCTAGAAACTATAAAGCGAAAAAGTGTCCTGCAGCCTAGCCTTGCTTTGCCTGTCCTTGCCTGTCTTTGCCTTGCCTTATTTCCTTCTCATCCTGTTCTCTGTCCCATCCTCTCTCACTAACCCCTCGTCTGGCTGCATGTCTCGTCTTTCCTTTTCTATCACTCTCCTACTTCCTCCCTCTTTTTCTGCAATTCCTCCATCTCACTCCTGCAGCCCAACACTACTTTTTATTCTTCCTTCCCTTTCTCCTGCTCCCTTCGCTTTCTCCCTCTGTCCCATATCTTTCTTCCCAACTTGCCTTTTCAATACATTGGGGCAAAATGGCCCCAAGTCTGGGAATGGTTTGACCAATTTTCAGAGGCCTGGCTGGTGACAGCAGGGACAGCAGGCAGTGACAGGCCCGGGGCTGGCAGGATCCCCATCCCCTAGGGGGCGCCTGGCTGCCACACCCAGCTGACATAGAACCTTTGTCACAATGCCCGCTACCGTGGCGAGTATGTGGTGAACTCTGCAGGTGACAGGGACACTGCAGGACTTGGTGGCAGCTCAGCAATTTCTCAGTTCCCCAAAGAAGCGGAATTCTGCAAATTGCTGCCTTTGCTCTTGAAAGGATATCATCAGTTGGGTGTTTTGGTGTCATACTCTGAACACCAGAGCAGAAATGGTGAAATATTCCCATGATATGCATGGTCCCTGCAACAAAGCACCATGACTCAGCATAAGGAGATCTGCAGCTTATTTTTTTGTACTGCCAGCAGATTGTGGAAGCACAGTATAAAAACCATCCTTATGGAGAGATCTGCGTATTTTAGGCTTAGTCTTAGTGTCTCAAGTAGCTGGGGTTTTTGCTTGAGCCTAATCCATACGGTCTTATGGCCTTACTCCTAGTCTGAAGACGAATGTGCTAGAAACTATAAAGCTATAACATGTCCTGCAGCCTAGCCTTGCTTTGCCTGTCCTTGCCTTGCCTTATTTTTTCTCATCCTGTTCTCTGTCCCATCCTCCCTCACTAACCCCTCGTCTGGCTGCATGTCTCTACTTTCCTTTTCTCTCACTCTCCTGCTTCCTGCCTCTTTAATGGCAATTCCTCCATCTCACTCCTGAAGCCCAACACTACTTTTTATTCTTCCTTCTCTTTCTCCTGCTCCCTTCGCTTTCTCCCTCTGTCCCATATCTTTCTTCCCGACTTGTCTTTTCAAGACTTTGGGCCAAGTTGGCCCCAAGTCTGGGAATGGTTTGACCAATTTTCAGAGGCCTGGCTGGTGACAGCAGGGACAGCAGGCAGTGACAGGCCCGGGGCTGACAGGCTCCCCATCCCCTAGGGGGCGCCTGGCTGCCACACCCAGCTGACATAGAACCTCTGTCACAATGCCCGCTACCGTGGCGAGTATGTGGTGACTCTGCAGGTGACAGGGACACTGCAGGACTTGGTGGCAACTCAGCAATTTCTCACTTCCCCAAAGAAGCGGAATTCTGCAAATTGCTGCCTTTGCTCTTGAAAGGATATCATCAGGTGGGTGTTTTGGTGTCATACTCTGAAAACCAGAGCAGAAATGGTGAAATATTCCCATGATATGCATGGTCCCTGCACCAAAGCACCGTGACTCAGCCTAAGGAGATCTGCAGCTTATTTTTTTGTACTGCCAGCAGATTGTTGAAGCACAGTATAAAAACCATCCTTATGGAGAGATCTGCGTATTTTAGGCTTAGTCTAAGTGTCTCAAGTAGCTGGGGTTTTTGTTTGGGCCTAATCCATACGGTCTTATGGCCTTACTCCTAGTCTGAAGACGAATGTGCTAGAAACTATAAAGCGAAAAAATGTCCTGCAGCCTAGCCTTGCTTTGCCTGTCCTTGCCTGTGCTTGCCTAGGCTTATTTCCTTCTCATCCTGTTCTCTGTCCCATCCTCTCTCACTAACCCCTCGTCTGGCTGCATGTCTCTACTTTCCTTTTCTCTCACTCTCCTGCTTCCTGCCTCTTTTTCTGCAATTCCTCCATCTCACTCCTGAAGCCCAACACTACTTTTTATTCTTCCTTCCCTTTCTCCTGCTCCCTTCGCTTTCTCCCTCTGTCCCGTATCTTTCTTCCCGACTTGTCTTTTCAAGACTTTGGGGCAAATTGGCCCCAAGTCTGGGCATGGTTTGACCAATTTTCAGAGGCCTGGCTGGTGACAGCAGGGACAGCAGGCAGTGACAGGCCCGGGGCTGGCAGGCTCCCCATCCCCTAGGGGGCCCCTGGCTGCCACACCCAGCTGACATAGAACCTTTGTCACAATGCCCGCTACCGTGGCGAGTATGTGGTGACTCTGCAGGTGACAGGGACACTGCAGGACTTGGTGGCAGCTCAGCAATTTCTCACTTCCCCAAAGAAGCAGAATTCTGCAAATTGCTGCCTTTGCTCTTGAAAGGATATCATCAGGTGGGTGTTTTGGTGTCATACTCTGAAAACCAGAGCAGAAATGGTGAACTATTCCCATGATATGCATGGTCCCTGCACCAAAGCACCATGACTCAGCCTAAGTAGATCTGCAGCTTATTTTTTTGTACTGCCAGCAGATTGTGGAAGCACAGTATAAAAACCATCCTTATGGAGAGATCTGCGTATTTTAGGCTTAGTCTTAGTGTCTCAAGTAGCTGGGGTTTTTGCTTGGGCCTAATCCATACGGTCTTATGGCCTTACTCCTAGTCTGAAGACGAATGTGCTATAAACTATAAAGCGAAAAAATGTCCTGCAGCCTAGCCTTGCTTTGCCTGTCCTTGCCTGTCCTTGCCTTGCCTTATTTCCTTCTCATCCTGTTCTCTGTCCCATCCTCCCTCACTAACCCCTCGTCTGGCTGCATGTCTCTACTTTCCTTTTCTCTCACTCTCCTGCTTCCTGCCTCTTTTCCTGCAATTCCTCCATCTCACTCCTGCAGCCCAACACTACTTTTTATTCTTCCTTCCCTTTCTCCTGCTCCCTTCGCTTTCTCCCTCTGTCCCATATCTTTCTTCCCGACTTGTCTTTTCAAGACTTTGGGGCAAATTGGCCCCAAGTCTGGGCATGGTTTGACCAATTTTCAGAGGCCTGGCTGGTGACAGCAGGGACAGCAGGCAGTGACAGGCCCGGGGCTGACAGGCTCCCCATCCCCTAGGGGGCGCCTGGCTGCCACACCCAGCTGACATAGAACCTTTGTCACAATGCCCGCTACCGTGGCGAGTATGTGGTGACTCTGCAGGTGACAGGGACACTGCAGGACTTGGTGGCAGCTCAGCAATTTCTCACTTCCCCAAAGAAGCGGAATTCTGCAAATTGCTGCCTTTCCTCTTGAAAGGATATCATCAGGTGGGTGTTTTGGTGTCATACTCTGAAAACCAGAGCAGAAATGGTGAACTATTCCCATGATATGCATGGTCCCTGCACCAAAGCACCATGACTCAGCCTAAGGAGATCTGCAGCTTATTTTTTTGTACTGCCAGCAGATTGTGGAAGCACAGTATAAAAACCATCCTTATGGAGAGATCTGCGTATTTTAGGCTCAGTCTTAGTGTGTCAAGTAGCTGGGGTTTTTGCTTGGGCCTAATCCATACGGTCTTATGGCCTTACTCCTAGTCTGAAGATGAATGTGCTAGAAACTATACAGCGAAAAAATGTCCTGCAGCCTAGCCTTGCTTTGCCTGTCCTTCCCTGTCCTTGCCTTGCCTTATTTCCTTCTCATCCTGTTTTCTGTCCCATCCTCTCTCACTAACCCCTCGTCTGGCTGCATGTCTCTTCTTTCCTTTTCTCTCACTCTCCTGCTTCCTGCCTCTTTTTCTGCAATTCCTCCATCTCACTCCTGAAGCCCAACACTACTTTTTATTCTTCCTTCCCTTTCTCCTGCTCCCTTCGCTTTCTCCCTCTGTCCCGTATCTTTCTTCCCGACTTGTCTTTTCAAGACTTTGGGGCAAATTGGCCCCAAGTCTGGGCATGGTTTGACCAATTTTCAGAGGCCTGGCTGGTGACAGCAGGGACAGCAGGCAGTGACAGGCCCGGGGCTGGCAGGCTCCCCATCCCCTAGGGGGCCCCTGGCTGCCACACCCAGCTGACATAGAACCTTTGTCACAATGCCCGCTACCGTGGCGAGTATGTGGTGACTCTGCAGGTGACAGGGACACTGCAGGACTTGGTGGCAGCTCAGCAATTTCTCACTTCCCCAAAGAAGCAGAATTCTGCAAATTGCTGCCTTTGCTCTTGAAAGGATATCATCAGGTGGGTGTTTTGGTGTCATACTCTGAAAACCAGAGCAGAAATGGTGAACTATTCCCAGGATATGCATGGTCCCTGCCCCAAAGCACCATGACTCAGCCTAAGGAGATCTGCAGCTTATTTTTTTGTACTGCCAGCAGATTGTGGAAGCACAGTATAAAAACCATCCTTATGGAGAGATCTGCGTATTTTAGGCTTAGTCTTAGTGTCTCAAGTAGCTGGGGTTTTTGCTTGGGCCTAATCCATACGGTCTTATGGCCTTACTCCTAGTCTGAAGACGAATGTGCTATAAACTATAAAGCGAAAAAATGTCCTGCAGCCTAGCCTTGCTTTGCCTGTCCTTGCCTGTGCTTGCCTTGCCTTATTTCCTTCTCATCCTGTTCTCTGTCCCATCCTCCCTCACTAACCCCTCGTCTGGCTGCATGTCTCTACTTTCCTTTTCTCTCACTCTCCTGCTTCCTGCCTCTTTTCCTGCAATTCCTCCATCTCACTCCTGTAGCCCAACACTACTTTTTATTCTTCCTTCCCTTTCTCCTGCTCCCTTCGCTTTCTCCCTCTGTCCCATATCTTTCTTCCCGACTTGTCTTTTCAAGACTTTGGGGCAAATTGGCCCCAAGTCTGGGCATGGTTTGACCAATTTTCAGAGGCCTGGCTGGTGACAGCAGGGGCAGCAGGCAGTGACAGGCCCGGGGCTGACAGGCTCCCCATCCCCTAGGGGGCCCCTGGCTGCCACACCCAGCTGACATAGAACCTTTGTCACAATGCCCGCTACCGTGGCGAGTATGTGGTGACTCTGCAGGTGACAGGGACACTGCAGGACTTGGTGGCAGCTCAGCAATTTCTCACTTCCTCAAAGAAGCGGAATTCTGCAAATTGCTGCCTTTGCTCTTGAAAGGATATCATCAGGTGGGTGTTTTGGTGTCATACTCTGAAAACCAGAGCAGAAATGGTGAACTATTCCCATGATATGCATGGTCCCTGCACCAAAGCACCATGACTCAGCCTAAGGAGATCTGCAGCTTATTTTTTTGTACTGCCAGCAGATTGTGGAAGCACAGTATAAAAACCATCCTTATGGAGAGATCTGCGTATTTTAGGCTTAGTCTTAGTGTCTCAAGTAGCTGGGGTTTTTGCTTGGGCCTAATCCATACGGTCTTATGGCCTTACTCCTAGTCTGAAGACGAATGTGCTAGAAACTATAAAGCGAAAAAATGTCCTGCAGCCTAGCCTTGCTTTGCCTGTCCTTGCCTGTCCTTGCCTTGCCTTATTTCCTTCTCATCCTGTTCTCTGTCCCATCCTCCCTCACTAACCCCTCGTCTGGCTGCATGTCTCTACTTTCCTTTTCTCTCACTCTCCTGCTTCCTGCCTCTTTTCCTGCAATTCCTCCATCTCACTCCTGTAGCCCAACACTACATTTTATTCTTCCTTCCCTTTCTCCTGCTCCCTTCGCTTTCTCCCTCTGTCCCATATCTTTCTTCCCGACTTGTCTTTTCAAGACTTTGGGGCAAATTGGCCCCAAGTCTGGGCATGGTTTGACCAATTTTCAGAGGCCTGGCTGGTGACAGCAGGGACAGCAGGCAGTGACAGGCCCGGGGCTGACAGGCTCCCCATCCCCTAGGGGGCCCCTGGCTGCCACACCCAGCTGACATAGAACCTTTGTCACAATGCCCGCTACCGTGGCGAGTATGTGGTGACTCTGCAGGTGACAGGGACACTGCAGGACTTGGTGGCAGCTCAGCAATTTCTCACTTCCTCAAAGAAGCGGAATTGTGCAAATTGCTGCCTTTGCTCTTGAAAGGATATCATCAGGTGGGTGTTTTGGTGTCATACTCTGAAAACCAGAGCAGAAATGGTGAACTATTCCCATGATATGCATGGTCCCTGCACCAAAGCACCATGACTCAGCCTAAGGAGATCTGCAGCTTATTTTTTTGTACTGCCAGCAGATTGTGGAAGCACAGTATAAAAACCATCCTTATGGAGAGATCTGCGTATTTTAGGCTTAGTCTTAGTGTCTCAAGTAGCTGGGGTTTTTGCTTGGGCCTAATCCATACGGTCTTATGGCCTTACTCCTAGTCTGAAGACGAATGTGCTAGAAACTATAAAGCTATAACATGTCCTGCAGCCTAGCCTTGCTTTGCCTGTCCTTGCCTTGCCTTATTTTTTCTCATCCTGTTCTCTGTCCCATCCTCCCTCACTAACCCCTCGTCTGGCTGCATGTCTCTACTTTCCTTTTCTCTCACTCTCCTGCTTCCTGCCTCTTTAATGGCAATTCCTCCATCTCACTCCTGAAGCCCAACACTACTTTTTATTCTTCCTTCTCTTTCTCCTGCTCCCTTCGCTTTCTCCCTCTGTCCCATATCTTTCTTCCCGACTTGTCTTTTCAAGACTTTGGGCCAAATTGGCCCCAAGTCTGGGAATGATTTGACCAATTTTCAGAGGCCTGGCTGGTGACAGCAGGGACAGCAGGCAGTGACAGGCCCGGGGCTGACAGGCTCCCCATCCCCTAGGGGGCACCTGGCTGCCACACCCAGCTGACATAGAACCTCTGTCACAATGCCCGCTACCGTGGCGAGTATGTGGTGACTCTGCAGGTGACAGGGACACTGCAGGACTTGGTGGCAACTCAGCAATTTCTCACTTCCCCAAAGAAGCGGAATTCTGCAAATTGCTGCCTTTGCTCTTGAAAGGATATCATCAGGTGGGTGTTTTGGTGTCATACTCTGAAAACCAGAGCAGAAATGGTGAAATATTCCCATGATATGCATGGTCCCTGCACCAAAGCACCGTGACTCAGCCTAAGGAGATCTGCAGCTTATTTTTTTGTACTGCCAGCAGATTGTTGAAGCACAGTATAAAAACCATCCTTATGGAGAGATCTGCGTATTTTAGGCTTAGTCTAAGTGTCTCAAGTAGCTGGGGTTTTTGTTTGGGCCTAATCCATACGGTCTTATGGCCTTACTCCTAGTCTGAAGACGAATGTGCTAGAAACTATAAAGCGAAAAAATGTCCTGCAGCCTAGCCTTGCTTTGCCTGTCCTTGCCTGTGCTTGCCTAGGCTTATTTCCTTCTCATCCTGTTCTCTGTCCCATCCTCCCTCACTAACCCCTCGTCTGGCTGCATGTCTCTACTTTCCTTTTCTCTCACTCTCCTGCTTCCTGCCTCTTTAATGGCAATTCCTCCATCTCACTCCTGCAGCCCAACACTACTTTTTATTCTTCCTTCCCTTTCTCCTGCTCCCTTCCCTTTCTCCCTCTGTCCCATATCTTTCTTCCCGACTTGTCTTTTCAAGACTTTGGGGCAAATTGGCCCCAAGTCTGGGCATGGTTTGACCAATTTTCAGAGGCCTGGCTGGTGACAGCAGGGACAGCAGGCAGTGACAGGCCCGGGGCTGACAGGCTCCCCATCCCCTAGGGGGCGCCTGGCTGCCACACCCAGCTGACATAGAACCTTTGTCACAATGCCCGCTACCGTGGCGAGTATGTGGTGACTCTGCAGGTGACAGGGACACTGCAGGACTTGGTGGCAGCTCAGCAATTTCTCACTTCCCCAAAGAAGCGGAATTCTGCAAATTGCTGCCTTTGCTCTTGAAAGGATATCATCAGGTGGGTGTTTTGGTGTCATACTCTGAAAACCAGAGCAGAAATGGTGAACTATTCCCATGATATGCATGGTCCCTGCACCAAAGCACCATGACTCAGCCTAAGGAGATCTGCAGCTTATTTTTTTGTACTGCCAGCAGATTGTGGAAGCACAGTATAAAAACCATCCTTATGGAGAGATCTGCGTATTTTAGGCTCAGTCTTAGTGTGTCAAGTAGCTGGGGTTTTTGCTTGGGCCTAATCCATACGGTCTTATGGCCTTACTCCTAGTCTGAAGATGAATGTGCTAGAAACTATACAGCGAAAAAATGTCCTGCAGCCTAGCCTTGCTTTGCCTGTCCTTCCCTGTCCTTGCCTTGCCTTATTTCCTTCTCATCCTGTTTTCTGTCCCATCCTCTCTCACTAACCCCTCGTCTGGCTGCATGTCTCTTCTTTCCTTTTCTCTCACTCTCCTGCTTCCTGCCTCTTTTTCTGCAATTCCTCCATCTCACTCCTGAAGCCCAACACTACTTTTTATTCTTCCTTCCCTTTCTCCTGCTCCCTTCGCTTTCTCCCTCTGTCCCGTATCTTTCTTCCCGACTTGTCTTTTCAAGACTTTGGGGCAAATTGGCCCCAAGTCTGGGCATGGTTTGACCAATTTTCAGAGGCCTGGCTGGTGACAGCAGGGACAGCAGGCAGTCACAGGCCCGGGGCTGGCAGGCTCCCCATCCCCTAGGGGGCCCCTGGCTGCCACACCCAGCTGACATAGAACCTTTGTCACAATGCCCGCTACCGTGGCGAGTATGTGGTGACTCTGCAGGTGACAGGGACACTGCAGGACTTGGTGGCAGCTCAGCAATTTCTCACTTCCTCAAAGAAGCGGAATTGTGCAAATTGCTGCCTTTGCTCTTGAAAGGATATCATCAGGTGGGTGTTTTGGTGTCATACTCTGAAAACCAGAGCAGAAATGGTGAACTATTCCCATGATATGCATGGTCCCTGCACCAAAGCACCATGACTCAGCCTAAGGAGATCTGCAGCTTATTTTTTTGTACTGCCAGCAGATTGTGGAAGCACAGTATAAAAACCATCCTTATGGAGAGATCTGCGTATTTTAGGCTTAGTCTTAGTGTCTCAAGTAGCTGGGGTTTTTGCTTGGGCCTAATCCATACGGTCTTATGGCCTTACTCCTAGTCTGAAGACGAATGTGCTAGAAACTATAAAGCGAAAAAATGTCCTGCAGCCTAGCCTTGCTTTGCCTGTCCTTGCCTGTCCTTGCCTTGCCTTATTTCCTTCTCATCCTGTTCTCTGTCCCATCCTCCCTCACTAACCCCTCGTCTGGCTGCATGTCTCTTCGTTCCTTTTCTCTCACTCTCCTGCTTCCTGCCTCTTTTCCTGCAATTCCTCCATCTCACTCCTGAAGCCCAACACTACTTTTTATTCTTCCTTCCCTTTCTCCTGCTCCCTTCGCTTTCTCCCTCTGTCCCATATCTTTCTTCCCGACTTGTCTTTTCAAGACTTTGGGCCAAATTGGCCCCAAGTCTGGGCATGGTTTGACTAATTTTCAGAGGCCTGGCTGGTGACAGGAGGGGCAGCAGACAGTGACAGGCCCGGGGCTGACAGGCTCCCCATCCCCTAGGGGGCGCCTGGCTGCCACACCCAGCTGACATAGAACCTTTGTCACAATGCCCGCTACCGTGGCGAGTATGTGGTGACTCTGCAGGTGACAGGGACACTGCAGGACTTGGTGGCAGCTCAGCAATTTCTCACTTCCCCAAAGAAGCGGAATACTGCAAATTGCTGCCTTTACTCTTGAAAGGATATCATCAGGTGGGTGTTTTGGTGTCATACTCTGAAAACCAGAGCAGAAATGGTGAAATATTCCCATGATATGCATGGTCCCTGCACCAAAGCACCGTGACTCAGCCTAAGGAGATCTGCAGCTTATTTTTATGTACTGCCAGCAGATTGTGGAAGCACAGTATAAAAACCATCCTTATGGAGAGATCTGCGTATTTTAGGCTTAGTCTAAGTGTCTCAAGTAGCTGGGGTTTTTGCTTGGGCCTAATCCATACGGTCTTATGGCCTTACTCCTAGTCTGAAGACTAATGTGCTAGAAACTATACAGCGAAAAAATGTCCTGCAGCCTAGCCTTGCTTTGCCTGTCCTTGCCTGTCCTTGCCTTGCCTTATTTCCTTCTCATCCTGTTCTCTGTCCCATCTTCTCTCACTAACCCCTCGTCTGGCTGCAT
This sequence comes from Columba livia, assembly GCF_036013475.1. Taxonomy (NCBI): domain Eukaryota; kingdom Metazoa; phylum Chordata; class Aves; order Columbiformes; family Columbidae; genus Columba; species Columba livia. The sequence goes on along the minus strand of NC_088610.1, from coordinate 29,248,010 downwards.
GTCTCTACTTTCCTTTTCTCTCACTCTCCTGCTTCCTGCCTCTTTAATGGCAATTCCTCCATATCACTCCTGAAGCCCAACACTTCTTTTTATTCTTCCTTCCCTTTCTCCTGCTCCCTTCGCTTTCTCCCTCTGTCCCATATCTTTCTTCCCGACTGGCCTTTTCAAGACTTTGGGCCAAATTTGCCCCAAGTCTGGGCATGCTTTGACCAATTTTCAGAGGCCTGGCTGGTGACAGCAGGGACAGCAGGCAGTGACAGGCCCGGGGCTAACAGGCTCCCCATCCCCTAGGGGGCGCCTGGCTGCCACACCCAGCTGACATAGAACCTTTGTCACAATGCCCGCTACCGTGGCGAGTATGTGGTGACTCTGCAGGTGACAGGGACACTGCAGGACTTGGTGGCAGCTCAGCAATTTCTCACTTCCCCAAAGAAGGGGAATTCTGCAAATTGCTGCCTTTGCTCTTGAAAGGATATCATCAGGTGGGTGTTTTGGTGTCATACTCTGAAAACCAGAGCAGAAATGGTGAAATATTCCCATGATATGCATGGTCCCTGCAACAAAGCACCATGACTCAGCCTAAGGAGATCTGCAGCTTATTTTTTTGTACTGCCAGCAGATTGTGGAAGCACAGTATAAAAACCATCCTTATGGAGAGATCTGCGTATTTTAGGCTTAGTCTTAGTGTCTCAAGTAGCTGGGGTTTTTGCTTGGGCCTAATCCATACGGTCTTATGGCCTTACTCCTAGTCTGAAGACGAATGTGCTAGAAACTATAAAGCGAAAAAATGTCCTGTAGCTTAGCCTTGCTTTGCCTGTCCTTGCCTGTCCTTGCCTTGCCTTATTTCCTTCTCATCCTGTTCTCTCTCTCACCCTCTCTCACTAACCCACATCTGGCTGCATGTCTCTTCGTTCCTTTTCTCTCACTCTCCTGCTTCCTGCCTCTTTTCCTGCAGTTCCTCCATCTCACTCCTGCAGCCCAACACTACTTTTTATTCTTCCTTCCCTTTCTCCTGCTCCCTTCGCTTTCTCCCTCTGTCCCATATCTTTCTTCCCGACTTGTCTTTTCAAGACTCTGGGCCATATTGGCCCCAAGTCTGGGCATGGTTTGATCAATTTTCAGAGGCCTGCCTGGTGACAGAAGGGACAGCAGGCAGTGACAGGCCCAGGGCTGGCAGGCTCCCCATCCCCTAGGGGGCGCCTGACTGCCAAACCCTTCTGACATAGCACCTTTGTCACAATGCCCGCTACCGTGGCGAGGATGCGGTGACTCTGCAGGCGACAGGGACACTGCGGGACTTGGTGTCAGCTCAGCAATTTCTCAGTTCCCCAAAGAAGCGGAATTCTGCAAATTGCTGCCTTTGCTCTTGAAAGGATGTCATCAGGTGGGTGTTTTGGTGTCATACACTGAAAACCAGAGCAGAAATAGTGAAATATTCCCATGATATGCATGGTCCCTGCACCAAAGCACCATGACTCAGCCTAAGGAGATCTGCATCTTATTTTTTGTACTGCCAGCAGATTGTGGAAATACAGTATAAAAACCATCCTTATGGAGAGATCTGCATATTTTAGGCTTAGTCTAAGTCTCTCAAGTAGCTGGGGTTTTTGCTTTGGCCTAATCCATACGGTCGTCTGGCTTTCCTCCTAGTCTGAAGACGAATGTGCTAGAAACTATAAATCAAAAAAATGTCCTGCAGCCTTGCCTTGCCTTGCCTGTCCTTGTCTTGCCTTATTTCCTTCTCATCCTGTTCTCTGTCCCATCCTCTCTCACTAACCCCTCGTCTGGCTGCATGTCTCTTCTTTCCTTTTCTCTCACTCTCCTGCTCCCTGCCTCTTTTCCTGCAATTCCTCCATCTCTCTCCTGCAGCCCAACACTACTTTTTATTCACAGAATCACATAATCACAGAATCACAGAATCGAGTGGGTTAGAAAAGACCTCAGCGATCATCAAGTCCAACTCTTGGTCCAACTCTAGTCCATTTACTAGATCATGGCACTAAGTGCCATGTCCAATCTCAGTTTAAAAACCTCTAGGGACGGCGAGTCCACTACCTCCCTGGGCAGGCCATTCCAATGCCTGACCACTCTCTCTGTAAAGAATTTCTTTCTAATATCCAGTCTAAATTTCCCCTGGTAGAGTTTAAGCCCATGCCCCCTTGTCCTATTGCTAACTGCCTGGGAGAAGAGACCAATCCCCACCTGGCTATAACTTCCCTTCAGGTAGTTATAGAGAGTGATGAGGTCACCTCTAAGCCTCCTCTTCTCTAGACTAAACAACCCCAGCTCCCTCAGCCTCTCCCCATACGGCTTGTGTTCAAGTCCCTTCACCAGTCGCGTTGCTCTTCTCTGGACCCGCTCCAGCACTTCAATGTCTTTCCTGAACTGAGAGGCCCAGAACTGAACACAATACTCCAGATGTGGCCTCACCAATGCAGAGTACAGGGGAAGGATCACTTCCCTTGTCCTGCTGACCACGCTATTTTTGATACAGGACAGGATACCGTTGGCCTTCTTGGCCACCTGGGCACACTGTTGGCTCATGTTGAGCTTCCTGTCAATTACTACCCCCAGGTCCCTTTCTGTCTGACTGCTCTCCAGCCACTCTGTGCCCAGCCTGTAGCGCTGCAGGGGGTTGTTGTGACCAAAGTGCAGCACCCGGCACTTGGCCTTATTGAACTTCATCCCATTGGAATCAGCCCATTTTTCCAGTCTATCCAGATCCCTCTGCAGAGCCCTCCTGCCTTCCAGTAGGTCGACACTCCCTCCCAACTTGGTGTCATCTGCAAATTTGCTGATGATGGTCTCAATCCCCTCATCTAAATCATCAATAAAGATGTTAAACAGGACTGGACCCAACACTGACCCCTGGGGAACACCACTAGTGACTGGCCGCCAGCTGGATGCAGCCCCGTTCACCAGCACTCTCTGGGCCCGGCCCTCCAGCCAGTTCTTAACCCAGCGTAGAGTGCACTTGTCCAAGCCATGGGCTACCAGCTTTTGCAAGAGTATATTATGGGAGACAGTGTCAAAGACCTTGCTGAAGTCCAGATAGACCACATCCATGGCTTTCCCCTCATCCACCAGCTGGGTCACCTGATCATAAAAGGAGATCAGGCTGGTCAGACAGGACCTGCCCCTCCTAAACCCATGCTGGCTGGGTCTGATCCCTTGTCCATCCTGAAGGTGCTGTGTGATTCCACTCAGCATGATCTGCTCCATAACCCTGCCAGGCACCGAGGTCAGACTGACAGGCCTGTAGTTGCCAGGGTCAGCTCTGCAGCCCTTTTTGTGGACTGGGGTAACATTGGCCAATTTTCAATCATATGGGACCTCCCCAGTGAGCCAGGACTGTTGGAAGATTATGGAGAGCGGCTTGGCAAGTTCTTCTGCTAGCTCCCTCATCACCCTAGGATGGATCCCATCTGGTCCCATAGACTTGTGAGGATCCAGATGGCTCAGTAAATCACCAACTATTTCCTCCTGGAATACAAGGGGCCTATTTGGCTTCCTATCTCTGTCAACCACCTCCAGAGATGAGTTGTCCTGAGGGCCACCTGTCTCACTGGTAAAAACTGAGGCAAAGTAGGTATTAAGTACCTCAGCTTTCTCCTCATCTTTGTTAACTATATTTCCTTCAGAGTCCAACAGAGAATGGAGGTTTTCCTTGCCCCTCCTTTTGTTATTAACATATTTGAAGAAGGACTTTTTATTATCCCTGAAAGAATTGGCCAAGTTAACTTCAAATTGCACTTTTGTTTCCCTGATCTTTTTTCTGCATGATCTAGCTATTTCCATAAATCCTTCATAAGTAGCCAGGCCTTTTTTCCACAGTCGGTAAAGTCTCTTTTTATTTCTGATTTCATTCAGAATCTCCCTGTTTAGCCAAGCCGGTTGTCTTCCCCGCCGGCTAGCCTTTCGGCACACTGGTATAGCCTGTTCCTGTGCACTCAAAACCACCTGCTTGAAGCATGTCCAACCCTCCTGGGCCCCCTTGTTTTTAAGCATTGTTTCCCAGGGTATGCTCTGAACTAGACTTCTGAATAGGCAAAAATCTGCCCTCGGGAAGTCCAGCATAGAGGTTTTGTTAATGGTTCTCCCTGCATCTCTGAGTACTGAAAATTCTATTATTTCATGGTCGCTATGCCCCAGGCGGCCTCCAACCACTACATCTCCCACCAGCCCTTCTCTGTTTGTAAACAGTAGGTCTAGCGGGGTCTTGCCCCTGGTGGGCTCATTTACCAGCTGATGAAGGAAATTGTCCTCTATACACTCTAGGAACTTCCTAGACTGCCTCTTCTGTGCAGTATTGACCTCCCAGCAGATATCCGGCAGGTTAAATTCACCCACAAGAACAAGGGCCATCGATTTTGAGACATCTGCCAGCTGCTTGTAGAATAATTCATCTCCTTCATTGTCCTGGTTGCGCGGTCTATAACAGACACCCACGAGGATGTCAGCCTTGTTGGACTTCCCCCTGATTCTGGTCCACAGGAACTCAAACCTGCATACTGACCTCAAGTTTAACAGAGTCAAGTGACTCTCTAACATATAAAGCCACCCCTCCACCTCTCCTACCCTACCTATCTTTTCTGAAGAGCTTATAGCCACACATAGCAGCACTCCAGTCATATGAGTCATCCCACCATGTTTCTGTGATGGCAACTATGTCATAGCTTTCCTGCTACACGATGGCTTCCAGCTTCTCTTGTTAGTTGCCCATACTGCATGCATTAGTGTACATGCACGTCAAGTGGGCTGCTGATTTCCCTGTTAATTCGGGCTTTCCATTCTTCCTTCCCTTTCTCCTGCTCCCTTCGCTTTCTCCCTCTGTCCCATATCTTTCTTCCCGACTTGTCTTTTCAAGACTTTGGGCCAAATTGGCCCCAAGTCTGGGCATGGTTTGACCAATTTTCAGAGGCCTGGCTGGTGACAGCAGGGACAGCAGGCAGTGACAGGCTCGGGGCTGGCAGGCTCCCCATCCCCTAGGGGGCGCCTGGCTGCCACACCCATCTGACAAAGAACCTTTTTCACAATGCCCGCTACCGTGGCGAGGATGCGGTGACTCTGCAGGTGACAGGGACACTGCAGGACTTGGTGGCAGCTCAGCAATTTCTCAGTTCCCCAAAGAAGCGGAATTCTGCAAATTGCTGCCTTTGCTCTTGAAAGGATGTCATCAGGTGGGTGTTTTGGTGTAATACACTGAAAACCAAAGCAGAAATAGTGAAATATTCCCATGATATGCATGGTTCCTGCACCAAAGCACCATGACTCAGCCTAAGGAGATCTGCAGCTTATTTTTTTGTACTGCCAGCAGATTGTGGAATACAGTATAAAAACCAACCTTATGTAGAGATCTTCGCATTTTTGGCTTAGTCTAAGTGTCTCAAGTAGCTGGGGTCTAGGATTGGGCCTAATCCATACGGTCTTCTGGCTTTCCTCCTAGTCTGAAGACGAATGTGCTAGAAACTATAAAGCAAAAAAATGTCCTGCAGCCTAGCCTTGCCTTGCCTGTCCTTGCCTGTCCTTGCCATGCCTTATTTCCTTCTCATCCTGTTCTCTGTCCCATCCTCTCTCACTAACCCCTCGTCTGGCTGCATGTCTCTTCTTTCCTTTTCTCTCACTCCTCTGCTTCCTGCCTCTTTTCTTGCAATTCCTCCATCTCACTTCTGCAGCCCAACACTACTTTTTATTCTTCCTTCCCTTTCTCCTGCTCCCTTCGCTTTCTCCCTCTGTCCCATAACTTTCTTCCCGACTTGTCTCTTGGAGATTTTGGGCCAAATTGGCCCCACGTCTGGCACGGTTTGACAAGTTTTCAGAGGCCTGGCTTGTGACAGCAGGGACAGCAGGCAGTGACAGGCCCGGGGCTGACAGGCTCCCCATCCCCTGGGGGGCGCCTGGCTGCCACACCCAGCTGACATAGGACCTTTGTCACAATGCCCGCTACCGTGGTGAGGATGCAGTGACTCTGCAGGTGACAGGGGCACTGCAAGACTTGGTGTCAGCTCAGCAATTTCTCAGTTCCCCAAAGAAGCAGAATTCTGCAAATTGCTGCCTGTGCTCTTGAAAGGATGTCATCAGGCGGGTCTTTTGGTGTCATACACTGAAAAGCAGAGCAGAAATGTTGAAATATTCCCATGATATGAATGGTTCCTGCACCAAAGCACCATGACTCAGCCTAAGGAGATCTGCAGCTTATTTTTTTGTAATGCCAGCAGATTGTGGAATGCTGTATAAAAATCATCCTTATGGAGAGATTTTCGTATTTCAGGCTTAGTCTAAGTGTCTCAAGTAGCTGGGGTTTTTGCCTGGGCCTAATCCATAAGGTCTTATGGTTTTCCTCCTAGTCTGAAGACGAATGTGCTAGAAACTATAAAGCAAAAAAATGTCCTGCAGCCTAGCCTGTCCTTGCCTGTCCTTGCCTTGCCTTATTTCCTTCTCATCCTGTTCTCTGTCTCATCTTCTCTCACTAGCCCCTCGTCTGGCTGCATGTCTCTTCTTTCTTTCCTTTTCTCTCACTCTCCTGCTTCCTGCCCCATTTCTTACAATTCCTCCATCTAACTTCTGCAGCCCAACACGTTTTTTATTCTTCCTTCCCTTTCTCCTGCTCCCTTCGCTTTCGCCCTCTGTCCCATATCTTTCTTCCCGTCTTGTCTGTTGGAGACTTTTGGCCAAATTGGCCCCATGTCTGGGAATGGTTTGACCAGTTTTCAGAGACCTGGCTGGTGACAGCGGGGACAGCAGGCAATGACGGGCCCGGGGCTGACAGGCTCCCCATCCCCTAGGGGGCGCCTGGCTGCCACATCCATCTGACATAGAACCTTTGTCACAATGCCCGCTACCGTGGTGAGGATGCGGTGACTCTGGAGGCAACAGGGACAATGTAGGACTTGGTGTCAGCTCAGCAATTTCTCACTTCCTCTAAGAAGCGGAATTCTGCAAATTGCTGCCTTTGCTCTTGAAAGGATGTCATCAGGTGTGTGTTTTGTTGTAATACACTAAAACCAGAGTAGAAATGGTGAAATATTCCCATGATATGCATGATCCCTACACCAAAGCACCATTACTCAGCCTAAGGAGATCTGCAGCTTATATTTTTGTACTGCCAGCAGATTGTGGAAGCACAGTATAAAAACCATCCTTATGGAGAGATCTGCGTATTTTAGGCTTAGTCTAAGTGTCTCAAGTAGCTGGGGTTTTTGCTTGGGCCTAATCCACACGGTCTTATGGCTATCCACCACGTCTGAAGACTAATGTGCTAGAAACTATAAAGCAAAAAAATGTCCTGCAGCCTAGCCTTGCCTTGCCTGTCCTTGCCTGTCCTTGCCTTGCCTTATTTCCTTCTCATCCTGTTCTCTGTCCCACCCTCTCTCACTAACCCCTCGTCTGGCTGCATGTCTCTTCTTTCCTTTTCTCTCACTCTCCTGCTTCCTGCCTCGTTAATGGCAATTCATCCATCTCACTCCTGCAGCCCAACACTACTTTTTATTCTTCCTTTCCTTTTGTTCTGCTCCCTTCGCTTTCTCCCTCTGCCCCATATCTTTTTTCCAGACTTCTCTGTTGGAGACTTTGGGCCATTTTGGCTCCACGTCTGCGCATGTTTTGACCAGTTTTCAGAGGCCTGGCTGGTAAAAGGAGGGACAGCAGGCAGTGAGAGGCCCAGGGCTGACAGGCTCCCCATCCCCTATGGGGCGCCTGGCTGCCACACCCAGCTGACATAGAACCTTTGTCACAATGCCCGCTACCGTGGTGAGGATGCGGTGACTCTGCAGGTGACAGGGGCACTGCAGGACTTGGTGTTAGCTCAGCAATTTCTCAGTTCCCCAAAGAAGCGGAATTCTGCAAATTGCTGCCTTTGCTCTTGAGAGGATGTCATCAGGTGGGTGTTTTGGTGTCATATACTAAAAACCAGAGCAGAAATGGTGAAATATTCCCATGATATGCCTGATCCCTGCACCAAAGCACCATGACTCAGCCTAAGGAGATCTACAGCTTATTTTTTTGTACTGCCAGCAGATTGTGGACGTACAGTATGAAAACCATCCTTATGGAGAGATCTGCGTATTTTAGGCTTAGTCTAAGTGTCTCAGGTAGCTGAGACACTTTGTGTGTCACAAATCCCTCTTGACAGTTTCTGGATTACAAACCCCGTTGGACAGCATGGGTGTCAGAAACCCCACTGAATAGCGTGTGTGTGTCACAAATCCCTTTGGAAAGCATGGGTGTGTCACAAACACCATTGGACAGCGTGTGTGTCACAAATCCCATCGGACAGCGTGTGTTTCACAACCCCCATTGGACAGCATGTGTATCATAAACCCCATTGTAAAGTGTCTGTGTCACAAACCCCATTGGACAGCGTGTGTGTGTCACAATCCCCATTGGACAGCGAGTGTCTTACAAACACCCCTGCACACTGTGTGTGTCACAAATGCCATTGAACAGCGGGTATGTCTCAAACACCATTGGACAGCGTGTGTGTGTCACAAACCCCAATGGAAAGTGTGTGTGTCACAAACCCCAGTCGACAGCGTGTGTCACAAACCCCCCGGACAGCGTGTGTGTCACAATCCTTATTGGACAGCATTTGTGCCTCAAGCCCCATGGGACAGTGTGTGTGTCACAAACCCATTGAACAACCTTTTTGTCTCAAACCCCATTGGACAGCATGTGTATTACAAACGACATTGGACAGCGTGTGTGTGTCACAAAACCCATGGACAGCGTGTGTGTCACAAACCCCATTGGACAGCCTTTGTGTGTCACCAACCCCGTTGGACAGTGTCTGTGCCAGAAACCCCATTGGACAGTGTGGATGTCACAAACCCCATTGGACCATGTGTGTGTCATCAACAGGATTGGGCAGCCTGTGTGTCACAATCCCCATTGGACAGCGTGTGTGTCACAAACCCCATTGGAATGTGTGTGTTTCACAATCCCAATTGAATAGTGTGTGTGTCTCACAAAACCCATTGGAGAGTGTGTGTGCCATAAACCCCATTGGACAGCATGTTTTTGTCACAATCCACATTGGACAGCTCGTGTGTCACAAAAGGCATGGGGCAGCGTGTGTGTCACAAACCCCAGGGGACACTGTGTGTGTCACAAACCCCATTGTACAGCATGTGTGTCACAAACCCCATTGGACAGTGTGTGTGTCACAAACCCCACTGGATAGTGTGTCTGTGTCACAAACACCATTGGACAGCGAGTGTATTTCACACACCCCATTAGACAGTGTGTGTGCCACAAACCCCATTGGACAGCATGTGTGTTTTACAAGAACCATTGGACAACGAGTGTGTGTCACAAACCCCCTTAGACTGTGTGTGTTTCACAAAACCCATGGCAGAGTGTGGCAGAGTGTGTATCATAAAACTCATTGGAAAGTGTCTGTGACACAAACCCCATTGGACAGTGTGTGTGTGCCATAAACCCTATTGGACAGCGTGCATGTCACAATCCCCATTGGACAGCGTGTGTGTCTCAAACCCACCTGGACAGTGTGTGTGTCACAAACCCCCCTGGACAGTGTCTGTGTCACAAACAGCATTTCACAGCGTGTGTGTCTACAAACGCCATTGGACAGCGATTGTGTGTCACAACCCCATTAGATTGTGTGTGTGTCACTAAACCCATTATACAGCGTTTGTGTCACAAATCCCATTGGACAGCGTGTGTGTCACAAACCCCATTTGACAGCGTGTGTGTCACAAACACAATTGGACAGCGAGTGTGTGTCACAAAACCCATTAAACAGTGTGTGTGTCACAAAAGGCTTTGGACAGCATGTGTGTCACAAAACCCATTGGAATGTGTGTGTCACAAACCCCATTGTACAGCGCGTGTGTGTCACAAACCCTATTGGAAAGCTTGTGTGTCAGAAACCCCATTGGATAGAGTATGTGTGGCATAAACCCCATTGGACAGCGTGTGTGTGTCACAAACCCAGTTGCACAGTGTGTGTGCCATAAACCCCTTTGGACAGCGTGTGTGAGTCACAATCCCTATTGAACAGCCTGTGTGTCACAATCCCCATTTGACAGCCTCTGTGTCTCAAACACCATTGAACAGCGTGTGTGTCTCAAACCCCCCTGGACAGTGTGTGTGTCACAAACACCCCTTGACAGTTTCTGTGTCACAAACGCCATTGCACAACGTGTGTGTCGCAATCCCCTTTGGACACCGTGTGTGTGTCGAGGGTTAAGATTGCGGGGTGACAATAAAACCCCGGCAGATGTATTGTTAACCCCCTCTCCCCGCCCCCACTTTCCTCTCCCTCTCCCCGCTTTCCACTAAGGAGAGGCAATTGGGAGGAAAAGAAGGACAGAGTGAAGAGAGTTGGAAAAAATTAAAGATGTTTTACTAATGCTACTAATAAGAATAGAGAAAATAATACAAAATATACAAAACCAATCTTGAAAGTCTCAGCAACTGCAGAGCCGGCAACCAAAGTCCTGGATTAGACTCTGCAGCCAACCGGAGCTGGATTCAGTCTCTCACTAGGCCTCAGTTCGCAGGGACGACTAGCAAGGTCCTCTTCTAATGTCGGCCATGAGCAGAAGGGAAAAAGGCAAAAGGGGAAAAACGAACGAGATCCTTGTGATCTCCCACTTTTATATGAAGTATTCAAGTGAATGGAATGTTATACACAGTTGGTCAGTTTCTTGGTCTCTTTCTTCTCGTCGCCCCTCTCGCGAGATGTCCATCCGTGCTTATCAATAAGTTTGCATTCCATTGCTAGGTTTACCAAAACATGTGTCTGGTTCTCCAGGAAAATGCAGTTAATATGAAGGCTTTAGCTGACAGGCAAATTCACTGAAAGAGATACTTGTTTTTAACTAAACCAGGACATTCCACCCCTTATAATATGCCATTCACTGAATGCTTAAACCTTATCAATACAATCTATCAATATAATCTAATTAATCACTACAACTATATATCTATATATACATATGTACATATATACACAGGAGTAATTAATCAGTGGACCATCCTTTAAAAAGTTCATTAAGTTCGTTTTGTCACGACAGTCTCCCAGGGCAGGAAAAATGGTACAAGTGCATCTCATTACCACTGTTTGTGGGTTAAAGATATCAACTTCGAAGAAGTTGTCAGGCGCCACTCGAAGAAGCTAGCTCTGGTTTCATCATCATTGTCTTGATCTGGAAGACACTTATTAAACACTGTTAGCATGGCAATTCACATCATGCAGTTCAGTATTGAATATTTTCACCTAAACTCAAATCCCCTTGAGGTACACACCGAACTTCTCCATCCTTAAGCATCACCCACCAGGTGCTGCCAGGTCCCTGGGCAAAAACAATCCCACGAATGGGCTTGCCTTTGCCTGAGGCAGGAGTAACCCAGACTGCCTTTCCTAACATGTTTTTCATGTGTACTACAGGGACTTTATCTCCTTCTGCAGTCCGTGGAATTTCTGATTGGGCAGGCCCGGCTCGATTGGTTGATCCCCGGGTGTTGACCAACCAAGTGGCTTTTGCTAAATGTGAGTCCCAATTTTTAAAGGTTCCACCACCAAGTGCCTTTAGTGTAGTTTTTAGCAAACCATTGTACCTTTCAATTTTCCCAGAGGCTGGTGCATGATATAGAATATGATATACCCACTCAATACCATGTTCTTTGGCCCAATTGTCTATAAGACTGTTTTTGAAATGAGTACCGTTGTCTGATTCAATTCTTTCTGCCGTACCGTGTCGCCAAAGGACTTGCTTTTCAAGGCCCAAGATAGGAAATTGAGTCTGTCCCAAACCGCAATGGGCAGCGTGTTTGTCACACACACCATTGGACAGCATGTGTGTCACAACCAACATTGGACAGCGTGTGTGTGTCACAACCCCCATTGGACAGTGTGTGTGTTTCACAAACCCCATTGGACAGTGTGTCTGTCACAATCTCCATTGGAATGTGTGTGGGTCACAAAAACCTCTGGACAGCGTGTGTGTCACAATCCCCACTGGACAGCGTGTGTGTCACAAACCCCCCTGGAAAGTGTGTGTGTAACAATCCCCATTGGGAAGCATCTGTGTAACAAACCCCATTGGACAGCGTGTGTTTTACAAACACTATTGGACAGTTTGTGTGTCACCAACCCCATTGGACAGAGTTTGTGTGAGTCACAATCCCCATTGGACAGTGTGTGTGTCACAAATCCCATTGGACACAGGGTGTGTCACAAACCCCCCTGTACAGTGTGTGTGTCACAATCCCCATTGGACTGTGTGTGTGTCAAAAGCCCCATTGCACAGAGTGTGTGTGTCACAAAAACCATTGGACAGCCTATGTGTCACAAACCCCATTGGACAGTGTGTGTGTCACAAACACCCCTGTACAATGTGTGTGTCACAAACCACTTTGGACAGCGTGCGTGTCACAAAGAGCATGGGACAGCTTGTGTCTGTCACAATCCGTATTGGACACTGTGTTTGTCACAAACCCCATTAGACAGTGTGTGTGTCAGAAATCCCATTGCACAGCGTGTGTGTAACAAAACACATTGGATAGCGTGTATTTGTCACCAACCCCATTGGACAGTGTGTGTATCACAAACCCCATTGTATAGCGTGTGTTTGTCACAAACCCCATTGGACATCGTGTGTGTCACAACCCCCATTGGACAGAGTGCATGTGTCAGAAACCCCATTGGACAACGTGTGTCATCACAACCCCCACTGGACAGAGTGTGTGTGTCGCAAACCCCATTGGACAGTGTGTGTGTCACAAACCCTCCTGAACAGTGTGTGTGTCACAAAACACAATGGACAGCGTGCGTGTCACAAAATCCATTGGACAGCGCGTGAGTGTCACAAAATCCATTAGACTGTGTGTGTCACAAACCCCATTAGACAGCGTGTGTGTCACAAACCCCCCTGGACAGCGTGTGTGTCACAAAACCCATTGTATAGCGTGTCTGTGTCACAAACCCTATTGAAAAGTTTGGGTGTTCACAAATCCCACTGGACAGCATATGTGTCACGAACCCCATTGGACACCGTGTGTGTCACAAGCCCCATTGGACTGAGTGTGTGTGTCAGAAACCCCATTGGACAACTTGTGTGTCACTAACCCCATTGGACAGTGTGTGTGTCACAAACCCCTCTGTACAGCGTTTGTGTCACAAACCCCCCTGGACACTGTGTGTGTCACAAACCCCATTGGACAGCGTGTATGACACAAACCCCTTTGGAAAGTGTGTGTGTCCCAAACCGCAATATTCAGCGTGTGTGTCACAAACACCATTGGTCAGCATGCGTATCACAAACACCATTGGACAGCGTGTGTGTATCACAATTCCCATTGGACAGCGTGTGTGTCACAAACCCCATTGGAAACTTTGTGTGTCACAGACCCCATTGGAGAGCGTGTGTGTTACAAACCCCATTGGACAGCGTGTGTGTAAAAACCCCATTGGACAGCATGCGTGTGAAAAAACCCATGGGACAGCGTGTGTGTGTCACAAACCCCATTGGACAGTGTGTGTGTCTCAAACCCCCCTGAACAGTGTGTGTGTCACAAAACACAATGGACAATGTGGGTGTCACAAACACCATTGGACAGCGCGTGAGTGTCACAAAACCCATTGGAAAGTGTGTGTGTCACAAAACCCACTGGACAGTGTGTTTTTCACAAACCCGCCTTGATAGTGCGTGTGTCACAAACACCATCGGACAGCGTGTGAGTCACAAAACCCATTGGAAAGTGTGTGTGTCACAAAACCCACTGGACAGTGTGTGGGTCACAAACCCCCCTGTACAGTGTATGTGTCACAAAGCCCATTGGACATTGTGTTTATCGCAAACCCGTCCGGACAGTGTGTGTGTCACAAACCCCTCTAGACAGCGTGTATGTCACGAGTTCCATTGGACAGTGTGTGTGTTTCACAAACCACATTGGACAGCATTTGTGTGGTACAATCCCCATTGGACAATTGAATGTCACAAACCCCTTTGGACAGTGTGTGTGTCAGAAACCACATTGGAAACTGTGTGTGTCACAGACCCCATTAGACAGCGTGTGTGTCACAAACCCCCCTGGACACCGTGTGTGTCACAAATCCCATTGTATAGCGTTTCTGTGTCACAAACCCTATTGAAAAGTTTGTGTGTTCACAAATCCCACTGGACAGCATATGTGTCACGAACCCCATTTGACACCGTGTGTGTCACAAGCCCCATTGGACTGAGTGTGTGTGTCAGAAACCCCATTGGACATCGTGTGTGTCACTAACCCCATTGGACAGTGTGTGTGTCAAAAACCCCACTGTACAGCGTTTGTGTCACAAACCCCCCTGGACACGGTGTGTGACACAAACCCCATTGGACAGCGTGTATGACACAAACCCCTTTGGAAAGTGTGTGTGTCCCAAACCGCAATATTCAGCGTGTGTGTCACAAACACCACTGGTCAGCGTGTGTATATCACAATCCCCATTGGACAGCGTGTGTGTATCACAATCCCCATTGGACAGCGTGTGTATGTCCCAACCCCCATTGGACAGCGTGTCTGTCAGAAACCCCATTGGACAGAGTGTGTGTGACAAACCCCATTGGACAGACAGTGTGTGTGTCACAAACCCCCCTGGACAGTGCGGGTGTCACAAACCCCATTTGACAGCGTGTGTGTCAGAAACACCTTTGGAGAGCGTGGGTGTGTCACAAACCCCTTAGACAGTCTGTGTGTCACAAAACCCATTGGACAGCGTGTGTGTCACAAACCACATTGAAAAGTCTGTGTGTCACAAATCCCATTGTATAGCGTGTGTATGTCACAAACCCTATTGGACACAGTGTTTGTCATGAACCCCATGGGACAGCGCCCGTTTCTCAAACCCCATTGGACAGCGTGTGTGTCACAATCCCCATCGGACAGAGTGTGTGTGTCACTAACCCATTAGACAGGGTGTGTGTGTAACAATGCCCATTGGAGAGTTGTGTGTCACAAACCCCATTGAACAGAGTGTGTGTGAGAAACCCCATTAATCAGTGTGTGTGTCACAATCCCCCCTGGACAGTGTGTATGGCACAAACCCCATTGGAAACTTTGTGTGTCACAGACCCCTTTGGATAGAGTGTGTGTAACAAACCCCCCTGTACAGTGTGTGTATCACACGCCCCATTGGACAGATTGTGTGTTTCACAAAACCCATTGGAGAGCGTGTGTGTTACAAACCCCATTGGACAGTGTGTGTGTCACAAACCCCATTGGACAGCATGTGTGTGAAAAAACCCATGGGACAGCGTGTGTGTGTCATAATCCCCATTGGACAGTGTGTGCATCACAAAACTTTCTGGACAGCGTGTATGTGTCACAGTCCCCATTGAACAGAGTGTGTGTGACAAACTCCATTGGACAGCGTATGTGTCACAAACCCCATTGGACAGTTTGTTTGTCAACAACCCCATTGGACAGAGTTTGTGTGTGTCACAATCCGCCTTGGACAGTGTGTGTGTCACAATCCCCATTGGATAGCGTGTGTGTGTCGAAAACCCCATTGGACAGCGTGTGTGTGTCAAACCCCTTTGGAGAGTGTGTGTGTCACAAACCCCATTGGACAGTGTGTGTGTCACAATCCCCATTGGACAGTGTGTGTGTCACAAACCCCTCTGGACAGCGTGTGTTTCACAAACACCCCTGGAGATTGTCTGTGTTATAAACCCCATTGGATAGCGTATTTGTCACAAACCAAATTGGAGAGCGTGTGTGTCACAAAACCCCCTGGACAGTGCGGGTGTCACAAACCCCATTGGACATCGTGTGAGTCACAAACCACATTGGAAAGTGTGTGTGTCCCAAACCCCGTTGTATAGCATGTGTATGTCACAAACCCTATTGGACAGAGTGTTTGTCATGAACCCCATGGGACAGCATCCGTGTCTCAAACCCCATTGGACAGCGTGTGAGTGTCACAATCCCCATCGGACAGAGTGTGTTTCACAAACCCAATTCTGCAGCGTCTTTGTCACAAACCACCCTGGAGAGTGTGTATGTCACAAATCCCATTGGGCAGCGTGTGTGTTAAAAACCCCATTGGACAGCGTGTGTGTGTCACAAACCCATTGGACAGTGTGTGTGTCGCAAACCCCTCTGGACAGCGTGTGTGTAACAAACAACCCTGGAGAGTCTCTGAGTCACAAACCACTCAGGACAATGTGTGTGTCACAAACCCCATTTGACAGCATGCGTGTCACAAACCCCATGTTACAGCGTGTGTGTGTCACAATGCCCATTGGAGAGTTTTGTGTCACAAATCCCATTGGATAGAGAGTGTGTGAGAAACCCCATTAATCAGTGTGTGTGTCACAATCCCCCCTGGACAGTGTGTATGTCACAAACCCCATTGGAAACTTTGTGTGTCACACACCCCATTGGATAGAGCGTGTGTAACAAACCCCCCTGTACAGTGTGGGTGTCACAAGCCCCATTGGACAGATTGTGTGTGTCACAAAACCCATTGGAGAGCGTGTGTGTTACAAACCCCATTGGACAGTGTGTGTGTCACAAACCCCATTGGACAGCATGCGTGTGAAAAAACCCATGGGACAGCGTGTGTGTGTAACAATCCCCATTGGACTGTGTGTGTGTCACAAACCTCTCTGGACAGCGTGTGTGTGTCACAATCCCCGTTGAACAGAGTATGTGTGACAAACTCCATTGGACAGCGTAAGTGTCACAAACCCCATTGGACAGTTTGTTTGTCAACAATCCCATTGGACAGTGTTTGTGTCACAATCCCCATTGGATAGCGTGTGTGTATCGCAAACCCAATTGGACAGCGTGTGTGTGTCAAAACCACTTTGGAGTGTGTGTGTGTCACAAACACCATTGGACATGTTGTGTGTGTCACAATACCCATTGGACAGTGTGTGTGTCACAAATCCCTCTGGACAGTGTGTGTTCAACAAACACCCCTGGAGATTATCTGAGTCACAAACCCCATTGGACAGCGTGTGTGTCACAAACCAAATTGGACAGCGTGTGTGTCACGAACCCCATTGGACAGCGTGTGTGTCACATTCCCCATTGGACAGAGTGTGTGTGGTTTGTCACAAACCCCATTTGACAGCGTGTGTGTCATAAACCCCATTGGACAGTGTGTGTGTCACAATACCCATTGGACAGTGTGTGTTTCACAAATCCCTCTGGACAGCTTGTGTTTCACAAACACCCCTGGAGATTATCTGAGTCACAAACCCCATTGGACAGCGTGTGTGTCACAAAGCAAATTGGACAGCGTGTGTGTCACAAACCCCCCTGGACAGTGTGTGTGTCACAAACCCCATTGGACAGAGTGTTCTTTACAAACATCCCTATACAGCGTGTGTGATACAAACCCCATTACACAGCGTGTGTATGTCACAATCCGCATTGGACAGTGTGTGTGTGTCACAATCCCCATTGGACAGTTTGTGTGACACAAACCCCATTGGATAGTGTGTGTGTGTCACAAACCCCATTGGATAGCATGTGTGTCGCAAAACCCATTGGACACCGTGTGTGTCAGAAACACCATTGGAAAGTGTGTGTGTCACAAACCCCATAGGATAGCGTGTGTATGTCACAAACCCCACTGGAAAGTGTTTGTGTCACAAACACCATTGGATAGCGTGTGTGTGTCACAAACACTATTGGACAGTGTGTGGTTCAAGAACCCCGTTAGACAGCGTGTGTTTCACAAGCCCCATTGGAAAGAGTGTGTTTGAGAAACCCCATTGGACAGTGTGTGTGTCAAAAACCCCATTGGACAGTGTGTGTGTCACAATCCTCATTGTAAAATGTGTCTGTCCCAAACCCCATTTTGACAGCATGCGTGTCACAAACCCCATGGGACAGCGTGTGTGTATCACAATCCCCATCGGACAGCGTGTTTTTCACAAACACCATTAAACAGCATGCATGTCACAAACAACATTGGACAGCATGTGTATGTCACAATCCCAATTGGACAGTGTGTGTGTGTCACAAACCCCATTGGACAGAGTGCGTGTCACAAACCCCATGTGACAGCATGTGTGTCAGAAACCCAATTGGATTGCGTGTGTTTGCCACAACGTATTGGAATGTGTGTATGTCACAAACCCCATTGGACAGCGTGTGTGTCACGAACCCCATTGGACAGCGTGTCTGTCACATTCCCCATTGGACAGAGTGTGTGTGGTTTGTCACAAACCCCATTTGACAGCGTGTATGTCACAAACCCCATTGGACAGTGTGTGTGTCACAAACCCCACTGGACAGCGTGTGTGTGTCACAAACCCCATTAGAAAGTGTGTGTGTCATATACTCAATTTGATAGTGTGTGTGTCAGAAACCCCATTGGACAGTGTGCGTGTCACAAACCCCACTAGACGGCCTGTGTGTCACAAACCCCCATTTGACCGAGTGTGTGTGTCACAAACCCCATTGGACAGCTTGTGTGTCACAAACCCCATTGGACAGCGTGTGTGTGTCACAATCCCCATTGGACAGTGTGTGCGTCACAAAACTTTCTGGACAGCGTGCATGTGTCACAATCCCCATTGAACAGAGTGTGTGTGACAAACTCCATTGGACAGCGTATGTGTCACAAACCCCATTGGACAGTTTGTTTGTCAACAACCCCATTGGACAGAGTTTGTGTGTGTCACAATCCCCCTTGGATAGTGTGTGTGTCACAATCCCCATTGGATAACGTGTGTGTGTCGAAACCCCTTTGGAGAGTGTGTGTGTCACAAACCCCATTGGACAGTGTGTGTGTCACAATCCCCATTGGACAGCGTATGTGTCACAAACCAAATTGGACACTGTGTGTGTCACAAACACCCTTGGACAGTGTGTGTGTGTCACAAAACCCATTGGACAGAGTATGTGCGACAATCCCCAGTGTACAGCTTGTGTGTGTCACAGTACCCATTAGACAGTGTGTGTGTCACAAACCCCATTGGACAGAGTGTGTGTCACAAACCCCTTTGGACACTGTGTGTGTCACAAACCCCATGGGACAGCGTGTGTGTATCACAATCCCCATTGGACAGCGTGTTTGTCACAAACACCATTAAACAGCATGCATGTCACAAACAACATTGGACAGCGAGTGTGTGTCACAATCCCCGTTGGACAGTGTGTGTCTTTCACAATCCCCATTGGACAGTGTGTGTGTCACAAACAATATTGGACAGTGTGTGTGTCACAAACCCCACTGGACAGCGTGTGTGTCAGAAACCCCTTTGGACAGAGTGTGTTTCACAAACCCCCTTGGACCGTCTGTGTGTCACAAACCCCCCTGGACCAAGTGTGTGTCACAAACCCCATTTTACAGCGTGTGTGTCACAACGCCTCTTGGAAAGTGTGTGTGTTACAAACTCCATTGTATAGCATGTGTGTCTCACAAAGCCTATTGGACAGTGTGTATGTCACAGACCCCACTGGATACTGTGTGTGTCACAAACCCCATTGGAGAGTGTGTGTGTGTCACAGTACCCATTAGACACTGTGTGTGTCACAAACCCCCGTGGAAACTGTGTGTGTCAGAAACCCCATTGGACAGCGTGTGTGACACAAACCACTTAGGAAAGTTTGTGTGTCCCAAACCGCAATGGACAGCCTGTTTGTCACAAACACCATTAAACAGAATGTGTGTCACAAACAACATTCGACAGCATGTGTGTGTCACAAACCCCATTGGACAGAGTGTGTGTCACAAACCCCATTTCAACAGCGTGTGTGTCAGAAAACCCATTTGACAGCGTGTGTCATAAACCTCATTGGAAAGTGTTTGTGTTACAAATCCCATTGGATAGCGTGTGCGTGTCACAAACCCTTTTGGACAGCGTGTGTGTCACAAACACCACTGGACAGCGTGTGTGTCACAAGAACCATTGGACAGAGTGAGCGAGTCACAAACCTGATTGGACAGCGTGTGTGTCAAAAACCCCATTGGACAGTGTGTGTGAGACAAACCCCATTGGAGGATATGTGTGTCACAATCCCCATTGGACAGCGTGTTTGTCACAAACCCCCGTGGACACAGTGTGTCACAAACCCCATTGGACAGCGTGTGTGACACAAACCACTTTGGAAAGAGTGTGTGTCCCAAACCGCAATGGACAGCCTGTTTGCCACAAACACCATTGGAAAGCATGCGTGTCACAAACAACATTGGACAGCATGTGTGTGTTGCAATCTCCATTGGACAGCGTGTGTGTCACAAAACCCATTGGACAGTGTGTGTGTCACAAACCCCATTGGACAGTGTGTGTGTGTCACAAACCCCGTAGGACAGAGTGTGTTTCGCAAACCCCATTGGACAGCGTATGTCTTCAGAAACCCCATTGGATAGTGTGTGTGTCACAAACCCCATTGGATAGCATATGTGTTCACAAACCCCATTGGACAGTGTGTGTGTCACAAACACCATTGGACAGCATGTGTTTGTCACAAACCCCATTGGACAGAGTATGTGTGACAAACTCCATTGGAAAGCCTGTGTGTGTCACAATACCCATTAGACAGTGTGTGTGTCACAAACCCCATTGGACAGAGTGTGTGTGACAAACCCCATTTGACAGAGTGTGTGTCAAAACCCCACTTGACAGCGTGTGTGTCACGAACCCCATTGGACAGCGCATGTGTGTCACAATCCCCATTGGACAGTGTGTGTGTCACAAACCCCACTGGACAGCCTGTGTGTCACAAACCCCACTGGACAGCGTGTGTGTATCACAATCCCCATTGAACAGCGTATTTTTCACAAACACCATTAAACAGCATGCATGTCACAAACAACATTGGACAGCGTGTGTGCATCACAATCCCCATTGGACAGTGTATGTGTGTCACAAACCCCATTGGAGAGAGTGTATATCACAAACCCCATGTGACAGCATGTGTGTCACAAACTCCATTGGATAGCGTGTGTTAGCCACAAACCTATTGGAATGTGTGTGTGTCTCAAACCCCATTGGATAGCGTGTGTGTGCCACAAACCCTATTGGACAGTGTGTGTGTCACAAACCCCACTGGACAGCGTGTGTGTCATGAACCAAATTGGACAGCATATGTGTTTACATTCACCATTGGACAGAGTGTGTGTGGTGTGTCACAAACCCCATTTGACAGAGTGTGTGTCACAAACCCCATTGGACAGTGTGTGTGTCACAAACCACCCTGGACTGTGTATGTGTGTCAAAAACCCCATCGGACAGCATCCGTGTCACAAACACCGTTGGACAGCGTCTGTGTGTCACAATCCCCATTGGACAGCGTGTGTGTCACAAACCCCATTGGACAGTGTGTGTGAGAAAAACCCCATTGGACGATGTGTGTGTCACAATCCCCATTGGACAGCGTGTTTGTCACAAACCCCCGTGGACACAGTGTGTCACAAACCCCATTTGACAGTGTGTGTGAGACAAACCCCATTGGACAATGTGTGTGTCACAGACCCCATTGAACTGTTTGTGTGTCACAAACCCCCCTGGACTGTGTATGTGTGTCAAAAACCCCATCGGACAGCATCCGTGTCACAAAAACCATTGGACAGCGTCTGTGTGTCACAATCCCCATTGGACAGCGTGTTTGTCACAAACCCCCGTAGACACAGTGTGTCACAAACCCCATTGGACAGCGTGTGTGACACAAACCACCTTGGAAAGTGTGTGTGTCCCAAACCGCAAAGGATAAACTGTTTGTCACAAACACCATTGGAAAGCATGCGTGTTACAAACAACATTGGACAGCATGCGTGTGTCGCAATCTCCATTGGACAGCGTGTGTGTCACAAACCCCATTGGACAGTGTGTGTGTCACAAACCCATTTGGACAGTGTGTGTGTGTCACAAACCCCATTGGACAGAGTGTGTTTCACAAACCCCATTGGACCGTATGTGTGTCACAAACTCCCCTGGACAGAGTGGGTGTCACAAACCCCATTTGAAAGCGTGTGTGTCACAAACTGCATTGGACAGCCTCTTGGAAAGTGTGTGTGTTACAAAACCCATGGTATAGCATGTGTGTGTCACAATCACTATAGGACAGTGTGTGTGTCACAAATCCCACTGGACAGCGTGTGTGTCACAAACCCCATTGGACAGCGTATGTGTCACATTCCCCATTGGACAGAGTGTGTGTGGTGTGTCACAATCCCCATTGTACAGCGTGTGTGTCACAAACCCCATTGAACTGTGTGTGTGTCACAAACCCCGCTGGACTGTGTATGTGTGTCAAAAACCCCATCGGACAGCATCCGTGTCACAAACACCGTTGGACAGCGTCTGTGTGTCACAATCCCCATCGGACAGCGTGTGTGTCACAAACCCCATTGGAGCTTGTGTGTGTAACAATCCCCATTTGCAGAGAAAAGTCCCATCAGAGTTCCAGACCCGAGCGGACGGAGGAAGAAATGCAGCCGACTCAATATGAGTGATAAAGCATACTTCAACTTTATTGCCCGAGATAGCGTGCATTTATACCAAATACCATAATTATGCATACTTGTCTCTATCTAATAGGCTAAGCACATTTACTTACTCCACCTACTTGGGTTTAGCTAGCTATGCGCATCCCACATTCTTCTGACTCTTATCTCTTCAAAAATATCCTGACCCTGCCTTAGTTAGTACTTTTCCATTCCCCCCTTTCCCACTGCCTAATAGACAAGCTAACTAAGGCCTACTTATGTCAACTAAAATGGGCTCTGCTCGTACAGTTGCTTGGTGGACTCATGTCTGTGCTCCTTGAGCCAATCCCCGACATCTCCCCCTTTTTCTTTTTTTAATGAGCAGAGCCTGCCCAAGTGTCTGCTCTAAAATCTTCTTAATACATGATATAGCACAACTCAAGCATATTAATGCAACTACTACTATGATTAAGAGAGCCAGAGCACTCTGCAAAAGCCCTTTTACCCATCCTCCTAGTCCAAACCAGTTCATGAGGCCCTCTAAGCCAAAGAGGCCCACATCCTCTCTGATCTTCTGTGAATGGTCCGTAAGTTGTTTAATCTCCTCGTGGATGGATCTCGACTTATTCTGTAAATCCATAAAAGTGTTTTTCTAGTCTTTCTCTTTTGTGATCTATTATCATAGATACATTGGGCGTTAAGAGAGTTAATAGTCCCAAAATACACAGTCCTCCAACAGCGTTAGAAGGAATTCCTGGTCAGGCTCTATCTTCACAGATCAAGAATACACCATACAGGAGGTTTTAGGGTCGCTGTCAATGACATTCCTTGCATTCTTCTGTGAAGCATTACACCGTCGAGTTTCATTTCTGTAGTCACCAAGGGTAGCATTAACATTTTGTAGTTTTGTCCATTCATGTTCTTGTATACTGTTCTGACACTTTTCACAAACCGGCTGAATACAAGCATCCATGGGCATAGATGCCAGCAATTCCAGTTCCTGTGGTTCGATGTCTGCTTCCAGGTGGCAATTAATCCAAAGTGCCGTGTTAGTATTATTACAGTTCGTTGCAATGCCTCTGCATCAACCACTATTTGAAACAGTCGTGTGATGCTGCTGTAGTCATCAAGGAAGACACCAACCAAGCATGTGTGGAACGTTTTTTCCAGAGACATCGTAGTTAGGCATATAGATGGTCAGTCATGTTGGCTAAAGTAATCCACATGTTAGTCTTTGTCTGTGCAGGCATCCAAAACACAGCAGCTGCGACAATCATTGTCAGGAAGATAACACAGGTTTCACGTTTCGTGCTGGCAACCATTGCAGCTCTTGATCTGTAAAAACATAAGAATAACCTCTCCCCCAGGTTATCAATTGGTGTGGCCTTTTCCATTGAACGTTAACTAGTGATTTGACCATAACTAATGCAGGTTCTTTCTGATTTAGCATGGTTTTGGGTCATAGTTACAAAGTGTTTCATAGACAAATCTGTAAGTCCAATCAAATGCAGTCATCCTGTAAAGTTGTCATAAATTCATCCCTCAAAGTTTCTAAATCCATTTTGGCTGTCATATTTATTGGATATTGTTTTCCCTTACCGGATTGAAGTCCTGTTTCAGATTTCTCAGTGTAGTATTTGCTTTATCAAAAACATTGGCTGCTAAGTTCCTTGAAGATTTCTCACTTGCACAAGCAGATCTGCACCATCCAAGCAGCTTCTTGTAGGCTATGCAACTAAACAGAATTCTGAGAAAACGTTATTTGAGCTTACAATTTACTTAACAAATCCTGACCCAAGAGAGGTATAGGACTTTTAGGCAAATACAAGAATTCACGTATTAAAACTTTGTTCCATATCTGGCATTCCGTTTGTCTCAAAAAACGGCCTTTCTTTCGTTGTCTCTAGCATGGTGAATTTACTAAGAAGTCTCGTACAATTAATTACCATAGGATAAGTCCATCAACAAATTTTTGGTTTAATTGTCCAGTTTCATTAGAACTACGGGTCTGCTCAGGATGCCTTTAAACTTCACCCTCGGACTGCTCCATTCAGTATTACATCGCTGCAGTGGGGGGAGAGAGAACCCCCCTTTCACTTCTTTAAAAGCGGGCAGCCAGGTTTTTCCAGTTGTTTTTTCTTTCTGTGCAGTGTAGATATAACCAAGGTCACGCAGCTGGCACACTGGCTGGTACGAAGTAGGAGGCTCTGGGAAACTTCTCAGTTACAATGAGCTGCACATAGGCCTGGGATATTTTGCTCTTTTGTTTTCCCATTTCATTCCAGCCATAATACACTTTATATGCAATTTCAAGTAGCTCAGCAATAGTCACATTCCTTAGCTCCATTTACCTTTTACAAGTTAGAGATGTCAAAAAACAGTATAAACCAGTATAATAAACATAAATCCATTATTCTATTGTCCTAGATCCAAATCAGTTCACATTCCAGCAACCTTTAAATACAACTTCATAACTTCATACAATACCCCAAGTTCACATCTATCATAGTATTTTAACAATTTAAATGCTTTTCTAACAATATAAGCGATTACTTTAATGTGTAAGGATGCATCCTAAGGGGGAGCAAGGTGGAATTTTAGCAGTGGAACTGGTTCCCATTTTGTAATTATCTCCCCAAACAAGATTCTTTTGGTACCGAATATGAATATACAAACTAAAATACTGAGCTCAGATACGAAAACCATATACCAAGTTCAAATAAGCAGATGGATCACACTTACACCAATTTAAGACAATATCTCAATTTTTTGCATTGCACCTTGAACCGCTTACTGCTCAGCCAGGTGGAGATACCTCTGGGTCTCCCTGACAAAATGGGTCAGTGCGCGCTGGAGGCCCATTTGGCATCCGCCCCCCCCCCGCAGCAAGCTGGACTGGGCAAGGCCTTTTATTAGTGTCTCATCTGGTGTGCTACAACTGTTATTCTAAAACCATGATTCTTCACTTGATGTGCATACAAAAAGGCCAAATTTAGTGCACCGAGATGAGAGACAGCCTGTCACAGAGTTGCGCAAGTCTGGATATTGGAATAAAGCTAGTACGCTAGAAGAAAAAAAAAAAAAAAAAATATAACAGCTACTACACATAAAATCTTAACATCACGTTCACGCAGTAAGGAACTAAATTACTCATGATCTTTTGTACTCTCACAAAACGCACCTTTTGAGTCAACCAATTTTCATGAATCTCTGTGAACCTACTGTACCATATAACAAAGACCTACCAAAATTGCAACATGCTTAAACAGATACCCACAAAGAAAACAGGCTAATAAGGAAAACATTGTGCAGACTTCGGCAAGTTTACTGTGACCTGCGTGTTATCAGTTAACTCTCTCTCAGCTGTCTGAAATGATTTAATGATCTCTTGTAGGGATTTATTTTGTCTTACTCTTCTCACCCTAAAAACAACATTAATTGCAATAAGGTGTTATACTTCAAGATTCTATTCCCCAGACACTTTTCCCAATCATTTAACTTATACAGCAGCCACCATTAATTACAATATTTTACAAGATCTTCTTTCCTCATATTTCCAAGTGCTTCCCTATGTTTTGAAACACCTCCCAATACCGATTTTTTATGAACACGACTGAAAACAGTAATTTCTGACCCCACGGAAAAGCACAGGGCTGCTTGCAGCGTAAGTGGGAAAAGTGGAGAGAAAGTTTTACGGTGCACTTATACCACAAAGAAACAATTCTAACAACAACCAGTAAAACAATTAACTCACATTCCTGACAAGCTGCTTGACTTTCAGAGAGGCAATAAACAGCAGCACATAATATGCACTGTAAAACTCGCAAATAACATGTTGATAGCAAACATTAGCATTCTCTACTGCCAATTCCAAAACCAGTGCTTCCTTAACTTCTAAGTTTTATACCCTGAGTCCCCAGGAGCACCCCCTTTCCCGTCACGATTATCATGACCACATTGCCGACTGTCAGATTCACTTGCTGTTAACTGATCTAATCTGTCACACAGTTCTGTTGTCCAGTTCTATTTTCAGTGACTTCTTCTGTTCTCTCGTGGAAGTTAGAGGGTTAAAATGCATCAGGCTGCAACGCTGCAAAAATTCCGGCAGCAGCAGACCGTTCAAGCTTCCATGTAGTTACTAATGATTTAGCTTCTGTATCTCCATTGCTGACTTTATCCCATAATTTCTGCTCTATACTGTCCCAAAGTTCAAGTTTTGAGTCACTAATGCTCGTAACAGTCTTTTCAGGTTTTAATTGCTTCACTGTAGTATTTATCAGTTTCCAGATGGTTACAAGGCCGAGAATATATCTTTCGCGGTGACTAATTGCCTTCCACAACACAGTTCCCATCTTTTTCCAAGTCTCTATTTGAAAAACTCCTGACAGGTCAGCAGGATACCTATTGCCTCTGCACCAAGTTAATAGTCTTTTAAGGTTCTTCGCTGATAACGCAGATATGCCCGTTTCCATCGGCGGAGCGGAAGGCTCCATTTTATCGAGTTTCTGTGAAGCTACCGCGGCTAAATTCTTTTCCACTTTATGACGCTTAATATTATTAATTACTTCCCTCCACGGTTTCATCAGTTTCTTAGCTGTTTTATCCTCGTCTATGACCATATCCCACAACACGTCCCCCAATTTCCTCCACTCTCCTTCATCAAACAATAAATCAGGATCCTGAAAACAGCCTTTAGTTTTTCCCAATGTTACTAGACCAGCTAGCTGTTTAACGTAACTATGATCAACACCTCGCTTTTCTAAAAAGCTTTGTAATAAATCTAGGGCTACTTCTAAATCCATTTCTCTGTTATTCATCATTTTAACCCGTTTCTCCGTTATTCATCACTTTTAATCCGTTTCTCTGTTATTTATCACTTTTAACCCGTTTCTCTGTTATCTATCACTTTTAATCCGTTTCTCTATTATCTATCACTTTTAATCCGTTTCTCTGTTATCTATCTCTCCGTTATTCATCATTTTTAATCTATTTCCCCGTTATTCATCATTATAGTACGGTACCTCTTGCTAAATTAAGAGACCTCTTGCAGCCCTTGTTTCCTGTAGCCCAGCACCGGCGAACTTCAGTCGGTTCAGGCTTCGGAGTCGACACACCGCAGCACAGTGTTCGGTCGCTCTTGCCCGCCGGTCGCTGCTCTCCCGGCGCCTTTTGCTTCTATCCACCGCTTCGGATCGCCGGTTCGGGCGCCAATTGCAGAGAAAAGTCCCATCAGAGTTCCAGACCCGAGCGGACGGAGGAAGAAATGCAGCCGACTCAATATGAGTGATAAAGCATACTTCAACTTTATTGCCCAAGATAGCGTGCATTTATACCAAATACCATAATTATGCATACTTGTCTCTATCTAATAGGCTAAGCACATTTACTTACTCCACCTACTTGGGTTTAGCTAGCTATGCGCATCCCACATTCTTCTGACTCTTATCTCTTCAAAAATATCCTGACCCTGCCTTAGTTAGTACTTTTCCGTTCCCCCCTTTCCCACTGCCTAATAGACAAGCTAACTAAGGCCTACTTATGTCAACTAAAATGGGCTCTGCTTGTACAGTTGCTTGGTGGACTCATGTCTGTGCTCCTTGAGCCAATCCCCGACACCCATTGGACAGTGTGTGTGTGTCATAATCCCCTTTGGACAGTGTGTGTGTCATAAACCCCATTTGACAGAGTGTGTGTCACAAACCCATTGTACACTGTGTGTGTCACAATCCCTATTGGACCGTGTGTGTGTCACAAAACCTATTGGACAGAGTGTGTTTCAAAACCCCACTGGACAGCGTGTGTATCACGAACACCATTGGACAGCGCATGTGTGTCACAATCCCCATTGGACAGTGTGTGTGTGTCACAAACGTCTTTAGACAATGTGTTTGTCACAAAACCCATTGGCCAGCTTGTTTGTCACAAACCCCATTTGACAGTGTGTGTGTCGCAAACCCCATTGGACAGCGTGTCTGTGTCAAAAACCCCTTTAGACAATGTGTTTGTCACAAAACCCATTGGACAGAGTGTGTGTCACAAACCTCATTGAAAAGTGTGTGTGTCACAAACCCATTGGATAGCGTGTGTGTGTTACAAACTCCAATGGACAGTGTGTGTGTCACAAACCCACTTGGACAGCGTTAGTGTCACAAACCCCATTGGACAGCATGTGTGTCACAAACCCCTATGGACTGTGTGTGTGTGTCACAAGCACATTGGACAGCATGCGTGTCACAAACACCATTGCACCGCATGTGTCTGTCACAATCCCCATTGGACAGCATGTGTGTGTCACATTTCCCATTGGACAGTGTGTGTGTGTCACAATCCCCATTGGACAGAGTGGGTGTGACAAACCCCATTGGTCAGTGTGTGTGTCACAATCCCCCCTGGATATTGTGTGTGTCACAAACACCATTTGACACCGTGCGTGTCACAAACACCATTGGACAGCGTGTGTGTGTCAGAAACCCCATTGGAAAGTGTGTGTGTCACAAACCCCACTGGAAATTGTGTGTGTCGCAAAACCCATTTGATACCATGTGTGTGCCACAAATTCAATTAGACAGTGTGTGTGTCACAAAACCCACTGGACAGCGTGTGTGTATCACAAACCCCTTAAGACAGTGTGTGTGTCACAAGCCCATTGGACAGAGTGTGTGTGTCACAAACCTCATTGTACAGCGCATGTCTCACAATCCTCATTGGACAGCGTGTGTGTTACAAACCCCATTGGACAGAGTGTGTGTGAGAAACCCCATTGCACAGTTTGTGTGTCACAAACCCCATTGGACAGACTGGGTGTGCCAAACCCCGCTGGACTGTGTTTGTGTGTCACAAACCCCATTTGACAGCGTGTGTGTGTCACAATCCCCATTGGACAATGTGTGTGTCACAAGCCCCATTGGACAGAGTGTGTGTCACAAACACCACTGGACAGAGTGTGTTTGTCACAAACCCCATTGGACAAAGTGGGTGTGACAAACCCCATTGGACAGCGTGTGTTTGTCACAAATCCCTTGGGAAAATGTGTTTTCAATAAACCCCATTTGATAGCATGTATATGTCACAAACCCCACTGGACGGTTTGCCTGTCACAAACCAGACTGGATAGCGTGTGTGTAACAAAACCCCCTGGACAGTGTGTGTGTCACAAACCCTATTGGACAGTGTGTGTATCATAGAAACCACTGGACAGCGTGTGTGTCACGAACCCCAATGCACAGCTTGTGCTCCACAAGCACCATTGGACAGAGTATGTGTGTCACAAACCCCCCTGGACAGTGTGTGTGTCGCAATACCCATTGGACAGCGTGTGTGTCACAAAACCCATTAGACATTGTGTGTGTGTCAGAAACACTCTTGGACAGCGTGTGTATCTCACAAACCCTATTGCACATTGTGTGTGTCACAAACCCCACTGGACAGCTTGTGTGTCCCAAACCCCGTTGGACATTGTGTGTGTCACAAACCCCCCTGGAGAGCATGTGTGTCACAAAACCCTTTGGACAGCGTCTGTGTCACAAACCCCCCTGGACAGCATTTGTGTCACAAACATCATTTGACAGCGTGTGTTTGTCACAAACCCCATTTGAGAGAGTGGGTGTGACAAACCCCATTGGACAGTGTGTGTGTCACAATCCCCCCTGGACATTGTGTGTGTCACAAACCCCATTTCACACCGTGTGTGTCACAAACACTATTGGGCAGCGTGTGTATGTCACAAAACCTATTGAACAGCGTGTGTGTCACAAACCCCACTGGACAGCGTGTGTGTCACAATCCCCATTGGACAGTGTGTGTGTTTCACAAACCCCATTGGACAGTGTGTGTGTCACAAACCCCCCTGGACAGCGTGTGTGTCACAAACATCATTGGACAGCGTGTGTTTGTCACAAAACCCATTTGTCAGAGTGGGTGTGACAAACCCCATTGGACAGCGTGTGTGTGTCACAAGCGCTATTGGAAAATGTGTGTTTCATAAACCCCATTTGATAGCGTGTATGTGTCACAAACCCCATTGGACAGTGTGCGAGTCACAAACCCCATTGTACTGAGTGTGTGTGTCACAAACACCATTCGAGAGCATGTGTGTGCCTCAAACATCATTCGAACGTGTGTATGTCACAAACCCCATTGGATAGCATGTGTATCACAAACCCTACTGCACAGTGTGTGTGTCACAAAAACCACTAGGCAGCGTGTGTGTCACGAACCCCATTGGACAGCGTGTGTATCACAAGCCCCATTGGGCAGCGTGTGTGTCGCAAACATCATTGGACAGTTTGTGCGTCACAAACCCCCTTGGACAGCGAGTGTGTGTAACAATACCCTTTGGACAGCGTGTTTGTCACAAACTCCATTAGGCAGCGTGTTTGTCACAAACTCCATTGGACAGCATGTGTGTCACAAAGCCTCCTGTACACTGTGTCTGTCACAAAACCCCTTGGACAACATGTGTTTCACAAACCCCATGGGACAGCGTGTGTGTGTCACAATTCCCATTGGACAGCTTGTGTGTCACAATTCCCATTTGACAGTGTGTCTATCACAAACCCTATTGGAGAGTGTGTGTGTCAAAAACCCCACTGGACAGCGTGTGTGACACAATCTCCCCTGGACACTGTGTGTGTCACAAACCCCATTTGACAGCGTGTGTTTCACAAACACCTTTGGACAGCGCGTGTGTGTCACAAACCCCTTTAGAAAGTCTGTGTGTCACAAACCCAACTGGATAACGTGTGTGTGTCCCAAACCGCAATGGACACTGTGTTTGTCACAAACAACTTTGGACAGCATGCATGTCACAAACACCATTGGACAGCGTGTGTGTGTCGCAATCGCCTTTGGACAGTGTGTGTGTGTCACAAACCCCATTGGACAGAGTGTGTGTCACAAACCCCTTTGAACAGCGTGTGTGTCACAAACACCGTTGGACAGCGTGTGTTTGGCACAAACCCTATTAGACAGACTGGGTGTGACAAACGCCCCTGGACTGTGTTTGTGTGTCACAAACCCCATTGGACAGCGTGTGTGTGTAACAATACCCATTCGACATTGTGTGTGTCACAAACCCCATTGGACAGAGTGTGTGTGACAAACCCCATTGCACAGCGCATGTGTACCAAACCCCCATGGACACTGTGTGTGTGATAAACTCCATTGGACAGAGTGTGTGTGACAAACCCCATTAGATAGTGTGTGTGTGTCACAATCTCCATTGGACAGTGTGTGTGTCACAAACACTATTGGACAGCGTGTGTGTCACAAACCCCATTAGACAGCGTGTTTGTCTCAAGCCCCATTGGACAGCGTGTGTATCACAAACCCCATTAGACAGTGTGTGTGTTACAAAACCATTGGACAGCGTGTGTTTCACAAACTCCCCTGGAGAGTGTGTCTGTCACAAACCCCATTGGATAGCATGCGTATCACAAAACCAATGGGACAGAGTGTGTGTGTCACAATACCCATTGGACAGCCTGTCTGTCACAAACCCCATTGGACAGTGTGTGTGTCACAATCTTCATTGGACAACGTGTGTGTGTCACAACAGCCATTGGAGAGTGTGTGAGGCACAAAGCCCTCTGGACAGCATGTGTGTCACAAACAACCCTGGAGAGTCTCTGTGTCACAAACTCCATTTGACTGCGGTGTGTCACAAACCTCATTGGACAGTGTGTGTGTCACAAACCCCCCAGGACACTGTGTGTGTCGCAATCCCCATTGGACAGTGTCTGTGTCACAAATCCCATTGGACAGTGTGTGTATCACAATCCCCATTGGCCAGCTTGTGTGTCACAAACCCCAATAGACAGTGCATGTGTCACAAACCCCATTGGACAGGGTGTGTGTGTCCCAATCCCCATTGGATAGTCTCTGTTTCACAAACCCCACTGGACAGAGTGTGTGTGTCACAAACCCCATTGGACAGTGTGGGTGTCACAGTCCCCAATGGGCAGCATGTGTGTCACAAACCCCATTGGACAGTGCGTGTGTCACGAACCCCCCTGGACAGTGTGTCTGTCACAAACCCCTTTTGACAGCGAGTGTGTCAGAAACGCCATTGGAAAATGTGTGTGTCACAAACCCCATTGGATAGCTCTTGTGTGCAACAAAACCCTTTGGACAGCGTGTGTGTGTCTCAATACCCATTGGAAAGTGTGTGTGTCACAAACCCCATTGGAGAGTGTGTGTCTCACGAATCCCACTGGACAGCGTGTGTGTTACGAACCCCATTAAACAGCGTGTGTGTCACAACCCCCATTGGTCAGTCTGTGTGTCACAAACCCCCCTGGACAGTGTGTGTGTCACAAACCCCATTGGAATGTGTGTGTGTCACAAACCCCTTTGGACAGAGTGGGTGTGACAAACCCCATTGTATAGTGCATGTGTCACAATCCCCTCTGGACAGTGAGTGTGTCACAATCTCCATTAGACAGCGTGTGTGTCACAAACCCCATTGGACAGTGTGTGTGTCACAGAACCCTCTGGACAGCGTGTGTGTCACAAGCACCTCTGGAGA
Organism: Columba livia; assembly: GCF_036013475.1. Lineage (NCBI taxonomy): Eukaryota > Metazoa > Chordata > Aves > Columbiformes > Columbidae > Columba > Columba livia. Next base: position 29,215,089 of record NC_088610.1, on the reverse strand, counting down.
GTCTCTCTTTCACAAATCCCATTGGACAGCGTGTGTGTCACAAACTAACCTGGATAGTGTGTTTGTCACAAACCCCATTGGACAGCGTGTGTGTCACAAACCGCCCTGGGCATTGTGCATGTCACAAACCCCATTTGACACCGTGTGTTTCACAAACCCCATTTTACAGTGTGTGTGTCACAAACCCCATTGGACAGCGTGTGTGTGTCACAATCCTCATTGGAAAGTGTATGTGTCACAAACAACATTAGACAGAGTGTGTGTCACAAACCCCATTGGACAGCCTGTGTGTCACAAACACCATTGGACAGCGTGTGTGTGTCGCAATCCCCATTTGACAGTGTGTGTGTCACAAACAACATTGGACACCGTGCGTATGTCACAGACCCGATTGGAAATTGTGTGTGTCACAAACCACATTGGATAGCGTGTGTGTGTCACAAACCCTATTGGACAGCGTGTATGTCACAAGCCATATTGGACAGAGTGTGTGTAACAAACCCCACTGGACAGCGTGTGTGTGTCACAATACCCATTTTACAGTGTGTGTGTCACAAACCTCGTTGGACAGAATGTGTGTGACAAACCCCATTGGACAGAGTGTGTGTCACAATCCCCATTGGACAGCATGAGTGTCACAAACTCCCGTGGACACTGTCTGTGTCAAAAACTCCATTTGAACTGCGTGTGTGTTAGAAACCCCATTGGAAAATGTGTGTGTCACAAACCCTACTGGACAGTGTGTGTTTCACAAACGCCACTGGACAGAGTGTTTGTCATGAACCGCATTGGACATCGTGTGTGTCACGAACGCCATTGGACAGCATGCGTGTCACAAACACCATTGGACAGCACGTGTGTGTCACAATCCCCATTGGACAGCGTGTGTATCACAAACGCCATTGGACCTTGTTTGTGTCACAATCCTCATTGGACAGTGTGTGTGTGTCACAATCCCCATTGGACAGCGTGTGTGCGTCAAAATCCCCAGTGGACAGCATGTGTGTGACAAACCCCATTAGACAGCGTGTGTGTGTCACAAACCCCTCTGGACAGCGCATGTGTCACAAACACTCCTGGAGAGTCTCTGTGTCACAAACACCATTGGACAGCGTATGTGTCACAACCCCCCCTGTACAATGTGTGTGTCACAAACCCCATTGGACAGCATGCGTATCACAGACCCTATGGGACAGCGTGTGTGTGTCACAATCCCCATTAGACAGAGTGTGTGTGTCACAAAAAGCATTGGACAGCGTGTATGTTCACAAATAGCATTGGACAGCATGTATTTGTCACAAACCCCATTGGACAGTGTGTGTGCCTCAAAACCCATTGGAAAGTGTGTTTCTCATAAACCACATTGGAGAGCGTGTGTGTTTCACAAAACCCATTGGAAAGTGTGTGTGTGACAGAAACCCCATTGGACAGCGTGTGTGTGTCACAAACCCCATAGGAAAGCGTGTGTGTCACAATCCCCACTGGCCAGTGTGTGTGTCACGAACCCCATTGGACAGAGTGTGTGTGTCACAAACCCCATTGGACAGCGATTGTTTCATAAACCCCCCCGGACAGTGTGTGTGTCACAAAACCCATTGGACAGCATGCGTGTCACAAACACCATTGGACAGCGTGTGTATCTCTCAATCCCCATTGGACAGCGTGTGTGTGTCAAAATCCCCAGTGGACAGCATGTGTGTGACAAACCCCATTAGACAGCGTGTGTGTGTCACAAACCCCTCTGGACAGCGCATGTGTCACAAACACTCCTGGAGAGTCTCTGTGTCACAAACACCATTGGACAGCGTATGCGTCACAACCCCCCCGGAACAGTGTATGTGTCACAAACCCCATTGGACAGCGTGTGTGTCACAAACCGCATTGGAAAGTGTGTGTGTCGCAAACCCTATTGGACAGCGTATGTGTCACGAACCCCGTTGGACCACGTGTGTGTCACAAACCCCATTGGACAGCATGTGTGTGCCACAATCCCCATTGGACAGTGTGTGTGTCACAAACCCCATTGAACAGTGTGTGTGTCCAAACCCCATTGGAGAGCGTGTGTGAGTCAAAATACCCTGTCCAATATACGCTGTCCAGGACAGAGTGTGTGTGTCACAAACCCCATTGGACAGCGTGTGTGTCACAAACTCACCTGGACAGCGTGTGTGTTCCAAACCCAGTGGAAAGTGTGTGTGTCACAAACCCCATTGGACAGTTTGTGTGTCACAAAACACACTGGACAGCATGTGTGTCACTATCCCCATTGGACAACGTGTGTTTCACAAGCCCATTGGATAGATTGTGTGTGTCACAACCCCCATTGGACAGCGTGTGTGTGTCAAAATCTCCACTGGACAGCGTGTGTGTCACAAACCCCATTGGACAGAGTTTGTGTGTCACAAACACCATTGGACAGCATGTGTGTGTTCACAATCCCCTTTGGACAGTGTGTGTGTCACAATCCCCATTGGACAGTGTGTTTCACAAACCCCATTGGACAGCGTCTGTGTGTCACAGTCCCCATTGGTCAGTGTGTGTGTCATAAACCTCATTGGACAGAGTGTATGTGACAAACCCCTTTAAACAGTGTGTGTGTCTCAAACCCCCCTGGACAGTCTTTGTGTCACATCACCCATTGGACAGAGTGTGTGTCAGAAACCCCATTGGACAGTATGCGTGTCACAAACACCAATAGACAGCGTGTGTGTGTTACAATCCGCATTGGACAGCATGCGTGTCACAAACCCCATTGGACATTGTGTGTGTCACGAACACCATTGGACAGCGTGTGTGTCACAAACCCCCCTCGACAGTGTGTGTGTCGCAAACCCCATTTGACACCGTGTGTGTCACAAACCCCATTTGACACCGTGTGTGTCACAAACACCATTGGACAGCGTGTGTGTGTCACAAACCCAATTAGACAGTGTGTGTGTTGTGGGAAACTGCAGCGGGTATGTGGAATCCTTGACAGAAAATATGAAACTAGAGATCAGCCTTGAGATATTAAGATTTGCCCTTGAGAAGGATGGGAGTAAAGGAGTATCCGGAGAGAGGAGAGATGTACCCGTGAGAGAGAAAGGGATAGAAGAATAACATGGATGATAGAAAAATTAACCAATGAGATGTTAGTGCTGTAACTTGTAACCAATAGTGAAAAGACACATGAACTGATTGAATTGTATAAAAATGCACTTGTAGCAATAAATGGCATCTATTACTTTCATCTTGAAAGAACTTGGTCCATGTCATTTGTCTGTCTCAACCGCGACATATGGTGACCCCGACGTGATCCTGCCTGAAGAGGATCTCGCATGACAAGGTGACAGCGTGAAGCTGTGAACAGCCGGAGAAGAGCTGTGGAGACGGAGCCCAGTACAGCTGATAAGAGCAGCCGAGGAGAGCTGCCGAAGGTCCGGAACGTTGAAAAGACATCTCGCTAAGGAGGAGGTGAGTTACCGGGAACGGGGGGTTGAAACTTATCTAAAGAAGATGGTACTATATTATCTACATGGAAGCTGCTTCTGAAGAAGCAGGGTGTTAGCCTTCCAGAACTGACTTTAAGAAAAATGTTACTATGGGGCAAAGCACAAGGTATAGAGGTTAATCCTGTGACAGCATTTAGTGTGTCACAATGGATGGACTTGGGGGATAAACTGCTTGACAGTGCTACTAAAGGGTCCAAGGAAGCATCTGAACTGTTAACGACGTGGTGCTTGTTATTAGATACTCTGAAAGAGTTAAAACAGCAACAGGCAGAGGCGGCGGAGGGGGATGGTCTTCCTGGCTCTCCTGGGCCAGATTTGGAGGAAAAGGCAAGATTAAGTACTACTCCAACCTCCCCTGTTACTAAGGATTCGTCAAAACCACCCAAGTCCGTATTATCTGACACGGATAAGGATCCACGGCACTTTCTTGGAAAGTTAAAAGGAGTAAAGAAGGAGCATACGTATGTGTGGCTCCGAGATCAGAAAAAAATTATGAAAGACTCATATACATGTGTGTGGCCCTGAGATCAGATAAAAGCTATGAAAGACTCACATGAAAAAACAGCGTTGGGTTATGTGCGATCTCGGGAGGGGCCCTCGAAACACCGGTCGGAGCAATGCGTTCGGCCGACCGCTCCGCTGTCATCAATCACGGCTCGAACCTCTCCTCTACCATCATCAACCGCGGTTCCGCCGTCTGCGTCACCGCCATTGATCACAGTTCAACCCTCTGCCCCGCCGCTATCAGTTGCGGAAGAAAAAAATGGACATTTTTTTTCCTATCCCCCCTTGCCTGGAGATTTAGGTGGGGAGGACCCCCCGTGGTGAGCCAGACTGAGCCAAATAACGTAATTCCTATGGATTTGGGAACCCCCAACCTGCCCCCGCCTCCCTCCCACGCTGCTAAAAAGCGAATTCCTGAGGGTGGGGGTGGAGTTTCAGAGCGTAAACTGAACTTACCAAAAAGCTGGGATTTACCCCCATTTTCAGTTACAGTTAAACCACGGGACCCCGTGTGTTTCTGGAAGAGACACTAATTGACACACCACAACTACAGGCACGATAACTTTCTGAAATCCTGAGGCAGTCACCAGACCTCGCATATCAAGCTATGATAAAGGTGCCTGAAACCAACAATGCAGCCAAATCAATTGCAACTATTGATCAGGGTCCCAGTGAGAATTACATGCAATTTATTGACCATCTTCAAGAGGCCATCAATAAGCAGGTTGAAAACTTAGAAGTTAAGGAAGCACTAATGTTGAAATTAGCAGTAGAGAATGCTAATGCTTGCTACTGATGTGTTATCTGCAAGTTTTACAGTACATATTATGTGCTTCTGTGTATTGCCTCTCTGAAAATCAAGCAGCTTGTCAGGAATGTGAGTTAATTGTTTTACTAGTTGTTTTTCAGTGCGCCGTAAAACTCTGTCCCCATTTTTCCCAGTCGTGCTGCAAGCACCCTGTGTTTTCTCCCCCTCCCTCCCCATTCTTAAGGTTTTACTTGCAAGACGGGGTCAGGAATAATTGTTTTCAGTTGTGTTCCTGAAAAATCAGTATTGGGAGGTGTTTTAAAACTTAGGAAAGCACTCGGAATTATGAGGAAGGAAGATCTTGTTAAATATTGAAATCAGTGTTCGCTGCTGTTTACGTTAAATGATTGGGAAAAGTGTCCGGAGAATAGAATTTTGTTGCAATTAATGTTGTTTTTAAGATGAGAAGAGCAGGACAAAATAAATCTCTACAAGAGATCATTAGATCATTACAGGCAGTTTTACAGCTGGAACGATTTGAACGTCAACAAGCTGAGAGAGAGTTAACTGACAACACACATGTCACAGTAAACTTGCTGAAGTCTGCAAGATGCTTCCCTCATTAACCTGTTTTCTTTGTGGGTATCGGTTTAAGCATGTTGCAATTTTGGTAGGTCTTTATTATATGGTACGATAAGTTTACAGTCTGTTAAATTATGAGAATCCGTTGACTCAAAATGTGTGTTTTGTGATAATACAGAAGATCATAAGTAATTTAGTTCTTCACTGCGTGAATGTGATGGTAAAATTTTGTGTGTAGTAGCTGTTATTTTTTTTTCTTTTCTCTAGCATGCTACCTTTATTCCGGCATTCAGACTTGCGCAACTCTGTGACAGGCTGTGTCTCATCTCGGTGTGCTGGATTTGGTTTTTCCGTATGCACATCATGTAAAGAATCCTGGTTTTGGCATAACAGCTGTGGTGCACCAGATGAGACACTAAAACAAAACAAAATAAAACAAAAAAGGCCTTGCCCAGTCCAGCTCGCTGCGGGGGCCGGTGGGGCTCCAGTGCACGCTGACTTTTTTTGTCAGGGAGACCCAGAGGTACCTCCACCTGGCTGAGCAGTAGGCAGCCCAAAGGTGCAATGCAAAAAATTGAGATATTGTCTTAAATTGGTGTAACTGTGATCCATCTGCTTATTTGAACTTGGTATATGGTTTTCACATCTGAGCTCAGTATTTTAGTTTGCATATTCATATTTGGTACCAAAAGAATCTTGTTTGGGGAGATAACTACAAAATGTGAACCGGTTCCACTGCTAAAATTCCACCTTTCTCCCCCTTAGGATGCATCCTTACACATTAAAGTAATAGCTTATATTGTTAGAAAAGCATTTAAATTGTTAAAATGCTATGATAGCTGTGAATTTGGAAGAGATTGTATTTAAAAATTGCTAGAATATTAACTGATTTGGATCTAGGAAAATAGACTAATGGATTTATGTTTATTATACTGGTTTATACTGTTTTTTGACACCTCTAAATTGTAAAACGTAAATGAAGCTAAGGAATGTAACTATTTCTGAGCTACTTGAAATTTGTAGTTGGAATGAAATGGGTAAACAAAAGAGCAAAATATCCCAGGCCTGTGTGCAGCTCATTGTAACTGAGAAGCTTCCCAGAACCTCCTACTTCATACCAGCCAGTATGCCAGCTGCGTAACCTTGGTTATATCTACACTGCACAGAAAGAAAAAACAACTGGAAAAATCTGGCTGCCTGCTTTTAAAGCAGTGAAAGGGGGGTTCTCTCTCCCTGCCACTGCAGCGATGTAATACTGAATGGAGCAGTCCGAGGGTGAAGTTTAAAGGCATCCTTAGCAGACCCATAGTTCTAATGAAACTGGAAAACTAAACCAAAAATTTGTTAATAGACTTATTCTGTGGTAATTAGTTGTAAGTGACTTCTTAGTAAATTCACTGTGCTAGTTTTTGAGGTCATGAGAGAGAATGAAAGAAAGGCCGTTTTTTGAGACCAATAGAATGCCATATTTGGAACAAAGTTTAAATACATGAATTCTTATAGTTGTTAGAAACTCCTATACTTCTCTTAGGTTAAGATTTGTTAAGTAAATTGTAAGCTCAAATAACGTTTTCTGAGAATTCTGTTTAGTTGCATGGCCTACAAGAAGCTGCTTGGATGGCGCATATCTGCTTGCTGCAAGTGAGAAATCTCCAAGGAAATTTCAAATGCTGTATTTCCACTAGTATTAACAGCCAATGTTTCGATAAAGCAAATACTACACTGATTGATCTGAAACAGGACTTCGATCTGGTAAGGGAAAACAATATCCAATAAATATGACAGCCAAAATGGAGTTGGAAACTTTGAGGAATAAATTTATGACAACTTTACAGGCTGACTGCATTCAATTGGACTTGCAGATTTGTCTATTTATAGCTACAACATAGAAACAACCTGTGGCTATTGTGGAACAGTATGATGAGATTGCTAGCAGACTGATATACTGCTTTTTACTCTGATCAAGAAAAGCAGGGAATGAATTTAAGTTTCAATAGGCCATGATCCTTTTGTCATATATGTACCATTTGTGAAATGTAATTCTGATTTTTTAATTTTATTTGTAATCTATGTCTTTGTAAATTGCACTAGCTGGTTTTCTTAACAGCACAGCTTTTGGCATGCATAAATGTAAAATGTAAATTGCTGCAGAACCTGCAAGTCTTTCACATCAGGTCATAGGCCATACTTGTATTTGGTCTGATCCTACATACTTGCAAAGTTTTTGTTGCTGGTTCTGGGAAGTCCCATAAAGCTGTAGTGGTTTGGTGTGAAGATAACAATTGGCATCATTCTGTAAAAATTATTGAAGGTTCAACCCAATTAGCAGAACTTGACACAGCTTTACATTACTTAGAGCTTTTTAAGGAGGAACCTCTAAATTTGATTTGTGATTCTGAGTACGTAGTCAAGGTCCAATGCACGTATCTCCTTCTGAACTGTGTTTTTTGTTTTGGTTCTGTTCTTTTTTAAACAAAAAGGGGGGAGAAGTAGGGAAAACACCACAACACCTATTGTCAAAAGCATTGTATGTGATGAAATACTTTGCAAGTGTGACCCAAAACCATGCTAAATCAGAAAGAACCTACATTAGTTATGGCCAAATCACTAGTTAATGGTCAATGGAAAAGGCCACATCAATTGATAACCTGGGGGAGAGGCTATGCTTATGTCTTTACAGATCAAGGGCCGCAATGGTTGCCAGCACGAAATGTGAAACCTGTGTTATCTTCCTGACAATGATTGTTGCAGCTGCTGTGTTTTGGATGCCCGCACAGACAAAGACTAACATGTGGAGTACTTTAACCAACATGACTGACCAGGACTCCATATGCCTAGCTATGGCATCTCTGGAAAACCCGTTCCACACATGCTTGGTTGGCATCCCCCTTGATGACTACAGCAGCATCACACAACTGTTTCAAAATAGAGGTTGGTGCAGAGGCATTGCAACAAACTGTAATAATACTAACATGGCACTTTGGATTAACTGTCTCCCGGAAATAGACATTGAACCACAGGAACTGGAATTGCTGGCATCTATGCCCATGGACACTTGTATCAACCTGGTTTGTGAAAAGTGTCAGAACAATATACGAGAAAATGAATGAATAAAACTGCAAAATGTTAATTCTACCTTTGGTGACTATAGAAATGAAACTCAATGGTGTAATGGCTCGCAGAAGAATCCAAGGGATGTCATTGATAATGTGGGAACAGCGACCCCAAAACCTCCTGTATGGTGTATTCTTGATCTGTGGAGATAGAGCCTGACCAGGAATTCCTTCTAAAGCTGTTGAAGGACTGTGTATTTTGGGACTATTAACTCTCTTAACGCCCAATGTATAATAGATAATAGATCACAGAAGAGCAAGACGAGAAAAACACTTTTTGCGTGTATATGAGTCAAAATGTGATGATAATGTAGATTTTTGGGGTTCAAGGTTAAGGGTTTTAGAATCTCTTGTATCTGGTGTTGGCACAGCTAAAAGCTTTAAATATTTTAGAACATTAGGATGCTGACTAGTTAAGCAAACTAACAGAACTTAAAAGGCTTTAAGTGGACTTTTTCTAGATGTACATTCTGTAAGATATGCCACATGGCAGAGTGGGGTCGCGATAGATTTTTTGTTATTAGCTCAAGGACATGGGTGTGAAGACTTCGATGGGATTTGTTAAATAAATTGATTAGTGGTTGAGGGTTTCTAGGATGGTTGTTATCAGTAGTGAAAACAGGACTGATCATTTTGATGGTTGTTGTGGTTGTGTTACTAATGTTGCCATGCATGATTTCTCTGCTCCAAAGGGCCCTGCAGTGGACAATGAGGGCAGCATTTTTAGCAAAAATAAAAAAAGGGGGAATTGTGGGAAACTGCAGCGGGTCTGTGGAATCCTTGACAGAAAATATGAGAGTAGAGATCAGCCTTGAGATATTAAGATTTACCCTTGAGAAGGATGGGAGTAAAGGAGTATCCGGAGAGAGGAGAGATGTACCCGTGAGAAAGAAGGGGATAGAAGAATAACATGGATGATAGAAAAATTAACCAATGAGATGTCAGTGCTGAAACTAGTAACCAATATTGAAAAGACACATGAACTGGTAGAATTGTATAAAAATGCACTTGTAGCAATAAATGGCATCTATTACTTTCATCTTGAAAGAACTTGGTCCATGTCGTTTGTACGCCTCAACCGCGAACCTTTGCTCTTGAAAGGATGTCATCAGGTGGGTGTTTCGGTGTAATACGCTGAAAACCAGACCAGTAATAGTGAAATATGCCCATGATATGCATGATCCCCGCCCCAAAGCACCATGACTCAGCCTAAGGAGACCTGCAGCTTATTTTTTTGTACTGCCTGCAGATTGTGGAAGCACAGTATAAAAACCACTCTTATGGAGAGATCTTTGTATTTTAGGCTTAGTCTAAATGTCTCAAGTAGCTGGGGTTTTTGCTTGGGCCTAATCCATACGGTTTTATGGCTTTCCTCCTAGTCTGAAGAAGAATGTGCTAGAAACTATAAAGCCAAAAAATGTCTTGCAGCCTAGGCTTGCCTTGCCTGTCCTTGCCTGTCCTTGCCTTGCCTTATTTCCTCCTCATCCTGTTCTCTGTCCCAATCTCTCTCGTTAAACCCTCGTCTGGCTGCATGTCTCTTCGTTCCTTTTCTCTCACTCTCCTGCTTCCTGCCTCTTTTATTGCATTTCCTCCATTTCACTCCTGCAGCCAAACACTACTTTTTATTCTTCCTTCCCTTTCTCCTGCTCCCTTCGCTTTCTCCCTATGTCCCATATCGTTCCTCTCGAATTCTCTGTTGGAGACTTCGGACCAAACTGGCCCCACGTATGGGCATGGTTTGACAAGTTTTCAGAGGCCTGGCTGGTGACAGCAGGGACAGCAGGCAGTGACAGGCCCGGGGCTGACAGGCTCCCCATCCCGTAGGGGGCGCTTGGCTGCCACACCCAGATGACATAGAACCTTTGTCACAATGCCTGCTAGCGTGGCGAGGATGCGGTGACTCTGCGGGTGACAGCGACACTGCAGGACTTGGTGTCAGCTCAGCAATCTCTTACTTCCCCAAAAAAGCGGAATTCTGCAAATTGCTGCCTTTGCTCTTGAAAGGATGTCATCAGGTGGGTGTTTCTGGTGTAATACACGGAAAACCAGAGCAGAAATGGAGAAATATTAACATGACATGCATGGTCCCTGCCCCACTGCACTATGACTCAGCATAAGGAGATATGCAGCTTATTTTTTTGTACTGTCAGCAGATTGTGGAAGTACAGTATAAAAACCATCCTTATGGAGAGATCTTCGTATTTTTGCCTTAGTCTAAGTGTCTCAAGTAGCTGGGTTTTTTTTCTTGGGCCTAATCCATACGGTCTTGTGGATTTCCTCCTTGTCTGAAGACGAATGTGCTAGAAACTACAAAGCAAAAAAATGTCCTGCAGCCTAGCCTTGCCTTGTCTGTCCTTGTCGGTCCTTGCCTTGCCTTATTTCCTTCTCATCCTGTTCTCTGTCCCATCCTCTCTCACTAACCCCCTGTCTGGCTGCATGTCTCTTCTTTCCTTTTCTCTCATTCTCTTCCTTCCTGCCTATTTTCCTGCAATTCCTCCATCTCACTCCTACAGCCCAACACTACTTCTTATTCTTCCTTCCCTTTGTTCTGCTCCCTTCGCTTTCTCCCTGTGTCCCACATGATTCTTCCCGACTTGTCTGTTGGACACTTTGGGCCAAATTGGCCCCAAGTCTTGGCATGGTTTGACCTGTTTTCAGAGGCCTGGCTAGTGAGAGCAGGGACGGCAGGCAGTGACAGGCCCGGGGCTGACAGGCTCCCAAACACCTAGGGTCGACTTGATGCCACACCCAGCTGACATAGAACCTTTGTCACAATGCCTGCTATCTTGGAGAGGATGCAGTGACTCTGCAGGTGAAAGGGACACTGCAGGACTTGGTGCCAGCTCAGCAATTTCTCACTTCCCCAAAGAAGCGGAATTCTGCAAATTGCTCTTGAAACGATGTCATCAGGTGGGTGTTTTGGTCTTATGGCCTTACTCCTAGTCTGAAGATGAATGTGCTAGAAACTACACAGCAAAAAAATGTCCTGCAGCCTAGCCTTGCTTTGCCTGTCCTTGCCTGTGCTTGCCTTGCCTTATTTCCTTCTCATCCTGTTCTCTGTCCCATCCTCTCTCACTAACCCCTCGTCTGCCTGCATGTCTCGTGTTTCATTTTCTCTCACTCTCTTGCTTCCTGCCTCTTTAATGGCAATTCCTCCATCTCACTCCTGCAGCCCAACACTATTTTTTATTCTTCCTTCCCTTTCTCCTGCTCCCTTCGCTTTCTCCCTCTGTCCCATATCTTTCTTCCCGACTTGTCTGTTGGAGACTTTGGGCCAAATTGGCCCAAAGACTGGCCATGGTTGTACCAATTTTCAGAGGCCTGGCTGGTGACAGCAGGGACAGCAGGCAGTGAGAGGCCCGGGGCTGACAAGCTCCCCATCCCCTAGGGGGCGCCTGGCTGCCACACCCAGCTGACATAGAACCTTTGTCACAATGCCTGCTACCGTGGCGAGTATGTGGTGACTCTGCAGGTGAAAGGGACACTTCAGGACTTGGTGTCAGCTCAGCAATTTCTCACTTCCCCAAAGAAGCGGAATTCTGCAAATTGCTGCCTTTGCTCTTGAAAGGATGTCATCCCGTGTGTGTTTTGGTAACATACACTGAAAACCAGAGCAGAAATGGTGGAATATGCCCATGATAAGCATGTTCCCTGCACCAAAGCACCATGACTCAGCCTAAGCGATCTGCAGCTTATATTTTTGTACTGCCAGCAGATTGTGGAAGCACAGTCTAAAAACCATCCTTATGGAGAGATCTGCGTAATTTAGGCTTAGTCTAAGTGTCTCAAGTAGCTGGGGTTTTTGCTTGGGCCTAATCCATACGGTCTTATGGCCTTACTCCTAGTCTGAAGATGAATGTACTAGAAACTATAAAGCAAAAAAATGTCCTGCAGCCTAGCCTTGCTTTGCCTGTCCTTGCCTGTTCTTGCCTTGCCTTATTTCCTTCTCATCCTGTTCTCTGTCCAGTCTTCTCTCACTAACCCCTCGTCTGCCTGCATGTATCGTCTTTCCTTTTCTCTCACTCTCCTGCTTCCTGCGTCTTTTCTTGCAATTCCTCCATCTCACTCCTGCAGCCCAACACTACTTTTTATTCTTCCTTCCCTTTCTCCTGCTCCCTTCGCTTTCTCCCTCTGTCCCATATCTTTCTTCCCGACTTGTCTTTTCAAGACCTTGGGCCAAATTTGCCCCAAGTCTGGGCATGGTTTGACCAATATTCAGCGGCCTGGCTGGTGACAGCAGGGACAGCAGGTAGTGACAGGCCCGGGGCTGACAGGCTCCCCATCCCCTAGGGGGCGCCTGGCTGCCACACCCAGCTGACATAGAACCTTTGTCACAATGCCCGCTACCGTGGCGAGTATGTGGTGACTCTGCAGGTGACAGGGACACTGCAGGACTTGGTGTCAGCTCAGCAATTTCTCAGTTCACCAAAGAAGCGGAATTCTACAAATTGCTGCCTTTGCTCTTGAAAGGATATCATCAGGTGGGTGTTTTGGTGTCATACACTGAAAACCAGAGCTGAAATGGTGAAATATTCTCATGATATGTATGGTCCATGCACCAAACCACCATTACTCAGCCTAAGAGATCTGCAGCTTATGTTTTTCTACTGCCAGCAGATTGTGGAAGCACAGTATAAAAATCATCCTTATGGAGAGATCTGCGTATTTTAGGCTTATTCTAAGTGTCTCAAGTAGCTTGGGTTTTTGCTTGGGCCTAATCCATACGGTCTTATGGCCTTACTCCTAGTCTGAAGACGAATGTGCTGGAAACTATAAAGAAAAAAAGTGTCCTGCAGCCTAGCCTTGCTTTGCCTGTCCTTCCCTGTCCTTCCCTTGCCTTATTACCTTCTCATCCTGTTCTCTGTCCCATCCTCTCTCACTAACCCCTCGTCTGGCTACATGTCTCTTATTCCCTTTTCTCTCACTCTCCTGCTTCTTGCCTCTTTTCTTGCAATTCCTCCATCTCACTCCTGCAGCCCAACAGTACTTTTTATTCTTCCTTCCCTTTCTCCTGCTCCCTTCGCTTCTCTCTCTGTCCCATATCTTTCTTCCCTACTTGTCTTTTCTAGACTTTGGGCCAAAGTAGCAACAAGTCTGGGCGTGGTTTTACAAGTTTTCAGAGGCCTGGCTGGTGACAGCAGGGACAGCGGGCAGTGACAGGCCCGGGCTTGACAGGCTCCCCATCCGCTAGGGGGCGCCTGGCTGCCACACCCAGCTGACATAGAAACTTTGTCACAATGCCCGCTACCGTGGCGAGTATGTGGTGACTCTGCAGGTGACAGGGACACTGCAGGACTTGGTGGCAGCTCAGCAATTTCTCACTTCCCCAAAGGACCGGAATTCTGCAAATTGCTGCCTTTGCTCTTGAAAGGATATCATCAGGTGGGTGTTTTCGTGTCATACTCTGAAAACCAGAGCAGAAATGGTGAAATATTCCCATGATATGCATGGTCCCTGCAACAAAGCACCATGACTCAGCCTAAGAGATCTGCAGCTTATGTTTTTGTACTGCCAGCAGATTGTGGAAGCACAGTATAAAAACAATCCTTATGGAGTACTCTGCGTATTTTAGGCTTAGTCTAAGTGTCTCAAGTAGCCTGTGTATTTGCTTGGGCCTAATCCATACGGTCTTATGGCTTTACTTGTAGTCCGAGGACGAATGTGCTAGAAAATATAAAGCAAAAAAATGTCCTGCAGCCTAGCCTTGCTTTGGCTGTCCTTGCCTGTGCTTGCCTTGCCTTATTTCCTTCTCATCCCGTTCTCTGTCCCATCCTCTCTCACTAACCCCTCTTCTGGCTTCATGTCTCTTCTTTCCTTTTCTCTCACTCTCCTGCTTCCTGCCTCTTTAATGGCAATTCCTCCATCTCACTCCTGCAGCCCAACACTACTTTTTATTCTTCCTTCCCTTTCTCCTGCTCCCTTCGCTTTCTCCCTCTGTCCCATATCTCTCTTCCCCACTTGTCTTTTCAAGACTTTGGGCCAAATTGGCCCCATGTATGGTCATGGTTTGACCAATTTTCAGAGGACTGGCTGGTGACTGCAGGGACAGCCGGCAGTGACAGGCCCTGGGCTAACAGGCTCCCAATCCCCTAGGGGGCGCCTGGCTGCCAAACTCTTCTGACAAAGAACCTTTTTCACAATGCCAGTACTGTGGCTAGGATGCGGTGACTCTGCAGGTGACAGGGACACTGCAGGACTTGGTGTCAGCTCAGCAATTTCTCACTTCCCCAAAGAAGCGGAATTCTTCAAATTGCTGCCTTTGCTCTTGAATGGATGTCATCAGGTGGGTGTTTTGGTGTCATACTCTGAAAACCAGAGCAGAAAAGTTGAAATATTCCCATGATATGCATGGTCCCTGCACCAAAGCACTATGACTCAGCCTAAGGAGATCTGCAGCTTATTTTTTTGTACTGCCAGCAGATTGTGGAAGTACAGTATAAAAACCATCCTAATGGAGAGATCTGCATATTTTAGGCTTAGTCCAAGCGTCTCAAGTAGCTGGGGTTTTTGCTTTGGCCTAATCCATACGGTCTTCTTGCTCTCCTCCTAGTCTGAATACGAATGTGCTAGAAACTATAAAGCCAAAAAATGTCCTGCAGCCTAGACTGTCCTTGTCTTGCCTTATTTCCTTCTCATCCTATTCTCTGTCCCATCCTCTTTCACTAACCCCTCGTCTGGCTGCATGTCTCTTCTTTCCTTTTCTCTCACTCTCCTGCTCCCTGCCTCTTTTCCTTCAATTCCTCCATCTCACTCCTGCAGCCCAACACTACTTTTTATTCACAGAATCACAGAATCACAGTATCACAGAATCGACTGGGTTAGAAAAGACCTCAGCGATCATCGAGTCCAACTCTTGGTCCAACTCTAGTCCGTTTACTAGATCATGGCACTAAGTGCCATGTCCAATCTCAGTTTAAAAACCTCTAGGGACGGCGAGTCCACTACCTCCCTGGGCAGGCCATTCCAATGCCTGACCACTCTCTCTGTAAAGAATTTCTTTCTGATATCCAGTCTAAATTTCCCCTGGTAGAGTTTAAGCCCATGCCCCCTTGTCCTATTGCTAACTGCCTGGGAGAAGAGACCAATCCCCACCTGGCTATAACTTCCCTTCAGGTAGTTATAGAGAGTGATGAGGTCACCTCTAAGCCTCCTCTTCTCTAGACTAAACAACCCCAGCTCCCTCAGCCTCTCCCCATAGGGCTTGTGTTCAAGTCCCTTCACCAGTCGTGTTGCTCTTCTCTGGACCCGCTCCAGCACTTCAATGTCTTTCCTGAACTGAGAGGCCCAGAACTGAACACAATACTCCAGATGTGGCCTCACCAATGCAGAGTACAGGGGAAGGATCACTTCCCTTGTCCTGCTGACCACGTTATTTTTGATACAGGACAGGATACCGTTGGCCTTCTTGGCCACCTGGGCACACTGTTGGCTCATGTTGAGCTTCCTGTCAATTACTACCCCCAGGTCCCTTTCTGTCTGACTGCTCTCCAGCCACTCTGTGCCCAGCCTGTAGCGCTGCAGGGGGTTGTTGTGACCAAAGTGCAGCACCCGGCACTTGGCCTTATTGAACTTCATCCCATTGGAATCAGCCCATTTTTCCAGTCTATCCAGATCCCTCTGCAGAGCCCTCCTGCCTTCCAGTAGGTCGACACTCCCTCCCAACTTGGTGTCATGAGCAAATTTGCTGATGATGGTCTCAATCCCCTCATCTAAATCATCAATAAAGATGTTAAACAGGACTGGACACAACACTGACCCCTGGGGAACACCACTAGTGACTGGCCGCCAGCTGGATGCAGCCCCATTCACCAGCACTCTCTGGGCCCGGCCCTCCAGCCAGTTCTTAACCCAGCGTAGAGTACACTTGTCCAAGCCATGGGCTACCAGCTTTTGCAAGAGTATATTATGGGAGACAGTGTCAAAGGCCTTGCTGAAGTCCAGTTAGACCACATCCATGGCTTTCCCCTCATCCACCAGCTGGGTCACCTGATCATAAAAGGAGATCAGGTTGGTCAGACAGGACCTGCCCCTCCTAAACCCATGCTGGCTGGGTCTGATCCCTTGTCCATCCTGAAGGTGCTGTGTGATTCCACTCAGCATGATCTGCTCCATAACCCTGCCAGGCACCGAGGTCAGACTGACTGGCCTGTAGTTGCCAGGGTCAGCTCTGCAGCCCTTTTTGTGGACTGGGGTAACATTGGCCAATTTTCAATCATATGGGACCTCCCCAGTGAGCCAGGACTGTTGGAAGATTATGGAGAGCGGCTTGGCAAGTTCTTCTGCTAGCTCCCTCATCACCCTCGGATGGATCCCATCTGGTCCCATAGACTTGTGAGGATCCAGATGGCTCAGTAAATCACCAACTATTTCCTCCTGGAATACAAGGGGCCTATTTGGCTTCCTATCTCTGTCAACCACCTCCAGAGATGAGTTGTCCTGAGGGCCACCTGTCTCACTGGTAAAAACTGAGGCAAAGTAGGTATTAAGTACCTCAGCTTTCTCCTCATCTTTGTTAACTATATTTCCTTCAGAGTCCAACAGAGAATGGAGGTTTTCCTTGCCCCTCCTTTTGTTATTAACATATTTGAAGAAGGACTTTTTATTATCCCTGACAGAATTGGCCAAGTTAACTTCAAATTGCACTTTTGTTTCCCTGATCTTTTTTCTGCATGATCTAGCTATTTCCATAAATCCTTCATAAGTAGCCAGCCCTTTTTTCCACAGTCGGTAAAGTCTCTTTTTATTTCTGATTTCATTCAGAATCTCCCTGTTTAGCCAAGCCGGTTGTCTTCCCCACCAGCTAGCCTTTCGGCACACTGGTATAGCCTGTTCCTGTGCACTCAAAACCACCTGCTGGAAGCATGTCCAACCCTCCTGGGCCCGCATGTTTTTAAGCATTGTTTCCCAGGGTATGCTCTGAACTAGACTTCTGAATAGGCAAAAATCTGCCCTCGGGAAGTCCAGCATAGAGGTTTTGTTAATGGTTCTCCCTGCATCTCTGAGTACTGAAAATTCTATTATTTCATGGTAGCTATGCCCCAGGCGGCCTCCAACCACTACATCTCCCACCAGCCTTTCTCTGTTTGTAAACAGTAGGTCTAGCGGGGTCTTGCCCCTGGTGGGCTCATTTACCAGCTGATGAAGGAAATTGTCCTCTATACACTCTAGGAACTTCCTAGACTGACTCTTCTGTGCAGTATTGACCTCCCAGCAGACATCCGGCAGGTTAAAGTCACCCACAAGAACAAGGGCCGTTGATTTTGAGACATCTGCCAGCTGCTTGTAGAATAATTCATCTCCTTCATTGTCCTGGTTGCGCGGTCTATAACAGACACCCACGAGGATGTCAGCCTTGTTAAACTTCCCCCTGATTCTGCTCCACAGGAACTCAACCTTGTCACTGCTGACCTCAAGTTTAACAGAGTCGAGTGACTCTCTAACATATAAAGCCACCCCTCCACCTCTCCTACCCTGCCTATCTTTTCTGAAGAGCTTGTAGCCACACATAGCAGCACTCCAGTCATATGAGTCATCCCACCATGTTTCTGTGATGGCAACTATGTCATAGCTTTCCTGCTACACGATGGCTTCCAGCTTCTCTTGTTAGTTGCCCATACTGCGTGCATTAGTGTACATGCAAGTCAAGTGGGATGCTGATTTCCCTCTTAATTCGGGCTTTCCATTCTTCCTTCCCTTTCTCCTGCTACCTACGCTTTCTCCCTCTGTCCCATATCTTTCTTCCCGACTTGTCTTTTCAAGACTTTGGGCCAAATTGGCCCTAAGTCTGGGCATGGTTTGACCAATTTACAGAGGCCTGGCTGGTGACAGCAGGGACAGCGGGCAGTGACAGGCCCGGGGCTGACAGGCTCACAATCCCCTAGGGGGCGCCTGGCTGCCACACCCATCTGAAAAAGAACCTTTGTCACAATGCCCGCTACCGTGGCGAGGATGCGGTGACTCTGCAGGTGACAGGGACACTGCAGGACTTGGTGGCAGCTCAGCAATTTCTCACTTCCCCAAAGAAGCGGAATTCTGCAAATTGCTGCCTTTGCTATTGAAAGGATGTCACTAGGTGGGTGTTTTGTTGTAATACATGGAACACCAGAGCAGAAAAGGTGAAATATTCCCATGATATGCATGGACCCTGCACCAAAGCACCATGACTCAGCCTAAGGAGATCTGCAGCTTATTGTTTTGTACTGCCAGCAGATTGTGGAATACAGTATAAAAACCAACCTTATGTAGAGATCTTCGTATTTTTGGCTTAGTCTAAGTGTCTCAAGTAGCTGGGGTCTATGCTTGGGCCTAATCCATACGGTCTTATAGCTTTCCTCCTAGTCTGAAGACGAATGTGCTAGAAACTACAACGCAAAAAAATGTCCTGCAGCTTGGCATGTCCTTGCCTGTCCTTGCCTTGCCTTATTACCTTCTCATGCTGTTCTCTGTCCCATCCTCTCTCACTAAATCCACGTCTGGCTGCATGTCTCTTCTTTCCTTTTCTCTCACTGTCCTGCTTCCTGCCTCTTTTCCTGCAATTCCTCCATCTCACTCCTGCAGCCCAACACTACTTTTTATTCTTCCTTCCCTTTCTCCTGCTCCCTTCGCTTTCTCCCTCTGTCCCATATCTTTCTTCACGACTTGTCTTTTCAAGACTTTGGGCCAAATTGGCCCCAAGTCTGGGCATGGTTTGACCAATTTTCGGAGGCCTGGCTGGTGAAAGCAGGGACAGCAGGCAGTGACAGGTCCGGGGCTGACAGGCCTCCCAATCCCGTATGGGGCGCCTGGCTGCCACACCCAGCTGACATAGAACCTTTGTCACAATGCCCGCTACCGTGGCGAGTATGTGGTGACTCTGCAGGTGACAGGGACACTGCAGGACTTGGTGGCAGCTCAGCAATTTCTCACTTCCCCAAAGAAGCGGAATTCTGCAAATTGCTGCCTTTGCTCTTGAAAGGATATCATCAGGTGGGTGTTTTGGTGTCATACTCTGAAAAACAGAGCAGAAATGGTGAAATATTCCCATGATATGCATGGTCCCTGCAACAAAGCACCATGACTCAGCCTAAGGAGATCTGCAGCTTATGTTTTTGTACTGCCAGCAGATTGTGGAAGCACAGTATAAAAACCATCCTTATGGAGAGATCTGCGTATTTTAGGCTTAGTCTCAGTGTCTCAAGTAGATGGGGTTTTTGCTTGGGCCTAATCCATACGGTCTTATGGCCTTACTCCTACTCTGAAGACGAATGTGCTAGAAACTATAAAGCGAAAAAATGTCCTGCAGCCTAGCCTTGCTTTGCCTGTCCTTGCCTGTCCTTGCCTGTCCTTGCCTTGCCTTATTTCCTTCTCATCCTGTTCTCTGTCCCATCCTCTCTCACTAACCCCTCGTCTAGCTGCATGTCTCGTCTTTCCTTTTCTATCACTCTCCTACTTCCTCCCTCTTTTCCTGCATTTCCTCCATCTCACTCCTGCAGCCCAACACTACTTTTTATTCTTCCTTCCCTTTCTCCTGCTCCCTTCGCTTTCTCCCTCTGTCCCATATCTTTCTTCCCGACTTGTCTTTTCAAGACTTTGGGCCAAACTGGCCCCATGTCTGGGCATGGTTTGACCAATTTTCAGAGGCCTGGCTGGTGACAGCAGGGACAGCAGGCAGTGACAGGCCCGGGGCTGACAGGCTCCCCATCCCCTCGGGGGCGCCTGGCTGCCACACCCAGCTGACATAGAAACTTTGTCACAATGCCCGCTACCGTGGCGAGTATGTGGTGACTCTGCAGGTGACAGGGACACTGCAGGACTTGGTGTCAGCTCAGCAATTTCTCAGTTCCCCAAAGAAGCGGAATTCTGCAAGTTGCTGCCTTTGCTCTTGAAAGGATATCATCAGGTGGGTGTTTTGGTGTCATACTCTGAAAACCAGAGCAGAAATGGTGAAATCTTCCCATGATATACATGGTCCCTGCAACAAAGCACCATGACTCAGCCTAAGAGATCTGCAGCTTATGTTTTTGTACTGCCAGCAGATTGTGGAAGCACAGTATAAAAACAATCCTTATGGAGTAATCTGCGTATTTTAGGCTTAGTCTAAGTGTCTCAAGTAGCTGGGGTTTTTGCTTGGGCCTAATCCATACGGTCTTATGGCCTTACTCCTAGTCTGAAGACGAATGTGCTGGAAACTATAAAGAAAAAAAGTGTCCTGCAGCCTAGCCTTGCTTTGCCTGTCCTTGCCTGTCCTTTCCTTGCCTTATTACCTTCTCATCCTGTTCTCTGTCCCATCCTCTCTCACTAACCCCTCGTCTGGCTACATGTCTCTTATTCCCTTTTCTCTCACTCTCCTGCTTCTTGCCTCTTTTCTTGCAATTCCTCCATCTCAATCCTGCAGCCCAACAGTACTTTTTATTCTTCCTTCCCTTTCTCCTGCTCCCTTCGCTTTCTCCCTCTGTCCCATATCTCTCTTCCCCACTTGTCTTTTCAAGACTTTGGGCCAAATTGGCCCCATGTATGGGCATGGTTTGACCAATTTTCAGAGGACTGGCTGGTGACTGCAGGGACAGCCGGAAGTGACAGGCCCGGGGCTAACAGGCTCCCAATCCCCTAGGGGGCGCCTGGCTGCCAAACTCTTCTGACAAAGAACCTTTGTCACAATGCCAGTACTGTGGCTAGGATGCGGTGACTCTGCAGGTGACAGGGACACTGCAGGACTTGGTGGCAGCTCAGCAATTTCTCACTTCCCCAAAGAAGCGGAATTCTGCAAGTTGCTGCCTCTGATCTTGAAAGGATATCATCAGGTGGGTGTTTTGGTGTCATACTCTGAAAACCAGAGCAGAAATGGTGAACTATTCCCATGATATGCATGGTCCCTGCAACAAAGCACCATGACTTAGCCTAAGAGATCTGCAGCTTATTTTTTTGTACTGCCAGAAGATTGTGAAAGCACAGTATAAAAACAATCCTTATGGAGTAATCTGCGTATTTTAGGCTTAGTCTAAGTGTCTCAAGTAGCCGGTGTATTTGCTTGGGCCTAATCCATATGGTCTTATGGCTTTCCTCGTAGTCCGAGGACGAATATGCTAGAAAATATAAAGCAAAAAACTGTCCTGCAGCCTAGCCTTGCTTTGCCTGTCCTTGCCTGTCCTTGCCTTGCCTTATTTCCTTCTCATCCTGTTCTCTGTCCCATCCTCTCTCACTAACCCCTCGTCTGGCTGCATGTCTCTTCTTTCCTTTTCTATCACTCTCCTGCTTCCTTCCTCTTTTCTTGCTATTCCTCCATCTCACTCCTGCAGCCCAACACTACTTTTTATTCTTCCTTCCCTTTCTCCTGCTCCCTTCGCTTTCTCCCTCTGTCCCATATCTTTCTTCCAGACTTGTCTTTTCAAGACTTTGGGACAAATTGGCCCCGAGTCTGGGCATGGTTTGACCAATTTTCAGAGGCCTGGCTGGTGACAGCAGGGACAGCAGGCAGTGACAGGCCCGGGGCTGACAGGCTCCCCATCCCCTAGGGGGCGCCTGGCTGCCACACCCAGCTGACATAGAACCTTTGTCACAATGCCCGCTACCGTGGCGAGTATGTGGTGACTCTGCAGGTGACAGGGACACTGCAGGACTTGGTGTCAGCTCAGCAATTTCTCACTTCCCCAAAGAAGCGGAATTCTGCAAGTTGCTGCCTCTGCTCTTGAAAGGATATCATCAGGTGGGTGTTTTGGTGTCATACTCTGAAAACCAGAGCAGAAATGGTGAAATATTCCCATGATATGCATGGTCCCTGCAACAAAGCACCATGACTCAGCCTAAGAGATCTGCAGCTTATTTTTTTGTACTGCCAGCAGATTGTGGAAGCACAGTATAAAAACAATCCTTATGGAGTAATCTGCATATTTTAGGCTTAGTCTAAGTGTCTCAAGTAGCCGGTGTATTTGCTTGGGCCTAATCCATATGGTCTTATGGCTTTCCTCGTAGTCCGAGGACGAATGTGCTAGAAAATATAAAGCAAAAAACTGTCCTGCAGCCTAGCCTTGCTTTGCCTGTCCTTGCCTGTCCTTGCCTTGCCTTATTTCCTTCTCATCCTGTTCTCTGTCCCATCCTCTCTCACTAACCCCGCGTCTGGCTGCATGTCTCTTCTTTCCTTTTCTCTCACTCTCCTGCTTCTTGCCTCTTTAATGGCAATTCCTCCATCTCACTCCTGCAGCCCAACACTACTTTTTATTCTTCCTTCCCTTTCTCCTGCTCCCTTCGCTTTCTCCCTCTGTCCCATGTCTTTCTTCCCGACTTGTCTTTTCAAGGCTTTGGGCCAAATTGAAACCAAGTCTGGGCATGGTTTGACCAATTTTCAGAGGCCTGGCTGGTGACAGCAGGGACAGCAGGCAGTGACAGGCCCGGGGCTGGCAGGCTCCCCATCTCCTAGGGGGCGCCTGGCTGCCACACCCAGCTGACATAGAAACTTTGTCACAATGCCTGCTACCGTGGCGAGTATGTGGTGACTCTGCAGGTGACAGGGACACTGCAGGACTTGGTGTCAGCTCAGCAATTTCTCACTTCCCCAAAGAAGCGGAATTCTGCAAATTGCTGCCTTTGCTCTTGAAAGGATATCATCAGGTGGGTGTTTTGGTGTCATACTCTGAACACCAGAGCAGAAATGGTGAAATATTCCCATGATATGCATGGTCCCTGCAACAAAGCACCATGACTCAGCCTAAGAGATCTGCAGCTTATGTTTTTGTACTGCCAGCAGATTGTGGAAGCACAGTATAAAAACCATCCTTATGGAGAGATCTGCGTATTTTAGGCTTAGTCTAAGTGTCTCAAGTAGCTGGGGTTTTTGCTTGGGCCTAATCCATACGGTCTTATGGCCTTACTCCTAGTCTGAAGACGAATGTGCTATGAACTATAAAGCAAAAAAATGTCCTGCAGCCTAGCCTTGCTTTGCCTGTCCTTGCCTGTCCTTGCCTTGCCTTATTTCCTTCTCATCCTGTTCTCTGTCCCATCCTCTCTCACTAACCCCTCGTATGGCTCCATGTCTCTACTTTCCTTTTCTCTCACTCTCCTGCTTCCTGCCTCTTTTCCTGCAATTCCTCCATCTCACTCCTGCAGCCCAACACTACTTTTTATTCTTCCTTCCCTTTCTCCTGCTCCCTTCGCTTTCTCCCTCTATCCAATATCTTTCTTCACGACTTGTCTTTTCAAGACTTTGGGCAAAATTGGCCCCAAGTCTGGGCATGGTTTGACCAATTTTCAGAGGCCTGGCTGGTGACAGCAGGGACAGCAGGCAGTGACAGGCCCGGGGCTGACAGGCTCCCCATCCCCTAGGGGGCGCCTGGCTGCCACACCCAGCTGACATAGAACCTTTGTCACAATGCCCGCTACCGTGGCAAATATCTGGTGACTTTACAGGTGACAGGGACACTGCAGGACTTGGTGGCAGCTCAGCAATTTCTCAGTTCCCCAAAGAAGCGGAATTCTGCAAATTGCTGCCTTTGCTCTTGAAAGGATATCATCAGGTGGGTGTTTTGGTGTCATACTCTGAAAACCAGAGCAGAAATGGTGAAATATTCCCATGATATGCATGGTCCCTGCACCAAAGCGCCGTGACTCAGCCTAAGGAGATCTGCAGCTTATTTTTTTGTACTGCCAGCAGATTGTGGAAGCACAGTATAAAAACCATCCTTATGGAGAGATCTGCGTATTTTAGGCTTAGTCTTAGTGTCTCAAGTAGCTGGGGTTTTTGCTTGGGCCTAATCCATACGGTCTTATGGCCTTACTCCTAGTCTGAAGACGAATGTGCTAGAAACTATAAAGCGAAAAAATGTCCTGCAGCTTAGCCTTGCTTTGCCTGTCCTTGCCTGTCCTTGCCTTGCCTTATTTCCTTCTCATCCTGTTCTCTGTCCCATCCTCCGTCACTAACCCCTCGTCTGGCTGCATGTCTCTACTTTCCTTTTCTCTCACTCTCCTGCTTCCTGCCTCTTTTCCTGCAATTCCTCCATCTCACTCCTGCAGCCCAACACTACTTTTTATTCTTCCTTCCCTTTCTCCTGCTCCCTTCGCTTTCTCCCTCTGTCCCATATCTTTCTTCCCGACTTGTCTTTTCAAGACTTTGCGGCAAATTGGCCCCAAGTCTGGGCATGGTTTGACCAATTTTCAGAGGCCTGGCTGGTGACAGCAGGGACAGCAGGCAGTGACAGGCCCGGGGCTGACAGGCTCCCCATCCCCTAGGGGGCGCCTGGCTGCCACACCCAGCTGACATAGAACCTTTGTCACAATGCCCGCTACCCTGGCGAGTATGTGGTGACTCTGCAGGTGACAGGGACACTGCAGGACTTGGTGTCAGCTCAGCAATTTCTCACTTCCCCAAAGAAGCAGAATTCTGCAAATTGCTGCCTTTGCTCTTGAAAGGATATCATCAGGTGGGTGTTTTGGTGTCATACTCTGAAAACCAGAGCAGAA
This sequence comes from Columba livia, assembly GCF_036013475.1. Lineage (NCBI taxonomy): Eukaryota > Metazoa > Chordata > Aves > Columbiformes > Columbidae > Columba > Columba livia. Next base: position 29,190,223 of record NC_088610.1, on the reverse strand, counting down.
ATGGTGAACTATTCCCATGATATGCATGGTCCCTGCACCAAAGCACCGTGACTCAGCCTAAGGAGATCTGCAGCTTATTTTTTTGTACTGCCAGCAGATTGTGGAAGCACAGTATAAAAACCATCCTGATGGAGAGATCTGCGTATTTCAGGCTTAGTCTAAGTGTCTCAAGTAGCTGGGGTTTTTGCTTGGGCCTAATCCATACGGTCTTATGGCCTTACTCCTAGTCTGAAGACGAATGTGCTAGAAACTATAAAGCGAAAAAATGTCCTGTGGCTTAGCCTTGCTTTGCCTGTCCTTGCCTGTCCTTGCCTTGCCTTATTTCCTTCTCATCCTCTTCTCTGTCCCATCCTCTCTCACTAACCCCTCGTCTGGCTCCATGTCTCGTCTTTCCTTTTCTCTCACTCTCCTGCTTCCTGCCTCTTTTCCTGCAATTCCTCCATCTCACTCCTGCAGCCCAACACTACTTTTTATTCTTCCTTCCCTTTCTCCTGCTCCCTTCGCTTTCTCCCTCTGTCCCATATCTTTCTTCCCGACTTGTCTTTTCAAGACTTTGGGCGAAATTCGCCCCAAGTCTGAGCATGGTTTGACCAATTTTCAGAGGCCTGGCTGGTGACAGCAGGGATAGCAGGCAGTGACAGGCCCGGGGCTGACAGGCTCCCCATCCCCTAGGGGGCGCCTGGCTGCCACACCCAGCTGACATAGAACCTTTGTCACAATGCCCGCTACCGTGGCGAGTATGTGGTGACTCTGCAGGTGACAGGGACACTGCAGGACTTGGTGGCAGGTCAGCAATTTCTCACTTCCCCAAAGAAGCGGAATTCTGCAAATTGCTGCCTTTGCTCTTGAAAGGATATCATCAGGTGGGTGTTTTGGTGTCATACTCTGAAAACCAGAGCAGAAATGGTGAAATATTCCCATGATATGCATGGTCCCTGCACCAAAGCACCATGACTCAGCCTAAGGAGATCTGCAGCTTATTTTTTTTTACTGCCAGCAGATTGTGGAAGCACAGTATAAAAACCATCCTGATGGAGAGATCTGCGTATTTTAGGCTTAGTCTTAGTGTCTCAAGTAGCTGGGGCTTTTGCTTGGGCCTAATCCATACGGTCTTATGGCCTTACTCCTAGTCTGAAGACGAATGTGCTAGAAACTATAAAGCGAAAAAATGTCCTGCAGCCTAGCCTTGCTTTGCCTGTCCTTGCCTGTCCTTGCCTTGCCTTATTTCCTTCTCATCCTGTTTTCTGTCCCATACTCTCTCACTAACCCCTCGTCTGGCTCCATGTCTCTTCTTTCCTTTTCTCTCACTCTCCTGCTTCCTGCCTCTTTTCCTGCAATTCTTCCATCTCACTCCTGAAGCCCAACACTACCTTTTATTCTTCATTCCCTTTCTCCTGCTCCCTTCGCTTTCTCCCTGTGTCCCATATCTTTCTTCACGACTTGTCTTTTCAAGACTTTGGGGCAAATTGGCCCCATGTCTGGGCATGGTTTGACCAATTTTCAGAGGCCTGGCTGGTGACAGCAGGGACAGCAGGCAGTGACAGGCCCGGGGCTGACAGGCTCCCCATCCCCTAGGGGGCGCCTGGCTGCCACACCCAGCTGACATAGAACCTTTGTCACAATGCCCGCTACCGTGGCGAGTATGTGGTGACTCTGCAGGTGACAGGGACACTGCAGGACTTGGTGTCAGCTCAGCAATTTCTCACTTCCCCAAAGAAGCGGAATTCTGAAAATTGCTGCCTTTGCTCTTGAAAGGATATCGTCAGGTGGGTGTTTTGGTGTCATACTCTGAAAACCAGAGCAGAAATGGTGAAATATTCCCATGATATGCATGGTCCCTGCACCAAAGCACCGTGACTCAGCCTAAGGAGATCTGCAGCTTATTTTTCTGTACTGCCAGCAGATTGTGGAAGCACAGTATAAAAACCATCCTGATGGAGAGATCTGCGTATTTTAGGCTTAGTCTTAGTGTCTCAAGTAGCTGGGGTTTTTGCTTGGGCCTAATCCATACGGTCTTATGGCCTTACTCCTAGTCTGAAGACGAATGTGCTAGAAACTATAAAGCGAAAAAATGTCCTGCAGCCTAGCCTTGCTTTGCCTGTCCTTGCCTGTCCTTGCCTTGCCTTATTTCCTTCTCATCCTGTTCTCTGTCACATCCTCCCTCACTAACCCCTCGTCTGGCTGCATGTCTCTACTTTCCTTTTCTCTCACTCTCCTGCTTCCTGCCTCTTTTCCTGCAATTCCTCCATCTCACTCCTGAAGCCCAACACTACTTTTTATTCTTCCTTCCCTTTCTCCTGCTCCCTTCGCTTTCTCCCTCTGTCCCATATCTTTCTTCCCGACTTGTCTTTTCAAGACTTTGGGCCAAATTGGCCCCAAGTCTGGGCATGGTTTGACCAATATTCAGAGGCCTGGCTGGTGACAGCAGGGACAGCAGGCAGTGACAGGCCCGGGGCTGACAGGCTCCCCATCCCCTAGGGGGCGCCTGGCTGCCACACCCAGCTGACATAGAACCTTTGTCACAATGCCCGGTACCGTGGCGAGTATGTGGTGACTCTGCAGGTGACAGGGACACTGCAGGACTTGGTGGCAGCTCAGCAATTTCTCACTTCCCCAAAGAAGCGGAATTCTGCAAATTGCTGCCTTTGCTCTTGAAAGGATATCATCAGGTGGGTGTTTTGGTGTCATACTCTGAAAACCAGAGCAGAAATGGTGAACTATTCCCATGATATGCATGGTCCCTGCACCAAAGCACCGTGACTCAGCCTAAGGAGATCTGCAGCTTATTTTTTTGTACTGCCAGCAGATTGTGGAAGCACAGTATAAAAACCATCCTTATGGAGAGATCTGCGTATTTTAGGCTTAGTCTTAGTGTCTCAAGTAGCTGGGGTTTTTGCTTGGGCCTAATCCATACGGTCTTATGACCTTACTCCTAGTCTGAAGACGAATGTGCTAGAAACTATAAAGCGAAAAAATGTCCTGCAGCCTAGCCTTGCTTTGCCTGTCCTTGCCTGTCCTTGCCTTGCCTTATTTCCTTCTCATCCTGTTCTCTGTCCCATCCTCCCTCACTAACCCCTCGTCTGGCTCCATGTCTCTACTTTCCTTTTCTCTCACTCTCCTGCTTCCTGCCTCTTTTCCTGCAATTCCTCCATCTCACTCCTGAAGCCCAACACTACTTTTTATTCTTCCTTCCCTTTCTCCTGCTCCCTTCGCTTTCTCCCTCTGTCCCATATCTTTCTTCCCGACTTGTCTTTTCAAGACTTTGGGCCAAACTGGCCCCATGTCTGGGCATGGTTTGACCAATTTTCAGAGGCCTGGCTGGTGACAGCAGGGACAGCAGGCAGTGACAGGCCCGGGGCTGACAGGCTTCCCATCCCCTAGGGGGCGCCTGGCTGCCACACCCAGCTGACATAGAACCTTTGTCACAATGCCCGCTACCGTGGCGAGTATGTGGTGACTCTGCAGGTGACAGGGACACTGCAGGACTTGGTGTCAGCTCAGCAATTTCTCACTTCCCCAAAGAAGCGGAATTCTGCAAATTGCTGCCTTTGCTCTTGAAAGGATATCATCAGGTGGGTGTTTTGGTGTCATACTCTGAAAACCAGAGCAGAAATGGTGAACTATTCCCATGATATGCATGGTCCCTGCACCAAAGCACCATGACTCAGCCTAAGGAGATCTGCAGCTTATTTTTTTTTACTGCCAGCAGATTGTGGAAGCACAGTATAAAAACCATCCTGATGGAGAGATCTGCGTATTTTAGGCTTAGTCTTAGTGTCTCAAGTAGCTGGGGCTTTTGCTTGGGCCTAATCCATACGGTCTTATGGCCTTACTCCTAGTCTGAAGACGAATGTGCTAGAAACTATAAAGCGAAAAAATGTCCTGCAGCCTAGCCTTGCTTTGCCTGTCCTTGCCTGTCCTTGCCTTGCCTTATTTCCTTCTCATCCTGTTTTCTGTCCCATACTCTCTCACTAACCCCTCGTCTGGCTCCATGTCTCTTCTTTCCTTTTCTCTCACTCTCCTGCTTCCTGCCTCTTTTCCTGCAATTCCTCCATCTCACTCCTGTAGCCCAACACTACTTTTTATTCTTCATTCCCTTTCTCCTGCTCCCTTCGCTTTCTCCCTCTGTCCCATATCTTTCTTCACGACTTGTCTTTTCAAGACTTTGGGCAAAATTGGCCCCAAGTCTGGGCATGGTTTGACCAATTTTCAGAGGCCTGGCTGGTGACAGCAGGGACAGCAGGCAGTGACAGGCCCGGGGCTGACAGGCTCCCCATCCCCTAGGGGGCGCCTGGCTGCCACACCCAGCTGACATAGAACCTTTGTCACAATGCCCGCTACCGTGGCGAGTATGTGGTGACTCTGCAGGTGACAGGGACACTGCAGGACTTGGTGTCAGCTCAGCAATTTCTCACTTCCCCAAAGAAGCGGAATTCTGCAAATTGCTGCCTTTGCTCTTGAAAGGATATCATCAGGTGGGTGTTTTGGTGTCATACTCTGAAAACCAGAGCAGAAATGGTGAACTATTCCCATGATATGCATGGTCCCTGCACCAAAGCACCATGACTCAGCCTAAGGATATCTGCAGCTTATTTTTTTGTACTGCCAGCAGATTGTGGAAGCACAGTATAAAAACCATCCTGATGGAGAGATCTGCGTATTTCAGGCTTAGTCTTAGTGTGTCAAGTAGCTGTGGTTTTTGCTTGGGCCTAATCCATACGGTCTTATGGCCTTACTCCTAGTCTGAAGACGAATGTGCTAGAAACTATAAAGCGAAAAAATGTCCTGCGGCTTAGCCTTGCTTTGCCTGTCCTTGCCTGTCCTTGCCTTGCCTTATTTCCTTCTCATCCTGTTCTCTGTCCCATCCTCTCTCACTAACCCCTCGTCTGGCTCCATGTCTCGTCTTTCCTTTTCTCTCACTCTCCTGCTTCCTGCCTCTTTTCCTGCAATTCCTCCATCTCACTCCTGCAGCCCAACACCACTTTTTATTCTTCCTTCCCTTTCTCCTGCTCCCTTCGCTTTCTCCCTCTGTCCCATATCTTTCTTCCCGACTTGTCTTTTCAAGACTTTGGGCCAAATTCGCCCCAAGTCTGAGCATGGTTTGACCAATTTTCAGAGGCCTGGCTGGTGACAGCAGGGATAGCAGGCAGTGACAGGCCCGGGGCTGACAGGCTCCCCATCCCCTAGGGGGCGCCTGGCTGCCACACCCAGCTGACATAGAACCTTTGTCACAATGCCCGCTACCGTGGCGAGTATGTGGTGACTCTGCAGGTGACAGGGACACTGCAGGACTTGGTGCCAGCTCAGCAATTTCTCACTTCCCCAAAGAAGCGGAATTCTGCAAATTGCTGCCTTTGCTCTTGAAAGGATATCATCAGGTGGGTGTTTTGGTGTCATACTCTGAAAACCAGAGCAGAAATGGTGAAATATTCCCATGATATGCATGGTCCCTGCACCAAAGCACCGTGACTCAGCCTAAGGAGATCTGCAGCTTATTTTTCTGTACAGCTAGCAGATTGTGGAAGCACAGTATAAAAACCATCCTTATGGAGAGATCTGCGTATTTTAGGCTTAGTCTTAGTGTCTCAAGTAGCTGGGGTTTTTGCTTGGGCCTAATCCATACGGTCTTATGGCCTTACTCCTAGTCTGAAGACGAATGTGCTAGAAACTATAAAGCGAAAAAATGTCCTGCAGCCTAGCCTTGCTTTGCCTGTCCTTGCCTGTCCTTGCCTTGCCTTATTTCCTTCTCATCCTGTTCTCTGTCTCATCCTCCCTCACTAACCCCTCGTCTGGCTGCATGTCTCTACTTTCCTTTTCTCTCACTCTCCTGCTTCCTGCCTCTTTTCCTGCAATTCCTCCATCTCACTCCTGAAGCCCAACACTACTTTTTATTCTTCCTTCCCTTTCTCCTGCTCCCTTCGCTTTCTCCCTCTGTCCCATATCTTTCTTCCCGACTTGTCTTTTCAATACTTTGGGCCAAATTGGCCCCAAGTCTGGGCATGGTTTGACCAATTTTCAGAGGCCTGGCTGGTGACAGCAGGGACAGCAGGCAGTGACAGGCCCGGGGCTGACAGGCTCCCCATCCCCTAGGGGGCGCCTGGCTGCCACACCCAGCTGACATAGAACCTTTGTCACAATGCCCGCTACCGTGGCGAGTATGTGGTGACTCTGCAGGTGACAGGGACACTGCAGGACTTGGTGTCAGCTCAGCAATTTCTCACTTCCCCAAAGAAGCGGAATTCTGCAAATTGCTGCCTTTGCTCTTGAAAGGATATCATCAGGTGGGTGTTTTGGTGTCATACTCTGAAAACCAGAGCAGAAATGGTGAACTATTCCCATGATATGCATGGTCCCTGCACCAAAGCACCATGACTCAGCCTAAGGAGATCTGCAGCTTATTTTTTTGTACTGCCAGCAGATTGTGGAAGCACAGTATAAAAACCATCCTTATGGAGAGATCTGCGTATTTTAGGCTTAGTCTTAGTGTCTCAAGTAGCTGGGGTTTTTGCTTGGGCCTAATCCATACGGTCTTATGGCCTTACTCCTAGTCTGAAGACGAATGTGCTAGAAACTATAAAGCAAAAAAATGTCCTGCGGCTTAGCCTTGCTTTGCCTGACCTTGCCTGTCCTTGCCTTGCCTTATTTCCTTCTCATCCTGTTCTCTGTCCCATCCTCTCTCACTAACCCCTCGTCTGGCTGCATGTCTCTACTTTCCTTTTCTCTCACTCTCCTGCTTCCTGCCTCTTTTCCTGCAATTCCTCCATCTCACTCCTGCAGCCCAACACTACTTTTTATTCTTCCTTCCCTTTCTCCTGCTCCCTTCGCTTTCTCCCTCTGTCCCATATCTTTCTTCCCGACTTGTCTTTTCAAGACTTTGGGCCAAATTCGCCCCAAGTCTGAGCATGGTTTGACCAATTTTCAGAGGCCTGGCTGGTGACAGCAGGGATAGCAGGCAGTGACAGGCCCGGGGCTGACAGGCTCCCCATCCCCTAGGGGGCGCCTGGCTGCCACACCCAGCTGACATAGAACCTTTGTCACAATGCCCGCTACCGTGGCGAGTATGTGGTGACTCTGCAGGTGACAGGGACACTGCAGGACTTGGTGGCAGCTCAGCAATTTCTCACTTCCCCAAAGAAGCGGAATTCTGCAAATTGCTGCCTTTGCTCTTGAAAGGATATCATCAGGTGGGTGTTTTGGTGTCATACTCTGAAAACCAGAGCAGAAATGGTGAAATATTCCCATGATATGCATGGTCCCTGCACCAAAGCACCGTGACTCAGCCTAAGGAGATCTGCAGCTTATGTTTCTGTACTGCCAGCAGATTGTGGAAGCACAGTATAAAAACCATCCTTATGGAGAGATCTGCGTATTTTAGGCTTAGTCTTAGTGTCTCAAGTAGCTGGGGTTTTTGCTTGGGCCTAATCCATACGGTCTTATGGCCTTACTCCTAGTCTGAAGACGAATGTGCTAGAAACTATAAAGCGAAAAAATGTCCTGCAGCCTAGCCTTGCTTTGCCTGTCCTTGCCTGTCCTTGCCTTGCCTTATTTCCTTCTCATCCTGTTCTCTGTCCCATCCTCCCTCACTAACCCCTCGTCTGGCTGCATGTCTCTACTTTCCTTTTCTCTCACTCTCCTGCTTCCTGCCTCTTTTCCTGCAATTCCTCCATCTCACTCCTGAAGCCCAACACTACTTTTTATTCTTCCTTCCCTTTCTCCTGCTCCCTTCGCTTTCTCCCTCTGTCCCATATCTTTCTTCCCGACTTGTCTTTTCAAGACTTTGGGCCAAATTGGCCCCAAGTCTGGGCATGGTTTGACCAATTTTCAGAGGCCTGGCTGGTGACAGCAGGGATAGCAGGCAGTGACAGGCCCGGGGCTGACAGGCTCCCCATCCCCTAGGGGGCGCCTGGCTGCCACACCCAGCTGACATAGAACCTTTGTCACAATGCCCGCTACCGTGGCGAGTATGTGGTGACTCTGCAGGTGACAGGGACACTGCAGGACTTGGTGGCAGCTCAGCAATTTCTCACTTCCCCAAAGAAGCGGAATTCTGCAAATTGCTGCCTTTGCTCTTGAAAGGATATCATCAGGTGGGTGTTTTGGTGTCATACTCTGAAAACCAGAGCAGAAATGGTGAAATATTCCCATGATATGCATGGTCCCTGCACCAAAGCACCGTGACTCAGCCTAAGGAGATCTGCAGCTTATGTTTCTGTACTGCCAGCAGATTGTGGAAGCACAGTATAAAAACCATCCTTATGGAGAGATCTGCGTATTTTAGGCTTAGTCTTAGTGTCTCAAGTAGCTGGGGTTTTTGCTTGGGCCTAATCCATACGGTCTTATGGCCTTACTCCTAGTCTGAAGACGAATGTGCTAGAAACTATAAAGCGAAAAAATGTCCTGCAGCCTAGCCTTGCTTTGCCTGTCCTTGCCTGTCCTTGCCTTGCCTTATTTCCTTCTCATCCTGTTCTCTGTCCCATCCTCCCTCACTAACCCCTCGTCTGGCTGCATGTCTCTACTTTCCTTTTCTCTCACTCTCCTGCTTCCTGCCTCTTTTCCTGCAATTCCTCCATCTCACTCCTGAAGCCCAACACTACTTTTTATTCTTCCTTCCCTTTCTCCTGCTCCCTTCGCTTTCTCCCTCTGTCCCATATCTTTCTTCCCGACTTGTCTTTTCAAGACTTTGGGCCAAATTGGCCCCAAGTCTGGGCATGGTTTGACCAATTTTCAGAGGCCTGGCTGGTGACAGCAGGGACAGCAGGCAGTGACAGGCCCGGGGCTGACAGGCTTCCCATCCCCTAGGGGGCGCCTGGCTGCCACACCCAGCTGACATAGAACCTTTGTCACAATGCCCGCTACCGTGGCGAGTATGTGGTGACTCTGCAGGTGACAGGGACACTGCAGGACTTGGTGTCAGCTCAGCAATTTCTCACTTCCCCAAAGAAGCGGAATTCTGCAAATTGCTGCCTTTGCTCTTGAAAGGATATCATCAGGTGGGTGTTTTGGTGTCATACTCTGAAAACCAGAGCAGAAATGGTGAACTATTCCCATGATATGCATGGTCCCTGCACCAAAGCACCATGACTCAGCCTAAGGAGATCTGCAGCTTATTTTTTTGTACTGCCAGCAGATTGTGGAAGCACAGTGTAAAAACAATCCTTATGGAGTACTCTGCGTATTTCAGGCTTAGTCTTAGTGTCTCAAGTAGCTGTGGTTTTTGCTTGGGCCTAATCCATACGGTCTTATGGCCTTACTCCTAGTCTGAAGACGAATGTGCTAGAAACTATAAAGCGAAAAAATGTCCTGCGGCTTAGCCTTGCTTTGCCTGACCTTGCCTGTCCTTGCCTTGCCTTATTTCCTTCTCATCCTGTTCTCTGTCCCATCCTCTCTCACTAACCCCTCGTCTGGCTCCATGTCTCGTCTTTCCTTTTCTATCACTCTCCTGCTTCCTGCCTCTTTTCCTGCAATTCCTCCATCTCACTCCTGTAGCCCAACACTACTTTTTATTCTTCATTCCCTTTCTCCTGCTCCCTTCGCTTTCTCCCTCTGTCCCATATCTTTCTTCACGACTTGTCTTTTCAAGACTTTGGGCAAAATTGGCCCCAAGTCTGGGCATGGTTTGACCAATTTTCAGAGGCCTGGCTGGTGACAGCAGGGACAGCAGGCAGTGACAGGCCCGGGGCTGACAGGCTCCCCATCCCCTAGGGGGCGCCTGGCTGCCACACCCAGCTGACATAGAACCTTTGTCACAATGCCCGCTACCGTGGCGAGTATGTGGTGACTCTGCAGGTGACAGGGACACTGCAGGACTTGGTGTCAGCTCAGCAATTTCTCACTTCCCCAAAGAAGCGGAATTCTGCAAATTGCTGCCTTTGCTCTTGAAAGGATATCATCAGGTGGGTGTTTTGGTGTCATACTCTGAAAACCAGAGCAGAAATGGTGAAATATTCCCATGATATGCATGGTCCCTGCACCAAAGCACCATGACTCAGCCTAAGGAGATCTGCAGCTTATTTTTTTGTACTGCCAGCAGATTGTGGAAGCACAGTGTAAAAACAATCCTTATGGAGTACTCTGCGTATTTCAGGCTTAGTCTTAGTGTCTCAAGTAGCTGTGGTTTTTGCTTGGGCCTAATCCATACGGTCTTATGGCCTTACTCCTAGTCTGAAGACGAATGTGCTAGAAACTATAAAGCGAAAAAATGTCCTGCGGCTTAGCCTTGCTTTGCCTGTCCTTGCCTGTCCTTGCCTTGCCTTATTTCCTTCTCATCCTGTTCTCTGTCACATCCTCCCTCACTAACCCCTCGTCTGGCTGCATGTCTCTACTTTCCTTTTCTCTCACTCTCCTGCTTCCTGCCTCTTTTCCTGCAATTCCTCCATCTCACTCCTGAAGCCCAACACTACTTTTTATTCTTCCTTCCCTTTCTCCTGCTCCCTTCGCTTTCTCCCTCTGTCCCATATCTTTCTTCCCGACTTGTCTTTTCAAGACTTTGGGCCAAATTGGCCCCAAGTCTGGGCATGGTTTGACCAATATTCAGAGGCCTGGCTGGTGACAGCAGGGACAGCAGGCAGTGACAGGCCCGGGGCTGACAGGCTCCCCATCCCCTAGGGGGCGCCTGGCTGCCACACCCAGCTGACATAGAACCTTTGTCACAAGGCCCGGTACCGTGGCGAGTATGTGGTGACTCTGCAGGTGACAGGGACACTGCAGGACTTGGTGGCAGCTCAGCAATTTCTCACTTCCCCAAAGAAGCGGAATTCTGCAAATTGCTGCCTTTGCTCTTGAAAGGATATCATCAGGTGGGTGTTTTGGTGTCATACTCTGAAAACCAGAGCAGAAATGGTGAACTATTCCCATGATATGCATGGTCCCTGCACCAAAGCACCGTGACTCAGCCTAAGGAGATCTGCAGCTTATTTTTTTGTACTGCCAGCAGATTGTGGAAGCACAGTATAAAAACCATCCTTATGGAGAGATCTGCGTATTTTAGGCTTAGTCTTAGTGTCTCAAGTAGCTGGGGTTTTTGCTTGGGCCTAATCCATACGGTCTTATGACCTTACTCCTAGTCTGAAGACGAATGTGCTAGAAACTATAAAGCGAAAAAATGTCCTGCAGCCTAGCCTTGCTTTGCCTGTCCTTGCCTGTCCTTGCCTTGCCTTATTTCCTTCTCATCCTGTTCTCTGTCCCATCCTCCCTCACTAACCCCTCGTCTGGCTCCATGTCTCTACTTTCCTTTTCTCTCACTCTCCTGCTTCCTGCCTCTTTTCCTGCAATTCCTCCATCTCACTCCTGAAGCCCAACACTACTTTTTATTCTTCCTTCCCTTTCTCCTGCTCCCTTCGCTTTCTCCCTCTGTCCCATATCTTTCTTCCCGACTTGTCTTTTCAAGACTTTGGGCAAAATTGGCCCGAAGTCTGGGCATGGTTTGACCAATATTCAGAGGCCTGGCTGGTGACAGCAGGGACAGCAGGCAGTGACAGGCCCGGGGCTGACAGGCTTCCCATCCCCTAGGGGGCGCCTGGCTGCCACACCCAGCTGACATAGAACCTTTGTCACAATGCCCGCTACCGTGGCGAGTATGTGGTGACTCTGCAGGTGACAGGGACACTGCAGGACTTGGTGGCAGCTCAGCAATTTCTCACTTCCCCAAAGAAGCGGAATTCTGCAAATTGCTGCCTTTGCTCTTGAAAGGATATCATCAGGTGGGTGTTTTGGTGTCATACTCTGAAAACCAGAGCAGAAATGGTGAACTATTCCCATGATATGCATGGTCCCTGCACCAAAGCACCATGACTCAGCCTAAGGAGATCTGCAGCTTATTTTTTTTTACTGCCAGCAGATTGTGGAAGCACAGTATAAAAACCATCCTGATGGAGAGATCTGCGTATTTCAGGCTTAGTCTTAGTGTCTCAAGTAGCTGGGGCTTTTGCTTGGGCCTAATCCATACGGTCTTATGGCCTTACTCCTAGTCTGAAGACGAATGTGCTAGAAACTATAAAGCGAAAAAATGTCCTGCAGCCTAGCCTTGCTTTGCCTGTCCTTGCCTGTCCTTGCCTTGCCTTATTTCCTTCTCATCCTGTTTTCTGTCCCATACTCTCTCACTAACCCCTCGTCTGGCTCCATGTCTCTTCTTTCCTTTTCTCTCACTCTCCTGCTTCCTGCCTCTTTTCCTGCAATTCCTCCATCTCACTCCTGTAGCCCAACACTACTTTTTATTCTTCCTTCCCTTTCTCCTGCTCCCTTCGCTTTCTCCCTCTGTCCCATATCTTTCTTCACGACTTGTCTTTTCAAGACTTTGGGCAAAATTGGCCCCAAGTCTGGGCATGGTTTGACCAATTTTCAGAGGCCTGGCTGGTGACAGCAGGGACAGCAGGCAGTGACAGGCCCGGGGCTGACAGGCTCCCCATCCCCTAGGGGGCGCCTGGCTGCCACACCCAGCTGACATAGAACCTTTGTCACAATGCCCGCTACCGTGGCGAGTATGTGGTGACTCTGCAGGTGACAGGGACACTGCAGGACTTGGTGGCAGCTCAGCAATTTCTCACTTCCCCAAAGAAGCGGAATTCTGCAAATTGCTGCCTTTGCTCTTGAAAGGATATCATCAGGTGGGTGTTTTGGTGTCATACTCTGAAAACCAGAGCAGAAATGGTGAACTATTCCCATGATATGCATGGTCCCTGCACCAAAGCACCATGACTCAGCCTAAGGAGATCTGCAGCTTATTTTTTTGTACTGCCAGCAGATTGTGGAAGCACAGTATAAAAACCATCCTTATGGAGAGATCTGCGTATTTTAGGCTTAGTCTTAGTGTCTCAAGTAGCTGGGGTTTTTGCTTGGGCCTAATCCATACGGTCTTATGGCCTTACTCCTAGTCTGAAGACGAATGTGCTAGAAACTATAAAGCGAAAAAATGTCCTGCGGCTTAGCCTTGCTTTGCCTGACCTTGCCTGTCCTTGCCTTGCCTTATTTCCTTCTCATCCTGTTCTCTGTCCCATCCTCTCTCACTAACCCCTCGTCTGGCTGCATGTCTCTACTTTCCTTTTCTCTCACTCTCCTGCTTCCTGCCTCTTTTCCTGCAATTCCTCCATCTCACTCCTGAAGCCCAACACTACTTTTTATTCTTCCTTCCCTTTCTCCTGCTCCCTTCGCTTTCTCCCTCTGTCCCATATCTTTCTTCCCGACTTGTCTTTTCAAGACTTTGGGCCAAATTCGCCCCAAGTCTGAGCATGGTTTGACCAATTTTCAGAGGCCTGGCTGGTGACAGCAGGGATAGCAGGCAGTGACAGGCCCGGGGCTGACAGGCTCCCCATCCCCTAGGGGGCGCCTGGCTGCCACACCCAGCTGACATAGAACCTTTGTCACAATGCCCGCTACCGTGGCGAGTATGTGGTGACTCTGCAGGTGACAGGGACACTGCAGGACTTGGTGGCAGCTCAGCAATTTCTCACTTCCCCAAAGAAGCGGAATTCTGCAAATTGCTGCCTTTGCTCTTGAAAGGATATCATCAGGTGGGTGTTTTGGTGTCATACTCTGAAAACCAGAGCAGAAATGGTGAAATATTCCCATGATATGCATGGTCCCTGCACCAAAGCACCGTGACTCAGCCTAAGGAGATCTGCAGCTTATGTTTCTGTACTGCCAGCAGATTGTGGAAGCACAGTATAAAAACCATCCTTATGGAGAGATCTGCGTATTTTAGGCTTAGTCTTAGTGTCTCAAGTAGCTGGGGTTTTTGCTTGGGCCTAATCCATACGGTCTTATGGCCTTACTCCTAGTCTGAAGACGAATGTGCTAGAAACTATAAAGCGAAAAAATGTCCTGCAGCCTAGCCTTGCTTTGCCTGTCCTTGCCTGTCCTTGCCTTGCCTTATTTCCTTCTCATCCTGTTCTCTGTCCCATACTCCCTCACTAACCCCTCGTCTGGCTGCATGTCTCTACTTTCCTTTTCTCTCACTCTCCTGCTTCCTGCCTCTTTTCCTGCAATTCCTCCATCTCACTCCTGAAGCCCAACACTACTTTTTATTCTTCCTTCCCTTTCTCCTGCTCCCTTCGCTTTCTCCCTCTGTCCCATATCTTTCTTCCCGACTTGTCTTTTCAAGACTTTGGGCCAAATTGGCCCCAAGTCTGGGCATGGTTTGACCAATTTTCAGAGGCCTGGCTGGTGACAGCAGGGACAGCAGGCAGTGACAGGCCCGGGGCTGACAGGCTCCCCATCCCCTAGGGGGCGCCTGGCTGCCACACCCAGCTGACATAGAACCTTTGTCACAATGCCCGCTACCGTGGCGAGTATGTGGTGACTCTGCAGGTGACAGGGACACTGCAGGACTTGGTGTCAGCTCAGCAATTTCTCACTTCCCCAAAGAAGCGGAATTCTGCAAATTGCTGCCTTTGCTCTTGAAAGGATATCATCAGGTGGGTGTTTTGGTGTCATACTCTGAAAACCAGAGCAGAAATGGTGAAATATTCCCATGATATGCATGGTCCCTGCACCAAAGCACCATGACTCAGCCTAAGGAGATCTGCAGCTTATTTTTTTGTACTGCCAGCAGATTGTGGAAGCACAGTATAAAAACCATCCTTATGGAGTACTCTGCGTATTTCAGGCTTAGTCTTAGTGTCTCAAGTAGCTGTGGTTTTTGCTTGGGCCTAATCCATACGGTCTTATGGCCTTACTCCTAGTCTGAAGACGAATGTGCTAGAAACTATAAAGCGAAAAAATGTCCTGCGGCTTAGCCTTGCTTTGCCTGACCTTGCCTGTCCTTGCCTTGCCTTATTTCCTTCTCATCCTGTTCTCTGTCCCATCCTCTCTCACTAACCCCTCGTCTGGCTCCATGTCTCGTCTTTCCTTTTCTATCACTCTCCTGCTTCCTGCCTCTTTTCCTGCAATTCCTCCATCTCACTCCTGTAGCCCAACACTACTTTTTATTCTTCATTCCCTTTCTCCTGCTCCCTTCGCTTTCTCTCTCTGTCCCATATCTTTCTTCACGACTTGTCTTTTCAAGACTTTGGGCAAAATTGGCCCCAAGTCTGGGCATGGTTTGACCAATTTTCAGAGGCCTGGCTGGTGACAGCAGGGACAGCAGGCAGTGACAGGCCCGGGGCTGACAGGCTCCCCATCCCCTAGGGGGCGCCTGGCTGCCACACCCAGCTGACATAGAACCTTTGTCACAATGCCCGCTACCGTGGCGAGTATGTGGTGACTCTGCAGGTGACAGGGACACTGCAGGACTTGGTGTCAGCTCAGCAATTTCTCACTTCCCCAAAGAAGCGGAATTCTGCAAATTGCTGCCTTTGCTCTTGAAAGGATATCATCAGGTGGGTGTTTTGCTGTCATACTCTGAAAACCAGAGCAGAAATGGTGAAATATTCCCATGATATGCATGGTCCCTGCACCAAAGCACCATGACTCAGCCTAAGGAGATCTGCAGCTTATTTTTTTGTACTGCCAGCAGATTGTGGAAGCACAGTGTAAAAACAATCCTTATGGAGTACTCTGCGTATTTCAGGCTTAGTCTTAGTGTCTCAAGTAGCTGTGGTTTTTGCTTGGGCCTAATCCATACGGTCTTATGGCCTTACTCCTAGTCTGAAGACGAATGTGCTAGAAACTATAAAGCGAAAAAATGTCCTGCGGCTTAGCCTTGCTTTGCCTGACCTTGCCTGTCCTTGCCTTGCCTTATTTCCTTCTCATCCTGTTCTCTGTCCCATCCTCTCTCACTAACCCCTCGTCTGGCTCCATGTCTCGTCTTTCCTTTTCTCTCACTCTCCTGCTTCCTGCCTCTTTTCCTGCAATTCCTCCATCTCACTCCTGAAGCCCAACACTACTTTTTATTCTTCCTTCCCTTTCTCCTGCTCCCTTCGCTTTCTCCCTCTGTCCCATATCTTTCTTCCCGACTTGTCTTTTCAAGACTTTGGGCCAAATTCGCCCCAAGTCTGAGCATGGTTTGACCAATTTTCAGAGGCCTGGCTGGTGACAGCAGGGATAGCAGGCAGTGACAGGCCCGGGGCTGACAGGCTCCCCATCCCCTAGGGGGCGCCTGGCTGCCACACCCAGCTGACATAGAACCTTTGTCACAATGCCCGCTACCGTGGCGAGTATGTGGTGACTCTGCAGGTGACAGGGACACTGCAGGACTTGGTGGCAGCTCAGCAATTTCTCACTTCCCCAAAGAAGCGGAATTCTGCAAATTGCTGCCTTTGCTCTTGAAAGGATATCATCAGGTGGGTGTTTTGCTGTCATACTCTGAAAACCAGAGCAGAAATGGTGAAATATTCCCATGATATGCATGGTCCCTGCACCAAAGCACCATGACTCAGCCTAAGGAGATCTGCAGCTTATTTTTTTGTACTGCCAGCAGATTGTGGAAGCACAGTGTAAAAACAATCCTTATGGAGTACTCTGCGTATTTCAGGCTTAGTCTTAGTGTCTCAAGTAGCTGTGGTTTTTGCTTGGGCCTAATCCATACGGTCTTATGGCCTTACTCCTAGTCTGAAGACGAATGTGCTAGAAACTATAAAGCGAAAAAATGTCCTGCGGCTTAGCCTTGCTTTGCCTGACCTTGCCTGTCCTTGCCTTGCCTTATTTCCTTCTCATCCTGTTCTCTGTCCCATCCTCTCTCACTAACCCCTCGTCTGGCTCCATGTCTCGTCTTTCCTTTTCTCTCACTCTCCTGCTTCCTGCCTCTTTTCCTGCAATTCCTCCATCTCACTCCTGAAGCCCAACACTACTTTTTATTCTTCCTTCCCTTTCTCCTGCTCCCTTCGCTTTCTCCCTCTGTCCCATATCTTTCTTCCCGACTTGTCTTTTCAAGACTTTGGGCCAAATTCGCCCCAAGTCTGAGCATGGTTTGACCAATTTTCAGAGGCCTGGCTGGTGACAGCAGGGATAGCAGGCAGTGACAGGCCCGGGGCTGACAGGCTCCCCATCCCCTAGGGGGCGCCTGGCTGCCACACCCAGCTGACATAGAACCTTTGTCACAATGCCCGCTACCGTGGCGAGTATGTGGTGACTCTGCAGGTGACAGGGACACTGCAGGACTTGGTGCCAGCTCAGCAATTTCTCATTTCCCCAAAGAAGCGGAATTCTGCAAATTGCTGCCTTTGCTCTTGAAAGGATATCATCAGGTGGGTGTTTTGGTGTCATACTCTGAAAACCAGAGCAGAAATGGTGAAATATTCCCATGATATGCATGGTCCCTGCACCAAAGCACCGTGACTCAGCCTAAGGAGATCTGCAGCTTATTTTTTTGTACTGCCAGCAGATTGTGGAAGCACAGTATAAAAACCATCCTTATGGAGAGATCTGCGTATTTTAGGCTTAGTCTTAGTGTCTCAAGTAGCTGGGGTTTTTGCTTGGGCCTAATCCATACGGTCTTATGGCCTTACTCCTAGTCTGAAGACGAATGTGCTAGAAACTATAAAGCAAAAAAATGTCCTGCAGCCTAGCCTTGCTTTGCCTGTCCTTGCCTGCCCTTGCCTTGCCTTATTTCCTTCTCATCCTGTTCTCTGTCCCATCCTCCCTCACTAACCCCTCGTCTGGCTGCATGTCTCTACTTTCCTTTTCTCTCACTCTCCTGCTTCCTGCCTCTTTTCCTGCAATTCCTCCATCTCACTCCTGAAGCCCAACACTACTTTTTATTCTTCCTTCCCTTTCTCCTGCTCCCTTCGCTTTCTCCCTCTGTCCCATATCTTTCTTCCCGACTTGTCTTTTCAAGACTTTGGGCCAAATTGGCCCCAAGTCTGGGCATGGTTTGACCAATTTTCAGAGGCCTGGCTGGTGACAGCAGGGACAGCAGGCAGTGACAGGCCCGGGGCTGACAGGCTCCCCATCCCCTAGGGGGCGCCTGGCTGCCACACCCAGCTGACATAGAACCTTTGTCACAATGCCCACTACCCTGGCGAGTATGTGGTGACTCTGCAGGTGACAGGGACACTGCAGGACTTGGTGGCAGCTCAGCAATTTCTCACTTCCCCAAAGAAGCGGAATTCTGCAAATTGCTGCCTTTGCTCTTGAAAGGATATCATCAGGTGGGTGTTTTGGTGTCATACTCTGAAAACCAGAGCAGAAATGGTGAAATATTCCCATGATATGCATGGTCCCTGCACCAAAGCACCGTGACTCAGCCTAAGGAGATCTGCAGCTTATTTTTCTGTACTGCCAGCAGATTGTGGAAGCACAGTATAAAAACCATCCTGATGGAGAGATCTGCGTATTTTAGGCTTAGTCTTAGTGTCTCAAGTAGCTGGGGTTTTTGCTTGGGCCTAATCCATACGGTCTTATGGCCTTACTCCTAGTCTGAAGACGAATGTGCTAGAAACTATAAAGCGAAAAAATGTCCTGCAGCCTAGCCTTGCTTTGCCTGTCCTTGCCTGTCCTTGCCTTGCCTTATTTCCTTCTCATCCTGTTCTCTGTCCCATACTCCCTCACTAACCCCTCGTCTGGCTGCATGTCTCTACTTTCCTTTTCTCTCACTCTCCTGCTTCCTGCCTCTTTTCCTGCAATTCCTCCATCTCACTCCTGAAGCCCAACACTACTTTTTATTCTTCCTTCCCTTTCTCCTGCTCCCTTCGCTTTCTCCCTCTGTCCCATATCTTTCTTCCCGACTTGTCTTTTCAAGACTTTGGGCCAAATTGGCCCCAAGTCTGGGCATGGTTTGACCAATTTTCAGAGGCCTGGCTGGTGACAGCAGGGACAGCAGGCAGTGACAGGCCCGGGGCTGACAGGCTTCCCATCCCCTAGGGGGCGCCTGGCTGCCACACCCAGCTGACATAGAACCTTTGTCACAATGCCCGCTACCGTGGCGAGTATGTGGTGACTCTGCAGGTGACAGGGACACTGCAGGACTTGGTGTCAGCTCAGCAATTTCTCACTTCCCCAAAGAAGCGGAATTCTGCAAGTTGCTGCCTTTGCTCTTGAAAGGATATCATCAGGTGGGTGTTTTGGTGTCATACTCTGAAAACCAGAGCAGAAATGGTGAACTATTCCCATGATATGCATGGTCCCTGCACCAAAGCACCATGACTCAGCCTAAGGAGATCTGCAGCTTATTTTTTTGTACTGCCAGCAGATTGTGGAAGCACAGTGTAAAAACAATCCTTATGGAGTACTCTGCGTATTTCAGGCTTAGTCTTAGTGTCTCAAGTAGCTGTGGTTTTTGCTTGGGCCTAATCCATACGGTCTTATGGCCTTACTCCTAGTCTGAAGACGAATGTGCTAGAAACTATAAAGCGAAAAAATGTCCTGCGGCTTAGCCTTGCTTTGCCTGACCTTGCCTGTCCTTGCCTTGCCTTATTTCCTTCTCATCCTGTTCTCTGTCCCATCCTCTCTCACTAACCCCTCGTCTGGCTCCATGTCTCGTCTTTCCTTTTCTATCACTCTCCTGCTTCCTGCCTCTTTTCCTGCAATTCCTCCATCTCACTCCTGTAGCCCAACACTACTTTTTATTCTTCATTCCCTTTCTCCTGCTCCCTTCGCTTTCTCCCTCTGTCCCATATCTTTCTTCACGACTTGTCTTTTCAAGACTTTGGGCAAAATTGGCCCCAAGTCTGGGCATGGTTTGACCAATTTTCAGAGGCCTGGCTGGTGACAGCAGGGACAGCAGGCAGTGACAGGCCCGGGGCTGACAGGCTCCCCATCCCCTAGGGGGCGCCTGGCTGCCACACCCAGCTGACATAGAACCTTTTTCACAATGCCCGCTACCGTGGCGAGTATGTGGTGACTCTGCAGGTGACAGGGACACTGCAGGACTTGGTGTCAGCTCAGCAATTTCTCACTTCCCCAAAGAAGCGGAATTCTGCAAATTGCTGCCTTTGCTCTTGAAAGGATATCATCAGGTGGGTGTTTTGGTGTCATACTCTGAAAACCAGAGCAGAAATGGTGAAATATTCCCATGATATGCATGGTCCCTGCACCAAAGCACCATGACTCAGCCTAAGGAGATCTGCAGCTTATTTTTTTGTACTGCCAGCAGATTGTGGAAGCACAGTGTAAAAACAATCCTTATGGAGTACTCTGCGTATTTCAGGCTTAGTCTTAGTGTCTCAAGTAGCTGTGGTTTTTGCTTGGGCCTAATCCATACGGTCTTATGGCCTTACTCCTAGTCTGAAGACGAATGTGCTAGAAACTATAAAGCGAAAAAATGTCCTGCGGCTTAGCCTTGCTTTGCCTGACCTTGCCTGTCCTTGCCTTGCCTTATTTCCTTCTCATCCTGTTCTCTGTCCCATCCTCTCTCACTAACCCCTCGTCTGGCTCCATGTCTCGTCTTTCCTTTTCTCTCACTCTCCTGCTTCCTGCCTCTTTTCCTGCAATTCCTCCATCTCACTCCTGAAGCCCAACACTACTTTTTATTCTTCCTTCCCTTTCTCCTGCTCCCTTCGCTTTCTCCCTCTGTCCCATATCTTTCTTCCCGACTTGTCTTTTCAAGACTTTGGGCCAAATTCGCCCCAAGTCTGAGCATGGTTTGACCAATTTTCAGAGGCCTGGCTGGTGACAGCAGGGATAGCAGGCAGTGACAGGCCCGGGGCTGACAGGCTCCCCATCCCCTAGGGGGCGCCTGGCTGCCACACCCAGCTGACATAGAACCTTTGTCACAATGCCCGCTACCGTGGCGAGTATGTGGTGACTCTGCAGGTGACAGGGACACTGCAGGACTTGGTGCCAGCTCAGCAATTTCTCATTTCCCCAAAGAAGCGGAATTCTGCAAATTGCTGCCTTTGCTCTTGAAAGGATATCATCAGGTGGGTGTTTTGGTGTCATACTCTGAAAACCAGAGCAGAAATGGTGAAATATTCCCATGATATGCATGGTCCCTGCACCAAAGCACCGTGACTCAGCCTAAGGAGATCTGCAGCTTATTTTTTTGTACTGCCAGCAGATTGTGGAAGCACAGTATAAAAACCATCCTTATGGAGAGATCTGCGTATTTTAGGCTTAGTCTTAGTGTCTCAAGTAGCTGGGGTTTTTGCTTGGGCCTAATCCATACGGTCTTATGGCCTTACTCCTAGTCTGAAGACGAATGTGCTAGAAACTATAAAGCAAAAAAATGTCCTGCAGCCTAGCCTTGCTTTGCCTGTCCTTGCCTGCTCTTGCCTTGCCTTATTTCCTTCTCATCCTGTTCTCTGTCCCATCCTCCCTCACTAACCCCTCGTCTGGCTGCATGTCTCTACTTTCCTTTTCTCTCACTCTCCTGCTTCCTGCCTCTTTTCCTGCAATTCCTCCATCTCACTCCTGAAGCCCAACACTACTTTTTATTCTTCCTTCCCTTTCTCCTGCTCCCTTCGCTTTCTCCCTCTGTCCCATATCTTTCTTCCCGACTTGTCTTTTCAAGACTTTGGGCCAAATTGGCCCCAAGTCTGGGCATGGTTTGACCAATTTTCAGAGGCCTGGCTGGTGACAGCAGGGACAGCAGGCAGTGACAGGCCCGGGGCTGACAGGCTCCCCATCCCCTAGGGGGCGCCTGGCTGCCACACCCAGCTGACATAGAACCTTTGTCACAATGCCCACTACCCTGGCGAGTATGTGGTGACTCTGCAGGTGACAGGGACACTGCAGGACTTGGTGTCAGCTCAGCAATTTCTCACTTCCCCAAAGAAGCGGAATTCTGCAAATTGCTGCCTTTGCTCTTGAAAGGATATCATCAGGTGGGTGTTTTGGTGTCATACTCTGAAAACCAGAGCAGAAATGGTGAAATATTCCCATGATATGCATGGTCCCTGCACCAAAGCACCGTGACTCAGCCTAAGGAGATCTGCAGCTTATTTTTCTGTACTGCCAGCAGATTGTGGAAGCACAGTATAAAAACCATCCTGATGGAGAGATCTGCGTATTTTAGGCTTAGTCTTAGTGTCTCAAGTAGCTGGGGTTTTTGCTTGGGCCTAATCCATACGGTCTTATGGCCTTACTCCTAGTCTGAAGACGAATGTGCTAGAAACTATAAAGCGAAAAAATGTCCTGCAGCCTAGCCTTGCTTTGCCTGTCCTTGCCTGTCCTTGCCTTGCCTTATTTCCTTCTCATCCTGTTCTCTGTCCCATCCTCCCTCACTAACCCCTCGTCTGGCTGCATGTCTCTACTTTCCTTTTCTCTCACTCTCCTGCTTCCTGCCTCTTTTCCTGCAATTCCTCCATCTCACTCCTGAAGCCCAACACTACTTTTTATTCTTCCTTCCCTTTCTCCTGCTCCCTTCGCTTTCTCCCTCTGTCCCATATCTTTCTTCCCGACTTGTCTTTTCAAGACTTTGGGCCAAATTGGCCCCAAGTCTGGGCATGGTTTGACCAATTTTCAGAGGCCTGGCTGGTGACAGCAGGGACAGCAGGCAGTGACAGGCCCGGGGCTGACAGGCTTCCCATCCCCTAGGGGGCGCCTGGCTGCCACACCCAGCTGACATAGAACCTTTGTCACAATGCCCGCTACCGTGGCGAGTATGTGGTGACTCTGCAGGTGACAGGGACACTGCAGGACTTGGTGTCAGCTCAGCAATTTCTCACTTCCCCAAAGAAGCGGAATTCTGCAAATTGCTGCCTTTGCTCTTGAAAGGATATCATCAGGTGGGTGTTTTGGTGTCATACTCTGAAAACCAGAGCAGAAATGGTGAACTATTCCCATGATATGCATGGTCCCTGCACCAAAGCACCATGACTCAGCCTAAGGAGATCTGCAGCTTATTTTTTTGTACTGCCAGCAGATTGTGGAAGCACAGTGTAAAAACAATCCTTATGGAGTACTCTGCGTATTTCAGGCTTAGTCTTAGTGTCTCAAGTAGCTGTGGTTTTTGCTTGGGCCTAATCCATACGGTCTTATGGCCTTACTCCTAGTCTGAAGACGAATGTGCTAGAAACTATAAAGCGAAAAAATGTCCTGCGGCTTAGCCTTGCTTTGCCTGACCTTGCCTGTCCTTGCCTTGCCTTATTTCCTTCTCATCCTGTTCTCTATCCCATCCTCTCTCACTAACCCCTCGTCTGGCTCCATGTCTCGTCTTTCCTTTTCTATCACTCTCCTGCTTCCTGCCTCTTTTCCTGCAATTCCTCCATCTCACTCCTGTAGCCCAACACTACTTTTTATTCTTCATTCCCTTTCTCCTGCTCCCTTCGCTTTCTCCCTCTGTCCCATATCTTTCTTCCCGACTTGTCTTTTCAAGACTTTGGGCAAAATTGGCCCCAAGTCTGGGCATGGTTTGACCAATTTTCAGAGGCCTGGCTGGTGACAGCAGGGACAGCAGGCAGTGACAGGCCCGGGGCTGACAGGCTCCCCATCCCCTAGGGGGCGCCTGGCTGCCACACCCAGCTGACATAGAACCTTTGTCACAATGCCCGCTACCGTGGCGAGTATGTGGTGACTCTGCAGGTGACAGGGACACTGCAGGACTTGGTGTCAGCTCAGCAATTTCTCACTTCCCCAAAGAAGCGGAATTCTGCAAATTGCTGCCTTTGCTCTTGAAAGGATATCATCAGGTGGGTGTTTTGGTGTCATACTCTGAAAACCAGAGCAGAAATGGTGAAATATTCCCATGATATGCATGGTCCCTGCACCAAAGCACCATGACTCAGCCTAAGGAGATCTGCAGCTTATTTTTTTGTACTGCCAGCAGATTGTGGAAGCACAGTGTAAAAACAATCCTTATGGAGTACTCTGCGTATTTCAGGCTTAGTCTTAGTGTCTCAAGTAGCTGTGGTTTTTGCTTGGGCCTAATCCATACGGTCTTATGGCCTTACTCCTAGTCTGAAAACGAATGTGCTAGAAACTATAAAGCGAAAAAATGTCCTGCGGCTTAGCCTTGCTTTGCCTGACCTTGCCTGTCCTTGCCTTGCCTTATTTCCTTCTCATCCTGTTCTCTGTCCCATCCTCTCTCACTAACCCCTCGTCTGGCTCCATGTCTCGTCTTTCCTTTTCTCTCACTCTCCTGCTTCCTGCCTCTTTTCCTGCAATTCCTCCATCTACTCCTGAAGCCCAACACTACTTTTTATTCTTCCTTCCCTTTCTCCTGCTCCCTTCGCTTTCTCCCTCTGTCCCATATCTTTCTTCCCGACTTGTCTTTTCAAGACTTTGGGCCAAACTCGCCCCAAGTCTGAGCATGGTTTGACCAATTTTCAGAGGCCTGGCTGGTGACAGCAGGGATAGCAGGCAGTGACAGGCCCGGGGCTGACAGGCTCCCCATCCCCTAGGGGGCGCCTGGCTGCCACACCCAGCTGACATAGAACCTTTGTCACAATGCCCGCTACCGTGGCGAGTATGTGGTGACTCTGCAGGTGACAGGGACACTGCAGGACTTGGTGCCAGCTCAGCAATTTCTCACTTCCCCAAAGAAGCGGAATTCTGCAAATTGCTGCCTTTGCTCTTGAAAGGATATCATCAGGTGGGTGTTTTGGTGTCATACTCTGAAAACCAGAGCAGAAATGGTGAAATATTCCCATGATATGCATGGTCCCTGCACCAAAGCACCGTGACTCAGCCTAAGGAGATCTGCAGCTTATTTTTTTGTACTGCCAGCAGATTGTGGAAGCACAGTATAAAAACCATCCTTACGTAGAGATCTGCGTATTTTAGGCTTAGTCTTAGTGTGTCAAGTAGCTGGGGTTTTTGCTTGGGCCTAATCCATACGGTCTTATGGCCTTACTCCTAGTCTGAAGACGAATGTGCTAGAAACTATAAAGCAAAAAAATGTCCTGCAGCCTAGCCTTGCTTTGCCTGTCCTTGCCTGCCCTTGCCTTGCCTTATTTCCTTCTCATCCTGTTCTCTGTCCCATCCTCCCTCACTAACCCCTCGTCTGGCTGCATGTCTCTACTTTCCTTTTCTCTCACTCTCCTGCTTCCTGCCTCTTTTCCTGCAATTCCTCCATCTCACTCCTGAAGCCCAACACTACTTTTTATTCTTCCTTCCCTTTCTCCTGCTCCCTTCGCTTTCTCCCTCTGTCCCATATCTTTCTTCCCGACTTGTCTTTTCAAGACTTTGGGCCAAATTGGCCCCAAGTCTGGGCATGGTTTGACCAATTTTCAGAGGCCTGGCTGGTGACAGCAGGGACAGCAGGCAGTGACAGGCCCGGGGCTGACAGGCTCCCCATCCCCTAGGGGGCGCCTGGCTGCCACACCCAGCTGACATAGAACCTTTGTCACAATGCCCACTACCCTGGCGAGTATGTGGTGACTCTGCAGGTGACAGGGACACTGCAGGACTTGGTGGCAGCTCAGCAATTTCTCACTTCCCCAAAGAAGCGGAATTCTGCAAATTGCTGCCTTTGCTCTTGAAAGGATATCATCAGGTGGGTGTTTTGGTGTCATACTCTGAAAACCAGAGCAGAAATGGTGAAATATTCCCATGATATGCATGGTCCCTGCACCAAAGCACCGTGACTCAGCCTAAGGAGATCTGCAGCTTATTTTTCTGTACTGCCAGCAGATTGTGGAAGCACAGTATAAAAACCATCCTGATGGAGAGATCTGCGTATTTTAGGCTTAGTCTTAGTGTCTCAAGTAGCTGGGGTTTTTGCTTGGGCCTAATCCATACGGTCTTATGGCCTTACTCCTAGTCTGAAGACGAATGTGCTAGAAACTATAAAGCGAAAAAATGTCCTGCAGCCTAGCCTTGCTTTGCCTGTCCTTGCCTGTCCTTGCCTTGCCTTATTTCCTTCTCATCCTGTTCTCTGTCCCATCCTCCCTCACTAACCCCTCGTCTGGCTGCATGTCTCTACTTTCCTTTTCTCTCACTCTCCTGCTTCCTGCCTCTTTTCCTGCAATTCCTCCATCTCACTCCTGAAGCCCAACACTACTTTTTATTCTTCCTTCCCTTTCTCCTGCTCCCTTCGCTTTCTCCCTCTGTCCCATATCTTTCTTCCCGACTTGTCTTTTCAAGACTTTGGGCCAAATTGGCCCCAAGTCTGGGCATGGTTTGACCAATTTTCAGAGGCCTGGCTGGTGACAGCAGGGACAGCAGGCAGTGACAGGCCCGGGGCTGACAGGCTCCCCATCCCCTAGGGGGCGCCTGGCTGCCACACCCAGCTGACATAGAACCTTTGTCACAATGCCCGGTACCGTGGCGAGTATGTGGTGACTCTGCAGGTGACAGGGACACTGCAGGACTTGGTGTCAGCTCAGCAATTTCTCACTTCCCCAAAGAAGCGGAATTCTGCAAATTGCTGCCTTTGCTCTTGTAAGGATATCATCAGGTGGGTGTTTTGGTGTCATACTCTGAAAACCAGAGCAGAAATGGTGAAATATTCCCATGATATGCATGGTCCCTGCACCAAAGCACCGTGACTCAGCCTAAGGAGATCTGCAGCTTATTTTTTTGTACTGCCAGCAGATTGTGGAAGCACAGTATAAAAACCATCCTTATGGAGAGATCTGCGTATTTTAGGCTTAGTCTTAGTGTCTCAAGTAGCTGGGGTTTTTGCTTGGGCCTAATCCATACGGTCTTATGGCCTTACTCCTAGTCTGAAGACGAATGTGCTAGAAACTATAAAGCGAAAAAATGTCCTGCAGCCTAGCCTTGCTTTGCCTGTCCTTGCCTGTCCTTGCCTTGCCTTATTTCCTTCTCATCCTGTTCTCTGTCCCATCCTCCCTCACTAACCCCTCGTCTGGCTGCATGTCTCTACTTTCCTTTTCTCTCACTCTCCTGCTTCCTGCCTCTTTTCCTGCAATTCCTCCATCTCACTCCTGAAGCCCAACACTACTTTTTATTCTTCCTTCCCTTTCTCCTGCTCCCTTCGCTTTCTCCCTCTGTCCCATATCTTTCTTCCCGACTTGTCTTTTCAAGACTTTGGGGCAAATTGGCCCCAAGTCTGGGCATGGTTTGACCAATTTTCAGAGGCCTGGCTGGTGACAGCAGGGACAGCAGGCAGTGACAGGCCCGGGGCTGACAGGCTCCCCATCCCCTAGGGGGCGCCTGGCTGCCACACCCAGCTGACATAGAACCTTTGTCACAATGCCCGGTACCGTGGCGAGTATGTGGTGACTCTGCAGGTGACAGGGACACTGCAGGACTTGGTGTCAGCTCAGCAATTTCTCACTTCCCCAAAGAAGCGGAATTCTGCAAATTGCTGCCTTTGCTCTTGAAAGGATATCATCAGGTGGGTGTTTTGGTGTCATACTCTGAAAACCAGAGCAGAAATGGTGAACTATTCCCATGATATGCATGGTCCCTGCACCAAAGCACCATGACTCAGCCTAAGGAGATCTGCAGCTTATTTTTTTTTACTGCCAGCAGATTGTGGAAGCACAGTATAAAAACCATCCTTATGGAGAGATCTGCGTATTTTAGGCTTAGTCTTAGTGTCTCAAGTAGCTGGGGTTTTTGCTTGGGCCTAATCCATACGGTCTTATGGCCTTACTCCTAGTCTGAAAACGAATGTGCTAGAAACTATAAAGCGAAAAAATGTCCTGCAGCCTAGCCTTGCTTTGCCTGTCCTTGCCTGTCCTTGCCTTGCCTTATTTCCTTCTCATCCTGTTCTCTGTCCCATCCTCCCTCACTAACCCCTCGTCTGGCTGCATGTCTCTACTTTCCTTTTCTCTCACTCTCCTGCTTCCTGCCTCTTTTCCTGCAATTCCTCCATCTCACTCCTGAAGCCCAACACTACTTTTTATTCTTCCTTCCCTTTCTCCTGCTCCCTTCGCTTTCTCCCTCTGTCCCATATCTTTCTTCCCGACTTGTCTTTTCAAGACTTTGGGGCAAATTGGCCCCAAGTCTGGGCATGGTTTGACCAATTTTCAGAGGCCTGGCTGGTGACAGCAGGGACAGCAGGCAGTGACAGGCCCGGGGCTGACAGGCTCCCCATCCCCTAGGGGGCACCTGGCTGCCACACCCAGCTGACATAGAACCTTTGTCACAATGCCCGCTACCGTGGCGAGTATGTGGTGACTCTGCAGGTGACAGGGACACTGCAGGACTTGGTGGCAGCTCAGCAATTTCTCACTTCCCCAAAGAAGCGGAATTCTGCAAATTGCTGCCTTTGCTCTTGAAAGGATATCATCAGATGGGTGTTTTGGTGTCATACTCTGAAAACCAGAGCAGAAATGGTGAAATATTCCCATGATATGCATGGTCCCTGCACCAAAGCACCGTGACTCAGCCTAAGGAGATCTGCAGCTTATTTTTTTGTACTGCCAGCAGATTGTGGAAGCACAGTATAAAAACCATCCTTATGGAGAGATCTGCGTATTTTAGGCTTAGTCTTAGTGTCTCAAGTAGCTGGGGTTTTTGCTTGGGCCTAATCCATACGGTCTTATGGCCTTACTCCTAGTCTGAAGACGAATGTGCTAGAAACTATAAAGCGAAAAAATGTCCTGCAGCCTAGCCTTGCTTTGCCTGTCCTTGCCTGTCCTTGCCTTGCCTTATTTCCTTCTCATCCTGTTCTCTGTCCCATCCTCCCTCACTAACCCCTCGTCTGGCTGCATGTCTCTACTTTCCTTTTCTCTCACTCTCCTGCTTCCTGCCTCTTTTCCTGCAATTCCTCCATCTCACTCCTGAAGCCCAACACTACTTTTTATTCTTCCTTCCCTTTCTCCTGCTCCCTTCGCTTTCTCCCTCTGTCCCATATCTTTCTTCCCGACTTGTCTTTTCAAGACTTTGGGCCAAATTGGCCCCAAGTCTGGGCATGGTTTGACCAATATTCAGAGGCCTGGCTGGTGACTGCAGGGACAGCAGGCAGTGACAGGCCCGGGGCTGACAGGCTCTCCATCCCCTAGGGGGCGCCTGGCTGCCACACCCAGCTGACATAGAACCTTTGTCACAATGCCCGCTACCGTGGCGAGTATGTGGTGACTCTGCAGGTGACAGGGACACTGCAGGACTTGGTGGCAGCTCAGCAATTTCTCACTTCCCCAAAGAAGCGGAATTCTGCAAATTGCTGCCTTTGCTCTTGAAAGGATATCATCAGGTGGGTGTTTTGGTGTCATACTCTGAAAACCAGAGCAGAAATGGTGAACTATTCCCATGATATGCATGGTCCCTGCACCAAAGCACCGTGACTCAGCCTAAGGAGATCTGCAGCTTATGTTTTTGTACTGCCAGCAGATTGTGGAAGCACAGTATAAAAACCATCCTTATGGAGAGATCTGCGTATTTTAGGCTTAGTCTTAGTGTCTCAAGTAGCTGGGGTTTTTGCTTGGGCCTAATCCATACGGTCTTATGGCCTTACTCCTAGTCTGAAGACGAATGTGCTAGAAACTATAAAGCGAAAAAATGTCCTGCAGCCTAGCCTTGCTTTGCCTGTCCTTGCCTGTCCTTGCCTTGCCTTATTTCCTTCTCATCCTGTTCTCTGTCCCATCCTCCCTCACTAACCCCTCGTCTGGCGGCATGTCTCTACTTTCCTTTTCTCTCACTCTCCTGCTTCCTGCCTCTTTTCCTGCAATTCCTCCATCTCACTCCTGAAGCCCAACACTACTTTTTATTCTTCCTTCCCTTTCTCCTGCTCCCTTCGCTTTCTCCCTCTGTCCCATATCTTTCTTCCCGACTTGTCTTTTCAAGACTTTGGGCCAAATTGGCCCCAAGTCTGGGCATGGTTTGACCAATATTCAGAGGCCTGGCTGGTGACTGCAGGGACAGCAGGCAGTGACAGGCCCGGGGCTGACAGGCTCCCCATCCCCTAGGGGGCGCCTGGCTGCCACACCCAGCTGACATAGAACCTTTGTCACAATGCCCGCTACCGTGGCGAGTATGTGGTGACTCTGCAGGTGACAGGGACACTTCAGGACTTGGTGGCAGCTCAGCAATTTCTCACTTCCCCAAAGAAGCGGAATTCTGCAAATTGCTGCCTTTGCTCTTGAAAGGATATCATCAGGTGGGTGTTTTGGTGTCATACTCTGAAAACCAGAGCAGAAATGGTGAAATATTCCCATGATATGCATGGTCCCTGCACCAAAGCACCGTGACTCAGCCTAAGGAGATCTGCAGCTTATTTTTTTGTACTGCCAGCAGATTGTGGAAGCACAGTATAAAAACCATCCTTATGGAGAGATCTCCGTATTTTAGGCTTAGTCTTAGTGTCTCAAGTAGCTGGGGTTTTTGCTTGGGCCTAATCCATACGGTCTTATGGCCTTACTCCTAGTCTGAAGACGAATGTGCTAGAAACTATAAAGCGAAAAAATGTCCTGCAGCCTAGCCTTGCTTTGCCTGTCCTTGCCTGTCCTTGCCTTGCCTTATTTCCTTCTCATCCTGTTCTCTGTCCCATCCTCCCTCACTAACCCCTCGTCTGGCTGCATGTCTCTACTTTCCTTTTCTCTCACTCTCCTGCTTCCTGCCTCTTTTCCTGCAATTCCTCCATCTCACTCCTGAAGCCCAACACTACTTTTTATTCTTCCTTCCCTTTCTCCTGCTCCCTTCGCTTTCTCCCTCTGTCCCATATCTTTCTTCCCGACTTGTCTTTTCAAGACTTTGGGCCAAATTGGCCCCAAGTCTGGGCATGGTTTGACCAATTTTCAGAGGCCTGGCTGGTGACAGCAGGGACAGCAGGCAGTGACAGGCCCGGGGCTGACAGGCTCCCCATCCCCTAGGGGGCGCCTGGCTGCCACACCCAGCTGACATAGAACCTTTGTCACAATGCCCGCTACCGTGGCGAGTATGTGGTGACTCTGCAGGTGACAGGGACACTGCAGGACTTGGTGGCAGCTCAGCAATTTCTCACTTCCCCAAAGAAGCGGAATTCTGCAAATTGCTGCCTTTGCTCTTGAAAGGATATCATCAGGTGGGTGTTTTGGTGTCATACTCTGAAAACCAGAGCAGAAATGGTGAAATATTCCCATGATATGCATGGTCCCTGCACCAAAGCACCATGACTCAGCCTAAGGAGATCTGCAGCTTATTTTTTTGTACTGCCAGCAGATTGTGGAAGCACAGTATAAAAACCATCCTGATGGAGAGATCTGCGTATTTCAGGCTTAGTCTTAGTGTGTCAAGTAGCTGTGGTTTTTGCTTGGGCCTAATCCATACGGTCTTATGGCCTTACTCCTAGTCTGAAGACGAATGTGCTAGAAACTATAAAGCGAAAAAATGTCCTGCGGCTTAGCCTTGCTTTGCCTGACCTTGCCTGTCCTTGCCTTGCCTTATTTCCTTCTCATCCTGTTCTCTGTCCCATCCTCTCTCACTAACCCCTCGTCTGGCTCCATGTCTCTACTTTCCTTTTCTCTCACTCTCCTGCTTCCTGCCTCTTTTCCTGCAATTCCTCCATCTCACTCCTGCAGCCCAACACTACTTTTTATTCTTCCTTCCCTTTCTCCTGCTCCCTTCGCTTTCTCCCTCTGTCCCATATCTTTCTTCCCGACTTGTCTTTTCAAGACTTTGGGCCAAATTCGCCCCAAGTCTGAGCATGGTTTGACCAATTTTCAGAGGCCTGGCTGGTGACAGCAGGGACAGCAGGCAGTGACAGGCCCGGGGCTGACAGGCTCCCCATCCCCTAGGGGGCGCCTGGCTGCCACACCCAGCTGACATAGAACCTTTGTCACAATGCCCGCTACCGTGGCGTGTATGTGGTGACTCTGCAGGTGACAGGGACACTGCAGGACTTGGTGCCAGCTCAGCAATTTCTCACTTCCCCAAAGAAGCGGAATTCTGCAAATTGCTGCCTTTGCTCTTGAAAGGATATCATCAGGTGGGTGTTTTGGTGTCATACTCTGAAAACCAGAGCAGAAATGGTGAAATATTCCCATGATATGCATGGTCCCTGCACCAAAGCACCGTGACTCAGCCTAAGGAGATCTGCAGCTTATTTTTTTGTACTGCCAGCAGATTGTGGAAGCACAGTATAAAAACCATCCTTATGGAGAGATCTGCGTATTTTAGGCTTAGTCTTAGTGTCTCAAGTAGCTGGGGTTTTTGCTTGGGCCTAATCCATACGGTCTTATGGCCTTACTCCTAGTCTGAAGACGAATGTGCTAGAAACTATAAAGCGAAAATATGTCCTGCTGCTTAGCCTTGCTTTGCCTGTCCTTGCCTGTCCTTGCCTTGCCTTATTTCCTTCTCATCCTGTTCTCTGTCCCATCCTCCCTCACTAACCCCTCGTCTGGCTGCATGTCTCTACTTTCCTTTTCTCTCACTCTCCTGCTTCCTGCCTCTTTTCCTGCAATTCCTCCATCTCACTCCTGAAGCCCAACACTACTTTTTATTCTTCCTTCCCTTTCTCCTGCTCCCTTCGCTTTCTCCCTCTGTCCCATATCTTTCTTCCCGACTTGTCTTTTCAAGACTTTGGGCCAAATTGGCCCCAAGTCTGGGCATGGTTTGACCAATATTCAGAGGCCTGGCTGGTGACTGCAGGGACAGCAGGCAGTGACAGGCCCGGGGCTGACAGGCTCCCCATCCCCTAGGGGGCGCCTGGCTGCCACACCCAGCTGACATAGAACCTTTGTCACAATGCCCGCTACCGTGGCGAGTATGTGGTGACTCTGCAGGTGACAGGGACACTGCAGGACTTGGTGCCAGCTCAGCAATTTCTCACTTCCCCAAAGAAGCGGAATTCTGCAAATTGCTGCCTTTGCTCTTGAAAGGATATCATCAGGTGGGTGTTTTGGTGTCATACTCTGAAAACCAGAGCAGAAATGGTGAAATATTCCCATGATATGCATGGTCCCTGCACCAAAGCACCGTGACTCAGCCTAAGGAGATCTGCAGCTTATTTTTTTGTACTGCCAGCAGATTGTGGAAGCACAGTATAAAAACCATCCTTATGGAGAGATCTGCGTATTTTAGGCTTAGTCTTAGTGTGTCAAGTAGCTGGGGTTTTTGCTTGGGCCTAATCCATACGGTCTTATGGCCTTACTCCTAGTCTGAAGACGAATGTGCTAGAAACTATAAAGCGAAAAAATGTCCTGCAGCCTAGCCTTGCTTTGCCTGTCCTTGCCTGTCCTTGCCTTGCCTTATTTCCTTCTCATCCTGTTCTCTGTCCCATCCTCCCTCACTAACCCCTCGTCTGGCTGCATGTCTCTACTTTCCTTTTCTCTCACTCTCCTGCTTCCTGCCTCTTTTCCTGCAATTCCTCCATCTCACTCCTGAAGCCCAACACTACTTTTTATTCTTCCTTCCCTTTCTCCTGCTCCCTTCGCTTTCTCCCTCTGTCCCATATATTTCTTCCCGACTTGTCTTTTCAAGACTTTGGGCCAAATTGGCCCCAAGTCTGGGCATGGTTTGACCAATATTCAGAGGCCTGGCTGGTGACTGCAGGGACAGCAGGCAGTGACAGGCCCGGGGCTGACAGGCTCCCCATCCCCTAGGGGGCGCCTGGCTGCCACACCCAGCTGACATAGAACCTTTGTCACAATGCCCGCTACCGTGGCGAGTATGTGGTGACTCTGCAGGTGACAGGGACACTGCAGGACTTGGTGCCAGCTCAGCAATTTCTCACTTCCCCAAAGAAGCGGAATTCTGCAAATTGCTGCCTTTGCTCTTGAAAGGATATCATCAGGTGGGTGTTTTGGTGTCATACTCTGAAAACCAGAGCAGAAATGGTGAAATATTCCCATGATATGCATGGTCCCTGCACCAAAGCACCGTGACTCAGCCTAAGGAGATCTGCAGCTTATTTTTTTGTACTGCCAGCAGATTGTGGAAGCACAGTATAAAAACCATCCTTATGGAGAGATCTGCGTATTTTAGGCTTAGTCTTAGTGTGTCAAGTAGCTGGGGTTTTTGCTTGGGCCTAATCCATACGGTCTTATGGCCTTACTCCTAGTCTGAAGACGAATGTGCTAGAAACTATAAAGCGAAAAAATGTCCTGCAGCCTAGCCTTGCTTTGCCTGTCCTTGCCTGTCCTTGCCTTGCCTTATTTCCTTCTCATCCTGTTCTCTGTCCCATCCTCCCTCACTAACCCCTCGTCTGGCTGCATGTCTCTACTTTCCTTTTCTCTCACTCTCCTGCTTCCTGCCTCTTTTCCTGCAATTCCTCCATCTCACTCCTGAAGCCCAACACTACTTTTTATTCTTCCTTCCCTTTCTCCTGCTCCCTTCGCTTTCTCCCTCTGTCCCATATATTTCTTCCCGACTTGTCTTTTCAAGACTTTGGGCCAAATTGGCCCCAAGTCTGGGCATGGTTTGACCAATATTCAGAGGCCTGGCTGGTGACTGCAGGGACAGCAGGCAGTGACAGGCCCGGGGCTGACAGGCTCCCCATCCCCTAGGGGGCGCCTGGCTGCCACACCCAGCTGACATAGAACCTTTGTCACAATGCCCGCTACCGTGGCGAGTATGTGGTGACTCTGCAGGTGACAGGGACACTGCAGGACTTGGTGGCAGCTCAGCAATTTCTCACTTCCCCAAAGAAGTGGAATTCTGCAAATTGCTGCCTTTGCTCTTGAAAGGATATCATCAGGTGGGTGTTTTGGTGTCATACTCTGAAAACCAGAGCAGAAATGGTGAAATATTCCCATGATATGCATGGTCCCTGCACCAAAGCACCGTGACTCAGCCTAAGGAGATCTGCAGCTTATTTTTTTGTACTGCCAGCAGATTGTGGAAGCACAGTATAAAAACCATCCTTACGTAGAGATCTGCGTATTTTAGGCTTAGTCTTAGTGTGTCAAGTAGCTGGGGTTTTTGCTTGGGCCTAATCCATACGGTCTTATGGCCTTACTCCTAGTCTGAAGACGAATGTGCTAGAAACTATAAAGCGAAAAAATGTCCTGCAGCCTAGCCTTGCTTTGCCTGTCCTTGCCTGTCCTTGCCTTGCCTTATTTCCTTCTCATCCTGTTCTCTGTCCCATCCTCCCTCACTAACCCCTCGTCTGGCTGCATGTCTCTACTTTCCTTTTCTCTCACTCTCCTGCTTCCTGCCTCTTTTCCTGCAATTCCTCCATCTCACTCCTGAAGCCCAACACTACTTTTTATTCTTCCTTCCCTTTCTCCTGCTCCCTTCGCTTTCTCCCTCTGTCCCATATCTTTCTTCCCGACTTGTCTTTTCAAGACTTTGGGCCAAATTGGCCCCAAGTCTGGGCATGGTTTGACCAATATTCAGAGGCCTGGCTGGTGACTGCAGGGACAGCAGGCAGTGACAGGCCCGGGGCTGACAGGCTCCCCATCCCCTAGGGGGCGCCTGGCTGCCACACCCAGCTGACATGGAACCTTTGTCACAATGCCCGCTACCGTGGCGAGTATGTGGTGACTCTGCAGGTGACAGGGACACTGCAGGACTTGGTGTCAGCTCAGCAATTTCTCACTTCCCCAAAGAAACGGAATTCTGCAAATTGCTGCCTTTGCTCTTGAAAGGATATCATCAGGTGGGTGTTTTGGTGTCATACTCTGAAAACCAGAGCAGAAATGGTGAACTATTCCCATGATATGCATGGTCCCTGCACCAAAGCACCGTGACTCAGCCTAAGGAGATCTGCAGCTTATTTTTTTGTACTGCCAGCAGATTGTTGACGCACAGTATAAAAACCATCCTTATGGAGAGATCTGCGTATTTTAGGCTTAGTCTTAGTGTCTCAAGTAGCTGGGGTTTTTGCTTGGGCCTAATCCATACGGTCTTATGGCCTTACTCCTAGTCTGAAGACGAATGTGCTAGAAACTATAAAGCGAAAAAATGTCCTGCAGCCTAGCCTTGCTTTGCCTGTCCTTGCCTGTCCTTGCCTTGCCTTATTTCCTTCTCATCCTGTTCTCTGTCCCATCCTCCCTCACTAACCCCTCGTCTGGCTGCATGTCTCTACTTTCCTTTTCTCTCACTCTCCTGCTTCCTGCCTCTTTTCCTGCAATTCCTCCATCTCACTCCTGAAGCCCAACACTACTTTTTATTCTTCCTTCCCTTTCTCCTGCTCCCTTCGCTTTCTCCCTCTGTCCCATATCTTTCTTCCCGACTTGTCTTTTCAAGACTTTGGGCCAAATTGGCCCCAAGTCTGGGCATGGTTTGACCAATTTTCAGAGGCCTGGCTGGTGACAGCAGGGACAGCAGGCAGTGACAGGCCCGGGGCTGACAGGCTCCCCATCCCCTAGGGGGCGCCTGGCTGCCACACCCAGCTGACATAGAACCTTTGTCACAATGCCCACTACCGTGGCGAGCATGTGGTGACTCTGCAGGTGACAGGGACACTGCAGGACTTGGTGGCAGGTCAGCAATTTCTCACTTCCCCAAAGAAGCGGAATTCTGCAAATTGCTGCCTTTGCTCTTGAAAGGATATCATCAGGTGGGTGTTTTGGTGTCATACTCTGAAAACCAGAGCAGAAATGGTGAAATATTCCCATGATATGCATGGTCCCTGCACCAAAGCACCGTGACTCAGCCTAAGGAGATCTGCAGCTTATTTTTTTGTACTGCCAGCAGATTGTGGAAGCACAGTATAAAAACCATCCTTACGTAGAGATCTCCGTATTTTAGGCTTAGTCT
Organism: Columba livia; assembly: GCF_036013475.1. Lineage (NCBI taxonomy): Eukaryota > Metazoa > Chordata > Aves > Columbiformes > Columbidae > Columba > Columba livia. Next base: position 29,153,944 of record NC_088610.1, on the reverse strand, counting down.
TAGTGTCTCAAGTAGCTGGGGTTTTTGCTTGGGCCTAATCCATACGGTCTTATGGCCTTACTCCTAGTCTGAAGACGAATGTGCTAGAAACTATAAAGCGAAAAAATGTCCTGCAGCCTAGCCTTGCTTTGCCTGTCCTTGCCTGTCCTTGCCTTGCCTTATTTCCTTCTCATCCTGTTCTCTGTCCCATCCTCCCTCACTAACCCCTCGTCTGGCTGCATGTCTCTACTTTCCTTTTCTCTCACTCTCCTGCTTCCTGCCTCTTTTCCTGCAATTCCTCCATCTCACTCCTGAAGCCCAACACTACTTTTTATTCTTCCTTCCCTTTCTCCTGCTCCCTTCGCTTTCTCCCTCTGTCCCATATCTTTCTTCCCGACTTGTCTTTTCAAGACTTTGGGCCAAATTGGCCCCAAGTCTGGGCATGGTTTGACCAATATTCAGAGGCCTGGCTGGTGACTGCAGGGACAGCAGGCAGTGACAGGCCCGGGGCTGACAGGCTCCCCATCCCCTAGGGGGCGCCTGGCTGCCACACCCAGCTGACATAGAACCTTTGTCACAATGCCCGCTACCGTGGCGAGTATGTGGTGACTCTGCAGGTGACAGGGACACTGCAGGACTTGGTGTCAGCTCAGCAATTTCTCACTTCCCCAAAGAAACGGAATTCTGCAAATTGCTGCCTTTGCTCTTGAAAGGATATCATCAGGTGGGTGTTTTGGTGTCATACTCTGAAAACCAGAGCAGAAATGGTGAACTATTCCCATGATATGCATGGTCCCTGCACCAAAGCACCGTGACTCAGCCTAAGGAGATCTGCAGCTTATTTTTTTGTACTGCCAGCAGATTGTGGACGCACAGTATAAAAACCATCCTTATGGAGAGATCTGCGTATTTTAGGCTTAGTCTTAGTGTGTCAAGTAGCTGGGGTTTTTGCTTGGGCATAATCCATACGGTCTTATGGCCTTACTCCTAGTCTGAAGACGAATGTGCTAGAAACTATAAAGCGAAAAAATGTCCTGCAGCCTAGCCTTGCTTTGCCTGTCCTTGCCTGTCCTTGCCTTGCCTTATTTCCTTCTCATCCTGTTCTCTGTCCCATCCTCCCTCACTAACCCCTCGTCTGGCTGCATGTCTCTACTTTCCTTTTCTCTCACTCTCCTGCTTCCTGCCTCTTTTCCTGCAATTCCTCCATCTCACTCCTGAAGCCCAACACTACTTTTTATTCTTCCTTCCCTTTCTCCTGCTCCCTTCGCTTTCTCCCTCTGTCTCATATCTTTCTTCCCGACTTGTCTTTTCAAGACTTTGGGCCAAATTGGCCCCAAGTCTGGGCATGGTTTGACCAATTTTCAGAGGCCTGGCTGGTGACAGCAGGGACAGCAGGCAGTGACAGGCCCGGGGCTGACAGGCTCCCCATCCCCTAGGGGGCGCCTGGCTGCCACACCCAGCTGACATAGAACCTTTGTCACAATGCCCACTACCGTGGCGAGCATGTGGTGACTCTGCAGGTGACAGGGACACTGCAGGACTTGGTGGCAGGTCAGCAATTTCTCACTTCCCCAAAGAAGCGGAATTCTGCAAATTGCTGCCTTTGCTCTTGAAAGGATATCATCAGGTGGGTGTTTTGGTGTCATACTCTGAAAACCAGAGCAGAAATGGTGAAATATTCCCATGATATGCATGGTCCCTGCACCAAAGCACCGTGACTCAGCCTAAGGAGATCTGCAGCTTATTTTTTTGTACTGCCAGCAGATTGTGGAAGCACAGTATAAAAACCATCCTTACGTAGAGATCTCCGTATTTTAGGCTTAGTCTTAGTGTCTCAAGTAGCTGGGGTTTTTGCTTGGGCCTAATCCATACGGTCTTATGGCCTTACTCCTAGTCTGAAGACGAATGTGCTAGAAACTATAAAGCGAAAAAATGTCCTGCAGCCTAGCCTTGCTTTGCCTGTCCTTGCCTGTCCTTGCCTTGCCTTATTTCCTTCTCATCCTGTTCTCTGTCCCATCCTCCCTCACTAACCCCTCGTCTGGCTGCATGTCTCTACTTTCCTTTTCTCTCACTCTCCTGCTTCCTGCCTCTTTTCCTGCAATTCCTCCATCTCACTCCTGAAGCCCAACACTACTTTTTATTCTTCCTTCCCTTTCTCCTGCTCCCTTCGCTTTCTCCCTCTGTCCCATATCTTTCTTCCCGACTTGTCTTTTCAAGACTTTGGGCCAAATTGGCCCCAAGTCTGGGCATGGTTTGACCAATATTCAGAGGCCTGGCTGGTGACTGCAGGGACAGCAGGCAGTGACAGGCCCGGGGCTGACAGGCTCCCCATCCCCTAGGGGGCGCCTGGCTGCCACACCCAGCTGACATAGAACCTTTGTCACAATGCCCGCTACCGTGGCGAGTATGTGGTGACTCTGCAGGTGACAGGGACACTGCAGGACTTGGTGTCAGCTCAGCAATTTCTCACTTCCCCAAAGAAACGGAATTCTGCAAATTGCTGCCTTTGCTCTTGAAAGGATATCATCAGGTGGGTGTTTTGGTGTCATACTCTGAAAACCAGAGCAGAAATGGTGAACTATTCCCATGATATGCATGGTCCCTGCACCAAAGCACCGTGACTCAGCCTAAGGAGATCTGCAGCTTATTTTTTTGTACTGCCAGCAGATTGTGGACGCACAGTATAAAAACCATCCTTATGGAGAGATCTGCGTATTTTAGGCTTAGTCTTAGTGTGTCAAGTAGCTGGGGTTTTTGCTTGGGCATAATCCATACGGTCTTATGGCCTTACTCCTAGTCTGAAGACGAATGTGCTAGAAACTATAAAGCGAAAAAATGTCCTGCAGCCTAGCCTTGCTTTGCCTGTCCTTGCCTGTCCTTGCCTTGCCTTATTTCCTTCTCATCCTGTTCTCTGTCCCATCCTCCCTCACTAACCCCTCGTCTGGCTGCATGTCTCGTCTTTCCTTTTCTCTCACTCTCCTGCTTCCTGCCTCTTTTCCTGCAATTCCTCCATCTCACTCCTGAAGCCCAACACTACTTTTTATTCTTCCTTCCCTTTCTCCTGCTCCCTTCGCTTTCTCCCTCTGTCCCATATATTTCTTCCCGACTTGTCTTTTCAAGACTTTGGGCCAAATTGGCCCCAAGTCTGGGCATGGTTTGACCAATTTTCAGAGGCCTGGCTGGTGACAGCAGGGACAGCAGGCAGTGACAGGCCCGGGGCTGACAGGCTCCCCATCCCCTAGGGGGCGCCTGGCTGCCACACCCAGCTGACATAGAACCTTTGTCACAATGCCCGCTACCGTGGCGAGTATGTGGTGACTCTGCAGGTGACAGGGACACTGCAGGACTTGGTGGCAGGTCAGCAATTTCTCACTTCCCCAAAGAAGCGGAATTCTGCAAATTGCTGCCTTTGCTCTTGAAAGGATATCATCAGGTGGGTGTTTTGGTGTCATACTCTGAAAACCAGAGCAGAAATGGTGAAATATTCCCATGATATGCATGGTCCCTGCACCAAAGCACCGTGACTCAGCCTAAGGAGATCTGCAGCTTATTTTTTTGTACTGCCAGCAGATTGTGGAAGCACAGTATAAAAACCATCCTTATGGAGAGATCTGCGTATTTTAGGCTTAGTCTTAGTGTGTCAAGTAGCTGGGGTTTTTGCTTGGGCCTAATCCATACGGTCTTATGGCCTTACTCCTAGTCTGAAGACGAATGTGCTAGAAACTATAAAGCGAAAAAATGTCCTGCAGCCTAGCCTTGCTTTGCCTGTCCTTGCCTGTCCTTGCCTTGCCTTATTTCCTTCTCATCCTGTTCTCTGTCCCATCCTCCCTCACTAACCCCTCGTCTGGCTGCATGTCTCTACTTTCCTTTTCTCTCACTCTCCTGCTTCCTGCCTCTTTTCCTGCAATTCCTCCATCTCACTCCTGAAGCCCAACACTACTTTTTATTCTTCCTTCCCTTTCTCCTGCTCCCTTCGCTTTCTCCCTCTGTCCCATATCTTTCTTCCCGACTTGTCTTTTCAAGACTTTGGGCCAAATTGGCCCCAAGTCTGGGCATGGTTTGACCAATATTCAGAGGCCTGGCTGGTGACTGCAGGGACAGCAGGCAGTGACAGGCCCGGGGCTGACAGGCTCCCCATCCCCTAGGGGGCGCCTGGCTGCCACACCCAGCTGACATAGAACCTTTGTCACAATGCCCGCTACCGTGGCGAGTATGTGGTGACTCTGCAGGTGACAGGGACACTGCAGGACTTGGTGGCAGCTCAGCAATTTCTCACTTCCCCAAAGAAGTGGAATTCTGCAAATTGCTGCCTTTGCTCTTGAAAGGATATCATCAGGTGGGTGTTTTGGTGTCATACTCTGAAAACCAGAGCAGAAATGGTGAAATATTCCCATGATATGCATGGTCCCTGCACCAAAGCACCGTGACTCAGCCTAAGGAGATCTGCAGCTTATTTTTTTGTACTGCCAGCAGATTGTGGAAGCACAGTATAAAAACCATCCTTACGTAGAGATCTGCGTATTTTAGGCTTAGTCTTAGTGTGTCAAGTAGCTGGGGTTTTTGCTTGGGCCTAATCCATACGGTCTTATGGCCTTACTCCTAGTCTGAAGACGAATGTGCTAGAAACTATAAAGCGAAAAAATGTCCTGCAGCCTAGCCTTGCTTTGCCTGTCCTTGCCTGTCCTTGCCTTGCCTTATTTCCTTCTCATCCTGTTCTCTGTCCCATCCTCCCTCACTAACCCCTCGTCTGGCTGCATGTCTCTACTTTCCTTTTCTCTCACTCTCCTGCTTCCTGCCTCTTTTCCTGCAATTCCTCCATCTCACTCCTGAAGCCCAACACTACTTTTTATTCTTCCTTCCCTTTCTCCTGCTCCCTTCGCTTTCTCCCTCTGTCCCATATCTTTCTTCCCGACTTGTCTTTTCAAGACTTTGGGCCAAATTGGCCCCAAGTCTGGGCATGGTTTGACCAATATTCAGAGGCCTGGCTGGTGACTGCAGGGACAGCAGGCAGTGACAGGCCCGGGGCTGACAGGCTCCCCATCCCCTAGGGGGCGCCTGGCTGCCACACCCAGCTGACATAGAACCTTTGTCACAATGCCCGCTACCGTGGCGAGTATGTGGTGACTCTGCAGGTGACAGGGACACTGCAGGACTTGGTGTCAGCTCAGCAATTTCTCACTTCCCCAAAGAAACGGAATTCTGCAAATTGCTGCCTTTGCTCTTGAAAGGATATCATCAGGTGGGTGTTTTGGTGTCATACTCTGAAAACCAGAGCAGAAATGGTGAACTATTCCCATGATATGCATGGTCCCTGCACCAAAGCACCGTGACTCAGCCTAAGGAGATCTGCAGCTTATTTTTTTGTACTGCCAGCAGATTGTGGACGCACAGTATAAAAACCATCCTTATGGAGAGATCTGCGTATTTTAGGCTTAGTCTTAGTGTGTCAAGTAGCTGGGGTTTTTGCTTGGGCATAATCCATACGGTCTTATGGCCTTACTCCTAGTCTGAAGACGAATGTGCTAGAAACTATAAAGCGAAAAAATGTCCTGCAGCCTAGCCTTGCTTTGCCTGTCCTTGCCTGTCCTTGCCTTGCCTTATTTCCTTCTCATCCTGTTCTCTGTCCCATCCTCCCTCACTAACCCCTCGTCTGGCTGCATGTCTCGTCTTTCCTTTTCTCTCACTCTCCTGCTTCCTGCCTCTTTTCCTGCAATTCCTCCATCTCACTCCTGAAGCCCAACACTACTTTTTATTCTTCCTTCCCTTTCTCCTGCTCCCTTCGCTTTCTCCCTCTGTCCCATATATTTCTTCCCGACTTGTCTTTTCAAGACTTTGGGCCAAATTGGCCCCAAGTCTGGGCATGGTTTGACCAATTTTCAGAGGCCTGGCTGGTGACAGCAGGGACAGCAGGCAGTGACAGGCCCGGGGCTGACAGGCTCCCCATCCCCTAGGGGGCGCCTGGCTGCCACACCCAGCTGACATAGAACCTTTGTCACAATGCCCGCTACCGTGGCGAGTATGTGGTGACTCTGCAGGTGACAGGGACACTGCAGGACTTGGTGGCAGGTCAGCAATTTCTCACTTCCCCAAAGAAGCGGAATTCTGCAAATTGCTGCCTTTGCTCTTGAAAGGATATCATCAGGTGGGTGTTTTGGTGTCATACTCTGAAAACCAGAGCAGAAATGGTGAAATATTCCCATGATATGCATGGTCCCTGCACCAAAGCACCGTGACTCAGCCTAAGGAGATCTACAGCTTATTTTTTTGTACTGCCAGCAGATTGTGGAAGCACAGTATAAAAACCATCCTTATGGAGAGATCTGCGTATTTTAGGCTTAGTCTTAGTGTGTCAAGTAGCTGGGGTTTTTGCTTGGGCCTAATCCATACGGTCTTATGGCCTTACTCCTAGTCTGAAGACGAATGTGCTAGAAACTATAAAGCGAAAAAATGTCCTGCAGCCTAGCCTTGCTTTGCCTGTCCTTGCCTGTCCTTGCCTTGCCTTATTTCCTTCTCATCCTGTTCTCTGTCCCATCCTCCCTCACTAACCCCTCGTCTGGCTGCATGTCTCTACTTTCCTTTTCTCTCACTCTCCTGCTTCCTGCCTCTTTTCCTGCAATTCCTCCATCTCACTCCTGAAGCCCAACACTACTTTTTATTCTTCCTTCCCTTTCTCCTGCTCCCTTCGCTTTCTCCCTCTGTCCCATATCTTTCTTCCCGACTTGTCTTTTCAAGACTTTGGGCCAAATTGGCCCCAAGTCTGGGCATGGTTTGACCAATATTCAGAGGCCTGGCTGGTGACTGCAGGGACAGCAGGCAGTGACAGGCCCGGGGCTGACAGGCTCCCCATCCCCTAGGGGGCGCCTGGCTGCCACACCCAGCTGACATAGAACCTTTGTCACAATGCCCGCTACCGTGGCGAGTATGTGGTGACTCTGCAGGTGACAGGGACACTGCAGGACTTGGTGGCAGCTCAGCAATTTCTCACTTCCCCAAAGAAGTGGAATTCTGCAAATTGCTGCCTTTGCTCTTGAAAGGATATCATCAGGTGGGTGTTTTGGTGTCATACTCTGAAAACCAGAGCAGAAATGGTGAAATATTCCCATGATATGCATGGTCCCTGCACCAAAGCACCGTGACTCAGCCTAAGGAGATCTGCAGCTTATTTTTTTGTACTGCCAGCAGATTGTGGAAGCACAGTATAAAAACCATCCTTACGTAGAGATCTGCGTATTTTAGGCTTAGTCTTAGTGTGTCAAGTAGCTGGGGTTTTTGCTTGGGCCTAATCCATACGGTCTTATGGCCTTACTCCTAGTCTGAAGACGAATGTGCTAGAAACTATAAAGCGAAAAAATGTCCTGCAGCCTAGCCTTGCTTTGCCTGTCCTTGCCTGTCCTTGCCTTGCCTTATTTCCTTCTCATCCTGTTCTCTGTCCCATCCTCCCTCACTAACCCCTCGTCTGGCTGCATGTCTCTACTTTCCTTTTCTCTCACTCTCCTGCTTCCTGCCTCTTTTCCTGCAATTCCTCCATCTCACTCCTGAAGCCCAACACTACTTTTTATTCTTCCTTCCCTTTCTCCTGCTCCCTTCGCTTTCTCCCTCTGTCCCATATCTTTCTTCCCGACTTGTCTTTTCAAGACTTTGGGCCAAATTGGCCCCAAGTCTGGGCATGGTTTGACCAATATTCAGAGGCCTGGCTGGTGACTGCAGGGACAGCAGGCAGTGACAGGCCCGGGGCTGACAGGCTCCCCATCCCCTAGGGGGCGCCTGGCTGCCACACCCAGCTGACATAGAACCTTTGTCACAATGCCCGCTACCGTGGCGAGTATGTGGTGACTCTGCAGGTGACAGGGACACTGCAGGACTTGGTGTCAGCTCAGCAATTTCTCACTTCCCCAAAGAAACGGAATTCTGCAAATTGCTGCCTTTGCTCTTGAAAGGATATCATCAGGTGGGTGTTTTGGTGTCATACTCTGAAAACCAGAGCAGAAATGGTGAACTATTCCCATGATATGCATGGTCCCTGCACCAAAGCACCGTGACTCAGCCTAAGGAGATCTGCAGCTTATTTTTTTGTACTGCCAGCAGATTGTGGAAGCACAGTATAAAAACCATCCTTATGGAGAGATCTGCGTATTTTAGGCTTAGTCTTAGTGTCTCAAGTAGCTGGGGTTTTTGCTTGGGCCTAATCCATACGGTCTTATGGCCTTACTCCTAGTCTGAAGACGAATGTGCTAGAAACTATAAAGCGAAAAAATGTCCTGCAGCCTAGCCTTGCTTTGCCTGTCCTTGCCTGTCCTTGCCTTGCCTTATTTCCTTCTCATCCTGTTCTCTGTCCCATCCTCCCTCACTAACCCCTCGTCTGGCTGCATGTCTCTACTTTCCTTTTCTCTCACTCTCCTGCTTCCTGCCTCTTTTCCTGCAATTCCTCCATCTCACTCCTGAAGCCCAACACTACTTTTTATTCTTCCTTCCCTTTCTCCTGCTCCCTTCGCTTTCTCCCTCTGTCCCATATCTTTCTTCCCGACTTGTCTTTTCAAGACTTTGGGCCAAATTGGCCCCAAGTCTGGGCATGGTTTGACCAATTTTCAGAGGCCTGGCTGGTGACAGCAGGGACAGCAGGCAGTGACAGGCCCGGGGCTGACAGGCTCCCCATCCCCTAGGGGGCGCCTGGCTGCCACACCCAGCTGACATAGAACCTTTGTCACAATGCCCACTACCGTGGCGAGCATGTGGTGACTCTGCAGGTGACAGGGACACTGCAGGACTTGGTGGCAGGTCAGCAATTTCTCACTTCCCCAAAGAAGCGGAATTCTGCAAATTGCTGCCTTTGCTCTTGAAAGGATATCATCAGGTGGGTGTTTTGGTGTCATACTCTGAAAACCAGAGCAGAAATGGTGAAATATTCCCATGATATGCATGGTCCCTGCACCAAAGCACCGTGACTCAGCCTAAGGAGATCTGCAGCTTATTTTTTTGTACTGCCAGCAGATTGTGGAAGCACAGTATAAAAACCATCCTTATGGAGAGATCTGCGTATTTTAGGCTTAGTCTTAGTGTGTCAAGTAGCTGGGGTTTTTGCTTGGGCCTAATCCATACGGTCTTATGGCCTTACTCCTAGTCTGAAGACGAATGTGCTAGAAACTATAAAGCGAAAAAATGTCCTGCAGCCTAGCCTTGCTTTGCCTGTCCTTGCCTGTCCTTGCCTTGCCTTATTTCCTTCTCATCCTGTTCTCTGTCCCATCCTCCCTCACTAACCCCTCGTCTGGCTGCATGTCTCTACTTTCCTTTTCTCTCACTCTCCTGCTTCCTGCCTCTTTTCCTGTAATTCCTCCATCTCACTCCTGAAGCCCAACACTACTTTTTATTCTTCCTTCCCTTTCTCCTGCTCCCTTCGCTTTCTCCCTCTGTCCCATATCTTTCTTCCCGACTTGTCTTTTCAAGACTTTGGGCCAAATTGGCCCCAAGTCTGGGCATGGTTTGACCAATTTTCAGAGGCCTGGCTGGTGACAGCAGGGACAGCAGGCAGTGACAGGCCCGGGGCTGACAGGCTCCCCATCCCCTAGGGGGCGCCTGGCTGCCACACCCAGCTGACATAGAACCTTTGTCACAATGCCCACTACCGTGGCGAGCATGTGGTGACTCTGCAGGTGACAGGGACACTGCAGGACTTGGTGGCAGGTCAGCAATTTCTCACTTCCCCAAAGAAGCGGAATTCTGCAAATTGCTGCCTTTGCTCTTGAAAGGATATCATCAGGTGGGTGTTTTGGTGTCATACTCTGAAAACCAGAGCAGAAATGGTGAAATATTCCCATGATATGCATGGTCCCTGCACCAAAGCACCGTGACTCAGCCTAAGGAGATCTGCAGCTTATTTTTTTGTACTGCCAGCAGATTGTGGAAGCACAGTATAAAAACCATCCTTATGGAGAGATCTGCGTATTTTAGGCTTAGTCTTAGTGTGTCAAGTAGCTGGGGTTTTTGCTTGGGCCTAATCCATACGGTCTTATGGCCTTACTCCTAGTCTGAAGACGAATGTGCTAGAAACTATAAAGCGAAAAAATGTCCTGCAGCCTAGCCTTGCTTTGCCTGTCCTTGCCTGTCCTTGCCTTGCCTTATTTCCTTCTCATCCTGTTCTCTGTCCCATCCTCCCTCACTAACCCCTCGTCTGGCTGCATGTCTCTACTTTCCTTTTCTCTCACTCTCCTGCTTCCTGCCTCTTTAATGGCAATTCCTCCATCTCACTCCTGAAGCCCAACACTACTTTTTATTCTTCCTTCCCTTTCTCCTGCTCCCTTCGCTTTCTCCCTCTGTCCCATATCTTTCTTCCCGACTTGTCTTTTCAAGACTTTGGGCCAAATTGGCCCCAAGTCTGGGCCTGGTTTGACCAATTTTCAGAGGCCTGGCTGGTGACAGCAGGGACAGCAGGCAGTGACAGGCCCGGGGCTGACAGGCTCCCCATCCCCTAGGGGGCGCCTGGCTGCCACACCCAGCTGACATAGAACCTTTGTCACAATGCCCACTACCGTGGCGAGTATGTGGTGACTCTGCAGGTGACAGGGACACTGCAGGACTTGGTGGCAGCTCAGCAATTTCTCACTTCCCCAAAGAAGCGGAATTGTGCAAATTGCTGCCTTTGCTCTTGAAAGGATATCATCAGGTGGGTGTTTTGGTGTCATACTCTGAAAACCAGAGCAGAAATGGTGAAATATTCCCATGATATGCATGGTCCCTGCACCAAAGCACCGTGACTCAGCCTAAGGAGATCTGCAGCTTATTTTTTTGTACTGCCAGCAGATTGTGGAAGCACAGTATAAAAACCATCCTTATGGAGAGATCTCCGTATTTTAGGCTTAGTCTTAGTGTCTCAAGTAGCTGGGGTTTTTGCTTGGGCCTAATCCATACGGTCTTATGGCCTTACTCCTAGTCTGAAGACGAATGTGCTAGAAACTATAAAGCGAAAAAATGTCCTGCAGCCTAGCCTTGCTTTGCCTGTCCTTGCCTGTCCTTGCCTTGCCTTATTTCCTTCTCATCCTGTTCTCTGTCCCATCCTCCCTCACTAACCCCTCGTCTGGCTGCATGTCTCTACTTTCCTTTTCTCTCACTCTCCTGCTTCCTGCCTCTTTTCCTGCAATTCCTCCATCTCACTCCTGAAGCCCAACACTACTTTTTATTCTTCCTTCCCTTTCTCCTGCTCCCTTCGCTTTCTCCCTCTGTCCCATATCTTTCTTCCCGACTTGTCTTTTCAAGACTTTGGGCCAAATTGGCCCCAAGTCTGGGCATGGTTTGACCAATATTCAGAGGCCTGGCTGGTGACAGCAGGGACAGCAGGCAGTGACAGGCCCGGGGCTGACAGGCTCCCCATCCCCTAGGGGGCGCCTGGCTGCCACACCCAGCTGACATAGAACCTTTGTCACAATGCCCGCTACCGTGGCGAGTATGTGGTGACTCTGCAGGTGACAGGGACACTGCAGGACTTGGTGTCAGCTCAGCAATTTCTCACTTCCCCAAAGAAGCGGAATTCTGCAAATTGCTGCCTTTGCTCTTGAAAGGATATCATCAGGTGGGTGTTTTGGTGTCATACTCTGAAAACCAGAGCAGAAATGGTGAACTATTCCCATGATATGCATGGTCCCTGCACCAAAGCACCGTGGCTCAGCCTAAGGAGATCTGCAGCTTATTTTTTTGTACTGCCAGCAGATTGTGGAAGCACAGTATAAAAACCATCCTTATGGAGAGATCTGCGTATTTTAGGCTTAGTCTTAGTGTGTCAAGTAGCTGGGGTTTTTGCTTGGGCCTAATCCATACGGTCTTATGGCCTTACTCCTAGTCTGAAGACGAATGTGCTAGAAACTATAAAGCGAAAAAATGTCCTGCAGCCTAGCCTTGCTTTGCCTGTCCTTGCCTGTCCTTGCCTTGCCTTATTTCCTTCTCATCCTGTTCTCTGTCCCATCCTCCCTCACTAACCCCTCGTCTGGCTGCATGTCTCTACTTTCCTTTTCTCTCACTCTCCTGTTTCCTGCCTCTTTTCCTGCAATTCCTCCATCTCACTCCTGAAGCCCAACACTACTTTTATTCTTCCTTCCCTTTCTCCTGCTCCCTTCGCTTTCTCCCTCTGTCCCATATCTTTCTTCCCGACTTGTCTTTTCAAGACTTTGGGGCAAATTGGCCCCAAGACTGGGCATGGTTTGACCAATTTTCAGAGGCCTGGCTGGTGACAGCAGGGACAGCAGGCAGTGACAGGCCCGGGGCTGACAGGCTCCCCATCCCCTAGGGGGCGCCTGGCTGCCACACCCAGCTGACATAGAACCTTTGTCACAATGCCCGCTACCGTGGCGAGTATGAGGTGACTCTGCAGGTGACAGGGACACTGCAGGACTTGGTGGCAGCTCAGCAATTTCTCAGTTCCCCAAAGAAGCGGAATTCTGCAAATTGCTGCCTTTGCTCTTGAAAGGATATCATCAGGTGGGTGTTTTGGTGTCATGCACTGAAAACCAGACCAGAAATGGTGAAATATTCCCATGATATGCATGGTCCCTGCACCAAAGCACCATGACTCAGCCTAAGGAGATCTGCAGCTTATTTTTTTGTACTGCCAGCAGATTGTGGAAGCACAGTATAAAAACCATCCTTATGGAGAGATCTGCGTATTTTAGGCTTAGTCTAAGTGTCTCAAGTAGCTGGGGTTTTTGCTTGGGCCTAATCCATACGGTCTTATGGTCTTAATCCTAGTCTGAAGACGAATGTGCTGGAAACTATAAAGCGAAAAAATGTCCTGCAGCCTAGCCTTGCTTTGCCTGTTCTTGCCTGTCCTGGTCTTGCCTTATTTCCTTCTCATCCTGTTCTCTGTCCCATCCACTCTCACTAACCCCTCGTCTGGCTGCATGTCTCTTCTTTCCTTTTCTCTCACTCTCCTGTTTCCTGCCTCTTTTCCTGCAATTCCTCCATCTCACTCCTGCATCCCAACACTACTTTTATTCTTCCTTCCCTTTCTCCTGCTCCCTTCGCTTTCTCCCTCTGTCCCATATCTTTCTTCCCAACTTGTCTTTTCAAGACTTTGGGGCAAATTGGCCCCAAGACTGGGCATGGTTTGACCAATTTTCAGAGGCCTGGCTGGTGACAGCAGGGACAGCAGGCAGTGACAGGCCCGGGGCTGGCAGGCTCCCCATCCCCTAGGGGGTGCCTGGCTGCCACACCCATCTGACAAAGAACCTTTTTCACAATGCCCGCTACCGTGGCGAGTATGAGGTGACTCTGCAGGTGACAGGGACACTGCAGGACTTGGTGGCAGCTCAGCAATTTCTCACTTCCCCAAAGAAGCGGAATTCTGCAAATTGCTGCCTTTGCTCTTGAAAGGATATCATCAGGTGGGTGTTTTGGTGTCATGCACTGAAAACCAGACCAGAAATGGTGAAATATTCCCATGATATGCATGGTCCCTGCACCAAAGCACCATGACTCAGCCTAAGGAGATCTGCAGCTTATTTTTTTGTACTGCCAGCAGATTGTGGAAGCACAGTATAAAAACCATCCTTATGGAGAGATCTGCGTATTTTAGGCTTAGTCTAAGTGTCTCAAGTAGCTGGGGTTTTTGCTTGGGCCTAATCCATACGGTCTTATGGTCTTAATCCTAGTCTGAAGACGAATGTGCTGGAAACTATAAAGCGAAAAAATGTCCTGCAGCCTAGCCTTGCTTTGCCTGTTCTTGCCTGTCCTGGTCTTGCCTTATTTCCTTCTCATCCTGTTCTCTGTCCCATCCACTCTCACTAACCCCTCGTCTGGCTGCATGTCTCTTCTTTCCTTTTCTCTCACTCTCCTGTTTCCTGCCTCTTTTCCTGCAATTCCTCCATCTCACTCCTGCATCCCAACACTACTTTTATTCTTCCTTCCCTTTCTCCTGCTCCCTTCGCTTTCTCCCTCTGTCCCATATCTTTCTTCCCAACTTGTCTTTTCAAGACTTTGGGGCAAATTGGCCCCAAGACTGGGCATGGTTTGACCAATTTTCAGAGGCCTGGCTGGTGACAGCAGGGACAGCAGGCAGTGACAGGCCCGGGGCTGGCAGGCTCCCCATCCCCTAGGGGGTGCCTTGCTGCCACACCCATCTGACAAAGAACCTTTTTCACAATGCCCGCTACCGTGGCGAGGATGTGGTGACTCTGCAGGTGACAGGGACACTGCAGGACTTGGTGGCAGCTCAGCAATTTCTCACTTCCCCAAAGAAGCGGAATTCTGCAAATTGCTGCCTTTGCTCTTGAAAGGATGTCATCAGGTGGGTGTTTTGGTGTAATACACTGAAAACCAGAGCAGAAATAGTGAAATATTCCCATGATATGCATGGTCCCTGCACCAAAGCACCATGACTCAGCCTAAGGAGATCTGCAGCTTATTTTTTTGTACTGCCAGAAGATTGTGGAAGTACAGTATAAAAACCATCCTTATGGAGAGATCTGCATATTTTAGGCTTAGTCTAAGTGTCTCAAGTAGCTGGGGTTTTTGCTTTGGCCTAATCCATACGGTCGTCTGGCTTTCCTCCTAGTCTGAAGACGAATGTGCTAGAAACTATAAAGCAAAAAAATGTCCTGCAGCCTTGCCTTGCCTTGCCTGTCCTTGTCTTGCCTTATTTCCTTCTCATCCTGTTCTCTGTCCCATCCTCTCTCACTAACCCCTCGTATGGCTGCATGTCTCTTCTTTCCTTTTCTCTCACTCTCCTGTTTCCTGCCTCTTTTCCTGCAATTCCTCCATCTCACTCCTGCAGCCCAACACTACTTTTTATTCACAGAATCACAAAATCACAGAATCGACTGGGTTAGAAAAGACCTCAGCGATCATCAAGTCCAACTCTTGGTCCAACTCTAGTCCCTTTACTAGATCATGGCACTAAGTGCCATGTCCAATCTCAGTTTAAAAACCTCTAGGGACGGCGAGTCCACTACCTCCCTGGGCAGGCCATTCCAATGCCTGACCACTCTCTCGGTACAGAATTTCTTTCTAATATCCAGTCTAAATTTCCCCTGGTAGAGTTTAAGCCCATGCCCCCTTGTCCTATTGCTAACTGCCTGGGAGAAGAGACCAATCCCCACCTGGCTATAACTTCCCTTCAGGTAGTTATAGAGAGTGATGAGGTCACCTCTAAGCCTCCTCTTCTCTAGACTAAACAACCCCAGCTCCCTCAGCCTCTCCCCATAGGGCTTGTGTTCAAGTCCCTTCACCAGTCGTGTTGCTCTTCTCTGGACCCGCTCCAGCACTTCAATGTCTTTCCTGAACTGAGAGGCCCAGAACTGAACACAATACTCCAGATGTGGCCTCACCAATGCAGAGTACAGGGGAAGGATCACTTCCCTTGTCCTGCTGACCACGCTATTTTTGATACAGGACAGGATACCGTTGGCCTTCTTGGCCACCTGGGCACACTGTTGGCTCATGTTGAGCTTCCTGTCAATTAGTACCCCCAGGTCCCTTTCTGTCTGACTGCTCTCCAGCCACTCTGTGCCCAGCCTGTAGCGCTGCAGGGGGTTGTTGTGACCAAAGTGCAGCACCCGGCACTTGGCCTTATTGAACTTCATCCCATTGGAATCAGCCCATTTTTCCAGTCTATCCAGATCCCTCTGCAGAGCCCTCCTGCCTTCCAGTAGGTCGACACTCCCTCCCAACTTGGTGTCATCAGCAAATTTGCTGATGATGGTCTCAATCCCCTCATCTAAATCATCAATAAAGATGTTAAACAGGACTGGACACAACACTGACCCCTGGGGAACACCACTAGTGACTGGCCGCCAGCTGGATGCAGCCCCGTTCACCAGCACTCTCTGGGCCCGGCCCTCCAGCCAGTTCTTAACCCAGCGTAGAGTGCACTTGTCCAAGCCATGGGCTACCAGCTTTTGCAAGAGTATATTATGGGAGACAGTGTCAAAGACCTTGCTGAAGTCCAGATAGACCACATCCATGGCTTTCCCCTCATCCACCAGCTGGGTCACCTGATCATAAAAGGAGATCAGGCTGGTCAGACAGGACCTGCCCCTCCTAAACCCATGCTGGCTGGGTCTGATCCCTTGTCCATCCTGAAGGTGCTGTGTGATTCCACTCAGGATGATCTGCTCCATAACCCTGCCAGGCACCGAGGTCAGACTGACAGGCCTGTAGTTGCCAGGGTCAGCTCTGCAGCCCTTTTTGTGGACTGGGGTAACATTGGCCAATTTTCAATCATATGGGACCTCCCCAGTGAGCCAGGACTGTTGGAAGATTATGGAGAGCGGCTTGGCAAGTTCTTCTGCTAGCTCCCTCATCACCCTAGGATGGATCCCATCTGGTCCCATAGACTTGTGAGGATCCAGATGGCTCAGTAAATCACCAACTATTTCCTCCTGGAATACAAGGGGCCTATTTGGCTTCCTATCTCTGTCAACCACCTCCAGAGATGAGTTGTCCTGAGGGCCACCTGTCTCACTGGTAAAAACTGAGGCAAAGTAGGTATTAAGTACCTCAGCTTTCTCCTCATCTTTGTTAACTATATTTCCTTCAGAGTCCAACAGAGAATGGAGGTTTTCCTTGCCCCTCCTTTTGTTATTAACATATTTGAAGAAGGACTTTTTATTATCCCTGACAGAATTGGCCAAGTTAACTTCAAATTGCACTTTTGTTTCCCTGATCTTTTTTCTGCATGATCTAGCTATTTCCATAAATCCTTCATAAGTAGCCAGCCCTTTTTTCCACAGTCGGTAAAGTCTCTTTTTATTTCTGATTTCATTCAGAATCTCCCTGTTTAGCCAAGCCGGTTGTCTTCCCCGCCGGCTAGCCTTTCGGCACACTGGTATAGCCTGTTCCTGTGCACTCAAAACCACCTGCTTGAAGCATGTCCAACCCTCCTAGGCCCCCTTGTTTTTAAGCATTGTTTCCCAGGGTATGCTCTGAACTAGACTTCTGAATAGGCAAAAATCTGCCCTCGGGAAGTCCAGAATAGAGGTTTTGTTAATGGTTCTCCCTGCATCTCTGAGTACTGAAAATTCTATTATTTCATGGTTGCTATGCCCCAGGCGGCCTCCAACCACTACATCTCCCACCAGCCCTTCTCTGTTTGTAAACAGTAGGTCTAGCGGGGTCTTGCCACTGGTGGGCTTATTTACCAGCTGATGAAGGAAATTGTCCTCTATACACTCTAGGAACTTCCTAGACTGCCTCTTCTGTGCAGTATTGACCTCCCAGCAGATATCCGGCAGGTTAAAGTCACCCACAAGAACAAGGGCCATCGATTTTGAGACATCTGCCAGCTGCTTGTAGAATAATTCATCTCCTTCATTGTCCTGGTTGCGCGGTCTATAACAGACACCCACGAGGATGTCAGCCTTGTTGGACTTCCCCCTGATTCTGGTCCACAGGAACTCAAACCTGCATACTGACCTCAAGTTTAACAGAGTCGAGTGACTCTCTAATGTATAAAGCCACCCCTCCACCTCTCCTACCCTACCTATCTTTTCTGAAGAGCTTGTAGCCACACATAGCAGCACTCCAGTCATATGAGTCATCCCACCATGTTTCTGTGATGGCAACTATGTCATAGCTTTCCTGCTACACGATGGCTTCCAGCTTCTCTTGTTAGTTGCCCATACTGCATGCATTAGTGTACATGCAAGTCAAGTGGGCTGCTGATTTCCCTCTTAATTCGGGCTTTCCATTCTTCCTTCCCTTTCTCCTGCTCCCTTCGCTTTCTCCCTCTGTCCTATATCTTTTTTCCCGACTTGTCTTTTCAAGACTTTGGGCCAAATTGGCCCCAAGTCTGGGCATGGTTTGACCAATTTTCAGAGGCCTGGCTGGTGAAAGCAGGGACAGCAGGCAGTGACAGGCTCGGGGCTGGCAGGCTCCCCATCCCCTAGGGGGCGCCTGGCTGCCACACCCATCTGACAAAGAACCTTTTTCACAATGCCCGCTACCGTGGCGAGGATGCGGTGACTCTCCAAGTGACAGGGACACTGCAGGACTTGGTGGCAGCTCAGCAATTTCTCAGTTCCCCAAAGAAGCGGAATTCTGCAAATTGCTGCCTTTGCTCTTGAAAGGATGTCATCAGGTGGGTGTTTTGGTGTAATACACTGAAAACCAGAGCAGAAATAATGAAATATTCCCATGATATGCATGGTTCCTGCACCAAAGCACCGTGACTCAGCCTAAGGAGATCTGCAGCTTATTTTTTTGTACTGCCAGCAGATTGTGGAATACAGTATAAAAACCAACCTTATGTAGAGATCTGCGTATTTTTGGCTTAGTCTAAGTGTCTCAAGTAGCTGGGGTTTTTGCTTTGGCCTAATCCATACGGTCGTCTGGCTTTCCTCCTAGTCTGAAGACGAATGTGCTAGAAACTATAAAGCAAAAAAATGTCCTGCAGCCTTGCCTTGCCTTGCCTGTCCTTGTCTTGCCTTATTTCCTTCTCATCCTGTTCTCTGTCCCACCCTCTCTCACTAACCCCTCGTCTGGCTGCATGTCTCTTCTTTCCTTTTCTCTCACTCTCCTCCTTCCTGCCTCTTTAATGGCAATTCATCCATCTCACTCCTGCAGCCCAACACTACTTTTTATTCTTCCTTTCCTTTTGTTCTGCTCCCTTCGCTTTCTCCCTCTGCCCCATATCTTTTTTCCAGACTTGTCTGTTGGAGACTTTGGGCCCCTTTGGCCCCAAGTCTGGGCATGGTTTGACCAGTTTTCAGAGGCCTGGCTGGTAACAGGAGGGACAGCAGGCAGTGACAGGCCCGGGGCTGACAGGCTCCTCCTCCTCTAGGGGGCGGCTCTCTGTCACACCCAGCTGACATCGTACTTTGTCACAATGCCCGCTACCGTGGTGAGGATGCGGTGACTCTGCAGGTGACAGGGACACTGACGGACTTGGTGTCAACTCAGCAATTTCTCACTTCCCCAAAACAGAGGTATTCTGCAAATCGCAGCCTTTCCTCTTGAAAGGAAATCAGCAAGTGGGTGTTTTGGTGTAATACACTGAAAACGAGGGCAGAAATGGTGAAATATTCCCATGATATGCCTGATCCCTGCACCAAAGCACCATGACTCAGCCTAAGGAGATCTACAGCTTATTTTTTTGTACTGCCAGCAGATTGTGGACGTACAGTATGAAAACCATCCTTATGGAGAGATCTGAGTATTTTAGGCTTAGTCTAAGTGTCTCAGGTAGCTGAGACACTTTGTGTGTCACAAATCCCTCTTGACAGTTTCTGGATTACAAACCCCGTTGGACAGCATGGGTGTCAGAAACCCCACTGAATAGCGTGTGTGTGTCACAAATCCCTTTGGAAAGCACGGGTGTGTCGCAAACACCATTGGACAGCGTGTGTGTCACAAACCCCATCGGACAGCGTGTGTTTCACAACTCCCATTGGACAGCATGTGTTTCATAAACCCCATTGGAAAGTGTCTGTGTCACAAACCCCATTGGACAGCGTGTGTGTGTCACAATCCCCATTGGACAGCGAGTGTCTTACAAACACCCCTGCACACTGTGTGTGTCACAAATTCCATTGAACAGTGTGTATGTCTCAAACACCATTGGACAGCGTGCGTGTGTCACAAACCCCAATGGAAAGTGTGTGTGTCACAAACCCCAGTCGACAGCGTGTGTCACAAACCCCCCGGACAGCGTGTGTGTCACAATCCTTATTGGACAGCATGTGTGCCTCAAGCCCCATGGGACAGTGTGTGTGTCACAAACCCCATTGGACAGCTTGTGTGTGTCACAAACCCTAATGGACAGCATGTGTGTCACAAACCGCATTGGACAGTTTGTGTGTCACAAATGCCTTTGGACAGCATGTGTGTCTGAAACCCCATTGGACAGTGTGTTTGTCAAAAACCCATTGAACAACCTTTTTGTCTCAAACCCCATTGGACAGCATGTGTATTACAAATGACATTGGACAGCGTGTGTGTCACAAAACCCATGGACAGCGTGTGTGTCACAAACCCCATTGGACAGCCTTTGTGTGTCACCAACCCCGTTGGACAGTGTCTGTGCCAGAAACCCCATTGGACAGTGTGGATGTCACAAACCCCATTGGACCATGTGTGTGTCATCAACAGGATTGGACAGCCTGTGTGTCACAATCCACATTGGACAGTGTGTGTGTCACAAAACACCTTGGACAGCGTGTGTGTCACAAACCCCATTGGAATGTGTGTGTTTCACAATCCCAATTGAATAGTGTGTGTGTCTCACAAAACCCATTGGAGAGTGTGTGTGCCATAAACCCCATTGGACAGCATGTTTTTGTCACAATCCACATTGGACAGCGTGTGTGTCACAAAAGGCATGGGGCAGCGTGTGTGTCACAAACCCCAGGGGACACTGTGTGTGTCACAAACCCCATTGTATAGTATGTGTGTCACAAACCCCATTGGACAGTGTGTGTGTCACAAACCCCACTGGATAGTGTGTCTGTGTCACAAACACCATTGGACAGCGAGTGTATTTCACACACCCCATTAGACAGTGTGTGTGCCACAAACCCCATTGGACAGCATGTGTGTTTTACAAGAACCATTGGACAACGAGTGTGTGTCACAAACCCCCTTAGACTGTGTGTGTTTCACAAAACCCATGGCAGAGTGTGGCAGAGTGTGTATCATAAAACTCATTGGAAAGTGTCTGTGACACAAACCCCATTGGACAGTGTGTGTGTGCCATAAACCCTATTGGACAGCGTGCATGTCACAATCCCCATTGGACAGCGTGTGTGTCTCAAACCCACCTGGACAGTGTGTGTGTCACAAACCCCCCTGGACAGTGTCTGTGTCACAAACAGCATTTCACAGCGTGTGTGTCTACAAACGCCATTGGACAGCGATTGTGTGTCACAACCCCATTAGATTGTGTGTGTGTCACTAAACCCATTATACAGCGTTTGTGTCACAAATCCCATTGGACAGCGTGTGTGTCACAAACCCCATTTGACAGCGTGTGTGTCACAAACACAATTGGACAGCGAGTGTGTGTCACAAAACCCATTAAACAGTGTGTGTGTCACAAAAGGCTTTGGACAGCATGTGTGTCACAAAACCCATTGGAATGTGTGTGTCACAAACCCCATTGTACAGCGCGTGTGTGTCACAAACCCTATTGGAAAGCTTGTGTGTCAGAAACCCCATTGGATAGAGTATGTGTGGCATAAACCCCATTGGACAGCATGTGTGTGTCACAAACCCATTTGCACAGTGTGTGTGCCATAAACCCCTTTGGACAGCGTGTGTGAGTCACAATCCCTATTGAACAGCCTGTGTGTCACAATCCCCATTTGACAGCCTCTGTGTCTCAAACACCATTGAACAGCGTGTGTGTCTCAAACCCCCCTGGACAGTGTGTGTGTCACAAACACCCCTTGACAGTTTCTGTGTCACAAACGCCATTGCACAACGTGTGTGTCGCAATCCCCTTTGGACACCGTGTGTGTGTCGAGGGTTAAGATTGCGGGGTGACAATAAAACCCCGGCAGATGTATTGTTAACCCCCTCTCCCCGCCCCCACTTTCCTCTCCCTCTCCCCGCTTTCCACTAAGGAGAGGCAATTGGGAGGAAAAGAAGGACAGAGTGAAGAGAGTTGGAAAAAATTAAAGATGTTTTACTAATGCTACTAATAAGAATAGAGAAAATAATACAAAATATACAAAACCAATCTTGAAAGTCTCAGCAACTGCAGAGCCGGCAACCAAAGTCCTGGATTAGACTCTGCAGCCAACCGGAGCTGGATTCAGTCTCTCACTAGGCCTCAGTTCGCAGGGACGACTAGCAAGGTCCTCTTCTAATGTCGGCCATGAGCAGAAGGGAAAAAGGCAAAAGGGGAAAAACGAACGAGATCCTTGTGATCTCCCACTTTTATATGAAGTATTCAAGTGAATGGAATGTTATACACAGTTGGTCAGTTTCTTGGTCTCTTTCTTCTCGTCGCCCCTCTCGCGAGATGTCCATCCGTGCTTATCAATAAGTTTGCATTCCATTGCTAGGTTTACCAAAACATGTGTCTGGTTCTCCAGGAAAATGCAGTTAATATGAAGGCTTTAGCTGACAGGCAAATTCACTGAAAGAGATACTTGTTTTTAACTAAACCAGGACATTCCACCCCTTATAATATGCCATTCACTGAATGCTTAAACCTTATCAATACAATCTATCAATATAATCTAATTAATCACTACAACTATATATCTATATATACATATGTACATATATACACAGGAGTAATTAATCAGTGGACCATCCTTTAAAAAGTTCATTAAGTTCGTTTTGTCA
The DNA here is from genome assembly GCF_036013475.1 of Columba livia. NCBI lineage: Eukaryota > Metazoa > Chordata > Aves > Columbiformes > Columbidae > Columba > Columba livia. Next base: position 29,131,699 of record NC_088610.1, on the reverse strand, counting down.
CGACAGTCTCCCAGGGCAGGAAAAATGGTACAAGTGCATCTCATTACCACTGTTTGTGGGTTAAAGATATCAACTTCGAAGAAGTTGTCAGGCGCCACTCGAAGAAGCTAGCTCTGGTTTCATCATCATTGTCTTGATCTGGAAGACACTTATTAAACACTGTTAGCATGGCAATTCACATCATGCAGTTCAGTATTGAATATTTTCACCTAAACTCAAATCCCCTTGAGGTACACACCGAACTTCTCCATCCTTAAGCATCACCCACCAGGTGCTGCCAGGTCCCTGGGCAAAAACAATCCCACGAATGGGCTTGCCTTTGCCTGAGGCAGGAGTAACCCAGACTGCCTTTCCTAACATGTTTTTCATGTGTACTACAGGGACTTTATCTCCTTCTACAGTCCGTAGAATTTCTGATTGGGCAGGCCCGGCTCGATTGGTTGATCCCCGGGTGTTGACCAACCAAGTGGCTTTTGCTAAATGTGAGTCCCAATTTTTAAAGGTTCCACCACCAAGTGCCTTTAGTGTAGTTTTTAGCAAACCATTGTACCTTTCAATTTTCCCAGAGGCTGGTGCATGATATAGAATATGATATACCCACTCAATACCATGTTCTTTGGCCCAATTGTCTATAAGACTGTTTTTGAAATGAGTACCGTTGTCTGATTCAATTCTTTCTGCCGTACCGTGTCGCCAAAGGACTTGCTTTTCAAGGCCCAAGATAGGAAATTGAGTCTGTCCCAAACCGCAATGGGCAGCGTGTTTGTCACACACACCATTGGACAGCATGTGTGTCACAACCAACATTGGACAGCGTGTGTGTGTCACAATCCCCATTGGACAGTCTTTGTGTTTCACAAACCCCATTGGACAGCGTGTCTGTCACAATCTCCATTGGAATGTGTGTGGGTCACAAAAACCTCTGGACAGCGTGTGTGTCACAATCCCCACTGGACAGCGTGTGTGTCACAAACCCCCCTGGAAAGTGTGTGTGTAACAATCCCCATTGGGAAGCATCTGTGTAACAAACCCCATTGGACAGCGTGTGTTTCACAAACACTATTGGACAGTTTGTGTGTCACCAACCCCATTGGACAGAGTTTGTGTGAGTCACAATCCCCATTGGACAGTGTGTGTGTCACAAATCCCATTGGACACAGGGTGTGTCACAAACCCCCCTGTACAGTGTGTGTGTCACAATCCCCATTGGACTGTGTGTGTGTCAAAAGCCCCATTGGACAGAGTGTGTGTGTCACAAAAACCATTGAACAGCCTATGTGTCACAAACCCCATTGGACAGTGTGTGTGTCACAAACACCCCTGTACAATGTGTGTGTCACAAACCACTTTGGACAGCGTGCGTGTCACAAAGAGCATGGGACAGCTTGTGTCTGTCACAATCCGTATTGGACAGTGTGTTTGTCACAAACCCCATTAGACAGTCTGTGTGTCAGAAATCCCATTGCACAGCGTGTGTGTAACAAAACACATTGGATAGCGTGTATTTGTCACCAACCCCATTGGACAGTGTGTGTATCACAAACCCCATTGTATAGCGTGTGTTTGTCACAAACCCCATTGGACATCGTGTGTGTCACAACCCCCATTGGACAGAGTGCATGTGTCAGAAACCCCATTGGACAACGTGTGTCATCACAACCCCCACTGGACAGAGTGTGTGTGTCACAAACCCCATTGGACAGTGTGTGTGTCACAAACCCTCCTGAACAGTGTGTGTGTCACAAAACACAATGGACAGCGTGCGTGTCACAAACACCATTGGACAGCGCGTGAGTGTCACAAAATCCATTAGACTGTGTGTGTCACAAACCCCATTAGACAGCGTGTGTGTCACAAACCCCCCTGGACAGCATGTGTGTCACAAAACCCATTGTATAGCGTGTCTGTGTCACAAACCCTATTGAAAAGTTTGGGTGTTCACAAATCCCACTGGACAGCATATGTGTCACGAACCCCATTGGACACCGTGTGTGTCACAAGCCCCATTGGACTGAGTGTGTGTGTCAGAAACCCCATTGGACAACTTGTGTGTCACTAAGCCCATTTTACAGTGTGTGTGTCACAAACCCCTCTGTACAGCGTTTGTGTCACAAACCCCCCTGGACACTGTGTGTGTCACAAACCCCATTGGACAGCATGTATGACACAAACCCCTTTGGAAAGTGTGTGTGTCCCAAACCGCAATATTCAGCGTGTGTGTCACAAACACCATTGGTCAGCATGCGTATCACAAACACCATTGGACAGCGTGTGTGTATCACAATTCCCATTGGACAGCGTGTGTGTCACAAACCCCATTGGAAACTTTGTGTGTCACAGACCCCATTGGAGAGCGTGTGTGTTACAAACCCCATTGGACAGCGTGTGTGTCACAAACCCCATTGGACAGCATGCGTGTGAAAAAACCCATGGGACAGCGTGTGTGTGTCACAAACCCCATTGGACAGTGTGTGTGTCTCAAACCCCCCTGAACAGTGTGTGTGTCACAAAACACAATGGACAATGTGGGTGTCACAAACACCATTGGACAGCGCGTGAGTGTCACAAAACCCATTGGAAAGTGTGTGTGTCACAAAACCCACTGGACAGTGTGTTTGTCACAAACCCGCCTCGATAGTGCGTGTGTCACAAACACCATCGGACAGCGTGTGAGTCACAAAACCCATTGGAAAGTGTGTGTGTCACAAAACCCACTGGACAGTGTGTGGGTCACAAACCCCCCTGTAAAGTCTATGTGTCACAAAGCCCATTGGACATTGTGTTTATCGCAAACCCGTCCGGACAGTGTGTGTGTCACAAACCCCTCTAGACAGCGTGTATGTCACAAACCCCATTGGACAGAGTGTGTGTTTCACAAACCACATTGGACAGCATGTGTGTGGTACAATCCCCATTGGACAATTGAATGTCACAAACCCCTTTGGACAGTGTGTGTGTCAAAAACCACATTGGAAACTGTGTGTGTCACAGACCCCATTAGACAGCGTGTGTGTCACAAACCCCCCTGGACACCGTGTGTGTCACAAATCCCATTGTATAGCGTGTCTGTGTCACAAACCCTATTGAAAAGTTTGTGTGTTCACAAATCCCACTGGACAGCATATGTGTCACGAACCCCATTTGACACCGTGTGTGTCACAAGCCCCATTGGACTCAGTGTGTGTGTCAGAAACCCCATTGGACATCGTGTGTGTCACTAACCCCATTGGACAGTGTGTGTGTCAAAAACCCCACTGTACAGCGTTTGTGTCACAAACCCCCCTGGACACGGTGTGTGACACAAACCCCATTGGACAGCGTGTATGACACAAACCCCTTGGGAAAGTGTGTGTGTCCCAAACCGCAATATTCAGCGTGTGTGTCACAAACACCACTGGTCAGCATGCGTATCACAAACACCATTGGACAGCGTGTGTATATCACAATCCCCATTGGACAGCGTGTGTGTATCACAATCCCCATTGGACAGCGTGTGTATGTCCCAATCCCCATTGGACAGCGTGTCTGTCAGAAACCCCATTGGACAGAGTGTGTGTGACAAACCCCATTGGACAGACAGTGTGTGTGTCACAAACCCCCCTGGACAGTGCGGGTGTCACAAACCCCATTTGACAGCGTGTGTCAGAAACACCTTTGGAGAGCGTGGGTGTGTCACAAACCCCTTACACAGTCTGTGTGTCACAAAACCCATTGGACAGCATGTGTGTCACAAACCACATTGGAAAGTCTGTGTGTCACAAATCCCATTGTATAGCGTGTGTATGTCACAAACCCTATTGGACACAGTGTTTGTCATGAACCCCATGGGACAGCGCCCGTTTCTCAAACCCCATTGGACAGCGTGTGTGTCACAATCCCCATCGGACAGAGTGTGTTTCACAAATCCCATTTGACAGCGTGTGTGTCACAAACCCCACTGGACAGTGTGTGTGTCACAAATCCCATTGGACAGCGTGTGTGTCACAAACCCCTTTGAATGGTGTGTGTGTCACAAACCCCTCTGAACAGCGTGTGTGTCACAAACAACCCTGGAGAGTCTCTGAGTCACAAACCCCTCGAGACACTGTGTGTGTCACAAACCCCATTGGACAGCATGTGTGTCACAAACCTCGTTGGACAGAGTGTGTGTGTCACTAACCCATTAGACAGGGTGTGTGTGTAACAATGCCCATTGGAGAGTTGTGTGTCACAAACCCCATTGAACAGAGTGTGTGTGAGAAACCCCATTAATCAGTGTGTGTGTCACAATCCCCCCTGGACAGTGTGTATGGCACAAACCCCATTGGAAACTCTGTGTGTCACAGACCCCTTTGGATAGAGTGTGTGTAACAAACCCCCCTGTACAGTGTGTGTATCACATGCCCCATTGGACAGATTGTGTGTTTCACAAAACCCATTGGAGAGCGTGTGTGTTACAAACCCCATTGGACAGTGTGTGTGTCACAAACCCCATTGGACAGCATGTGTGTGAAAAAACCCATGGGACAGCGTGTGTGTGTCATAATCCCCATTGGACAGTGTGTGCATCACAAAACTTTCTGGACAGCGTGTATGTGTCACAGTCCCCATTGAACAGAGTGTGTGTGACAAACTCCATTGGACAGCGTATGTGTCACAAACCCCATTGGACAGTTTGTTTGTCAACAACCCCACTGGACAGAGTTTGTGTGTGTCACAATCAGCCTTGGACAGTGTGTGTGTCACAATCCCCATTGGATAGCGTGTGTGTGTCGAAAACCCCATTGGACAGCGTGTGTGTGTCAAACCCCTTTGGAGAGTGTGTGTGTCACAATCCCCATTGGACAGTGTGTGTGTCACAAACCCCTCTGGACAGCGTGTGTTTCACAAACACCCCTGGAGATTGTCTGTGTCACAAACCCCATTGGATAGCGTATGTGTCACAAACCAAATTGGAGAGCGTGTGTGTCACAAACCCCCCTGGACAGTGCGGGTGTCACAAACCCCATTGGACATCGTGTGAGTCACAAACCACATTGAAAGTGTGTGTGTCACAAACCCCGTTGTATAGCATGTGTATGTCACAAACCCTATTGGACAGAGTGTTTGTCATGAACCCCATGGGACAGCATCCGTGTCTCAAACCCCATTGGACAGCGTGTGAGTGTCACAATCCCCATCGGACAGTGTGTTTCACAAACCCAATTCTGCAGCGTCTTTGTCACAAACCACCCTGGAGAGTGTGTATGTCACAAATCCCATTGGGCAGCGTGTGTGTTAAAAACCCCATTGGACAGCGTGTGTGTGTCACAAACCCATTGGACAGTGTGTGTGTTGCAAACCCCTCTGGACAGCGTGTGTGTAACAAACAACCCTGGAGAGTCTCTGAGTCACAAACCACTCAGGACAATGTGTGTGTCACAAACCCCATTTGACAGCATGCGTGTCACAAACCCCATGTTACAGCGTGTGTGTGTCACAATGCCCATTGGAGAGTTTTGTGTCACAAATCCCATTGGATAGAGAGTGTGTGAGAAACCCCATTAATCAGTGTGTGTGTCACAAGCCCCCCTGGACAGTGTGTATGTCACAAACCCCATTGTAAACTTTGTGTGTCACACACCCCATTGGATAGAATGTGTGTAACAAACCCCCCTGTACAGTGTGGGTGTCACAAGCCCCATTGGACAGATTGTGTGTGTCACAAAACCCATTGGAGAGCGTGTGTGTTACAAACCCCATTGGACAGTGTGTGTGTCACAAACCCCATTGGACAGCATGCGTGTGAAAAAACCCATGGGACAGCGTGTGTGTGTAACAATCCCCATTGGACAGTGTGTGTGTCACAATCCTCTCTGGACAGCGTGTGTGTGTCACAATCCCCATTGAACAGAGTATGTGTGACAAACTCCATTGGACAGCATAAGTGTCACAAACCCCATTGGACAGTTTGTTTGTCAACAATCCCATTGGACAGTGTTTGTGTCACAACCCCCATTGGATAGCGTGTGTGTATCGCAAACCCAATTGGACAGCGTGTGTGTGTCAAAACCACTTTGGAGTGTGTGTGTGTCACAAACACCATTGGACATGTTGTGTGTGTCACAATACCCATTGGACAGTGTGTGTGTCACAAATCCCTCTGGACAGCGTGTGTTCAACAAACACCCCTGGAGATTATCTGAGTCACAAACCCCATTGGACAGCGTGTGTGTCACAAACCAAATTGGACAGAGTGTGTGTCACGAACCCCATTGGACAGCGTGTGTGTCACATTCCCCATTGGACAGAGTGTGTGTGGTTTGTCACAAACCCCATTTGACAGCGTGTGTGTCATAAACCCCATTGGACAGTGTGTGTGTCACAATACCCATTGTAAAGTGTGTGTTTCACAAACCCCTCTGGACAGCTTGTGTTTCACAAACACCCCTGGAGATTATCTGAGTCACAAACCCCATTGGACAGCGTGTGTGTCACAAACCAAATTGGACAGAGTGTGTGTCACGAACCCCATTGGACAGCGTGTGTGTCACATTCCCCATTGGACAGAGTGTGTGTGGTTTGTCACAAACCCCATTTGACAGCGTGTGTGTCATAAACCCCATTGGACAGTGTGTGTGTCACAATACCCATTGTACAGTGTGTGTTTCACAAACCCCTCTGGACAGCTTGTGTTTCACAAACACCCCTGGAGATTATCTGAGTCACAAACCCCCCTGGACAGTGTGTGTGTCACAAACCCCATTGGACAGAGTGTTCTTTACAAACATCCCTATACAGCGTGTGTGACACAAACCCCATTACACAGCGTGTGTATGTCACAATCCGCATTGGACAGTGTGTGTGTGTCACAATCCCCATTGGACAGTTTGTGTGACACAAACCCCATTGGATAGCGTGTGTGTGTCACAAACCCCATTGGATAGCATGTGTGTCGCAAAACCCATTGGACACCGTGTGTGTCAGAAACACCATTGGAAAGTGTGTGTGTCACAAACCCCATAGGATAGAGTGTGTATGTCACAAACCCCAGTGGAAAGTGTTTGTGTCACAAACACCATTGGATAGCGTGTGTGTGTCACAAACACTATTGGACAGTGTGTGGTTCAAGAACCCCGTTAGACAGCGTGTGTTTCACAAGCCCCATTGGTAAGAGTGTGTTTGAGAAACCCCATTGGACAGTGTGTGTGTCAAAATCCCCATTGGACAGTGTGTGTGTCACAATCCTCATTGTACAATGTGTCTGTCCCAAACCCCATTGGACAGCATGTGTGTCACAAACCCCATGGGACAGCGTGTGTGTATCACAATCCCCATCGGACAGCGTGTTTTTCACAAACACCATTAAACAGCATGCATGTCACAAACAACATTGGACAGCGTGTGTATGTCACAATCCCCATTGGACAGTGTGTGTGTGTCACAAACCCCATTGGACAGAGTGCGTGTCACAAACCCCATGTGACAGCATGTGTGTCAGAAACCCAATTGGATTGCGTGTGTTTGCCACAAACCCTATTGGAATGTGTGTATGTCACAAACCCCATTGGACAGCGTGTGTGTCACGAACCCCATTGGACAGCGTGTCTGTCACATTCCCCATTGGACAGAGTGTGTGTGGTTTGTCACAAACCCCATTTGACAGCGTGTATGTCACAAACCCCATTGGACAGTGTGTGTGTCACAAACCCCACTGGACAGCGTGTGTGTGTCACAAACCCCATTAGAAAGTGTGTGTGTCATATACTCAATTTGATAGTGTGTGTGTCAGAAACCCCATTGGACAGTGTGCGTGTCACAAACCCCACTAGACGGCCTGTGTGTCACAACCCCCATTTGACCGAGTGTGTGTGTCACAAACCCCATTGGACAGCTTGTGTGTCACAAACCCCATTGGACAGAGTGTGTGTGACAAACCCCATTGGACAGTGCGTGTGTCAGAAACCCCATTGGACAGTGTGTATATCACAAATCCCATTGGACAGCATGCATTTCACAAACCCCATGGGACAGCGTGTGTGTGTCACAAACCCCATTTGAAAAGCGTGTGTGTCAGAAACCCCATTTGACAGCGTGTGTGTCAGAAACCTCATTGGAAAGTGTTTATGTCACAAATCCCATTGGATACCGTGTGTGTGTCACAAACCCTTGTGGACAGTGTGTGTGTCGCAAACACCACTGGACAGCGTGTGTGTCACAAGCCCCATTGGACAGAGTGAGCAAATCACAAACCTCATTGGACAGCGTGTGTGTCACAAACCTCTTTGGACAGCATGCGTGTCACAATCCCCATGGGACAGCGTGTGTGTGTCACAATCCCCATTGGACAGCGTGTGTGTCACAAACCCCATTTTACAGCGTGTGTGTCACAACGCCTCTTGGAAAGTGTGTGTGTTACAAACTCCATTGTATAGCATGTGTGTCTCACAAAGCCTATTGGACAGTGTGTGTGTCACAGACCCCACTGGATACTGTGTGTGTCACAAACCCCATTGGAGAGTGTGTGTGTGTCACAGTACCCATTAGACACTGTGTGTGTCACAAACCCCCGTGGAGACTGTGTGTGTCATAAACCCCATTGGACAGTGTGTGTGTCACAATACCCATTGTAAAGTGTGTGTTTCACAAACCCCTCTGGACAGCTTGTGTTTCACAAACACCCCTGGAGATTATCTGAGTCACAAACCCCATTGGACAGCGTGTGTGTCACAAACCAAATTGGACTGAGTGTGTGTCACGAACCCCATTGGACAGCGTGTGTGTCACATTCCCCATTGGACAGAGTGTGTGTGGTTTGTCACAAACCCCATTTGACAGCGTGTGTGTCATAAACCCCATTGGACAGTGTGTGTGTCACAATACCCATTGTACAGTGTGTGTTTCACAAACCCCTCTGGACAGCTTGTGTTTCACAAACACCCCTGGAGATTATCTGAGTCACAAACCCCCCTGGACAGTGTGTGTGTCACAAACCCCATTGGACAGAGTGTTCTTTACAAACATCCCTATACAGCGTGTGTGACACAAACCCCATTACACAGCGTGTGTATGTCACAATCCGCATTGGACAGTGTGTGTGTGTCACAATCCCCATTGGACAGTTTGTGTGACACAAACCCCATTGGATAGCGTGTGTGTGTCACAAACCCCATTGGATAGCATGTGTGTCGCAAAACCCATTGGACACCGTGTGTGTCAGAAACACCATTGGAAAGTGTGTGTGTCACAAACCCCATAGGATAGAGTGTGTATGTCACAAACCCCAGTGGAAAGTGTTTGTGTCACAAACACCATTGGATAGCGTGTGTGTGTCACAAACACTATTGGACAGTGTGTGGTTCAAGAACCCCGTTAGACAGCGTGTGTTTCACAAGCCCCATTGGTAAGAGTGTGTTTGAGAAACCCCATTGGACAGTGTGTGTGTCAAAATCCCCATTGGACAGTGTGTGTGTCACAATCCTCATTGTACAATGTGTCTGTCCCAAACCCCATTGGACAGCATGTGTGTCACAAACCCCATGGGACAGCGTGTGTGTATCACAATCCCCATCGGACAGCGTGTTTTTCACAAACACCATTAAACAGCATGCATGTCACAAACAACATTGGACAGCGTGTGTATGTCACAATCCCCATTGGACAGTGTGTGTGTGTCACAAACCCCATTGGACAGAGTGCGTGTCACAAACCCCATGTGACAGCATGTGTGTCAGAAACCCAATTGGATTGCGTGTGTTTGCCACAAACCCTATTGGAATGTGTGTATGTCACAAACCCCATTGGACAGCGTGTGTGTCACGAACCCCATTGGACAGCGTGTCTGTCACATTCCCCATTGGACAGAGTGTGTGTGGTTTGTCACAAACCCCATTTGACAGCGTGTATGTCACAAACCCCATTGGACAGTGTGTGTGTCACAAACCCCACTGGACAGCGTGTGTGTGTCACAAACCCCATTAGAAAGTGTGTGTGTCATATACTCAATTTGATAGTGTGTGTGTCAGAAACCCCATTGGACAGTGTGCGTGTCACAAACCCCACTAGACGGCCTGTGTGTCACAACCCCCATTTGACCGAGTGTGTGTGTCACAAACCCCATTGGACAGCTTGTGTGTCACAAACCCCATTGGACAGAGTGTGTGTGACAAACCCCATTGGACAGTGCGTGTGTCAGAAACCCCATTGGACAGTGTGTATATCACAAATCCCATTGGACAGCATGCATTTCACAAACCCCATGGGACAGCGTGTGTGTGTCACAAACCCCATTTGAACAGCGTGTGTGTCAGAAACCCCATTTGACAGCGTGTGTGTCAGAAACCTCATTGGAAAGTGTTTATGTCACAAATCCCATTGGATACCGTGTGTGTGTCACAAACCCTTGTGGACAGTGTGTGTGTCGCAAACACCACTGGACAGCGTGTGTGTCACAAGCCCCATTGGACAGAGTGAGCAAATCACAAACCTCATTGGACAGCGTGTGTGTCACAAACCTCTTTGGACAGCATGCGTGTCACAATCCCCATGGGACAGCGTGTGTGTGTCACAATCCCCATTGGACAGCGTGTGTGTCACAAACCCCATTTTACAGCGTGTGTGTCACAACGCCTCTTGGAAAGTGTGTGTGTTACAAACTCCATTGTATAGCATGTGTGTCTCACAAAGCCTATTGGACAGTGTGTGTGTCACAGACCCCACTGGATACTGTGTGTGTCACAAACCCCATTGGAGAGTGTGTGTGTGTCACAGTACCCATTAGACACTGTGTGTGTCACAAACCCCCGTGGAGACTGTGTGTGTCAGAAACCCCATTGGACAGCGTGTGTGACACAAACCACTTAGGAAAGTTTGTGTGTCCCAAACCGCAATGGACAGCCTGTTTGTCACAAACACCATTAAACAGAATGTGTGTCACAAACAACATTCGACAGCATGTGTGTGTCACAAACCCCATTGGACAGAGTGTGTGTCACAAACCCCATTTCAACAGCGTGTGTGTCAGAAAACCCATTTGACAGCGTGTGTGTCATAAACCTCATTGGAAAGTGTTTGTGTTACAAATCCCATTGGATAGCGTATGCGTGTCACAAACCCTTTTGGACAGCGTGTGTGTCACAAACACCACTGGACAGCGTGTGAGTCACAAGAACCATTGGACAGAGTGAGCGAGTCACAAACCTGATTGGACAGCGTGTGTGTCAAAAACCCCATTGGACAGCGTGTGTGTCACAAACCCCATTGGACAGTGTGTGTGAGACAAACCCCATTGGAGGATATGTGTGTCACAATCCCCATTGGACAGCGTGTTTGTCACAAACCCCCGTGGACACAGTGTGTCACAAACCCCATTGGACAGCGTGTGTGACACAAACCACTTTGGAAAGAGTGTGTGTCCCAAACCGCAATGGACAGCCTGTTTGCCACAAACACCATTGGAAAGCATGCATGTCACAAACAACATTGGACAGCATGTGTGTGTTGCAATCTCCATTGGACAGCGTGTGTGTCACAAAACCCATTGGACAGTGCGTGTGTCACAAACCCCATTGGACAGTGTGTGTGTGTCACAAACCCCGTAGGACAGAGTGTGTTTCGCAAACCCCATTGGACCGTCTGTGTGTCACAAACCCCCCTGGACAGAGTGTGTGACACAAACCCCATTTGACAGCGTTTGTGTCACAACGTCTCTTGGAAAGTGTCTGTGTTACTAACCCCATTGTATAGCATGTGTGTGTCACAAACCCTATTGGACAGTGTGTGTGTCACAAACGCCACTGGACAGCCTGTGTGTCACAAACCCCGTTGGACAGCGTGTCTGTCACATTCCCTATTGGACAGAGTGTGTGTGGTGTGTCACAATCCCCATTGGACAGCGTGTGTGTCACAAACCCCATTGGACCTTGTGTGTGTCACAATCCCCATTGGACCGAGTGTGTGTGTCACAATCCCCATTGGACAGCGTATGTCTTCAGAAACCCCATTGGACAGTGTGTGTGTCACAAACCCTATTGGATGGTGTGTGTGTCTCAAACCCCACTGGACAGCATGTGTGTCACGAACCCCATTGGACAGCATATGTGTTCACAAACCCCATTGGACAGTGTGTGTGTCACAAACACCATTGGACAGCATGTGTTTGTCACAAACCCCATTGGACAGAGTATGTGTGACAAACCCCATTGGAAAGCCTGTGTGTGTCACAATACCCATTAGACAGTGTGTGTGTCACAAACACCATTGGACAGAGTGTGTGTGACAAACCCATTTGACAGAGTGTGTGTCAAAACCCCACTGGACAGCGTGTGTGTCACGAACCCCATTGGACAGCGCATGTGTGTCACAATCCCCATTGGACAGTGTGTGTGTCACAAACCCCACTGGACAGCCTGTGTGTCACAAACCCCACTGGACAGCGTGTGTGTATCACAATCCCCATTGAACAGCGTATTTTTCACAAACACCATTAAACAGCATGCATGTCACAAACAACATTGGACAGCGTGTGTGCATCACAATCCCCATTGGACAGTGTATGTGTGTCACAAACCCCATTGGACAGAGTGTATATCACAAACCCCATGTGACAGCATGTGTGTCACAAACTCCATTGGATAGCGTGTGTTAGCCACAAACCTATTGGAATGTGTGTGTGTCTCAAACCCCATTGGATAGCGTGTGTGTGCCACAAACCCTATTGGACAGTGTGTGTGTCACAAACCCCACTGGACAGCGTGTGTGTCATGAACCAAATTGGACAGCATATGTGTTTACATTCACCATTGGACAGAGTGTGTGTGGTGTGTCACAAACCCCATTTGACAGAGTGTGTGTCACAAACCCCATTGGACAGTGTGTGTCACAAACCACCCTGGACTGTGTATGTGTGTCAAAAACCCCATCGGACAGCATCCGTGTCACAAACACCGTTGGACAGCGTCTGTGTGTCACAATCCCCATTTTACAGCGTGTGTGTCACAAACCCCATTGGACAGTGTGTGTGAGAAAAACCCCATTGGACGATGTGTGTGTCATAATCACCATTGGACAGCGTGTTTGTCACCAACCCCCGTGGACACAGTGTGTCACAAACCCCATTTGACAGTGTGTGTGAGACAAACCCCATTGGACAATGTGTGTGTCACAGACCCCATTGAACTGTTTGTGTGTCACAAACCCCCCTGGACTGTGTATGTGTGTCAAAAACCCCATCGGACAGCATCCGTGTCACAAAAAACGTTGGACAGCGTCTGTGTGTCACAATCCCCATTGGACAGCGTGTTTGTCACAAACCCCCGTAGACACAGTGTGTCACAAACCCCATTGGACAGCGTGTGTGACACAAACCACCTTGGAAAGTGTGTGTGTCCCAAACCGCAAAGGGTAGACTGTTTGTCACAAACACCATTGGAAAGCATGCGTGTTACAAACAACATTGGACAGCATGTGTGTGTCACAAACCCATTTAGACAGTGTGTGTGTGTTACAAACCCCATTGGACAGAGTGTGTTTCACAAACCCCATTGGACCGTATGTGTGTCACAAACTCCCCTGGACAGAGTGTGTGTCACAAACCCCATTTGAAAGCGTGTGTGTCACAAACTGCATTGGACAGCCTCTTGGAAAGTGTGTGTGTTACAAAACCCATGGTATAGCATCTGTGTGTCACAATCCCTATAGGACAGTGTGTGTGTCACAAATCCCACTGGACAGCGTGTGTGTTACGAACCCCATTAAACAGCGTGTGTGTCACAACCCCCATTGGTCAGTCTGTGTGTCACAAACCCCCCTGGACAGTGTGTATGTCACAAACCCCATTGGAATGTGTGTGTGTCACAAACCCCTTTGGACAGAGTGGGTGTGACAAACCCCATTGTATAGTGCATGTGTCACAATCCCCTCTGGACAGTGTGTGTTTCACAATCTCCATTAGACAGCGTGTGTGTCACAAACACCATTGGACATTGTGTGTGTCGGAAATGCAGCCGGACAGTGTGTGTGTCACAAACCCCATTGGACAGTGTGTGTGTCACAGAACCCTCTGGACAGCGTGTGTGTCACAAGCACCTCTGGAGAGTCTCTGTTTCACAAATCCCATTGGACAGCGTGTGTGTCACAAACTGACCTGGATAGTGTGTTTGTCACAAACCCCATTGGACAGCGTGTGTGTCACAAACCGCCCTGGGCAGTGTGCATGTCACAAACCCCATTTGACACCGTGTGTTTCACAAACCCCATTTTACAGTGTGTGTGTCACAAACCCCATTGGACAGCGTGTGTGTGTCACAATCCTCATTGGAAAGTGTATGTGTCACAAACAACATTAGACAGAGTGTGTGTCACAAACCCCATTGGACAGCCTGTGTGTCACAAACACCATTGGACAGCGTGTGTGTGTCACAATCCCCATTTGACAGTGTGTGTGTCACAAACAACATTGGACACCGTGCGTATGTCACAGACCCGATTGGAAATTGTGTGTGTCACAAACCACATTGGATAGCGTGTGTGTGTCACAAACCCTATTGGACAGCGTGTATGTCACAAGCCATATTGGACAGAGTGTGTGTAACAAACCCCACTGGACAGCGTGTGTGTGTCACAATACCCATTTTACAGTGTGTGTGTCACAAACCTCGTTGGACAGAATGTGTGTGACAAACCCCATTGGACAGAGTGTGTGTCACAATCCCCATTGGACAGCGTGAGTGTCACAAACTCCCGTGGACACTGTCTGTGTCAAAAACTCCATTTGAACTGCGTGTGTGTTAGAAACCCCATTGGAAAATGTGTGTGTCACAAACCCTACTGGACAGTGTGTGTTTCACAAACGCCACTGGACAGAGTGTTTGTCATGAACCGCATTGGACATCGTGTGTGTCACAAACGCCATTGGACAGCATGCGTGTCACAAACACCATTGGACAGCACGTGTTTGTCACAATCCCCATTGGACAGCGTGTGTATCACAAACGCCATTGGACCTTGTTTGTGTCACAATCCTCATTGGACAGTGTGTGTGTGTCACAATCCCCATTGGACAGAGTGTGTGTGTCACAAACCCCATTGCACAGCGTATGTGTCACAACCCCCCCTGTACAATGTGTGTGTCACAAACCCCATTGGACAGCATGCGTATCACAGACCCTATGGGACAGCGTGTGTGTGTCACAATCCCCATTAGACAGAGTGTGTGTGTCACAAAAAGCATTGGACAGCGTGTATGTTCACAAATAGCATTGGACAGCATGTATTTGTCACAAACCCCATTGGACAGTGTGTGTGCCACAAAACCCATTGGAAAGTGTGTTTCTCATAAACCACATTGGAGAGCGTGTGTGTTTCACAAAACCCAATGGAAAGTGTGTGTGTGACACAAACCCCATTGGACAGCGTGTGTGTGTCACAAACCCCATAGGAAAGCGTGTGTGTCACAATCCCCACTGGCCAGTGTGTGTGTCACGAACCCCATTGGACAGAGTGTGTGTGTCACAAACCCCATTGGACAGCGATTGTTTCATAAACCCCCCCGGACAGTGTGTGTGTCACAAAACCCATTGGACAGCATGCGTGTCACAAACACCATTGGACAGCGTGTGTATCTCTCAATCCCCATTGGACAGCATGTGTGTGTCAAAATCCCCAGTGGACAGCATGTGTGTGACAAACCCCATTGGACAGCGTGTGTGTGTCACAAACCCCTCTGGACAGCGCATGTGTCACAAACACCCCTGGAGAGTCTCTGTGTCACAAACACCATTGGACAGCGTGTGTGTCACAAACCCCCCGGAACAGTGTATGTGTCACAAACCCCATTGGACAGCGTGTGTGTCACAAACCCCATTGGAAAGTTTGTGTGTCATAAACCTTATTGGACAGCGTGTGTGTCACGAACCCCATTGGACAGCATGTGTGTCACAAACCCCATTGGAAAGTGTGTGTGTCATAAACCTTATTGGACAGCGTGTGTGTCACGAACCCCATTGGACAGCGTGTGTGTCACAAACCGCATTGGAAAGTGTGTGTGTCGCAAACCCTATTGGACAGCGTATGTGTCACGAACCCCGTTGGACCACGTGTGTGTCACAAACCCCATTGGACAGCATGTGTGTGCCACAATCCCCATTGGACAGTGTGTGTGTCACAAACCCCATTGAACAGTGTGTGTGTCCAAACCCCATTGGAGAGCGTGTGTGAGTCAAAATACCCTGTCCAAAATACGCTGTCCAGGACAGAGTGTGTGTGTCACAAACCCCATTGGACAGCGTGTGTGTCACAAACTCACCTGGACAGCGTGTGTGTTCCAAACCCAGTGGAAAGTGTGTGTGTCACAAACCCCATTGGACAGTTTGTGTGTCACAAAACACACTGGACAGCATGTGTGTCACTATCCCCATTGGACAACGTGTGTTTCACAAGCCCATTGGATAGATTGTGTGTGTCACAACCCCCATTGGACAGCGTGTGTGTGTCAAAATCTCCACTGGACAGCGTGTGTGTCACAAACCCCATTGGACAGAGTTTGTGTGTCACAAACACCATTGGACAGCATGTGTGTGTTCACAATCCACATTGGACAGTGTGTGTGTCACAATCCCCATTGGACAGTGTGTTTCACAAACCCCATTGGACAGCGTCTGTGTGTCACAATCCCCATTGGTCAGTGTGTGTGGCATAAACCTCATTGGACAGAGTGTATGTGACAAACCCCTTTAAACAGTGTGTGTGTCTCAAACCCCCCTGGACAGTCTTTGTGTCACATCACCCATTGGACAGAGTGTGTGTCAGAAACTCCATTGGACAGTATGCGTGTCACAAACACCAATAGACAGCGTGTGTGTGTTACAATCCCCATTGGACAGCGTGTGTGTCACAAACCCCATTGGACATTGTGTGTGTCACGAACACCATTGGACAGCGTGTGTGTCACAAACCCCCCTCGACAGTGTGTGTGTCGCAAACCCCATTTGACACCGTGTGTGTCACAAACCCCATTTGACACCGTGTGTGTCACAAACACCATTGGACATCGTGTGTGTGTCACAAACCCAATTAGACAGTGTGTGTGTTGTGGGAAACTGCAGCGGGTATGTGGAATCCTTGACAGAAAGTATGAAACTAGAGATCAGCCTTGAGATATTAAGATTTGCCCTTGAGAAGGATGGGAGTAAAGGAGTATCCGGAGAGAGGAGAGATGTACCCGTGAGAGAGAAAGGGATAGAAGAATAACATGGATGATAGAAAAATTAACCAATGAGATGTTAGTGCTGTAACTTGTAACCAATAGTGAAAAGACACATGAACTGATTGAATTGTATAAAAATGCACTTGTAGCAATAAATGGCATCTATTACTTTCATCTTGAAAGAACTTGGTCCATGTCATTTGTCTGTCTCAACCGTGACATATGGTGACCCCGACGTCATCCTGCCTGAAGAGGATCTCGCATGACAAGGTGACAGCGTGAAGCTGTGAACAGCTGGAGAAGAGCTGTGGAGACGGAGCCCAGTACAGCTGATAAGAGCAGCCGAGGAGAGCTGCCGAAGGTCCGGAACGTTGAAAAGACATCTCGCTAAGGAGGAGGTGAGTTACCGGGAACAGGGGGGTTGAAACTTATCTAAAGAAGAGGGTACTATATTATCTACATGGAAGCTGCTTCTGAAGAAGCAGGGTGTTAGCCTTCCAGAACTGACTTTAAGAAAAATGTTACTATGGGGCAAAGCACAAGGTATAGAGGTTAATCCTGTGACAGCATTTAGTGTGTCACAATGGATGGACTTGGGGGATAAACTGCTTGACAGTGCTACTAAAGGGTGCAAGGAAGCATCTGAACTGTTAACGACGTGGTGCTTGTTATTAGATACTCTGAAAGAGTTAAAACAGCAACAGGCAGAGGCGGCGGAGGGGGATGGTCTTCCTGGCTCTCCTGGGCCAGATTCGGAGGAAAAGGCAAGATTAAGTATTACTCCAACCTCCCCTGTTACTAAGGATTCGTCAAAACCACCCAAGTCCGTATTATCTGACACGGATAAGGATCCGCGGCACTTTCTTGGAAAGTTAAAAGGAGTAAAGAAGGAGCATACGTATGTGTGGCTCCGAGATCAGAAAAAAATTATGAAAGACTCATATACATGTGTGTGGCCCTGAGATCAGATAAAAGCTATGAAAGACTCACATGAAAAAACAGCGTTGGGTTATGTGCGATCTCGGGAGGGGCCCTCAAAACACCGGTCGGAGCAATGCGTTCGGCCGACCGCTCCGCTGTCATCAATCACGGCTCGAACCTCTCCTCTACCATCATCAACCGCGGTTCCGCCGTCTGCGTCACCGCCATTGATCACAGTTCAACCCTCTGCCCCGCCGCTATCAGTTGCGGAAGAAAAAAATGGACATTTTTTTTCCTATCCCCCCTTGCCTGGAGATTTAGGTGGGGAGGACCCCCCGTGGTGAGCCAGACTGAGCCAAATAACGTAATTCCTATGGATTTGGGTCCCCCCAACCTGCCCCCGCCTCCCTCCCACGCTGCTAAAAAGCGAATTCCTGAGGGTGGGGGTGGAGTTTCAGAGCGTAAACTGAACTTACCAAAAAGCTGGGATTTACCCCCATTTTCAGTTACAGTTAAACCACGGGACCCCGTGTGTTTCTGGAAGAGACACTAATTGACACACCACAACTACAGGCACGATAACTTTCTGAAATCCTGAGGCAGTCACCAGACCTCGCATATCAAGCTATGATAAAGGTGCCTGAAACCAACAATGCAGCCAAATCAATTGCAACTATTGATCAGGGTCCCAATGAGAATTACATGCAATTTATTGACCATCTTCAAGAGGCCATCAATAAGCAGGTTGAAAACTTAGAAGTTAAGGAAGCACTAATGTTGAAATTAGCAGTAGAGAATGCTAATGCTTGCTACCGATGTGTTATCTGCAAGTTTTACAGTACATATTATGTGCTTCTGTGTATTGCCTCTCTGAAAATCAAGCAGCTTGTCAGGAATGTGAGTTAATTGTTTTACTAGTTGTTTTTCAGTGCGCCGTAAAACTCTGTCCCCATTTTTCCCAGTCGTGCTGCAAGCACCCTGTGTTTTCTCCCCCTCCCTCCCCATTCTCAAGGTTTTACTTGCAAGACGGGGTCAGGAATAATTGTTTTCAGTTGTGTTCCTGAAAAATCAGTATTGGGAGGTGTTTTAAAACTTAGGAAAGCACTCGGAATTATGAGGAAGGAAGATCTTGTTAAATATTGAAATCAGTGTTCGCTGCTGTTTACGTTAAATGATTGGGAAAAGTGTCCGGAGAATAGAATTTTGTTGCAATTAATGTTGTTTTTAAGATGAGAAGAGCAGGACAAAATAAATCTCTACAAGAGATCATTAGATCATTACAGACAGTTTTACAGCTGGAACGATTTGAACGTCAACAAGCTGAGAGAGAGTTAACTGACAACACACATGTCACAGTAAACTTGCTGAAGTCTGCAAGATGCTTCCCTCATTAACCTGTTTTCTTTGTGGGTATCGGTTTAAGCATGTTGCAATTTTGGTAGGTCTTTATTATATGGTACGATAAGTTTACAGTCTGTTAAATTATGAGAATCCGTTGACTCAAAATGTGTGTTTTGTGATAATACAGAAGATCATAAGTAATTTAGTTCTTTACTGCGTGAATATGATGGTAAAATTTTGTGTGTAGTAGCTGTTATTTTTTTTTCTTTTCTCTAGCATGCTACCTTTATTCCGGCATTCAGACTTGCGCAACTCTGTGACAGGCTGTGTCTCATCTCGGTGTGCTGGATTTGGTTTTTCCGTATGCACATCACGTAAAGAATCCTGGTTTTGGCATAACAGCTGTGGCGCACCAGATGAGACACTAAAACAAAACAAAATAAAACAAAAAAGGCCTTGCCCAGTCCAGCTCGCTGCGGGGGCCGATGAGGCTCCAGTGCGCACTGACTTTTTTTGTCAGGGAGACCCAGAGGTACCTCCACCTGGCTGAGCAGTAGGCAGCCCAAAGGTGCAATGCAAAAAATTGAGATATTGTCTTAAATTGGTGTAACTGTGATCCATCTGCTTATTTGAACTTGGTATATGGTTTTCACATCTGAGCTCAGTATTTTAGTTTGCATATTCATATTTGGTACCAAAAGAATCTTGTTTGGGGAGATAACTACAAAATGTGAACCGGTTCCACTGCTAAAATTCCACCTTGCTCCCCCTTAGGATGCATCCTTACACATTAAAGTAATCGCTTATATTGTTAGAAAAGCATTTAAATTGTTAAAATGCTATGATAGCTGTGAATTTGGAAGAGGTTGTATTTAAAAATTGCTAGAATATTAACTGATTTGGATCTAGGAAAATAGACTAATGGATTTATGTTTATTATACTGGTTTATACTGTTTTTTGACACCTCTAAATTGTAAAACGTAAATGAAGCTAAGGAATGTAACTATTTCTGAGCTACTTGAAATTTGTAGTTGGAATGAAATGGGTAAACAAAAGAGCAAAATATCCCAGGCCTGTGTGCAGCTCATTGTAACTGAGAAGTTTCCCAGAACCTCCTACTTCATACCAGCCAGTTTGCCAGCTGCGTGACCTTGGTTATATCTACACTGCACAGAAAGAAAAAACAACTGGAAAAATCTGGCTGCCTGCTTTTAAAGCAGTGAAAGGGGGGTTCTCTCTCCCCGCCACTGCAGCGATGTAATACTGAATGGAGCAGTCCGAGGGTGAAGTTTAAAGGTATCCTTAGCAGACCCATAGTTCTAATGAAACTGGAAAACTAAACCAAAAATTTGTTAATAGACTTATTCTGTAGTAATTAGTTGTAAGTGACTTCTTAGTAAATTCACTGTGCTAGTTTTTGAGGTCATGAGAGAGAATTAAAGAAAGGCCGTTTTTTGAGACCAATAGAATGCCATATTTGGAACAAAGTTTAAATACATGAATTCTTATAGTTGTTAGAAACTCCTATACTTCTCTTAGGTTAAGATTTGTTAAGTAAATTGTAAGCTCAAATAACGTTTTCTGAGAATTCTGTTTAGTTGCATGGCCTACAAGAAGCTGCTTGGATGGCGCATATCTGCTTGCTGCAAGTGAGAAATCTCCAAGGAAATTTCAAATGCTGTATTTCCACTAGTATTAACAGCCAATGTTTCGATAAAGCAAATACTACACTGATTGATCTGAAACAGGACTTCGATCTGGTAAGGGAAAACAATATCCAATAAATATGACAGCCAAAATGGAGTTGGAAACTTTGAGGAATAAATTTATGACAACTTTACAGGCTGACTGCATTCAATTGGACTTGCAGATTTGTCTATTTATAGCTACAACATAGAAACAACCTGTGGCTATTGTGGAACAGTATGATGAGATTGCTAGCAGACTGATATACTGCTTTTTACTCTGATCAAGAAAAGCAGGGAATGAATTTAAGTTTCAATAGGCCATGATCCTTTTGTCATATATGTACCATTTGTGAAATGTAATTCTGATTTTTTAATTTTATTTGTAATCTATGTCTTTGTAAATTGCACTAGCTGGTTTTCTTAACAGCACAGCTTTTGGCATGCATAAATGTAAAATGTAAATTGCTGCAGAACCTGCAAGTCTTTCACATCAGGTCATAGGCCATACTTGTATTTGGTCTGATCCTACATACTTGCAAAGTTTTTGTTGCTGGTTCTGGGAAGTCCCATAAAGCTGTAGTGGTTTGGTGTGAAGATAACAATTGGCATCATTCTGTAAAAATTATTGAAGGTTCAACCCAATTAGCAGAACTTGACACAGCTTTACATTACTTAGAGCTTTTTAAGGAGGAACCTCTAAATTTGATTTGTGATTCTGAGTACGTAGTCAAGGTCCAATGCACGTATCTCCTTCTGAACTGTGTTTTTTGTTTTGGTTCTGTTCTTTTTTAAACAAAAAGGGGGGAGAAGTAGGGAAAACACCACAACACCTATTGTCAAAAGCATTGTATGTGATGAAATACTTTGCAAGTGTGACCCAAAACCATGCTAAATCAGAAAGAACCTACATTAGTTATGGCCAAATCACTAGTTAATGGTCAATGGAAAAGGCCACATCAATTGATAACCTGGGGGAGAGGCTATGCTTATGTCTTTACAGATCAAGGGCCGCAATGGTTGCCAGCACGAAATGTGAAACCTGTGTTATCTTCCTGACAATGATTGTTGCAGCTGCTGTGTTTTGGATGCCCGCACAGACAAAGACTAACATGTGGAGTACTTTAACCAACATGACTGACCAGGACTCCATATGCCTAGCTATGGCATCTCTGGAAAACCCGTTCCACACATGCTTGGTTGGCATCCCCCTTGATGACTACAGCAGCATCACACAACTGTTTCAAAATGGAGGTTGGTGCAGAGGCATTGCAACAAACTGTAATAATACTAACATGGCACTTTGGATTAACTGTCTCCCGGAAATAGACATTGAACCACAGGAACTGGAATTGCTGGCATCTATGCCCATGGACACTTGTATCAACCTGGTTTGTGAAAAGTGTCAGAACAATATACGAGAAAATGAATGAATAAAACTGCAAAATGTTTATTCTACCTTTGGTGACTATAGAAATGAAACTCAATGGTGTAATGGCTCGCAGAAGAATCCAAGGGATGTCATTGATAATGTGGGAACAGGGACCCCAAAACCTCCTGTATGGTGTATTCTTGATCTGTGGAGATAGAGCCTGACCAGGAATTCCTTCTAATGCTGTTGAAGGACTGTGTATTTTGGGACTATTAACTCTCTTAACGCCCAATGTATAATAGATAATAGATCACAGAAGAGCAAGACGAGAAAAACACTTTTTGCGTGTACATGAGTCAAAATGTGATGATAATGTAGATTTTTGGGGTTCAAGGTTAAGGGTTTTAGAATCTCTTGTATCTGGTGTTGGCACAGCTAAAAGCTTTAAATATTTTAGAAAATTAGGATGCTGACTAGTTAAGCAAACTAACAGAACTTAAAAGGCTTTAAGTGGACTTTTTCTAGATGTACATTCTGTAAGACATGCCACATGGCAGAGTGGGGTCGCGATAGATTTTTTGTTATTAGCTCAAGGACATGGGTGTGAAGACTTCGATGGGATTTGTTAAATAAATTGATTAGTGGTTGAGGGTTTCTAGGATGGTTGTTATCAGTAGTGAAAACAGGACTGATCATTTTGATGGTTGTTGTGGTTGTGTTACTAATGTTGCCATGCATGATTTCTCTGCTGCAAAGGGCCCTGCAGTGGACAATGAGGGCAGCATTTTTAGCAAAAATAAAAAAAGGGGGAATTGTGGGAAACTGCAGCGGGTCTGTGGAATCCTTGACAGAAAATATGAGAGTAGAGATCAGCCTTGAGATATTAAGATTTACCCTTGAGAAGGATGGGAGTAAAGGAGTATCCGGAGAGAGGAGAGATGTACCCGTGAGAAAGAAGGGGATAGAAGAATAACATGGATGATAGAAAAATTAACCAATGAGATGTCAGTGCTGAAACTTGTAACCAATATTGAAAAGACACATGAACTGGTAGAATTGTATAAAAATGCACTTGTAGCAATAAATGGCATCTATTACTTTCATCTTGAAAGAACTTGGTCCATGTCGTTTGTACGCCTCAACCGCGAACCTTTGCTCTTGAAAGGATGTCATCAGGTGGGTGTTTTGGTGTAATACGCTGAAAACCAGACCAGTAATAGTGAAATATGCCCATGATATGCATGATCCCTGCCCCAAAGCACCATGACTAAGCCTAAGCTGACCTGCAGCTTATTTTTTTGCACTGCCTGCAGATTGTGGAAGTACAGTATAAAAACCATTCTTATGGAGAGATCTTAGTATTTTAGGCTTAGTCTAAATGTCTCAAGTAGATGGGGTTTTTGCTTGGGCCTAATCCATACGGTTTTATGGCTTTCCTCCTAGTCTGAAGAAGAATGTGCTAGAAACTATAAAGCCAAAAAATGTCTTGCAGCCTAGCCTTGCCTTGCCTGTCCTTGCCTGTCCTTGCCTTGCCTTATTTCCTCCACATCCTGTTCTCTGTCCCATTCTCTCTCGTTAAACCCTCGTCTGGCTGCATGTCTCTTCGTTCCTTTTCTCACACTCTCCTGCTTCCTGCCTCTTTTATTGCATTTCCCCCATTTCACTCCTGCAGCCAAACACTACTTTTTATTCTTCCTTCCCTTTCTCCTGCTCCCTTCGCTTTCTCCCTATGTCCCATATCGTTCCTCTCGACTTCTCTGTTGGAGACTTCGGACCAAACTGGCCCCACGTCTGGGCATGGTTTGACAAGTTTTCAGAGGCCTGGCAGGTGACAGCAGGGCCAGCAGGCAGTGACAGGCCCGGGGCTGACAGGCTCCCCATCCCGTAGGGGGCGCTTGACTGCCACACCCAGATGACATAGAACCTTTGTCACAATGCCTGCTAGCGTGGCGAGGATGCGGTGACTCTGCGGGTGACAGGGACGCTGCAGGACTTGGTGTCAGCTCAGCAATCTCTTACTTCCCCAAAAAAGCGGAATTCTGCAAATTGCTGCCTTTGCTCTTGAAAGGATGTCATCAGGTGGGTGTTTCTGGTGTAATACACGGAAAACCAGAGCAGAAATGGAGAAATATTCCCATGATATGCATGGTCCCTGCCCCACTGCACTATGACTCAGCATAAGGAGTTATGCAGATTATTTTTTTGTACTGTCAGCAGATTGTGGAAGTACAGTATAAAAACCATCCTTATGGAGAGATCTTCGTATTTTAGGCTTCGTCTAAGTGTCTCAAGTAGCTGGGTTTTTTTTCTTGGGCCTAATCCATACGGTCTTGTGGATTTCCTCCTTGTCTGAAGAAGAATGTGCTAGAAACTACAAAGCAAAAAAATGTCCTGCAGCCTAGCCTTGCCTTGTCTGTCCTTGTCGGTCCTTGCCTTGCCTTATTTCCTTCTCATCCTGTTCTCTGTCCCATCCTCTCTCACTAACCCCCTGTCTGGCTGCATGTCTCTTCTTTCCTTTTCTCTCATTCTCTTCCTTCCTGCCTATTTTCCTGCAATTCCTCCATCTCACTCCTGCAGCCCAACACTACTTCTTATTCTTCCTTCCCTTTGTTCTGCTCCCTTCGCTTTCTCCCTCTGTCCCACATGATTCTTCCCGACTTGTCTGTTGGACACTTTGGGCCAAATTGGCCCCAAGTCTTGGCATGGTTTGACCTGTTTTCAAAAGCCTGGCTAGTGAGAGCAGGGACAGCAGGCAGTGACAGGCCCGGGGCTGACAGGCTCCCCATCCCCTAGGGGGCGCCTGGCTGCCACACCCAGCTGACATAGAACCTTTTTCACAATGCCCGCTACCGTGGCGACTATGTGGTGACTCTGCAGGTGACAGGGACACTGCAGGACTTGGTGGCAGCTCAGCAATTTCTCACTTCCCCAAAGAAGCGGAATTCTGCAAATTGCTGCCTTTGCTCTTGAAAGGATGTCATCAGGTGGGTGTTTTGGTGTCATACCCTGAAAACCAGAGCTGAAATGGTGAAATATTCTCATGATATGTATGGTCCATGCACCAAAGCACCATGACCCAGCCTAAGAGATCTGCAGCTTATTTTTTTGTACTGCCAGCAGATTGTGGAAGCACAGTATAAAAGCCATCATTATGGAGACATCTTCCTATTTTAGGCTTAGTCTATGTGTCTCAAGTAGCTGGGGTTTTTGCATGGGCCTAATCCATACGGTCTTATGGCCTTACTCCTAGTCTGAAGATGAATGTGCTAGAAACTATACAGCAAAAAAATGTCCTGCAGCCTAGCCTTGCTTTGCCTGTCCTTGGCTGTCCTTCCTTTGCCTTATTACCTTCTCATCCTGTTCTCTGTCCCATCCTCTCTCACTAACCCCTCGTCTGGCTGCATGCCTCTTATTTCCTTTTCTCTCACTCTCCTGCTTCCTGCCTCTTTTCTTGCAATTCCCACATCTCACTCCTGCAGCCCAACACTACTTTTTATTCTTCCTTCCCTTTCTCCTGCTCCCTTCGCTTTCTCCCTCTGTCCCATATCTTTCTTCCCAACTTGTCTTTTCAAGACTTTGGCCCAAATTGGCCCCAAGTCTGGGCATGGTTTGACCAATTTTCAGAGGCCTGGCAGGTGACAGCAGAGACAGCAGGCAGTGACAGGCTCGGGGCTGACAGGTTCCCTATCCCCTAGGGGGCACCTGGCTGCCACACCAATCTGACATAGAACCTTTGTTACAATGCCTGCTACCGTGGCGAGTATGTGGTGACTCTGCAGGTGACAGGGACACTGCAGGACTTGGTGTCAGCTCAGCAATTTCTCACTTCCCCAAAGAAGCGGAATTCCGCAAATTGCTGCCTTTGCTCTTGAAAGGATGTCATCAGGTGGGTGTTTTGGTGTCATACACTGAAAACCAGAGCAGAAATGGTGAAATATTCCCATGATATGCATGGTCCCTGCACCAAAGCATCATGACTCAGCCTGAGAGATCTGCTGCTTATGTTTTTGTACAGCCAGCAGATTGTGGAAGCACAGTATAAAAACCATCCTTATGGAGAGATTTGCGTATTTTAGGCTTAGTCTAAGTGTCTCAAGTAGCTGGGGTTTTTGCTTGGGCCTAATCCATACGTTCTTATGGCCTTACTCCTAGTCTGATGATGAATGTGCTAGGAACTATACAGCAAAAAAATGTCCTGCAGCCTAGCCTTGCTTTGCCTGTCCTTGCCTGTCCTTGCCTTGCCTTATTTCCTTCTCATCCTGTTCTCTGTCCCATCCTCTCTCACTAACCCCTCGTCTGGCTGCATATCTCTTCTTTCCTTTTCTCTCACTCTCCTGCTTCCTGCCTCTTTTCTTGCAATTCCTCCATCTCACTCCTGCAGCCCAACACTACTTTTTATTCTTCCTTCCCTTTCTCCTGCTACCTTCGCTTTCTCCCTCTGTCCCATATCTTCCTTCCCAATTTGTCTTTTCAAGACTTTGGGCCAAATTGGCCCCAAGTCTGGGCATGGTTTGACCAATTTTCAGAGGCCTGGCTGGTGACAGCAAGGACAGCAGGCAGTGAGAGGCCCGGGGCTGACAGGCTCCCCATCCCCTAGGGGGCGCCTGGCTGCCACACCCAGCTGACATAGAACCCTTGTCACAATGCCCGCTACCGTGGCGATTATGTGGTGACTCTGCAGGTGACAGGGACACTGCAGGACTTGGTGTCAGCTCAGCAATTTCTCACTTCCCCAAAGAAGCGGAATTCTGCAAATTGCTGCCTTTGCTCTTGAAAGGATGTCATCCCGTGGGTGTTTTGGTAACATCCACTGAAAACCAGAGCAGAAATGGAGGAATATGCCCATGATAAGCATGGTCCCTGCACCAAAGCACCATGACTCAGCCTAAGCGATCTGCAGCTTATATTTTTGTACTGCCAGCAGATTGTGGAAGCACAGTATAAAAACCATCCTTATGGAGAGATCTGCGTAATTTAGGCTTAGTCTAAGTGTCTCAAGTAGCTGGGGTTTTTGCTTGGGCCTAATCCATACGGTCTTATGGCCTTACTCCTAGTCTGAAGATGAAAGTGCTAGAAACTATACAGCAAAAAAATGTCATGCAGCCTAGCCTTGCTTTGCCTGTCCTTGCCTGTTCTTGCCTTGCCTTATTTCCTTCTCATCCTGTTCTCTGTCCAGTCTTCCCTCACTAACCCCTCGTCTGGCTGCATGTCTCGTCTTTCCTTTTCTATCACTCTCCTACTTCCTCCCTCTTTTCCTGCAATTCCTCCATCTCACTCCTGCAGCCCAACACTACTTTTTATTCTTCCTTCCCTTTCTCCTGCTCCCTTCGCTTTCTCCCTCTGTCCCATGTCTTTCTTCCTGACTTGTCTTTTCAAGACTTTGGGCCAAATTGGCCCCAAGTCTGGGCATGGTTTGACCAATTTTCAGAGGCCTGGCTGGTGACAGCAGGGACAGCAGGCAGTGAGAGGCCCGGGGCTGACAGGCTCCCCATCCCCTAGGGGGCGCCTGGCTGCCACACCCAGCTGACATAGAATCTTTGTCACAATGCCCGCTACCGTGGCGAGTATGTGGTGACTCTGCAGGTGACAGGGACACTGCAGGACTTGGTGCCAGCTCAGCAATTTGTCACTTCCCCAAAGAAGCGGAATTCTGCAAATTGCTGCCTCTGCTCTTGAAAGGATATCATCAGGTGGGTGTTTTGGTGTCATATTCTGAACACCAGAGGAGAAATGGTGAAATATTCCCATGATATGCATGGTCCCTGCACCAAAGCACCATGACTCAGCCTAAGGAGATCTGCAGCTTATGTTTTTGTACTGCCAGCAGATTGTGGAAGCACAGTATAAAAACCATCCTTATGGAGAGATCTGCGTATTTTAGGCTTAGTCTAAGTGTCTCAAGTAGCCGGTGTATTTGCTTGGGCCTAATCCATACGGTCTTATGGCTTTCCTCGTAGTCTGAGGACGAATGTGCTAGAAAATATAAAGCAAAAAACTGTCCTGCAGCCTAGCCTTGCTTTGCCTGTCCTTGCCTGTCATTGCCTTGCCTTATTTCCTTCTCATCCTGTTCTCTGTCCCATCCTCTCTCACTAACCCCTCGTCTGGCTGCATGTCTCGTCTTTCCTTTTCTATCACTCTCCTACTTCCTCCCTCTTTTCCTGCAATTCCTCCATCTCACTCCTGCAGCCCAACACTACTTTTTATTCTTCCTTCCCTTTCTCCTGCTCCCTTCGCTTTCTCCCTCTGTCCCATATCTTTCTTCCCGACTTGTCTTTTCAAGACTTTGGGCCAAATTGGCCCCAAGTCTGGGCATGGTTTGACCAATTTTCAGAGGCCTGGCTGGTGACAGCAGGGACAGCAGGCAGTGACAGGCCCGGGGCTGACTGGCTCCCCATCCCCTAGGGGGCGCCTGGCTGCCACACCCAGCTGACATAGAACCTTTGTCACAATGCCCGCTACCGTGGCGAGTATGTGGTGACTCTGCAGGTGACAGGGACACTGCAGGACTTGGTGGCAGCTCAGCAATTTCTCACTTCCCCAAAGAGGCGGAATTCTGCAAGTTGCTGCCTCTGCTCTTGAAAGGATATCATCAGGTGGGTGTTTTGGTGTCATACTCTGAAAACCAGAGCAGAAATGGTGAAATATTCCCATGATATGCATGGTCCCTGCAACAAAGCACCATGACTCAGCCTAAGAGATCTGCAGCTTATTTTTTTGTACTGCCAGCAGATTGTGGAAGCACAGTATAAAAACAATCCTTATGGAGTAATGTGCGTATTTTAGGCTTAGTCTAAGTGTCTCAAGTAGCCGGTGTATTTGCTTGGGCCTAATCCATACGGTCTTATGGCTTTCCTCGTAGTCTGAGGACGAATGTGCTAGAAAATATAAAGCAAAAAACTGTCCTGCAGCCTAGCCTTGCTTTGCCTGTCCTTGCCTGTCATTGCCTTGCCTTATTTCCTTCTCATCCTGTTCTCTGTCCCATCCTCTCTCACTAACCCCTCGTCTGGCTGCATGTCTCGTCTTTCCTTTTCTATCACTCTCCTACTTCCTCCCTCTTTTCCTGCAATTCCTCCATCTCACTCCTGCAGCCCAACACTACTTTTTATTCTTCCTTCCCTTTCTCCTGCTCCCTTCGCTTTCTCCCTCTGTCCCATATCTTTCTTCCCGACTTGTCTTTTCAAGACTTTGGGCCAAATTGGCCCCGAGTGTGGGCATGGTTTTGTTAGCATTCAAGACACATAACCACAGGTGCAGTTATATGCGGTGGTTTATTTCAGCGCTGGGAAACCAGGGGTTCGCACCCAAAGCTGGCTTCAGCCACTGATTCAGACTACACCATATTTATACAATTTGATCACATACATATGCATTACAATTCCTGACAACCATTAGCATATCCCACACCTATTCTAACACAAATTGTCTATCTAAGCAATGCTAAGTAACATTCGCATGTTTATCAGTTATTTCTAAGTTACCTGTTTTTACCTGTTTTAAAGAATATATCATAAATCTATATCAATCTTAAGAATAGGGTATGGTTTAAGTTACCTGTTCTAAAGAATATGTCATAAATCTATGTCAATTTCAAGAATAAGGTATAATTATATAAAATCATGCTTGAATGCACATTCTGAACCTGGATACAGTAAGCTAAGAATCTTGGATACGGTCTACAGAATCAAAACACAGCCCACAAAATTCAATTCAACTATAACATTTCCCCCCTTTGAAAATGCTTTTCTATTCCTAGACAATGCATTTTCACTACATTATATTTTCCTTATAAGCTGGAGGGTTGTCAAAAGTGGATCTGCTAAGGACAGTAAAGATGCGGTCGTTCCTTGCCTTTGATTGACTTATTTGATGCTTAATACAAGCATAGAGCAAAAAGAAAAGAGCAACTATAATGGCAAGCAAAAATAAACTCTCCAATAACGAATGTACCCATCCTCCCAGGTTCAGGTTCAATTTGCCTAGCAAGGCCCCAACCCAGCTCTGCTCTACATCTTGTTTTTCCGCTTGCAGTTCTTTTTCTGTTTGGGTTAATTGGGAAATATCTTTTTCCGCTTCAGAGGTTACGTTTGGGATATGAATGCAGCAATGATCAACCCTATCTTTTAAATATCCACAAACCCCATTTTCTTTTAGCAACATTATGTCAAGTGCCATTCTGTTCTGCAAAGTCATTTTGGTCGTAGCTTGCAATTGTATATTGAATTCTCGAAAACCCTTTTTGGTTACCCTTGCCAATCGATCCATCTGTCCAATTAATCTGTCAATCATTTCTCTGTTTCTATAGGCTGCGATTGGTGCAAAGAAAGATTCTAATGCCCAGCCGAATTTAACACTACCTGATGGCTCGTGCCACACATCATCTTCATCTATCTCTCGCTTGTACCTAACTTGTAGGAGTTCCTGCCTGTTCTTCAGGGGTGACCTCTTCCAAAT
Organism: Columba livia; assembly: GCF_036013475.1. Lineage (NCBI taxonomy): Eukaryota > Metazoa > Chordata > Aves > Columbiformes > Columbidae > Columba > Columba livia. The sequence goes on along the minus strand of NC_088610.1, from coordinate 29,100,767 downwards.
GGGACATAGGGTTGGTAACCCCAAAGTAGCCTCCCTTACAGGTCCTGCTATCGGCAAATGTGTTGTCCAAGTTCCATCACTTAAGGCCCAAACCAAATGTCCCACACTACCTATAGTTCCTCTACAATCTATCTTATCTCCTTCAATGCCTATTTTGACTGCTTCCTTTGGATCCAATTGTTTCTGGCAAATGCAACCTGCGATTACTGCAACTTTAATGATGGACAGAGGTATTTCTTTCACATCTGTCTGGCAGGTCATTACTTGAGAGCAATTCCACCATGGTACTGTTACTCCTCTTGTTACATTGGTCCATCGTATACACCATGGAAATGCTTCGCTATATTGATATTGCTGTACTATACTCAACGTCCACATGTTGTCCCATGATTCAGTTATGTTCTGATTATCCTGATCTTTACATTCCCAATAGGCTCGCTCAACCTTTTCATATACTGTTTTGGTGGTCCACTTTTCATACGTGCAATACCCAATATTATGAAATCGTCCTATCTTTACAAATGTTGCTCCTGGCAACTTCAAGCAGTCACCTCTCTTTATCATGGCATTCTTAACAAGCTCTTTTGTCTGCTGTTCGATTGGTACTTGCTCTATTTTAGTATGGGACTCACACACTATCTTACCAGTCTTATTTACTTCTGGTAAGGTCGTAGATATTATTCCCCACTGTACTGGGTCTTCGGCTGATTTCGGGATGGGAAGACAAGCAGTGATGCTACTGACATTTTGGGTTTGTGCAAAATCTCGAATTAGTCCTATCATCAGATTCTCTGCCTGATTCTGTACACTCTGTACTACTTGTGGCATTTGAGTATCGTCACTATCTCCTACAGCCCTTCGTGTTTTACATAATTGTTCTCCAGTGACTTTGCAAATCAGTGTGGCATACAGTCTGGGTACATAAACTACTACAAAAGCAAAACGGTAACAAGAGTTAGACATCCTGCTTTGTGATTTTAAGTGTGGTTGGACCCACTAATCGTGATTGCCACAGTTTTGGGACTTTCTTCACTCGGGTGTAATGTATCCAGGAGTCTATTTCAGCAACCTTGATTGCGGTAAATGTAGTTAAAAGTACTTGATAAGGTCCGTCCCAACGTTCTTTTAAAGGATCTTCTCTCCAAGTCTTTATATACACTGTGTCTCCAGGTTCTATATCATGTACCGGATTCTCAAGTGCTAGTGGGCGATTCCACACTAGTACAGATCTGAGTCGATTCAATGTCCTGCCGAGAGACAACACATAATTGTACACATCCTGATTACCTTTTACATGTACACTTAGATTCGGATCAGGTGCTTCATATGGTCTGCCATACAGAATTTCGTATGGGCTTACGGACATTCCACTCCTAGGTTTAATCCTAATTCGCAATAACGCTATTGGTAAGGCCTGGGGCCACTGAATTTTTGCTTCCTGGCAAATTTTGCTAAGTTGTCGTTTTAACGTCTGATTCATTTTCTCCACCTGGCCACTAGACTGGGGTCTCCATGGGGTATGTAATTCCCATTTAATTCCCAAACATCTACTGACTTCCTTTACCACTTGAGCAATAAAATGCGGTCCCCTATCAGATGATATTCCCAATGGTACTCCAAATCTAGGAATTATTTCCTTCAGTAACCATTTTACAGTTTCTTGTGCCTGGTTGGTGCGACAAGGGAAGGCTTCTGGCCATCCTGAAAAGGTGCATACCCCAACTAGCAGATATCTGAATCCTCGAGTTTTGGGGAGTTCCACATAATCTATCTGCCAACAATCCCCTGGTTGTACACCTGTCCTAATTTTTCCCATATCTGCTTTTCTTCGAACTAAAGGATTATTTCTCAAGCAAATTTCACACTTAGCTGTGATAGATTTTGCCATTGTTAACATCTGGACCGAGATAATTTGTTTTCTTAGATAAGTTACCAATGCTTCTGCACCCCAATGACACTTCTGGTGCTCCGCCTGAAGTATCCTTCTCATAATTGTGATCGGGACCACAATTTGTCCGTTGGTGGTTACATACCATCCAGAATTATCCTTGACAGCTTTTACTAGTCTTGCCAATTTCTCATCTTCTGTAGAATATTCAGGTGCCTCTGAAGGTGTAGGTAATAAATCAATTGCTCTTACCTTTTGGGAGACAAGACCCACCATCATCCAGACTCGTCGTGCCACTGATCAGGCTGTTTGATCAGCAAGTCGGTTTCCTTCAATAATTGTTGATGTCCCACTCTGATGAGCTTTACAGTGCATGATGGCAACCAGTGATGGCTTTTGAACAGCATTAATCAAGTTCAATATTTCTTTTTGGTACTTGATGTTTGTTCCTTGGGAGGAGAGTAGTCCACGCTCTTTCCAAAGAGCTCCATGTACATGAACAACCCCGAATGCATATTTTGAGTCAGTCCAAATATTGACCCTTTTGTCCTCACTGAGCTCTAATGCCCTAGTTAGGGCTATCAACTCAGCTTTCTGTGCTGATGTGTTTGGTGGTAGGGATTTAGCTTCAATTACTGTTTTGGCAGTAGTAATCGCGTATCCTGCATACCGCACTCCTCTTTCCACAAAACTACTGCCGTCAGTAAAAAGCTCCCAATCCATCTTCTCCAACGGGGTATCTTTCAGGTCAGGTCGACTTGCGTGGGTATATTCAATGACCTCCACACAATCATGTTCCAGATTTTCTTCTTCAGTCTCTGCGCTTAAAAACACAGCTGGATTCATTAGGTTAGTTGTTTTTAGGATAATATCATCCTGCTCTGTTAAAATTGCCTGATATTTCATCATTCTACTTGGGGAAAGCCAATGGCCCCCCTTTTGTTCTAATACAGTAGTCACCATGTGGGATACAAACACTTCAATCTTTTTCCCCATAGTCAGTTTCCGGACTTCCTGAATTAATATCACGGTAGCAGCCACCGCCCGCAAGCACGCCGGCCATCCAGCACTTACCGGGTCAAGTTGTTTAGAGAAATAACCTACGGGCCTTTTCCAAGATCCCAGCCGTTGGGTTAATACCCCTAGAGCAAGTCTCTGTCGTTCATGTACAAATAACTGGAAGTCTTTACTCAGATCAGGTAGGCCCAAAGCAGGTGCTTGCATTAAAGCCTGTTTCAATTTCCGAAAAGCTTCTCGTTGTGGTCTTTCCCACACCAAGGTCTTATTTTTCTGTGCCTCGTATAAAGGTTTGGCAATAAGTCCATAGTCCATGATCCAGAGCCTGCACCATCCTGCCATTCCTAGAAAAGATCTTAATTCATGTAAGTTACGCGGTTCTGAGATCGCACAGATAGCATGTACACGGTTTATACCTAGTCTTCGCTGTCCTTGAGAAAGCTCGCATCCTAGATAGATCACAGTTGTGGATGCAATCTGAGCTTTATTTTTTGACACTTTATATCCATTCATTCCTAATTGATTCAATATTCCAATTGTTACCTGTATGCAAAGTTCTTGGGTCTCAGCAGCAATCAGAATATCATCCACATATTGCAGCAACAAATACCATTGTCGAGGAATTCTGATATAGCCTCTCGTAGTCCACTCCTCAAGTTCTTTGGCTAGTTGATTTCCGAAGATAGTTGGACTATTCTTAAATCCTTGTGGAAGGCGTGTCCAGGTTAATTGGGCTTTTCTCCCGTTGTGTGGGTTCTCCCATTCGAAAGCGAATAGCTTTTTGCTTTCCTGGTCAAGGGGTATGCAGAAGAAGGCATCTTTTAAATCAAGTACTGTAAACCATTTATATTTCTCTTTCACAGATGTTAACAAGGTATACGGATTTGCAACTACTGGATGTATGTCCTTAGTGATCTGGTTTATTGCTCGTAAGTCTTGGACTAGTCAATAGCTACCATCAGGTTTCTTTACTGGAAAAATTGGAGTATTATATTCTGATTCACATTCCTCTAGAATTCCATATTTCAAAAACTTCTCAATTAAAGATACTATTCCTAATCTGGCTTCCAATTTCAATGGGTACTGTCTTAATCGTACCGGTTCAGCACCTTCCTTCAGCACTACTTTCACAGGTTTAGCTGCCTTTGACTTCCCAGGTATATCAGTTTCCCATACCGTGGGAATCACTGCACCCTCTATTGCCTGTGGTATTTTCACAATTGGATTTTCCTTTAATAGTAAAATTTGTCCTACCTTTGACTCTGGAACTTTCATTACCAAATTTCCATCCTCAAATGTTATTGTGGCATCTAATTTGGTCAGCAAATCTCGTCCTAAAAGAGAAACTGGACAATCTGGAACATATAAGAACTCGTGGGTTAGCTCCTTTTCTCCAAAACACAAATCCAAAGGTTGCAGGAATGGCCGTACTTCCTCCTTCCCTGTGGCACCAACAATTGTTGTAGCTCTGTGACCCACTGCCCCCTGTAAGGAATTTAATACAGAGTAAGTAGCCCCCGTATCTACTAAAAATCTTACATCCCGGTCTCCCACTTGTATTGTCACTAAGGGCTCCTTATTCTGGGTTTTCACTTCCGTGCCTTCATATAGTCAGCTGTTGTTACTGTATTCCCCTAACACCATAGTCTGTACCGCATTTCCCATCGCATTGGACATCTGACCCACAGGGCTCCTAGCCGGGCATTCATTTTTCCAGTGTCCTTCTTGCTTACAATAAGCACATTGATTTATGCCAAGCCTCATGAGGGGTCTCAGGGGAGTTCCTTGGGCACTCCACGAACCACGTCCCCGACCACCTCCTCGACTATTTCCAGCTCCCCTACCCCGGACCCCTATTCCCCTGCCTTGTCCCTGGATCAAAGCCAACAAATTTTGCTGGTGGCGTCTCGATTGTTCTTTTTCTCTATTATTATAAACTTTCCAAGCTGTTTCCAACATTACGTCCAGATCCCTTAATTGTGCACCCTCTAATTTCTGCAGCTTCTTTCGAATATCATCTTGAGATTGCCCTAAGAAAATTAGAGCCAACTGAATTTTTGCTTGTTCCGTTTCTACGTCTAAATCCGTATATCTTTTGGCAGCTTCTTTTAATCTTTCTAAAAAGGCTGAGGGAGACTCATTCCTTTCCTGCCTTACATTATACAATTTCGACCAATTCATTTGCTTCGGCATAGCAGTTTGAACACCGATCAATAACCAATCTTGATACCTCCGGAGATGACATAACCCGCCTCCTGTATTATAATTCCATCGGGGATCCTCCTTTGGAAAATTCTCATCAACATTCCCCTCTACTCTCCCATTCCGGATATCTTCTTTCACCTTATCCCTTGCAGCCCGTATAACCATATCCTTTTCTGTAGAATCCATTAATGTATCTAGAATGACTTGTAAATCATCCCAATCAGGATTCTGCGTCTTAATTATCATCTTAATCACTTTTGCAACCTTATCTGGGTTTTCCCTATAAGGACCAGCTGACTGCTTCCAGATCACTAAATCCCCCGGCGAAAATGGAACTTTTACATAGACCGGTTCCCCCCCAACACCTACCGCCTGCCGCAGGGGTGCTATCACATTCGATAAACCTCCCCCCCTTTGTGCTTCCTTTTCCTTTTCTCTGTTTCTAGTTCAGTGAGATATTGGAGTTACAGTTATTCCTTTTACACCGGCTATAGCCCCCCTTTCATCACTTGATTCGTCATCACTATCGACAGGAAGGACAGGCGCGGAGGGTCTAATTGGTACCCCTTCCTCAGAAGGCGCAACATCAAAACACAGTAAATCCGTCTTTGAATCATTACCACTGCTGTTTTCTACAGCCAAACACGTCATGCATTTCTTTTCCGTTGTGCATCCCACGCACTTATTATTGCTGCTACCTTGCACCAACATTAACCCACAGCTCTCTCTCCAATCATGTTTTCGCTCGAGATAGAAGAAGAGATCAACGTATGGAACTTCATCCCATTTGCCCTCTCTCTGACAAAACCTCATTAATTCAGCAATAATTTCATGGTTCAAAGTGCCCTCCGGCGGCCACTGTACTTCATTTGGTAATTTATATTCAGGCCACCAATGAGTGCAATACTCAATTAACTTCTTTTTATGCATAGACTGTCCAAACCCAGCCTCTTTCCAATACTTCAATAAACAATTCAACGGCGACACTTTTGAATCAGACATATCAACACAGAAAGATAACACAGATAACTTCACTAGAACAACAGTAAACACGGATCAGATCACCGATTTCAACAGCAAGTACAGACTAAATCACAGGAACCACAGACCAGGTGCTGAGCAGCACAAATAACCAGACCAGGTGCGCACAAATAACCAGACCAGGTGCGCACAAATAACCAGACCAGGTGCCGAACCTGCGGCACAAATAACCAGACCAGATGCCGAACCTGCAGAGGTTTCCCTCTGTCTGACGGACGGCTGCCTAGGCAATACCACGGGAGCTCCCTGCCCAACCGAGCGTGGCTTTCGCCGCGTCTGACCGGCAGGCTACCAGATGCCTGACCAGCAGGCTACCAGACCAGAACCAGACCAAGTGGGTACCCAACAACCCAGATAAAGCACCTTCTTACCAGTCAGAGGTCCGTCGTGAGCAGCAGAGGGTCGGTCGCGTCCGATGCACTCCCCAAGAATACCTCGGTGCTAGCTGGAGCAGGATCAAGACGCGATCCGCCTCAGCAATGCTCGCGAGGTCCCATCTGGGTCGCCAAAAATGTTAGCATTCAAGACACATAACCACAGGTGCAGTTATATGCGGTGGTTTATTTCAGCGCTGGGAAACCAGGGGTTCGCACCCAAAGCTGGCTTCAGCCACTGATTCAGACTACACCATATTTATACAATTTGATCACATACATATGCATTACAATTCCTGACAACCATTAGCATATCCCACACCTATTCTAACACAAATTGTCTATCTAAGCAATGCTAAGTAACATTCGCATGTTTATCAGTTATTTCTAAGTTACCTGTTTTTACCTGTTTTAAAGAATATATCATAAATCTATATCAATCTTAAGAATAGGGTATGGTTTAAGTTACCTGTTCTAAAGAATATGTCATAAATCTATGTCAATTTCAAGAATAAGGTATAATTATATAAAATCATGCTTGAATGCACATTCTGAACCTGGATACAGTAAGCTAAGAATCTTGGATACGGTCTACAGAATCAAAACACAGCCCACAAAATTCAATTCAACTATAACAGTTTGACCAATTTTCAGAGGCCTGGCTGGTGACAGCAGGGACAGCAGGCAGTGACAGGCCCGGGGCTGGCAGGCTCCCCATCCCCTAGGGGGCGCCTGGCTGCCACACCCAGCTGACATAGAACCTTTGTCACAATGCCCGCTACCGTGGCGAGTATGTGGTGACTCTGCAGGTGACAGGGACACTGCAGGACTTCGTGTCACCTCAGCAATTTCTCATTTCCCCAAAGAAGTGGATTTCTGCAAATTGCTGCCTTTGCTCTTGAAAGGATATCATCAGGTGGGTGTTTTGGTGTCATACTCTGAACACCAGAGCAGAAATGGTGAAATATTCCCATGATATGCATGGTCCCTGCACCAAAGACCCATGACTCAGCCTAAGGAGATCTGCAGCTTATTTTTTTGTACTGCCAGCAGATTGTGGAAGCACAGTATAAAAACCATCCTTATGGAGAGATCTGCGTATTTTAGGCTTAGTCTAAGTGTGTCAAGTAGCTGGGGTTTTTGCTTGGGCCTAATCCATACGGTCTTATGGCCTTACTCCTAGTCTGAAGACGAATGTGCTATAAACTATAAAGCAAAAAAATGTCCTGCAGCCTAGCCTTGCTTTGCCTGTCCTTGCCTGTCCTTGCCTTGCCTTATTTCCTTCTCATCCTGTTCTCTGTCCCATCCTCTCTCACTAACCCCTCGTCTGGTTGCATGTCTCTTCTTTCCTTTTCTCTCACTCTCCTGCTGCTGTCTCTTTAATGGCAATTCCTCCATCTCACTCCTGCAGCCCAACACTACTTTTTATTCTTCCTTCCCTTTCTCCTGCTCCCTTCGCTTTCTCCCTCTGTCCCATATCTTTCTTCCCGACTTGTCTTTTCAAGACTTTGGGCCAAATTGGCCCCAAGTCTGGGCATGGTTTGACCAATTTTCAGAGGCCTGGCTGGTGACAGCAGGGACAGCAGGTAGTGACACGCCCGGGGCTGACAGGCTCCCCATCCCCTAGGGGGCGCCTGGCTGCCACACCCAGCTGACATAGAACCTTTGTCACAATGCCCGCTACCGTGGCGACTATGTGGTGACTCTGCAGGTGACAGGGACACTGCAGGACTTGGTGTCAGCTCAGCAATTTCTCACTTCCCCAAAGAAGCGGAATTCCGCAAATTGCTGCCTTTTCTCTTGAAAGGATATCATCAGGTGGGTGTTTTGGTGTCATACTCTGAAAACCAGAGCAGAAATGGTGAAATATTCCCATGATATGCATGGTCCCTGCACCAAAGAACCATGACTCAGCCTAAGGATATCTGGAGCTTATTTTTTTGTACTGCCAGAAGATTTTGGAAGCACAGTATAAAAACAATCCTTATGGAGAGATCTGCGTATTTTAGGCTTAGTCTAAGTGTCTCAAGTAGCCGGTGTATTTGCTTGGGCCTAATCCATACGGTCTTATGGCTTTCCTCGTAGTCCGAGGACGAATGTGCTAGAAAATATAAAGCAAAAAAATGTCCTGCAGCCTAGCCTTGCTTTGCCTGTCCTTGCCTGTCCTTGCCTTGCCTTATTTCCTTCTCATCCTGTTCTCTGTCCCATCCTCTCTCACTAACCCCTCGTCTGGCTGCATGTCTCTTCTTTCCTTTTCTCTCACTCTCCTGCTTCTTGCCTCTTTAATGGCAATTCCTCCATCTCACTCCTGCAGCCCAACACTACTTTTTATTCTTCCTTCCCTTTCTCCTGCTCCCTTCGCTTTCTCCCTCTGTCCCATATCTTTCTTCCCGACTTGTCTTTTCAAGACTTTGGGCCAAATTGGCCCCAAGTCTGGTCATGGTTTGACCAATTTTCAGAGGCCTGGCTGGTGACAGCAGGGACAGCAGGCAGTGACAGGCCCGGGGCTGACAGGCTCCCCATCCCCTAGGGGGCGCCTGGCTGCCACACCCAGCTGACATAGAACCTTTGTCACAATGCCCGCTACCGTGGCGACTATGTGGTGACTCTGCAGGTGACAGGGACACTGCAGGACTTGGTGGCAGCTCAGCAATTTCTCACTTCCCCAAAGAAGCGGAATTCTGCAAGTTGCTGCCTCTGCTCTTGAAAGAATATCATCAGGTGGGTGTTTTGGTGTCATATTCTGAACACCAGAGCAGAAATGGTGAAATATTCCCATGATATGCATGGTCCCTGCACCAAAGCACCATGACTCAGCCTAAGGAGATCTGCAGCTTATTTTTTTGTACTGCCAGCAGATTGTGGAAGCACAGTATAAAAACTATCCTTATGGAGAGATCTGCGTATTTTAGGCTTAGTCTAAGTGTCTCAAGTAGCCGGTGTATTTGCTTGGGCCTAATCCATACGGTCTTATGGCCTTATTCCTAGTCTGAAGATGAATGTGCTAGAAAATATAAAGCAAAAAAATGTCCTGCAGCCTAGCCTTGCTTTGCCTGTCCTTGCCTGTCCTTGCCTTGCCTTATTTCCTTCTCATCCTGTTCTCTGTCCCATCCTCTCTCACTAACCCCTCGTCTGGCTGCATGTCTCGTCTTTCCTTTTCTATCACTCTCCTGCTTCCTCCCTCTTTTCCTGCAATTCTTCCATCTCACTCCTGCAGCCCAACACTACTTTTTATTCTTCCTTCCCTTTCTCCTGCTCCCTTCACTTTGTCCCTCTGTCCCATGTCTTTCTTCCTGACTTGTCTTTTCAAGACTTTGGGCCAAATTGGCCCCAAGTCTGGTCATGGTTTGACCAATTTTCAGAGGCCTGGGTGGTGACAGCAGGGACAGCAGGCAGTGACAGGCCCGGGGCTGGCAGGCTCCCCATCCCCTAGGGGGCGCCTGGCTGCCACACCCAGCTGACATAGAACCTTTGTCACAATGCCCACTACCCTGGCGAGTATGTGGTGACTCTGCAGGTGACAGGGACACTGCAGGACTTGGTGTCAGCTCAGCAATTTCTCACTTCCCCAAAGAAGCGGAATTCTGCAAATTGCTGCCTCTGCTCTTGAAAGGATATCATCAGGTGGGTGTTTTGGTGTCATATTCTGAACACCAGAGCAGAAATGGTGAAATATTCCCATGATATGCATGGTCCCTGCACCAAAGCACCATGACTCAGCCTAAGGAGATCTGCAGCTTATTTTTTTGTACTGCCAGCAGATTGTGGAAGCACAGTATAAAAACTATCCTTATGGAGAGATCTGCGTATTTTAGGCTTAGTCTAAGTGTCTCAAGTAGCCGGTGTATTTGCTTGGGCCTAATCCATACGGTCTTATGGCTTTCCTCGTAGTCCGAGGACGAATGTGCTAGAAAATATAAAGCAAAAAAATGTCCTGCAGCCTAGCCTTGCTTTGCCTGTCCTTGCCTGTCCTTGCCTTGCCTTATTTCCTTCTCATCCTGTTCTCTGTCCCATCCTCTCTCACTAACCCCTCGTCTGGCTGCATGTCTCTTCTTTCCTTTTCTCTCACTCTCCTGCTTCTTGCCTCTTTAATGGCAATTCCTCCATCTCACTCCTGCAGCCCAACACTACTTTTTATTCTTCCTTCCCTTTCTCCTGCTCCCTTCGCTTTCTCCCTCTGTCCCATATCTTTCTTCCCGACTTGTCTTTTCAAGACTTTGGCCCAAATTGGCCCCGAGTCTGGGCATGGTTTGACCAATTTTCAGAGGCCTGGCTGGTGACAGCAGGGACAGCAGGCAGTGACAGGCCCGGGGCTGGCAGGCTCCCCATCCCCTAGGGGGCGCCTGGCTGCCACAGCCAGCTGACATAGAACCTTTGTCACAATGCCCGCTACCGTGGCGAGTATGTGGTGACTCTGCAGGTGACAGGGACACTGCAGGACTTGGTGCCAGCTCAGCAATTTGTCACTTCCCCAAAGAAGCGGAATTCTGCAAATTGCTGCCTCTGCTCTTGAAAGGATATCATCAGGTGGGTGTTTTGGTGTCATACTCTGAAAACCAGAGCAGAAATGGTGAAATATTCCCATGATATGCATGGGCCCTGCAACAAAGCACCATGACTCAGCCTAAGAGATCTGCAGCTTATGTTTTTGTACTGCCAGCAGATTGTGGAAGCACAGTATAAAAACAATCCTTATGGAGTAATCTGGGTATTTTAGGCTTAGTCTAAGTGTCTGAAGTAGCCGGTGTATTTGCTTGGGCCTAATCCATACGGTCTTATGGCTTTCCTCGTAGTCCGAGGACGAATGTGCTAGAAAATATAAAGCAAAAAACTGTCCTGCAGCCTAGCCTTGCTTTGCCTGTCCTTGCCTGTCCTTGCCTTGCCTTATTTCCTTCTCATCCTGTTCTCTGTCCCATCCTCTCTCACTAACCCCTCGTCTGGCTGCATGTCTCGTCTTTCCTTTTCTATCACTCTCCTACTTCCTCCATCTTTTCCTGCAATTCCTCCATCTCACTCCTGCAGCCCAACACTACTTTTTATTCTTCCTTCCCTTTCTCCTGCTCCCTTCGCTTTCTCCCTCTGTCCCATATCTTTCTTCCCGACTTGTCTTTTCAAGACTTTGGGCCAAATTGGCCCCAAGTCTGGGCATGGTTTGACCAATTTTCAGAGGCCTGGCTGGTGACAGCAGGGACAGCAGGCAGTGACAGGCCCGGGGCTGACAGGCTCCCCATCCCCTAGGGGGCGCCTGGCTGCCACACCCAGCTGACATAGAACCTTTGTCACAATGCCCACTACCGTGGCGAGTATGTGGTGACTCTGCAGGTGACAGGGACACTGCAGGACTTTGTGGCAGCTCAGCAATTTCTCACTTACCCAAAGAAGCGGAATTCTGCAAGTTGCTGCCTCTGCTCTTGAAAGGATATCATCAGGTGGGTGTTTTGGTGTCATACTCTGAAAACCAGAGCAGAAATGGTGAAATATTCCCATGATATGCATGGGCCCTGCAACAAAGCACCATGACTCAGCCTAAGAGATCTGCAGCTTATGTTTTTGTAATGCCAGCAGATTGTGGAAGCACAGTATAAAAACAATCCTTATGGAGTAATCTGCGTATTTTAGGCTTAGTCTAAGTGTCTGAATTAGCCGGTGTATTTGCTTGGGCCTAATCCATACGGTCTTATGGCTTTCCTCGTAGTCCAAGGACGAATGTGCTAGAAAATATAAAGCAAAAAACTGTCCTGCAGCCTAGCCTTGCTTTGCCTGTCCTTGCCTGTCCTTGCCTTGCCTTATTTCCTTCTCATCCTGTTCTCTGTCCCATCCTCTCTCACTAAACCCTCGTCTGGCTGCATGTCTCGTCTTTCCTTTTCTATCACTCTCCTACTTCCTCCCTCTTTTCCTGCAATTCCTCCATCTCACTCCTGCAGCCCAACACTACTTTTTATTCTTCCTTCCCTTTCTCCTGCTCCCTTCGCTTTCTCCCTCTGTCCCATATCTTTCTTCCCGACTTGTCTTTTCAAGACTTTGGGCGAAATTGGCCCCAAGTCTGGGTATGGTTTGACCAATTTTCAGAGGCCTGGCTGGTGACAGCAGGGACAGCAGGCAGTGACAGGCCCGGGGCTGACAGGCTACCCACCCCCTAGGGGGCGCCTGGCTGCCACACCCAGCTGACATAGAACCTTTGTCACAATGCCCACTACCCTGGCGAGTATGTGGTGACTCTGCAGGTGACAGGGACACTGCAGGACTTGGTGGCAGCTCAGCAATTTCTCACTTCCCCAAAGAAGCGGAATTCTGCAAATTGCTGCCTCTGCTCTTGAAAGGATATCATCAGGTGGGTGTTTTGGTGTCATATTCTGAACACCAGAGCAGAAATGGTGAAATATTCCCATGATATGCATGGTCCCTGCACCAAAGCACCATGACTCAGCCTAAGGAGATCTGCAGCTTATTTTTTTGTACTGCCAGCAGATTGTGGAAGCACAGTATAAAAACTATCCTTATGGAGAGATCTGCGTATTTTAGGCTTAGTCTAAGTGTCTCAAGCAGCTGGGGTTTTTGCTTGGGCCTAATCCATATGGTCTTATGGCTTTCCTCGTAGTCCGAGGACGAATGTGCTACAAAATATAAAGCCAAAAAATGTCCTGCAGCCTAGCCTTTCTTTGCCTGTCCTTGCCTGTCCTTGCCTTGCCTTATTTCCTTCTCATCCTGTTCTCTGTCCCATCCTCTCTCACTAACCCCTCGTCTGGCTGCATGTCTCGTCTTTCCTTTTCTATCACTCTCCTACTTCCTCCCTCTTTTCCTGCAATTCCTCCATCTCACTCCTGCAGCCCAACACTACTTTTTATTCTTCCTTCCCTTTCTCCTGCTCCCTTCGCTTTCTCCCTCTGTCCCATATCTTTCTTCCCGACTTGTCTTTTCAAGACTTTGGGCCAAATTGGCCCCAAGTCTGGGCATGGTTTGACCAATTTTCAGAGGCCTGGCTGGTGACAGCAGGGACAGCAGGTAGTGACAGGCCCGGGGCTGACAGGCTCCCCATCCCCTAGGGGGCGCCTGGCTGCCATACCCAGCGGACATAGAACCTTTGTCACAATGCCCGCTACCGTGGCGAGTATGTGGTGACTCTGCAGGTGACAGGGACGCTGCAGGACTTGGTGGTAGCTCAGCAATTTCTCAGTTCCCCAAAGAAGCGGAATTCTGCAAATTGCTGCCTTTGCTCTTGAAAGGATATCATCAGGTGGGTGTTTTGGTGTCATACTCTGAACACCAGAGCAGAAATGGTGAAATATTCCCATGATATGCATGGTCCCTGCCCAAAAGCACCATGACTCAGCCTAAGGAGATCTGCAGCTTATTTTTTTGTACTGCCAGCAGATTGTGGAAGCACAGTATAAAAACCATCCTTATGGAGAGATCTGCGTATTTTAGGCTTAGTCTAAGTGTCTCAAGTAGCTGGGGTTTTTGCTTGGGACTAATCCATACGGTCTTATGGCCTTACTCCTAGTCTGAAGACGAATGTGGTATAAACTATTAAGCGAAAAAATGTCCTGCAGCTTAGCCTTGCTTTGCCTGTCCTTGCCTGTGCTTGCCTTGCCTTATTTCTTTCTCATCCTGTTCTCTGTCCCATCCTCCCTCACTAAGCCCTCGTCTGGCTGCATGTCTCTACTTTCCTTTTCTCTCACTCTCCTGCTTCCTGCCTCTTTTCCTGCAATTCCTCCATCTCACTCCTGAAGCACAAGACTACTTTTTATTCTTCCTTCCCTTTCTCCTGCTCCCTTCGCTTTCTCCCTCTGTCCCATATCTTTCTTCCCGACTTGTCTTTTCAAGACTTTGGGGCAAATTGGCCCCAAGTCTGGGCATGGTTTGACCAATTTTCAGAGGCCTGGCTGGTGACAGCAGGGACAGCAGGCAGTGACAGGCCCGGGGCTGACAGGCTCCCCATCCCCTAGGGGGCGCCTGGCTGCCACACCCAGCTGACATAGAACCTTTGTCACAATGCCCGCTACCGTGGCGAGTATGTGGTGACTCTGCAGGTGACAGGGACACTGCAGGACTTGGTGGCAGCTCAGCAATTTCTCACTTCCCCAAAGAAGCGGAATTCTGCAAATTGCTGCCTTTGCTCTTGAAAAGATATCATCAGGTGAGTGTTTTGGTGTCATACTCTGAAAACCAGAGCAGAAATGTTGAAATATTCCCATGATATGCATGGTCCCTGCACCAAAGCACCATGACTCAGCCTAAGGAGATCTGCAGCTTATTTTTTTGTACTGCCAGCAGATTGTGGAAGCACAGTATAGAAACCATCCTTATGGAGAGATCTGCGTATTTTAGGCTTAGTCTTAGTGTCTCAAGTAGCTGGGGTTTTTGCTTGGGCTTAATCCATACGGTCTTATGGCCTTACTCCTAGTCTGAAGACGAATGTGCTAGAAACTATAAAGCGAAAAAATGTCCTGCAGCCTAGCCTTGCTTTGCCTGTCCTTGCCTTGCCTTATTTTTTCTCATCTTGTTCTCTGTCCCATCCTCCCTCACTAAGCCCTCGTCTGGCTGCATGTCTCTACTTTCCTTTTCTCTCACTCTCCTGCTTCCTGCCTCTTTTCCTGCAATTCCTCCATCTCACTCCTGTAGCCCAACACTACTTTTTATTCTTCCTTCCCTTTCTCCTGCTCCCTTCGCTTTCTCCCTCTGTCCCATATCTTTCTTCCCGACTTGTCTTTTCAAGACTTTGAGGCAAATTGGCCCCAGGTCTGGGCATGGTTTGACCAATTTTCAGAGGCCTGGCTGGTGACAGCAGGGACAGCAGGCATTGACAGGCCCGGGGCTGACAGGCTCCCCATCCCCTAGGGGTCGCCTGGCTGCCGCACCCAGCTGACATAGAACCTTTGTCACAATGCCCGCTACCGTGGCGAGTATGTGGTGACTCTGCAGGTGACAGGGACACTGCAGGACTTGGTGGCAGCTCAGCAATTTCTCACTTCCCCAAAGAAGCGGAATTCTGCAAATTGCTGCCTTTGCTCTTGAAAGGATATCATCAGGTGGGTGTTTTGGTGTCATACTCTGAAAACCAGAGCAGAAATGGTGAACTATTCCCATGATATGCATGGTCCCTGCACCAAAGCACCATGACTCAGCCTAAGGAGATCTGCAGCTTATTTTTTTGTACTGCCAGCAGATTGTGGAAGCACAGTATAAAAACCATCCTTATGGAGAGATCTGCGTATTTTAGGCTTAGTCTTAGTGTCTCAAGTAGCTGGGGTTTTTGCTTGGGCCTAATCCATACGGTCTTATGGCCTTACTCCTAGTCTGAAGACGAATGTGCTAGAAACTATAAAGCTATAACATGTCCTGCAGCCTAGCCTTGCTTTGCCTGTCCTTGCCTTGCCTTATTTTTTCTCATCTTGTTCTCTGTCCCATCCTCCCTCACTAAGCCCTCGTCTGGCTGCATGTCTCTACTTTCCTTTTCTCTCACTCTCCTGCTTCCTGCCTCTTTTCCTGCAATTCCTCCATCTCACTCCTGTAGCCCAACACTACTTTTTATTCTTCCTTCCCTTTCTCCTGCTCCCTTCGCTTTCTCCCTCTGTCCCATATCTTTCTTCCCGACTTGTCTTTTCAAGACTTTGAGGCAAATTGGCCCCAGGTCTGGGCATGGTTTGACCAATTTTCAGAGGCCTGGCTGGTGACAGCAGGGACAGCAGGCATTGACAGGCCCGGGGCTGACAGGCTCCCCATCCCCTAGGGGTCGCCTGGCTGCCACACCCAGCTGACATAGAACCTTTGTCACAATGCCCGCTACCGTGGCGAGTATGTGGTGACTCTGCAGGTGACAGGGACACTGCAGGACTTGGTGGCAGCTCAGCAATTTCTCACTTCCCCAAAGAAGCGGAATTCTGCAAATTGCTGCCTTTGCTCTTGAAAAGATATCATCAGGTGAGTGTTTTGGTGTCATACTCCGAAAACCAGAGCAGAAATAGTGAAATATTCCCATGATATGCATGGTCCCTGCACCAAAGCACCATGACTCAGCCTAAGGAGATCTGCAGCTTATTTTTTTGTACTGCCAGCAGATTGTGGAAGCACAGTATAAAAACCATCCTTATGGAGAGATCTGCGTATTTTAGGCTTAGTCTTAGTGTCTCAAGTAGCTGGGGTTTTTGCTTGGGCCTAATCCATACGGTCTTATGGCCTTACTCCTAGTCTGAAGACGAATGTGCTAGAAACTATAAAGCTATAACATGTCCTGCAGCCTAGCCTTGCTTTGCCTGTCCTTGCCTTGCCTTATTTTTTCTCATCTTGTTCTCTGTCCCATCCTCCCTCACTAAGCCCTCGTCTGGCTGCATGGCTCTACTTTCCTTTTCTCTCACTCTCCTGCTTCCTGCCTCTTTTCCTGCAATTCCTCCATCTCACTCCTGTAGCCCAACACTACTTTTTATTCTTCCTTCCCTTTCTCCTGCTCCCTTCGCTTTCTCCCTCTGTCCCATATCTTTCTTCCCGACTTGTCTTTTCAAGACTTTGAGGCAAATTGACCCCAGGTCTGGGCATGGTTTGACCAATTTTCAGAGGCCTGGCTGGTGACAGCAGGGACAGCTGGCATTGACAGGCCCGGGGCTGACAGGCTCCCCATCCCCTAGGGGGCGCCTGGCTGCCACACCCAGCTGACATAGAACATTTGTCACAATGCCCGCTACTGTGGCGAGTATGTGGTGACTCTGCAGGTGACAGGGACACTGCAGGACTTGGTGTCAGCTCAGCAATTTCTCACTTCCCCAAAGAAGCGGAATTCTGCAAATTGCTGCCTTTGCTCTTGAAAGGATATCATCAGGTGGGTGTTTTGGTGTCATACTCTGAAAACCAGAGCAGAAATGGTGAACTATTCCCATGATATGCATGGTCCCTGCACCAAAGCACCATGACTCAGCCTAAGGAGATCTGCAGCTTATTTTTTTGTACTGCCAGCAGATTGTGGAAGCACAGTATAAAAACCATCCTTATGGAGAGATCTGCGTATTTTAGGCTTAGTCTTAGTGTCTCAAGTAGCTGGGGTTTTTGCTTGGGCCTAATCCATACGGTCTTATGGCCTTACTCCTAGTCTGAAGACGAATGTGCTAGAAACTATAAAGCTATAACATGTCCTGCAGCCTAGCCTTGCTTTGCCTGTCCTTGCCTTGCCTTATTTTTTCTCATCTTGTTCTCTGTCCCATCCTCCCTCACTAAGCCCTCGTCTGGCTGCATGTCTCTACTTTCCTTTTCTCTCACTCTCCTGCTTCCTGCCTCTTTTCCTGCAATTCCTCCATCTCACTCCTGTAGCCCAACACTACTTTTTATTCTTCCTTCCCTTTCTCCTGCTCCCTTCGCTTTCTCCCTCTGTCCCATATCTTTCTTCCCGACTTGTCTTTTCAAGACTTTGAGGCAAATTGGCCCCAGGTCTGGGCATGGTTTGACCAATTTTCAGAGGCCTGGCTGGTGACAGCAGGGACAGCAGGCATTGACAGGCCCGGGGCTGACAGGCTCCCCATCCCCTAGGGGTCGCCTGGCTGCCACACCCAGCTGACATAGAACCTTTGTCACAATGCCCGCTACCGTGGCGAGTATGTGGTGACTCTGCAGGTGACAGGGACACTGCAGGACTTGGTGGCAGCTCAGCAATTTCTCACTTCCCCAAAGAAGCGGAATTCTGCAAATTGCTGCCTTTGCTCTTGAAAAGATATCATCAGGTGAGTGTTTTGGTGTCATACTCCGAAAACCAGAGCAGAAATAGTGAAATATTCCCATGATATGCATGGTCCCTGCACCAAAGCACCATGACTCAGCCTAAGGAGATCTGCAGCTTATTTTTTTGTACTGCCAGCAGATTGTGGAAGCACAGTATAGAAACCATCCTTATGGAGAGATCTGCGTATTTTAGGCTTAGTCTTAGTGTCTCAAGTAGCTGGGGTTTTTGCTTGGGCCTAATCCATACGGTCTTATGGCCTTACTCCTAGTCTGAAGACGAATGTGCTAGAAACTATAAAGCTATAACATGTCCTGCAGCCTAGCCTTGCTTTGCCTGTCCTTGCCTTGCCTTATTTCCTTCTCATCCTGTTCTCTGTCCCATCCTCCCTCACTAACCCCTCGTCTGGCTGCATGTCTCTACTTTCCTTTTCTCTCACTCTCCTGCTTCCTGCCTCTTTTCCTGCAATTCCTCCATCTCACTCCTGAAGCCCAAGACTACTTTTTATTCTTCCTTCCCTTTCTCCTGCTCCCTTCGCTTTCTCCCTCTGTCCCATATCTTTCTTCCCGACTTGTCTTTTCAAGACTTTGGGCCAAGTTGGCCCCAAGTCTGGGCATGGTTTGACCAATTTTCAGAGGCCTGGCTGGTGACAGCAGGGACAGCAGGCAGTGACAGGCCCGGGGCTGACAGGCTCCCCATCCCCTAGGGGGCGCCTGGCTGCCACACCCAGCTGACATAGAAACTTTGTCACAATGCCCGCTACTGTGGCGAGTATGTGGTGACTCTGCAGGTGACAGGGACACTGCAGGACTTGGTGTCAGCTCAGCAATTTCTCAGTTCCCCAAAGAAGCGGAATTCTGCAAATTGCTGCCTTTGCTCTTGAAAGGATATCATCAGGTGGGTGTTTTGGTGTCATACTCCGAAAACCAGAGCAGAAATGGTGAACTATTCCCATGATATGCATGGTCCCTGCACCAAAGCACCATGACTCAGCCTAAGGAGATCTACAGCTTATTTTTTTGTACTGCCAGCAGATTGTGGAAGCACAGTATAGAAACCATCCTTATGGAGAGATCTGCGTATTTTAGGCTTAGTCTTAGTGTCTCAAGTAGCTGGGGTTTTTGCTTGGGCCTAATCCATACGGTCTTATGGCCTTACTCCTAGTCTGAAGACGAATGTGCTAGAAACTATAAAGCGAAAAAATGTCCTGCAGCCTAGCCTTGCTTTGCCTGTCCTTGCCTGTCCTTTCCTTGCCTTATTTACTTCTCATCCTGTTTTCTGTCCCATCCTCTCTCACTAACCCCTCGTCTGGCTGCATGTCTCTTCTTTCCTTTTCTCTCACTCTCCTGCTTCCTGCCTCTTTAATGGAAATTCCTCCATCTCACTCCTGTAGCCCAACACTACTTTTTATTCTTCCTTCCCTTTCTCCTGCTCCCTTCGCTTTCTCCCTCTGTCCCATATCTTTCTTCCCGACTTGTCTTTTCAAGACATTGGGCCAAGTTGGCCCCAAGTCTGGGCATGGTTTGACCAATTTTCAGAGGCCTGGCTGGTGACAGCAGGGACAGCAGGCAGTGACAGGCCCGGGGCTGACAGGCTCCCCATCCCCTAGGGGGCGCCTGGCTGCCACACCCAGCTGACATAGAACCTTTGTCACAATGCCCACTACCCTGGCGAGTATGTGGTGACTCTGCAGGTGACAGGGACACTGCAGGACTTGGTGGCAGCTCAGCAATTTCTCACTTCCCCAAAGAAGCGGAATTTTGCAAATTGCTGCCTTTGCTCTTGAAAGGATATCATCAGGTGGGTGTTTTGGTGTCATACTCTGAAAACCAGAGCAGAAATGTTGAAATATTCCCATGATATGCATGGTCCCTGCACCAAAGCACCATGACTCAGCCTAAGGAGATCTGCAGCTTATTTTTTTGTACTGCCAGCAGATTGTGGAAGCACAGTATAGAAACCATCCTTATGGAGAGATCTGCGTATTTTAGGCTTAGTCTTAGTGTCTCAAGTAGCTGGGGTTTTTGCTTGGGCTTAATCCATACGGTCTTATGGCCTTACTCCTAGTCTGAAGACGAATGTGCTAGAAACTATAAAGCGAAAAAATGTCCTGCAGCCTAGCCTTGCTTTGCCTGTCCTTGCCTGTGCTTGCCTTGCCTTATTTCCTTCTCATCCTGTTTTCTGTCCCATCCTCCCTCACTAACACCTCGTCTGGCTCCATGTCTCTACTTTCCATTTCTCTCACTCTCCTGCTTCCTGCCTCTTTTCCTGCAATTCCTCCATCTCACTCCTGAAGCCCAAGACTACTTTTTATTCTTCCTTCCCTTTCTCCTGCTCCCTTCGCTTTCTCCCTCTGTCCCATATCTTTCTTCCCGACTTGTCTTTTCAAGACTTTGGGGCAAATTGGCCCCAAGTCTGGGCATGGTTTGACCAATTTTCAGAGGCCTGGCTGGTGACAGCAGGGACAGCAGGCAGTGACAGACCCGTGGCTGACAGGCTCCCCATCCCCTAGGGGTGCCTGGCTGCCACACCCAGCTGACATAGAACCTTTGTCACAATGCCCGCTACCGTGGCGAGTATGTGGTGACTCTGCAGGTGACAGGGACACTGCAGGACTTGGTGTCAGCTCAGCAATTTCTCACTTCCCCAAAGAACAGAATTCTGCAAATTGCTGCCTTTGCTCTTGAAAGGATATCATCAGGTGGGTGTTTTGGTGTCATACTCTGAAAACCAGAGCAAAAATGGTGAACTATTCCCATGATATGCATGGTCCCTGCACCAAAGCACCATGACTCAGCCTAAGGAGATCTGCAGCTTATTTTTTTGTACTGCCAGCAGATTGTGGAAGCACAGTATAGAAACCATCCTTATGGAGAGATCTGCGTATATTAGGCTTAGTCTTAGTGTCTCAAGTAGCTGGGGTTTTTGCTTGGGCCTAATCCATACGGTCTTATGGCCTTACTCCTAGTCTGAAGACGAATGTGCTAGAAACTATAAAGCGAAAAAATGTCCTGCAGCCTAGCCTTGCTTTGCCTGTCCTTGCCTTGCCTTATTTTTTCTCATCTTGTTCTCTGTCCCATCCTCCCTCACTAACCCCTCGTCTGGCTGCATGTCTCTACTTTCCTTTTCTCTCACTCTCCTGCTTCCTGCCTCTTTTCCTGCAATTCCTCCATCTCACTCCTGTAGCCAAACACTACTTTTTATTCTTCCTTCCCTTTCTCCTGCTCCCTTCGCTTTCTCCCTCTGTCCCATATCTTTCTTCCCGACTTGTCTTTTCAAGACTTTGAGGCAAATTGACCCCAGGTCTGGGCATGGTTTGACCAATTTTCAGAGGCCTGGCTGGTGACAGCAGGGACAGCTGGCATTGACAGGCCCGGGGCTGACAGGCTCCCCATCCCCTAGGGGGCGCCTGGCTGCCACACCCAGCTGACATAGAACATTTGTCACAATGCCCGCTACCGTGGCGAGTATGTGGTGACTCTGCAGGTGACAGGGACACTGCAGGACTTGGTGTCAGCTCAGGGATTTCTCACTTCCCCAAAGAAGCGGAATTCTGCAAATTGCTGCCTTTGCTCTTGAAAGGATATCATCAGGTGGGTGTTTTGGTGTCATACTCTGAAAACCAGAGCAGAAATGGTGAACTATTCCCATGATATGCATGGTCCCTGCACCAAAGCACCATGACTCAGCCTAAGGAGATCTGCAGCTTATTTTTTTGTACTGCCAGCAGATTGTGGAAGCACAGTATAAAAACCATCCTTATGGAGAGATCTGCGTATTTTAGGCTTAGTCTTAGTGTCTCAAGTAGCTGGGGTTTTTGCTTGGGCCTAATCCATACGGTCTTATGGCCTTACTCCTAGTCTGAAGACGAATGTGCTAGAAACTATAAAGCGAAAAAATGTCCTGCAGCCTAGCCTTGCTTTGCCTGTCCTTGCCTGTCCTTGCCTTGCCTTATTTCCTTCTCATCCTGTTTTCTGTCCCATCCTCCCACACTAACCCCTCGTCTGGCTGCATGTCTCTTCTTTCCTTTTCTCTCACTCTTCTCCTTCCTGCCTCTTTAATGGCAATTCCTCCATCTCACTCCTGTAGCCCAACACTACTTTTTATTCTTCCTTCCCTTTCTCCTGCTCCCTTCGCTTTCTCCCTCTGTCCCATATCTTTCTTCCCGACTTGTCTTTTCAAGACTTTGGGGCAAATTGGCCCCAAGTCTGGGCATGGTTTGACCAATTTTCAGAGGCCTGGCTGGTGACAGCAGGGACAGCAGGCAGTGACAGGCCCGGGGCTGACAGGCTCCCCATCCCCTAGGGGGCGCCTGGCTGCCACACCCAGCTGACATAGAACCTTTGTCACAATGCCCGCTACCGTGGCGAGTATGTGGTGACTCTGCAGGTGACAGGGACACTGCAGGACTTGGTGGCAGCTCAGCAATTTCTCACTTCCCCAAAGAAGCGGAATTCTGCAAATTGCTGCCTTTGCTCTTGAAAAGATATCATCAGGTGAGTGTTTTGGTGTCATACTCCGAAAACCAGAGCAGAAATAGTGAAATATTCCCATGATATGCATGGTCCCTGCACCAAAGCACCATGACTCAGCCTAAGGAGATCTGCAGCTTATTTTTTTGTACTGCCAGCAGATTGTGGAAGCACAGTATAAAAACCATCCTTATGGAGAGATCTGCGTATTTTAGGCTTAGTCTTAGTGTCTCAAGTAGCTGGGGTTTTTGCTTGGGCCTAATCCATACGGTCTTATGGCCTTACTCCTAGTCTGAAGACGAATGTGCTAGAAACTATAAAGCGAAAAAATGTCCTGCAGCCTAGCCTTGCTTTGCCTGTCCTTGCCTTGCCTTATTTTTTCTCATCTTGTTCTCTGTCCCATCCTCCCTCACTAAGCCCTCGTCTGGCTGCATGTCTCTACTTTCCTTTTCTCTCACTCTCCTGCTTCCTGCCTCTTTTCCTGCAATTCCTCCATCTCACTCCTGTAGCCCAAGACTACTTTTTATTCTTCCTTCCCTTTCTCCTGCTCCCTTCGCTTTCTCCCTCTGTCCCATATCTTTCTTCCCGACTTGTCTTTTCAAGACTTTGAGGCAAATTGGCCCCAGGTCTGGGCATGGTTTGACCAATTTTCAGAGGCCTGGCTGGTGACAGCAGGGACAGCAGGCATTGACAGGCCCGGGGCTGACAGGCTCCCCATCCCCTAGGGGTCGCCTGGCTGCCGCACCCAGCTGACATAGAACCTTTGTCACAATGCCCGCTACCGTGGCGAGTATGTGGTGACTCTGCAGGTGACAGGGACACTGCAGGACTTGGTGGCAGCTCAGCAATTTCTCACTTCCCCAAAGAAGCGGAATTCTGCAAATTGCTGCCTTTGCTCTTGAAAAGATATCATCAGGTGAGTGTTTTGGTGTCATACTCTGAAAACCAGAGCAGAAATAGTGAAATATTCCCATGATATGCATGGTCCCTGCACCAAAGCACCATGACTCAGCCTAAGGAGATCTGCAGCTTATTTTTTTGTACTGCCAGCAGATTGTGGAAGCACAGTATAAAAACCATCCTTATGGAGAGATCTGCGTATTTTAGGCTTAGTCTTAGTGTCTCAAGTAGCTGGGGTTTTTGCTTGGGCCTAATCCATACGGTCTTATGGCCTTACTCCTAGTCTGAAGACGAATGTGCTAGAAACTATAAAGCTATAACATGTCCTGCAGCCTAGCCTTGCTTTGCCTGTCCTTGCCTTGCCTTATTTTTTCTCATCTTGTTCTCTGTCCCATCCTCCCTCACTAAGCCCTCGTCTGGCTGCATGGCTCTACTTTCCTTTTCTCTCACTCTCCTGCTTCCTGCCTCTTTTCCTGCAATTCCTCCATCTCACTCCTGTAGCCCAACACTACTTTTTATTCTTCCTTCCCTTTCTCCTGCTCCCTTCGCTTTCTCCCTCTGTCCCATATCTTTCTTCCCGACTTGTCTTTTCAAGACTTTGAGGCAAATTGACCCCAGGTCTGGGCATGGTTTGACCAATTTTCAGAGGCCTGGCTGGTGACAGCAGGGACAGCTGGCATTGACAGGCCCGGGGCTGACAGGCTCCCCATCCCCTAGGGGGCGCCTGGCTGCCACACCCAGCTGACATAGAACATTTGTCACAATGCCCGCTACTGTGGCGAGTATGTGGTGACTCTGCAGGTGACAGGGACACTGCAGGACTTGGTGTCAGCTCAGCAATTTCTCACTTCCCCAAAGAAGCGGAATTCTGCAAATTGCTGCCTTTGCTCTTGAAAGGATATCATCAGGTGGGTGTTTTGGTGTCATACTCTGAAAACCAGAGCAGAAATGGTGAACTATTCCCATGATATGCATGGTCCCTGCACCAAAGCACCATGACTCAGCCTAAGGAGATCTGCAGCTTATTTTTTTGTACTGCCAGCAGATTGTGGAAGCACAGTATAAAAACCATCCTTATGGAGAGATCTGCGTATTTTAGGCTTAGTCTTAGTGTCTCAAGTAGCTGGGGTTTTTGCTTGGGCCTAATCCATACGGTCTTATGGCCTTACTCCTAGTCTGAAGACGAATGTGCTAGAAACTATAAAGCTATAACATGTCCTGCAGCCTAGCCTTGCTTTGCCTGTCCTTGCCTTGCCTTATTTTTTCTCATCTTGTTCTCTGTCCCATCCTCCCTCACTAAGCCCTCGTCTGGCTGCATGTCTCTACTTTCCTTTTCTCTCACTCTCCTGCTTCCTGCCTCTT
The DNA here is from genome assembly GCF_036013475.1 of Columba livia. NCBI lineage: Eukaryota > Metazoa > Chordata > Aves > Columbiformes > Columbidae > Columba > Columba livia. Next base: position 29,075,807 of record NC_088610.1, on the reverse strand, counting down.
TTCCTGCAATTCCTCCATCTCACTCCTGTAGCCCAACACTACTTTTTATTCTTCCTTCCCTTTCTCCTGCTCCCTTCGCTTTCTCCCTCTGTCCCATATCTTTCTTCCCGACTTGTCTTTTCAAGACTTTGAGGCAAATTGGCCCCAGGTCTGGGCATGGTTTGACCAATTTTCAGAGGCCTGGCTGGTGACAGCAGGGACAGCAGGCATTGACAGGCCCGGGGCTGACAGGCTCCCCATCCCCTAGGGGTCGCCTGGCTGCCACACCCAGCTGACATAGAACCTTTGTCACAATGCCCGCTACCGTGGAGAGTATGTGGTGACTCTGCAGGTGACAGGGACACTGCAGGACTTGGTGGCAGCTCAGCAATTTCTCACTTCCCCAAAGAAGCGGAATTCTGCAAATTGCTGCCTTTGCTCTTGAAAAGATATCATCAGGTAAGTGTTTTGGTGTCATACTCCGAAAACCAGAGCAGAAATAGTGAAATATTCCCATGATATGCATGGTCCCTGCACCAAAGCACCATGACTCAGCCTAAGGAGATCTGCAGCTTATTTTTTTGTACTGCCAGCAGATTGTGGAAGCACAGTATAAAAACCATCCTTATGGAGAGATCTGCGTATTTTAGGCTTAGTCTTAGTGTCTCAAGTAGCTGGGGTTTTTGCTTGGGCCTAATCCATACGGTCTTATGGCCTTACTCCTAGTCTGAAGACGAATGTGCTAGAAACTATAAAGCTATAACATGTCCTGCAGCCTAGCCTTGCTTTGCCTGTCCTTGCCTTGCCTTATTTTTTCTCATCTTGTTCTCTGTCCCATCCTCCCTCACTAAGCCCTCGTCTGGCTGCATGGCTCTACTTTCCTTTTCTCTCACTCTCCTGCTTCCTGCCTCTTTTCCTGCAATTCCTCCATCTCACTCCTGTAGCCCAACACTACTTTTTATTCTTCCTTCCCTTTCTCCTGCTCCCTTCGCTTTCTCCCTCTGTCCCATATCTTTCTTCCCGACTTGTCTTTTCAAGACTTTGAGGCAAATTGACCCCAGGTCTGGGCATGGTTTGACCAATTTTCAGAGGCCTGGCTGGTGACAGCAGGGACAGCTGGCATTGACAGGCCCGGGGCTGACAGGCTCCCCATCCCCTAGGGGGCGCCTGGCTGCCACACCCAGCTGACATAGAACATTTGTCACAATGCCCGCTACTGTGGCGAGTATGTGGTGACTCTGCAGGTGACAGGGACACTGCAGGACTTGGTGTCAGCTCAGCAATTTCTCACTTCCCCAAAGAAGCGGAATTCTGCAAATTGCTGCCTTTGCTCTTGAAAGGATATCATCAGGTGGGTGTTTTGGTGTCATACTCTGAAAACCAGAGCAGAAATGGTGAACTATTCCCATGATATGCATGGTCCCTGCACCAAAGCACCATGACTCAGCCTAAGGAGATCTGCAGCTTATTTTTTTGTACTGCCAGCAGATTGTGGAAGCACAGTATAAAAACCATCCTTATGGAGAGATCTGCGTATTTTAGGCTTAGTCTTAGTGTCTCAAGTAGCTGGGGTTTTTGCTTGGGCCTAATCCATACGGTCTTATGGCCTTACTCCTAGTCTGAAGACGAATGTGCTAGAAACTATAAAGCGAAAAAATGTCCTGCAGCTTAGCCTTGCTTTGCCTGTCCTTGCCTGTGCTTGCCTTGCCTTATTTCTTTCTCATCCTGTTCTCTGTCCCATCCTCCCTCACTAACCCCTCGTCTGGCTGCATGTCTCTACTTTCCTTTTCTCTCACTCTCCTGCTTCCTGCCTCTTTTCCTGCAATTCCTCCATCTCACTCCTGAAGCCCAACACTACTTTTTATTCTTCCTTCCCTTTCTCCTGCTCCCTTCGCTTTCTCCCTCTGTCCCATATCTTTCTTCCCGACTTGTCTTTTCAAGACTTTGAGGCAAATTGGCCCCAAGTCTGGGCATGGTTTGACCAATTTTCAGAGGCCTGGCTGGTGACAGCAGGGACAGCAGGCATTGACAGGCCCGGGGCTGACAGGCTCCCCATCCCCTAGGGGGCGCCTGGCTGCCACACCCAGCTGACATAGAACCTTTGTCACAATGCCCGCTACCGTGGCGAGTATGTGGTGACTCTGCAGGTGACAGGGACACTGCAGGACTTGGTGGCAGCTCAGCAATTTCTCACTTCCCCAAAGAAGCGGAATTCTGCAAATTGCTGCCTTTGCTCTTGAAAGGATATCATCAGGTGGGTGTTTTGGTGTCATACTCTGAAAACCAGAGCAAAAATGGTGAACTATTCCCATGATATGCATGGTCCCTGCACCAAAGCACCATGACTCAGCCTAAGGAGATCTGCAGCTTATTTTTTTGTACTGCCAGCAGATTGTGGAAGCACAGTATAAAAACCATCCTTATGGAGAGATCTGCGTATTTTAGGCTTAGTCTTAGTGTCTCAAGTAGCTGGGGTTTTTGCTTGGGCCTAATCCATACGGTCTTATGGCCTTACTCCTAGTCTGAAGACGAATGTGCTAGAAACTATAAAGTTATAACATGTCCTGCAGCCTAGCCTTGCTTTGCCTGTCCTTGCCTGTCCTTGCCTTGCCTTATTTCCTTCTCATCCTGTTCTCTGTCCCATCCTCTCTCACTAACCACTCGTCTGGCTGCATGTCTCTACTTTCCTTTTCTCTCACTCTCCTGCTTCCTGCCTCTTTAATGGCAATTCCTCCATCTCACTCCTGCAGCCCAACACTACTTTTTATTCTTCCTTCCCTTTCTCCTGCTCCCTTCGCTTTCTCCCTCTGTCCCATATCTTTCTTCCCGACTTGTCTTTTCAAGACTTTGGGGCAAATTGGCCCCACGTCTGGGCATGGTTTGACCAATTTTCAGAGGCCTGGCTGGTGACAGCAGGGACAGCAGGCAGTGACAGGCCCGAGGCTGACAGGGTCCCCATCCCCTAGGGGGCGCCTGGCTGCCACACCCAGCTGACATAGAACCTTTGTCACAATGCCCGCTACCGTGGCGAGTATGTGGTGACTCTGCAGGTGACAGGGACACTGCAGGACTTGGTGTCAGCTCAGGGATTTCTCACTTCCCCAAAGAAGCGGAATTCTGCAAATTGCTGCCTTTGCTCTTGAAAGGATATCATCAGGTGAGTGTTTTGGTGTCATACTCCGAAAACCAGAGCAGAAAAAGTGAAATATTCCCATGATATGCATGGTCCCTGCACCAAAGCACCATGACTCAGCCTAAGGAGATCTGCAGCTTATTTTTTTGTACTGCCAGCAGATTGTGGAAGCACAGTATAGAAACCATCCTTATGGAGAGATCTGCGTATTTCAGGCTTAGTCTTAGTGTCTCAAGTAGCTGGGGTTTTTGCTTGGGCCTAATCCATACGGTCTTATGGCCTTACTCCTAGTCTGAAGACGAATGTGCTAGAAACTATAAAGCGAAAAAATGTCCTGCAGCTTAGCCTTGCTTTGCCTGTCCTTGCCTGTGCTTGCCTTGCCTTATTTCTTTCTCATCCTGTTCTCTGTCCCATCCTCCCTCACTAAGCCCTCGTCTGGCTGCATGTCTCTACTTTCCTTTTCTCTCACTCTCCTGCTTCCTGCCTCTTTTCCTGCAATTCCTCCATCTCACTCCTGAAGCCCAAGACTACTTTTTATTCTTCCTTCCCTTTCTCCTGCTCCCTTCGCTTTCTCCCTCTGTCCCATATCTTTCTTCCCGACTTGTCTTTTCAAGACTTTGGGCAAAATTGGCCCCAAGTCTGGGCATGGTTTGACCAATTTTCAGAGGCCTGGCTGGTGACAGCAGGGACAGCAGGCAGTGACAGGCCCGGGGCTGACAGGCTCCCCATCCCCTAGGGGGCGCCTGGCTGCCACACCCAGCTGACATAGAACCTTTGTCACAATGCCCGCTACCGTGGCGAGTATGTGGTGACTCTGCAGGTGACAGGGACACTGCAGGACTTGGTGGCAGCTCAGCAATTTCTCACTTCCCCAAAGAAGCGGAATTCTGCAAATTGCTGCCTTTGCTCTTGAAAGGATATCATCAGGTGTGTGTTTTGGTGTCATACTCTGAACACCAGAGCAGAAATGGTGAAATATTCCCATGATATGCATGGTCCCTGCCCAAAAGCACCATGACTCAGCCTAAGGAGATCTGCAGCTTATTTTTTTGTACTGCCAGCAGATTGTGGAAGCACAGTATAAAAACCATCCTTATGGAGAGATCTGCGTATTTTAGGCTTAGTCTAAGTGTCTCAAGTAGCTGGGGTTTTTGCTTGGGCCTAATCCATACGGTCTTATGGCCTTACTCCTAGTCTGAAGACGAATGTGCTAGAAACTATAAAGCGAAAAAATGTCCTGCAGCTTAGCCTTGCTTTGCCTGTCCTTGCCTGTGCTTGCCTTGCCTTATTTCTTTCTCATCCTGTTCTCTGTCCCATCCTCCCTCACTAAGCCCTCGTCTGGCTGCATGTCTCGTCTTTCCTTTTCTATCAATCTCCTACTTCCTCCCTCTTTTCCTGCAATTCCTCCATCTCACTCCTGCAGCCCAACACTACTTTTTATTCTTCCTTCCCTTTCTCCTGCTCCCTTCGCTTTCTCCCTCTGTCCCATATCTTTCTTCCCGACTTGTCTTTTCAAGACTTTGGGCAAAATTGGCCCCAAGTCTGGGCATGGTTTGACTAATTTTCAGAGGCCTGGCTGGTGACAGCAGGGACAGCAGGCAGTGACAGGCCCGGGGCTGACAGGCTCCCCATCCCCTAGGGGGCGCCTGGCTGCCACACCCAGCTGACATAGAACCTTTGTCACAATGCCCGCTACCGTGGCGAGTATGTGGTGACTCTGCAGGTGACAGGGACACTGCAGGACTTGGTGGCAGTTCAGCAATTTCTCACTTCCCCAAAGAAGCAGAATTCTGCAAATTGCTGCCTTTGCTCTTGAAAGGATATCATCAGGTGGGTGTTTTGGTGTCATACTCTGAAAACCAGAGCAAAAATGGTGAACTATTCCCATGATATGCATGGTCCCTGCACCAAAGCACCATGACTCAGCCTAAGGAGATCTGCAGCTTATTTTTTTGTACTGCCAGCAGATTGTGGAAGCACAGTATAGAAACCATCCTTATGGAGAGATCTGCGTATTTTAGGCTTAGTCTTAGTGTCTCAAGTAGCTGGGGTTTTTGCTTGGGCCTAATCCATACGGTCATATGGCCTTACTCCTAGTCTGAAGACGAATGTGCTAGAAACTATAAAGCGAAAAAATGTCCTGCAGCCTAGCCTTGCTTTGCCTGTCCTTGCCTGTGCTTGCCTTGCCTTATTTCCTTCTCATCCTGTTCTCTGTCCCATCCTCCCTCACTAACACCTCGTCTGGCTCCATGTCTCTACTTTCCATTTCTCTCACTCTCCTGCTTCCTGCCTCTTTTCCTGCAGTTCCTCCATCTCACTCCTGAAGCCCAACACTACTTTTTATTCTTCCTTCCCTTTCTCCTGCTCCCTTCGCTTTCTCCCTCTGTCCCATATCTTTCTTCCCGACTTGTCTTTTCAAGACTTTGGGGCAAATTGGCCCCAAGTCTGGGCATGGTTTGACCAATTTTCAGAGGCCTGGCTGGTGACAGCAGGGACAGCAGGCAGTGACAGGCCCGGGGCTGACAGGCTCCCCATCCCCTAGGGGGCGCCTGGCTGCCACACCCAGCTGACATAGAACCTTTGTCACAATGCCCGCTACCGTGGCGAGTATGTGGTGACTCTGCAGGTGACAGGGACACTGCAGGACTTGGTGTCAGCTCAGGGATTTCTCACTTCCCCAAAGAAGCGGAATTCTGCAAATTGCTGCCTTTGCTCTTGAAAGGATATCATCAGGTGAGTGTTTTGGTGTCATACTCCGAAAACCAGAGCAGAAAAAGTGAAATATTCCCATGATATGCATGGTCCCTGCACCAAAGCACCATGACTCAGCCTAAGGAGATCTGCAGCTTATTTTTTTGTACTGCCAGCAGATTGTGGAAGCACAGTATAGAAACCATCCTTATGGAGAGATCTGCGTATTTTAGGCTTAGTCTTAGTGTCTCAAGTAGCTGGGGTTTTTGCTTGGGCCTAATCCATACGGTCTTATGGCCTTACTCCTAGTCTGAAGACGAATGTGCTAGAAACTATAAAGCTATAACATGTCCTGCAGCCTAGCCTTGCTTTGCCTGTCCTTGCCTGTCCTTGCCTTGCCTTATTTACTTCTCATCCTGTTTTCTGTCCCATCCTCTCTCACTAACCCCTCGTCTGGCTGCATGTCTCTTCTTTCCTTTTCTCTCACTCTCCTGCTTCCTGCCTCTTTAATGGAAATTCCTCCATCTCACTCCTGTAGCCCAACACTACTTTTTATTCTTCCTTCCCTTTCTCCTGCTCCCTTCGCTTTCTCCCTCTGTCCCATATCTTTCTTCCCGACTTGTCTTTTCAAGACTTTGGGCAAAATTGGCCCCAAGTCTGGGCATGGTTTGACCAATTTTCAGAGGCCTGGCTGGTGACAGCAGGGACAGCAGGCAGTGACAGGCCCGGGGCTGACAGGCTCCCCATCCCCTAGGGGGCGCCTGGCTGCCACACCCAGCTGACATAGAACCTTTGTCACAATGCCCGCTACCGTGGCGAGTATGTGGTGACTCTGCAGGTGACAGGGACACTGCAGGACTTGGTGTCAGCTCAGCAATTTCTCACTTCCCCAAAGAAGCGGAATTCTGCAAATTGCTGCCTTTGCTCTTGAAAGGATATCATCAGGTGGGTGTTTTGGTGTCATACTCTGAAAACCAGAGCAGAAATGGTGAACTATTCCCATGATATGCATGGTCCCTGCACCAAAGCACCATGACTCAGCCTAAGGAGATCTGCAGCTTATTTTTTTGTACTGCCAGCAGATTGTGGAAGCACAGTATAGAAACCATCCTTATGGAGAGATCTGCGTATTTTAGGCTTAGTCTTAGTGTCTCAAGTAGCTGGGGTTTTTGCTTGGGCCTAATCCATACGGTCTTATGGCCTTACTCCTAGTCTGAAGACGAATGTGCTAGAAACTATAAAGCGAAAAAACGTCCTGCAGCCTAGCCTTGCTTTGCCTGTCCTTGCCTGTGCTTGCCTTGCCTTATTTCCTTCTCATCCTGTTCTCTGTCCCATCCTCCCTCACTAACACCTCGTCTGGCTCCATGTCTCTACTTTCCATTTCTCTCACTCTCCTGCTTCCTGCCTCTTTTCCTGCAATTCCTCCATCTCACTCCTGAAGCCCAACACTACTTTTTATTCTTCCTTCCCTTTCTCCTGCTCCCTTCGCTTTCTCCCTCTGTCCCATATCTTTCTTCCCGACTTGTCTTTTCAAGACTTTGGGGCAAATTGGCCCCAAGTCTGGGCATGGTTTGACCAATTTTCAGAGGCCTGGCTGGTGACAGCAGGGACAGCAGGCAGTGACAGGCCCGGGGCTGACAGGCTCCCCATCCCCTAGGGGGCGCCTGGCTGCCACACCCAGCTGACATAGAACCTTTGTCACAATGCCCGCTACCGTGGCGAGTATGTGGTGACTCTGCAGGTGACAGGGACACTGCATGGCTTGGTGGCAGCTCAGCAATTTCTCACTTCCCCAAAGAAGCGGAATTCTGCAAATTGCTGCCTTTGCTCTTGAAAGGATATCATCAGGTGGGTGTTTTGGTGTCATACTCTGAAAACCAGAGCAGAAATGGTGAAATATTCCCATGATATGCATGGTCCCGGCACCAAAGCACCATGACTCAGCCTAAGGAGATCTGCAGCTTATTTTTTTGTACTGCCAGCAGATTGTGGAAGCACAGTATAAAAACCATCCTTATGGAGAGATCTGCGTATTTTAGGCTTAGTCTTAGTGTCTCAAGCAGCTGGGGTTTTTGCTTGGGCCTAATCCATACGGTCTTATGGCCTTACTCCTAGTCTGAAGACGAATGTGCTAGAAACTATAAAGCTATAACATGTCCTGCAGCCTAGCCTTGCTTTGCCTGTCCTTGCCTGTCCTTGCCTTGCCTTATTTACTTCTCATCCTGTTTTCTGTCCCATCCTCTCTCACTAACCCCTCGTCTGGCTGCATGTCTCTACTTTCCTTTTCTCTCACTCTCCTGCTTCCTGCCTCTTTAATGGCAATTCCTCCATCTCACTCCTGAAGCCCAACACTACTTTTTATTCTTCCTTCCCTTTCTCCTGCTCCCTTCGCTTTCTCCCTCTGTCCCATATCTTTCTTCCCGACTTGTCTTTTCAAGACTTTGGGGCAAATTGGCCCCAGGTCTGGGCATGGTTTGACCAATTTTCAGAGGCCTGGCTGGTGACAGCCGGGACAGCAGGCAGTGACAGGCCCGGGGCTGACAGGCTCCCCATCCCCTAGGGGGCGCCTGGCTGCCACACCCAGCTGACATAGAACCTTTGTCACAATGCCCGCTACCGTGGCGAGTATGTGGTGACTCTGCAGGTGACAGGGACACTGCAGGACTTGGTGTCAGCTCAGCAATTTCTCACTTCCCCAAAGAAGCAGAATTCTGCAAATTGCTGCCTTTGCTCTTGAAAGGATATAATCAGGTGGGTGTTTTGGTGTCATACTCTGAAAACCAGAGCAGAAATGGTGAACTATTCCCATGATATGCATGGTCCCTGCACCAAAGCACCATGACTCAGCCTAAGGAGATCTGCAGCTTATTTTTTTGTACTGCCAGCAGATTGTGGAAGCACAGTATAGAAACCATCCTTATGGAGAGATCTGCGTATTTTAGGCTTAGTCTTAGTGTCTCAAGTAGCTGGGGTTTTTGCTTGGGCCTAATCCATACGGTCTTATGGCCTTACTCCTAGTCTGAAGACGAATGTGCTAGAAACTATAAAGCGAAAAAATGTCCTGCAGCCTAGCCTTGCTTTGCCTGTCCTTGCCTGTGCTTGCCTTGCCTTATTTCCTTCTCATCCTGTTCTCTGTCCCATCCTCCCTCACTAACACCTCGTCTGGCTCCATGTCTCTACTTTCCATTTCTCTCACTCTCCTGCTTCCTGCCTCTTTTCCTGCAATTCCTCCATCTCACTCCTGAAGCCCAACACTACTTTTTATTCTTCCTTCCCTTTCTCCTGCTCCCTTCGCTTTCTCCCTCTGTCCCATATCTTTCTTCCCGACTTGTCTTTTCAAGACTTTGGGCAAAATTGGCCCCAAGTCTGGGCATGGTTTGACCAATTTTCAGAGGCCTGGCTGGTGACAGCAGGGACAGCAGGCAGTGACAGGCCCGGGGCTGACAGGCTCCCCATCCCCTAGGGGGCACCTGGCTGCCACACCCAGCTGACATAGAACCTTTGTCACAATGCCCGCTACCGTGGCGAGTATGTGGTGACTCTGCAGGTGACAGGGACACTGCAGGACTTGGTGGCAGCTCAGCAATTTCTCACTTCCCCAAAGAAGCGGAATTCTGCAAATTGCTGCCTTTGCTCTTGAAAGGATATCATCAGGTGGGTGTTTTGGTGTCATACTCTGAAAACCAGAGCAGAAATGGTGAACTATTCCCATGATATGCATGGTCCCTGCACCAAAGCACCATGACTCAGCCTAAGGAGATCTGCAGCTTATTTTTTTGTACTGCCAGCAGATTGTGGAAGCACAGTATAGAAACCATCCTTATGGAGAGATCTGCGTATTTTAGGCTTAGTCTTAGTGTCTCAAGTAGCTGGGGTTTTTGCTTGGGCCTAATCCATACGGTCTTATGGCCTTACTCCTAGTCTGAAGACGAATGTGCTAGAAACTATAAAGCGAAAAAATGTCCTGCAGCCTAGCCTTGCTTTGCCTGTCCTTGCCTGTGCTTGCCTTGCCTTATTTCCTTCTCATCCTGTTCTCTGTCCCATCCTCCCTCACTAACACCTCGTCTGGCTCCATGTCTCTACTTTCCATTTCTCTCACTCTCCTGCTTCCTGCCTCTTTTCCTGCAATTCCTCCATCTCACTCCTGAAGCCCAACACTACTTTTTATTCTTCCTTCCCTTTCTCCTGCTCCCTTCGCTTTCTCCCTCTGTCCCATATCTTTCTTCCCGACTTGTCTTTTCAAGACTTTGGGGCAAATTGGCCCCAAGTCTGGGCATGGTTTGACCAATTTTCAGAGGCCTGGCTGGTGACAGCAGGGACAGCAGGCAGTGACAGGCCCGGGGCTGACAGGCTCCCCATCCCCTAGGGGGCGCCTGGCTGCCACACCCAGCTGACATAGAACCTTTGTCACAATGCCCGCTACCGTGGCGAGTATGTGGTGACTCTGCAGGTGACAGGGACACTGCATGGCTTGGTGGCAGCTCAGCAATTTCTCACTTCCCCAAAGAAGCGGAATTCTGCAAATTGCTGCCTTTGCTCTTGAAAGGATATCATCAGGTGGGTGTTTTGGTGTCATACTCTGAAAACCAGAGCAGAAATGGTGAAATATTCCCATGATATGCATGGTCCCTGCACCAAAGCACCATGACTCAGCCTAAGGAGATCTGCAGCTTATTTTTTTGTACTGCCAGCAGATTGTGGAAGCACAGTATAAAAACCATCCTTATGGAGAGATCTGCGTATTTTAGGCTTAGTCTTAGTGTCTCAAGCAGCTGGGGTTTTTGCTTGGGCCTAATCCATACGGTCTTATGGCCTTACTCCTAGTCTGAAGACGAATGTGCTAGAAACTATAAAGCTATAACATGTCCTGCAGCCTAGCCTTGCTTTGCCTGTCCTTGCCTTGCCTTATTTTTTCTCATCCTGTTCTCTGTCCCATCCTCCCTCACTAACCCCTCGTCCGGCTGCATGTCTCTACTTTCCTTTTCTCTCACTCTCCTGCTTCCTGCCTCTTTAATGGCAATTCCTCCATCTCACTCCTGAAGCCCAACACTACTTTTTATTCTTCCTTCCCTTTCTCCTGCTCCCTTCGCTTTCTCCCTCTGTCCCATATCTTTCTTCCCGACTTGTCTTTTCAAGACTTTGGGGCAAATTGGCCCCAGGTCTGGGCATGGTTTGACCAATTTTCAGAGGCCTGGCTGGTGACAGCCGGGACAGCAGGCAGTGACAGGCCCGGGGCTGACAGGCTCCCCATCCCCTAGGGGGCGCCTGGCTGCCACACCCAGCTGACATAGAACCTTTGTCACAATGCCCGCTACCGTGGCGAGTATGTGGTGACTCTGCAGGTGACAGGGACACTGCAGGACTTGGTGTCAGCTCAGCAATTTCTCACTTCCCCAAAGAAGCAGAATTCTGCAAATTGCTGCCTTTGCTCTTGAAAGGATATCATCAGGTGGGTGTTTTGGTGTCATACTCTGAAAACCAGAGCAGAAATGGTGAACTATTCCCATGATATGCATGGTCCCTGCACCAAAGCACCATGACTCAGCCTAAGGAGATCTGCAGCTTATTTTTTTGTACTGCCAGCAGATTGTGGAAGCACAGTATAGAAACCATCCTTATGGAGAGATCTGCGTATTTTAGGCTTAGTCTTAGTGTGTCAAGTAGCTGGGGTTTTTGCTTGGGCCTAATCCATACGGTCTTATGGCCTTACTCCTAGTCTGAAGACGAATGTGCTAGAAACTATAAAGCGAAAAAATGTCCTGCAGCCTAGCCTTGCTTTGCCTGTCCTTGCCTGTCCTTGCCTTGCCTTATTTCCTTCTCATCCTGTTTTCTGTCCCATCCTCTCTCACTAACCCCTCGTCTGGCTGCATGTCTCTTCTTTCCTTTTCTCTCACTCTCCTGCTTCCTGCCTCTTTAATGGCAATTCCTCCATCTCAATCCTGTAGCCCAACACTACTTTTTATTCTTCCTTCCCTTTCTCCTTCTCCCTTCGCTTTCTCTCTCTATCCAATATCTTTCTTCACGACTTGTCTTTTCAAGACTTTGGGCCAAATTGGCCCCAAGTCTGGGCATGGTTTGACTAATTTTCAGAGGCCTGGCTGGTGACAGCAGGGACAGCAGGCAGTGACAGGCCCGGGGCTGACAGGCTCCCCATCCCCTAGGGGGCGCCTGGCTGCCACACCCAGCTGACATAGAACCTTTGTCACAATGCCCGCTACCGTGGCGAGTATGTGGTGACTCTGCAGGTGACAGGGACACTGCAGGACTTGGTGGCAGCTCAGCAATTTCTCACTTCCCCAAAGAAGCGGAATTGTGCAAATTGCTGCCTTTGCTCTTGAAAGGATATCATCAGGTGGGTGTTTTGGTGTCATACTCTGAAAACCAGAGCAGAAATGGTGAACTATTCCCATGATATGCATGGTCCCTGCATCAAAGCTCCGTGACTCAGCCTAAGGAGATCTGCAGCTTATTTTTTTGTACTGCCAGCAGATTGTGGAAGCACAGTATAAAAACCATCCTTATGGAGAGATCTGCGTATTTTAGGCTTAGTCTTAGTGTCTCAAGTAGCTGGGGTTTTTGCTTGGGCCTAATCCATACAGTCTTATGGCCTTACTCCTAGTCTGAAGACGAATGTGCTAGAAACTATAAAACGAAAAAATGTCCTGCAGCTTAGCCTTGTTTTGCCTGTCCTTGCCTGTGCTTGCCTTGCCTTATTTCCTTCTCATCCTGTTCTCTGTCCCATCCTCCCTCACTAACCCCTCGTCTGGCTGCATGTCTCTACTTTCCTTTTCTCTCACTCACCTGCTTCCTGCCTCTTTTCCTGCAATTCCTCCATCTCACTCCTGAAGCCCAACACTACTTTTTATTCTTCCATGCCTTTCTCCTGCTCCCTTCGCTTTCTCCCTCTGTCCCATATCTTTCTTCCCGACTTGTCTTTTCAAGACTTTGGGCCAAGTTGGCCCCAAGTCTGGGCATGGTTTGACCAATTTTCAGAGGCCTGGCTGGTGACAGCAGGGACAGCAGGCAGTGACAGGCCCGGGGCTGACAGGCTCCCCATCCCCTAGGGGGCGCCTGGCTGCCACACCCAGCTGACATAGAACCTTTGTCACAATGCCCGCTACCGTGGTGAGTATGTGGTGGCTCTGCAGGTGACAGGGACACTGCAGGACTTGGTGGCAGCTCAGCAATTTCTCACTTCCCCAAAGAAGCGGAATTCTGCAAATTGCTGCCTTTGCTCTTGAAAGGATATCATCAGGTGGGTGTTTTGGTGTCATACTCTGAAAACCAGAGCAGAAATGGTGAACTATTCCCATGATATGCATGGTCCCTGCACCAAAGCACCATGACTCAGCCTAAGGAGATCTGCAGCTTATTTTTTTGTACTGCCAGCAGATTGTGGAAGCACAGTATAAAAACCATCCTTATGGAGAGATCTGCGTATATTAGGCTTAGTCTTAGTGTGTCAAGTAGCTGGGGTTTTTGCTTGGGCCTAATCCATACGGTCTTATGGCCTTACCCCTAGTCTGAAGACGAATGTGCTAGAAACTATAAAGCTATAACATGTCCTGCAGCCTAGCCTTGCTTTGCCTGTCCTTGCCTGTCCTTGCCTTGCCTTATTTCCTTCTCATCCTGTTCTCTGTCCCATCCTCCCTCACTAACCCCTCGTATGGCTGCATGTCTCTACTTTCCTTTTCTCTCACTCTCCTGCTTCCTGCCTCTTTAATGGCAATTCCTCCATCTCACTCCTGAAGCCCAACACTACTTTTTATTCTTCCTTCCCTTTCTCCTGCTCCCTTCGCTTTCTCCCTCTGTCCCATATCTTTCTTCCCGACTTGTCTTTTCAGGACTTTGGGCCAAATTGGCCCCAAGACTGGGCATGGTTTGACCAATTTTCAGAGGCCTGGCTAGTGACAGCAGGGACAGCAGGCAGTGACAGGCCCGGGGCTGGCAGGCTCCCCATCCTTTAGGAGGCGCCTGGCTGCCACACCTATCTGACAAAGAACCTTTTTCACAATGCCCGCTACCGTGGCGAGGATGCGGTGACTCTCCAGGTGACAGGGACACTGCAGGACTTGGTGGCAGCTCAGCAATTTCTCAGTTCCCCAAAGAATCGGAATTCTGCAAATTGCTGCCTTTGCTCTTGAAAGGATGTCATCAGGTGGGTGTTTTGGTGTAATACACTGAAAACCAGAGCAGAAATAGTGAAATATTCCCATGATATGCATGGTCCCTGCACCAAAGCACCATGACTCATCCTAAGGAGATCTGCAGCTTATTTTTTGTACTGCCAGCAGATTGTGGAAGTACAGTATAAAAACCATCCTTATGGAGAGATCTGCATATTTTAGGCTTAGTCTAAGTGTCTCAAGTAGCTGGGGTTTTTGCTTTGGCCTAATCCATACGGTTCTCTGGCTTTCCTCCTAGTCTGAAGACGAATGTGCTAGAAACTATAAAGCAAAACAATGTCCTGCAGCCTTGCCTTGCCTTGCCTGTCCTTGCCTTGCCTTATTTCCTTCTCATCCTGTTCTCTGTCCCATCCTCTCTCACTAACCCCTCGTCTGGCTGCATGTCTCTTCTTTCCTTTTCTCTCACTCTCCTGCTCCCTGCCTCTTTTCCTGCAATTCCTCCATCTCTCTCCTGCAGCCCGACACTACTTTTTATTCACAGAATCACATAATCACAGAATCACAGAATCACAGAATCGACTGGGTTAGAAAAGACCTCAGCGATCATCAAGTCCAACTCTTGGTCCAACTCTAGTCCGTTTACTAGATCATGGCACTAAGTGCCATGTCCAATCTCAGCTTAAAAACCTCTAGGGACGGCGAGTCCACTACCTCCCTGGGCAGGCCATTCCAATGCCTGACCACTCTCTCTGTAAAGAATTTCTTTCTAATATCCAGTCTAAATTTCCCCTGGTAGAGTTTAAGCCCATGCCCCCTTGTCCTATTGCTAACTGCCTGGGAGAAGAGACCAATCCCCACCTGGCTATAACTTCCCTTCAGGTAGTTATAGAGAGTGATGAGGTCACCTCTAAGCCTCCTCTTCTCTAGACTAAACAACCCCAGCTCCCTCAGCCTCTCCCCATAGGGCTTGTGTTCAAGTCCCTTCACCAGTCGTGTTGCTCTTCTCTGGACCCGCTCCAGCACTTCAATGTCTTTCCTGAACTGAGAGGCCCAGAACTGAACACAATACTCCAGATGTGGCCTCACCAATGCAGAGTACAGGGGAAGGATCACTTCCCTTGTCCTGCTGACCACGCTATTTTTGATACAGGACAGGATACCGTTGGCCTTCTTGGCCACCTGGGCACACTGTTGGCTCATGTTGAGCTTCCTGTCAATTAGTACCCCCAGGTCCCTTTCTGTCTGACTGCTCTCCAGCCACTCTGTGCCCAGCCTGTAGCGCTGCAGGGGGTTGTTGTGACCAAAGTGCAGCACCCGGCACTTGGCCTTATTGAACTTCATCCCATTGGAATCAGCCCATTTTTCCAGTCTATCCAGATCCCTCTGCAGAGCCCTCCTGCCTTCCAGTAGGTCGACACTCCCTCCCAACTTGGTGTCATCAGCAAATTTGCTGATGATGGTCTCAATCCCCTCATCTAAATCATCAATAAAGATGTTAAACAGGACTGGACACAACACTGACCCCTGGGGAACACCACTAGTGACTGGCCGCCAGCTGGATGCAGCCCCGTTCACCAGCACTCTCTGGGCCCGGCCCTCCAGCCAGTTCTTAACCCAGCGTAGAGTGCACTTGTCCAAGCCATGGGCTACCAGCTTTTGCAAGAGTATATTATGGGAGACAGTGTCAAAGACCTTGCTGAAGTCCAGATAGACCACATCCATGGCTTTCCCCTCATCCACCAGCTGGGTCACCTGATCATAAAAGGAGATCAGGCTGGTCAGACAGGACCTGCCCCTCCTAAACCCATGCTGGCTGGGTCTGATCCCTTGTCCATCCTGAAGGTGCTGTGTGATTCCACTCAGGATGATCTGCTCCATAACCCTGCCAGGCACCGAGGTCAGACTGACAGGCCTGTAGTTGCCAGGGTCAGCTCTGCAGCCCTTTTTGTGGACTGGGGTAACATTGGCCAATTTTCAATCATATGGGACCTCCCCAGTGAGCCAGGACTGTTGGAAGATTATGGAGAGCGGCTTGGCAAGTTCTTCTGCTAGCTCCCTCATCACCCTAGGATGGATCCCATCTGGTCCCATAGACTTGTGAGGATCCAGATGGCTCAGTAAATCACCAACTATTTCCTCCTGGAATACAAGGGGCCTATTTGGCTTCCTATCTCTGTCAACCACCTCCAGAGATGAGTTGTCCTGAGGGCCACCTGTCTCACTGGTAAAAACTGAGGCAAAGTAGGTATTAAGTACCTCAGCTTTCTCCTCATCTTTGTTAACTATATTTCCTTCAGAGTCCAACAGAGAATGGAGGTTTTCCTTGCCCCTCCTTTTGTTATTAACATATTTGAAGAAGGACTTTTTATTATCCCTGACAGAATTGGCCAAGTTAACTTCAAATTGCACTTTTGTTTCCCTGATCTTTTTTCTGCATGATCTAGCTATTTCCATAAATCCTTCATAAGTAGCCAGCCCTTTTTTCCACAGTCGGTAAAGTCTCTTTTTATTTCTGATTTCATTCAGAATCTCCCTGTTTAGCCAAGCCGGTTGTCTTCCCCGCCGGCTAGCCTTTCGGCACACTGGTATAGCCTGTTCCTGTGCACTCAAAACCACCTGCTTGAAGCATGTCCAACCCTCCTGGGCCCCCTTGTTTTTAAGCATTGTTTCCCAGGGTATGCTCTGAACTAGACTTCTGAATAGGCAAAAATCTGCCCTCGGGAAGTCCAGCATAGAGTTTTTGTTAATGGTTCTCCCTGCATCTCTGAGTACTGAAAATTCTATTATTTCATGGTTGTTATGCCCCAGGCGGCCTCCAACCACTACATCTCCCACCAGCCCTTCTCTGTTTGTAAACAGTAGGTCTAGCGGAGTCTTGCCCCTGGTGGGCTCATTTACCAGCTGATGAAGGAAATTGTCCTCTATACACTCTAGGAACTTCCTAGACTGCCTCTTCTGTGCAGTATTGACCTCCCAGCAGATATCCGGCAGGTTAAAGTCACCCACAAGAACAAGGGCCATCGATTTTGAGACATCTGCCAGCTTCTTGTAGAATAATTCATCTCCTTCATTGTCCTGGTTGCGCAGTCTATAACAGACACCCACGAGGATGTCAGCCTTGTTGGACTTCCCCCTGATTCTGGTCCACAGGAACTCAAACCTGCATACTGACCTCAAGTTTAACCGAGTCGAGTGTCTCTCTAACATATAAAGCCACCCCTCCACCTCTCCTACCCTACCTATCTTTTCTGAAGAGCTTGTAGCCACACATAGCAGCACTCCAGTCATATGAGTCATCCCACCATGTTTCTGTGATAGCAACTATGTCATAGCTTTCCTGCTACACGATGGCTTCCAGCTTCTCTTGTTAGTTGCCCATACTGCATGCATTACTGTACATGCACATCAAGTGGGCTGCTGATTTCCCTCTTAATTCGGGCTTTCCATTCTTCCTTCCCTTTCTCCTGCTCCCTTCGCTTTCTCCCTCTGTCCCATATCTTTCTTCCCGACTTGTCTTTTCAAGACTTTGGGCCAAATTGGCCCCAAGTCTGGGCATGGTTTGACCAATTTTCAGAGGCCTGGCTGGTGACAGCAGGGACAGCAGGCAGTGACAGGCCCGGGGCTGGCAGGCTCCCCATCCCCTAGGGGGCGCCTGGCTGCCACACCCATCTGACAAAGAACCTTTTTCACAATGCCCCCTACCGTGGCGAGGATGCGGTGACTCTCCAGGTGACAGGGACACTGCAGGACTTGGTGTCAGCTCAGCAATTTCTCAGTTCCCCAAAGAATCGGAATTCTGCAAATTGCTGCCTTTGCTCTTGAAAGGATGTCATCAGGTGGGTGTTTTGGTGTAATACACTGAAAACCAGAGCAGAAATAGTGAAATATTCCCATGATATGCATGGTTCCTGCACCAAAGCACCATGACTCAGCCTAAGGAGATCTGCAGCTTATTTTTTTGTACTGCCAGCAGATTGTTTAATACAGTATAAAAACCAACCTTATGTAGAGATCTTCGTATTTTTGGCTTAGTCTAAGTGTCTCAAGTAGCTGGGGTCTAGGCTTGGGCCTAATCTATACGGTCTTCTGGCTTTCCTCCTAGTCTGAAGACGAATGTGCTAGAAAATATAAAGCAAAAAAATGTCCTGCATCCTAGCCTTGCCTTGCCTGTCCTTGCCTGTCCTTGCCTTGCCTTATTTCCTTCCCATCCTGTTCTCTGTCCCATCCTCTCTCACTAACCCCTCGTCTGGCTGCATGTCTCTACTTTCCTTTTCTCTCACTCCTCTGCTTCCTGCCTCTTTTCTTGCAATTCCTCCATCTCACTTCTGCAGCCCAACACTACTTTTTATTCTTCCTTCCCTTTCTCCTGCTCCCTTCGCTTTCTCCCTCTGTCCCATATCTTTCTTCCCGACTTGTCTGTTGGAGAATTTGGGCCAAATTGGCCACACGTCTGGGCATGGTTTGACAAGGTTTCAGAGGCCTGGCTGGTGACATCAGGGACAGCCGGCAGTGACAGGCCCGGGGCTGACAGGCTCCCCATCCTCTAGGGGGCACCAGGCTGCCACACCCAGCTGACATAGGACCTTTGTCACAATGCCCGCTACCGTGGTGAGGATGCGGTGACTCTGCAGGTGACAGGGACACAGCAGGACTTGGTGTCAGCTCAGCAATTTCTCACTTCCCCAAAGAAGCGGAATTCTGCAAATTGCTGCCTTTGCTCTTGAAAGGATTTCATCAGGTGTGTGTTTTGGTGTAATACACTGAAAACGAGGGCAGAAATGGTGAAATATTCCCATGATATGCCTGATCCCTGCACCAAAGCACCATGACTCAGCCTAAGGAGATCTACAGCTTATTTTTTTGTACTGCCAGCAGATTGTGGACGTACAGAATGAAAACCATCCTTATGGAGAGATCTGAGTATTTTAGGCTTAGTCTAAGTGTCTCAGGTATCTGAGACACTTTGTGTGTCACAAATCCCTCTTGACAGTTTCTGGATTACAAACCCCGTTGGACAGCACGGGTGTCAGAAACCCCACTGAATAGCGTGTGTGTGTCACAAATCCCTTTGGAAAGCATGGGTGTGTCACAAACACCATTGGACAGCGTGTGTGTCACAAACCCCATCGGACAGCGTGTGTTTCACAACCCCCATTGGACAGCATGTGTTTCATAAACCCCATTGGAAAGTGTCTGTGTCACAAACCCCATTGGACAGCGTGTGTGTGTCACAATCCCCATTGGACAGCGAGTGTCTTACAAACACCCCTGCACACTGTGTGTGTCACAAATTCCATTGAACAGCGTGTATGTCTCAAACACCATTGGACAGCGTGCGTGTGTCACAAACCCCATTGGACAGTGTGTGTGTCACAAACCCCACTGGATAGTGTGTCTGTGTCACAAACACCATTGGACAGCGAGTGTATTTCACACACCCCATTAGACAGTGTGTGTGCCACAAACCCCATTGGACAGCATGTGTGTTTTACAAGAACCATTGGACAACGAGTGTGTGTCACAAACCCCCTTAGACTGTGTGTGTTTCACAAAACCCATTGGGCAGAGTGTGTATCATAAAACTCATTGGAAAGTGTCTGTGACACAAACCCCATTGGACAGTGTGTGTGTGCCATAAACCCTATTGGACAGCGTGCATGTCACAATCCCCATTGGACAGCGTGTGTGTCTCAAACCCCCCTGGACAGTGTCTGTGTCACAAACAGCATTTCACAGCGTGTGTGTCTACAAACGCCATTGGACAGCGATTGTGTGTCACAACCCCATTAGATTGTGTGTGTGTCACTAAACCCATTATACAGCGTTTGTGTCACAAATCCCATTGGACAGTGTGTGTGTCACAAACCCCATTTGACAGCGTGTGTGTCACAAACACAATTGGACAGCGAGTGTGTGTCACAAAACCCATTAAACAGTGTGTGTGTCACAAAAGGCTTTGGACAGCATGTGTGTCACAAAACCCATTGGAATGTGTGTGTCACAAACCCCATTGTACAGCGCGTGTGTGTCACAAACCCTATTGGAAAGCTTGTGTGTCAGAAACCCCATTGGATAGAGTATGTGTGGCATAAACCCCATTGGACAGCGTGTGTGTGTCACAAACCCATTTGCACAGTGTGTGTGCCATAAACCCCTTTGGACAGCGTGTGTGAGTCACAATCCCTATTGAACAGCCTGTGTGTCACAATCCCCATTTGACAGCCTCTGTGTCTCAAACACCATTGAACAGCGTGTGTGTCTCAAACCCCCCTGGACAGTGTGTGTGTCACAAACACCCCTTGACAGTTTCTGTGTCACAAACGCCATTGCACAACGTGTGTGTCGCAATCCCCTTTGGACACCGTGTGTGTGTCGAGGGTTAAGATTGCGGGGGTGACAATAAAACCCCGGCAGATGTATTGTTAACCCCCTCTCCCCGCCCCCACTTTCCTCTCCCTCTCCCCGCTTTCCACTAAGGAGAGGCAATTGGGAGGAAAAGAAGGACAGAGTGAAGAGAGTTGGAAAAAATTAAAGATGTTTTACTAATGCTACTAATAAGAATAGAGAAAATAATACAAAATATACAAAACCAATCTTGAAAGTCTCAGCAACTGCAGAGCCGGCAACCAAAGTCCTGGATTAGACTCTGCAGCCAACCGGAGCTGGATTCAGTCTCTCACTAGGCCTCAGTTCGCAGGGACGACTAGCAAGGTCCTCTTCTAATGTCGGCCATGAGCAGAAGGGAAAAAGGCAAAAGGGGAAAAACGAATGAGATCCTTGTGATCTCCCACTTTTATATGAAGTATTCAAGTGAATGGAATGTTATACACAGTTGGTCAGTTTCTTGGTCTCTTTCTTCTCGTCGCCCCTCTCGCGAGATGTCCATCCGTGCTTATCAATAAGTTTGCATTCCATTGCTAGGTTTACCAAAACATGTGTCTGGTTCTCCAGGAAAATGCAGTTAATATGAAGGCTTTAGCTGACAGGCAAATTCACTGAAAGAGATACTTGTTTTTAACTAAACCAGGACATTCCACCCCTTATAATATGCCATTCACTGAATGCTTAAACCTTATCAATACAATCTATCAATATAATCTAATTAATCACTACAACTATATATCTATATATACATATGTACATATATACACAGGAGTAATTAATCAGTGGACCATCCTTTAAAAAGTTCATTAAGTTCATTTTGTCACGACAGTCTCCCAGGGCAGGAAAAATGGTACAAGTGCATCTCATTACCACTGTTTGTGGGTTAAAGATATCAACTTCGAAGAAGTTGTCAGGCGCCACTCGAAGAAGCTAGCTCTGGTTTCATCATCATTGTCTTGATCTGGAAGACACTTATTAAACACTGTTAGCATGGCAATTCACATCATGCAGTTCAGTATTGAATATTTTCACCTAAACTCAAATCCCCTTGAGGTACACACCGAACTTCTCCATCCTTAAGCATCACCCACCAGGTGCTGCCAGGTCCCTGGGCAAAAACAATCCCACGAATGGGCTTGCCTTTGCCTGAGGCAGGAGTAACCCAGACTGCCTTTCCTAACATGTTTTTCATGTGTACTACAGGGACTTTATCTCCTTCTACAGTCCGTAGAATTTCTGATTGGGCAGGCCCGGCTCGATTGGTTGATCCCCGGGTGTTGACCAACCAAGTGGCTTTTGCTAAATGTGAGTCCCAATTTTTAAAGGTTCCACCACCAAGTGCCTTTAGTGTAGTTTTTAGCAAACCATTGTACCTTTCAATTTTCCCAGAGGCTGGTGCATGATATAGAATATGATATACCCACTCAATACCATGTTCTTTGGCCCAATTGTCTATAAGACTGTTTTTGAAATGAGTACCGTTGTCTGATTCAATTCTTTCTGCCGTACCGTGTCGCCAAAGGACTTGCTTTTCAAGGCCCAAGATAGGAAATTGAGTCTGTCCCAAACCGCAATGGGCTGCGTGTTTGTCACACACACCATTGGACAGCATGTGTGTCACAACCAACATTGGACAGCGTGTGTGTGTCACAATCCCCATTGGACAGTGTGTGTGTTTCACAAACCCCATTGGACAGCATGTCTGTCACAATCTCCATTGGAATGTGTGTGGGTCACAAAAACCTCTGGACAGCGTGTGTGTCACAATCCCCACTGGACAGCGTGTGTGTCACAAACCCCCCTGGAAAGTGTGTGTGTAACAATCCCCATTGGGAAGCATCTGTGTAACAAACCCCATTGGACAGCGTGTGTTTCACAAACACTATTGGACAGTTTGTGTGTCACCAACCCCATTGGACAGAGTTTGTGTGAGTCACAATCCCCATTGGACAGTGTGTGTGTCACAAATCCCATTGGACACAGGGTGTGTCACAAACCCCCCTGTACAGTGTGTGTGTCACAATCCCCATTGGACTGTGTGTGTGTCAAAAGCCCCGTTGGACAGAGTGTGTGTGTCACAAAAACCATTGGACAGCCTATGTGTCACAAACCCCATTGGACAGTGTGTGTGTCACAAACACCCCTGTACAATGTGTGTGTCACAAACCACTTTGGACAGCGTGCGTGTCACAAAGAGCATGGGACAGCTTGTGTCTGTCACAATCCGGATTGGACACTGTGTTTGTCACAAACCCCATTAGACAGTGTGTGTGTCAGAAATCCCATTGCACAGCGTGTGTGTAACAAAACACATTGGATAGCGTGTATTTGTCACCAACCCCATTGGACAGTGTGTGTATCACAAACCCCATTGTATAGCGTGTGTTTGTCACAAACCCCATTGGACATCGTGTCTGTCACAACCCCCATTGGACAGAGTGCATGTGTCAGAAACCCCATTGGACAACGTGTGTCATCACAACCCCCACTGGACAGAGTGTGTGTGTCGCAAACCCCATTGGACAGTGTGTGTGTCTCAAACCCTCCTGAACAGTGTGTGTGTCACAAAACACAATGGACAGCGTGCGTGTCACAAACACCATTGGACAGCGCGTGAGTGTCACAAAATCCATTAGACTGTGTGTGTCACAAACCCCATTAGACAGCGTGTGTGTCACAAACCCCCCTGGACAGCGTGTGTGTCACAAAACCCATTGTATAGCGTGTCTGTGTCACAAACCCTATTGAAAAGTTTGGGTGTTCACAAATCCCACTGGACAGCATATGTGTCACGAACCCCATGGGACACCGTGTGTGTCACAAGCCCCATTGGACTGAGTGTGTGTGTCAGAAACCCCATTGGACATCGTGTGTGTCACTAACCCCATTTTACAGTGTGTGTGTCACAAACCCCTCTGTACAGCGTTTGTGTCACAAACCCCCCTGGACACTGTGTGTGTCACAAACTCCATTGGACAGCGTGTATGACACAAACCCCTTTGGAAAGTGTGTGTGTCCCAAACCGCAATATTCAGCGTGTGTGTCACAAACACCATTGGTAAGCATGCGTATCACAAACACCATTGGACAGCGTGTGTGTATCACAATTCCATTGGACAGCGTGTGTGTCACAAACCCCATTGGAAACTTTGTGTGTCACAGACCCCATTGGATAGAGCGTGTGTAACAAACCCCCCTGTACAGTGTGTGTCACAAGCCCCATTGGACAGATTGTGTGTGTCACAAAACCCATTGGAGAGCGTGTGTGTTACAAACCCCATTGGGCAGCGTGTGTGTCACAAACCCCATTGGACAGCATGCGTGTGAAAAAACCCATGGGACAGCGTGTGTGTGTCACAAACCCCATTGGACAGTGTGTGTGTCTCAAACCCCCCTGAACAGTGTGTGTGTCACAAAACACAATGGACAATGTGGGTGTCACAAACACCGTTGGACAGCGCGTGAGTGTCACAAAATCCATTAGACTGTGTGTGTCACAAACCCCATTAGACAGCGTGTGTGTCACAAACCCCCCTGGACAGCGTGTGTGTCACAAAACCCATTGTATAGCGTGTCTGTGTCACAAACCCTATTGAAAAGTTTGGGTGTTCACAAATCCCACTGGACAGCATATGTGTCACGAACCCCATTGGACACCGTGTGTGTCACAAGCCCCATTGGACTGAGTGTGTGTGTCAGAAACCCCATTGGACATCGTGTGTGTCACTAACCCCATTTTACAGTGTGTGTGTCACAAACCCCTCTGTACAGCGTTTGTGTCACAAACCCCCCTGGACACTGTGTGTGTCACAAACTCCATTGGACAGCGTGTATGACACAAACCCCTTTGGAAAGTGTGTGTGTCCCAAACCGCAATATTCAGCGTGTGTGTCACAAACACCATTGGTCAGCATGCGTATCACAAACACCATTGGACAGCGTGTGTGTATCACAATTCCATTGGACAGCGTGTGTGTCACAAACCCCATTGGAAACTTTGTGTGTCACAGACCCCATTGGATAGAGCGTGTGTAACAAACCCCCCTGTACAGTGTGTGTGTCACAAGCCCCATTGGACAGATTGTGTGTGTCACAAAACCCATTGGAGAGCGTGTGTGTTACAAACCCCATTGGGCAGCGTGTGTGTCACAAACCCCATTGGACAGCATGCGTGTGAAAAAACCCATGGGACAGCGTGTGAGTGTCACAAAACCCATTAGACAGTGTGTGTGTCACAAAGCCTGTTGCACAGTGTGTTTGTCACAAACCCGCCTTGATAGTGCGTGTGTCACAAACACCATTGGACAGCGTGTGAGTCACAAAACCCATTGGAAAGTGTGTGTGTCACAAAACCCACTGGACAGTGTGTGGGTCACAAACCCCCCTGTACAGTGTATGTGTCACAAAGCCCATTGGACATTGTGTTTATCGCAAATACGTCCGGACAGTGTGTGTGTCACAAACCCCTCTAGACAGCGTGTATGTCACAAGCCCCATTGGACAGAGTGTTTGTTTCACAAACCACATTGGACAGCATGTGTGTGGTACAATCCCCATTGGACAATTGAATGTCACAAACCCCTTTGGACAGTGTGTGTGTCAGAAACCACATTGGAAACTGTGTGTGTCACAGACCCCATTAGACAGCGTGTGTGTCACAAACCCCCCTGGACAGCGTGTGTGTCACAAATCCCATTGTATAGCGTGTCTGTGTCACAAACCCTATTGAAAAGTTTGTGTGTTCACAAATCCCACTGGACAGCATATGTGTCACGAACCCCATTTGACACCGTGTGTGTCACAAGCCCCATTGGACTCAGTGTGTGTGTCAGAAACCCCATTGGACATCGTGTGTGTCACTAACCCCATTGGACAGCGTGTGTGTCAAAAACCCCACTGTACAGCGTTTGTGTCACAAACCCCCCTGGACACTGTGTGTGACACAAACCCCATTGCACAGCGTGTATGACACAAACCCCTTTGGAAAGTGTGTGTGTCCCAAACCGCAATATTCAGCGTGTGTGTCACAAACACCACTGGTCAGCATGCGTATCACAAACACCATTGGACAGCGTGTGTATATCACAATCCCCATTGGACAGCGTGTGTGTATCACAATCCCCATTGGACAGCGTGTGTATGTCCCAATCCCCATTGGACAGCGTGTCTGTCAGAAACCCCATTGGACAGAGTGTGTGTGACAAACCCCATTGGACAGACAGTGTGTGTGTCACAAACCCCCCTGGACAGTGCGGGTGTCACAAACCCCATTTGACAGCGTGTGTGTCAGAAACACCTTTGGAGAGAGTGGGTGTGTCACAAACCCCTTAGACAGTCTGTGTGTCACAAAACCCATTGGACAGCGTGTGTGTCACAAACCACATTGGAAAGTCTGTGTGTCACTAATCCCATTGCATAGCGTGTGTATGTCACAAACCGGATAGGACACAGTGTTTGTCATGAACCCCATGGGACAGCGCCCGTTTCTCAAACCCCATTGGACAGCGTGTGTGTCACAAACCCCACTGGACAGTGTGTGTGTCACAAATCCCATTGGACAGCGTGTGTGTCACAAACCCCTTTGAACGGTGTGTGTGTCACAAACCCCTCTGAACAGCGTGTGTGTCACAAACAACCCTGGAGAGTCTCTGAGTCACAAACCCCTCGAGACATTGTGTGTGTCACAAACCCCATTGGACAGAATGTGTGTCACAAACCCCATGTTACAGCGTGTGTGTGTCACAATACCCATTGGACAGCGTGTGTGTCACAAGCCTCGTTGGACAGAGTGTGTGTGTCACTAACCCATTAGACAGGGTGTGTGTGTAACAATGCCCATTGGAGAGTTGTGTGTCACAAACCCCATTGAACAGAGTGTGTGTGAGAAACCCCATTAATCAGTGTGTGTGTCACAATCCCCCCTGGACAGTGTGTATGGCACAAACCCCATTGGAAACTTTGTGTGTCACAGACCCCTTTGGATAGAGTGTGTGTAACAAACCCCCCTGTACAGCGTGTGTATCACATGCCCCATTGGACAGATTGTGTGTTTCACAAAACCCATTGGAGAGCGTGTGTGTTACAAACCCCATTGGACAGTGTGTGTGTCACAAACCCCATTGGACAGCATGTGTGTGAAAAAACCCGTGGGACAGCGTGTGTGTGTCATAATCCCCATTGGACAGTGTGTGCATCACAAAACTTTCTGGACAGCGTGTATGTGTCACAGTCCCCATTGAACAGAGTGTGTGTGACAAACTCCATTGGACAGCGTATGTGTCACAAACCCCATTGGACAGTTTGTTTGTCAACAACCCCATTGGACAGAGTTTGTGTGTGTCACAATCCGCCTTGGACAGTGTGTGTGTCACAATCCCCATTGGATAGCGTGTGTGTGTCGAAAACCCCATTGGACAGCGTGTGTGTGTCAAACCCCTTTGGAGAGTGTGTGTGTCACAAACCCCATTGGACAGTGTGTGTGTCACAATCCCCATTGGACAGTGTGTGTGTCACAAACCCCTCTGGACAGCGTGTGTTTCACAAACACCCCTGGAGATTGTCTGTGTCACAAACCCCATTGGATAGCGTATGTGTCACAAACCAAATTGGAGAGCGTGTGTGTCACAAACCCCCCTGGACAGTGCGGGTGTCACAAACCCCATTGGACATCGTGTGAGTCACAAACCACATTGGAAAGTGTGTGTGTCACAAACCCCGTTGTATAGCGTGTGTATGTCACAAACCCTATTGGACAGTGTTTGTCATGAACCCCATGGGACAGCATCCGTGTCTCAAACCCCATTGGACAGCGTGTGAGTGTCACAATCCCCATCGGACAGAGTGTGTTTCACAAACCCAGTTCTGCAGCGTCTTTGTCACAAACCACCCTGGAGAGTGTGTATGTCACAAATCCCATTGGGCAGCGTGTGTGTTAAAAACCCCATTGGACAGCGTGTGTGTGTCACAAACCCATTGGACAGTGTGTGTGTCGCAAACCCCTCTGGACAGCGTGTGTGTAACAAACAACCCTGGAGAGTCTCTGAGTCACAAACCACTCAGGACAATGTGTGTGTCACAAACCCCATATGACAGCATGCGTGTCACAAACCCCATGTTACAGCGTGTGTGTGTCACAATGCCCATTGGAGAGTTTTGTGTCACAAACCCAATTGGATAGAGAGTGTGTGAGAAACCCCATTAATCAGTGTGTGTGTCACAAGCCCCCCTGGACAGTGTGTATGTCACAAACCCCATTGTAAACTTTGTGTGTCACACACCCCATTGGATAGAGTGTGTGTAACAAACCCCCCTGTACAGTGTGGGTGTCACAAGCCCCATTGGACAGATTGTGTGTGTCACAAAACCCATTGGAGAGCGTGTGTGTTACAAACCCCATTGGACAGTGTGTGTGTCACAAACCCCATTGGACAGCATGCGTGTGAAAAAACCCATGGGACAGCGTGTGTGTGTAACAATCCCCATTGGACAGTGTGTGTGTCACAAACCTCTCTGGACAGCGTGTGTGTGTCACAATCCCCGTTGAACAGAGTATGTGTGACAAACTCCATTGGACAGCGTAAGTGTCACAAACCCCATTGGACAGTTTGTTTGTCAACAATCCCATTGGACAGTGTTTGTGTCACAATCCCCATTGGATAGCGTGTGTGTATCGCAAACCCAATTGGACAGCGTGTGTGTGTCAAAACCACTTTGGAGTGTGTGTGTGTCACAAACACCATTGGACATGTTGTGTGGGTCACAATACCCATTGGACAGTGTGTGTGTCACAAATCCCTCTGGACAGCGTGTGTTCAACAAACACCCCTGGAGATTATCTGAGTCACAAACCCCATTGGACAGCGTGTGTGTCACAAACCAAATTGGACAGCGTGTGTGTCACGAACACCATTGGACAGCGTGTGTGTCACATTCCCCATTGGACAGAGTGTGTGTGGTTTGTCACAAACCCCATTTGACAGCGTGTGTGTCATAGACCCCATTGGACAGTGTGTGTGTCACAATACCCATTGGACAGTGTGTGTTTCACACACCCCTCTGGACAGCTTGTGTTTCACAAACACCCCTGGAGATTATCTGAGTCACAAACCCCATTGGACAGCGTGTGTGTCACAAAGCAAATTGGACACCGTGTGTGTCACAAACCCCCCTGGACAGTGTGTGTGTCACAAACCCCATTGGACAGAGTGTTCTTTACAAACATCCCTATACAGCGTGTGTGACACAAACCCCATTACACAGCGTGTGTATGTCACAATCCGCATTGGACAGTGTGTGTGTGTCACAATCCCCATTGGACAGTTTGTGTGACACAAACCCCATTGGATAGCGTGTGTGTGTCACAAACCCCATTGGATAGCATGTGTGTCGCAAAACCCATTGGACACCGTGTGTGTCAGAAACACCATTGGAAAGTGTGTGTGTCACAAACCCCATAAGATAGCGTGTGTATGTCACAAACCCCACTGGAAAGTGTTTGTGTCACAAACACCATTGGATAGCGTGTGTGTGTCACAAACACTATTGGACAGTGTGTGGTTCAAGAACCCCGTTAGACAGCGTGTGTTTCACAAGCCCCATTGGAAAGAGTGTGTTTGAGAAACCCCATTGGACAGTGTGTGTGTCACAATCCTCATTGTACAATGTGTCTGTCCCAAACCCCATTGGACAGCATGCGTGTCACAAACCCTATGGGACAGCGTGTGCATGTCACAAACCCCATTTGACACCGTGTGTTTCACAAACCCCATTTTACAGTGTGTGTGACACAAACCCCATTGGACAGCGTGTGTGTGTCACAATCCTCATTGGAAAGTGTATGTGTCACAAACAACATTAGACAGAGTGTGTGTCACAAACCCCATTGGACAGCCTGTGTGTCAGAAACCCAATTGGATTGCGTGTGTTTGCCACAAACCCTATTGGAATGTGTGTATGTCACAAACCCCATTGGACAGCGTGTGTGTCACGAACCCCATTGGACAGCGTGTCTGTCACATTCCCCATTGGACAGAGTGTGTGTGGTTTGTCACAAACCCCATTTGACAGCGTGTATGTCACAAACCCCATTGGACAGTGTGTGTGTCACAAACCCCACTGGACAGCGTGTGTGTGTCACAAACCCCATTAGAAAGTGTGTGTGTCATATACTCAATTTGATAGTGTGTGTGTCAGAAACCCCATTGGACAGTGTGCGTGTCACAAACCCCACTAGACGGCCTGTGTGTCACAACCCCCATTTGACCGAGTGTGTGTGTCACAAACCCCATTGGACAGCTTGTCTGTCACAAACCCCATTGGACAGAGTGTGTGTGACAAACCCCATTGGACAGTGCGTGTGTCAGAAACCCCATTGGACAGTGTGTATATCACAAATCCCATTGGACAGCATGCATTTCACAAACCCCATGGGACAGCGTGTGTGTGTCAGAAACCCCATTTGACAGCATGTGTGTCAGAAACCTCATTGGAAAGTGTTTATGTCACAAATCCCATTGGATACCGTGTGTGTGTCACAAACCCTTTTGGACAGTGTGTGTGTCGCAAACACCACTGGACAGCGTGTGTGTCACAAGCCCCATTGGACAGAGTGAGCAAGTCACAATCCTCATTGGACAGCGTGTGTGTCACAAACACCACTGGACAGCGTGTGTGTCACAATCCCCATGGGACAGCGTGTGTGTGTCACAATCCCCATTGGACAGCGTGTGTGTCACAATCCCCATTGGACAGCGTGTGTGTCACAAACCCCATTTTACAGCGTGTGTGTCACAACGCCTCTTGGAAAGTGTGTGTGTTACAAACTCCATTGTATAGCATGTGTGTGTCACAAAGCCTATTGGACAGTGTGTGTGTGTCACAATACCCATTAGACACTGTGTGTGTCACAAACCCCCGTGGAGACTGTGTATGTCACAAACCCCATTGGACAGCGTGTGTGACACAAACCACTTTGGAAAGTGTGTGTGTCCCAAACCGCAATGGACAGCCTGTTTGTCACAAACACCATTGGAAAGCATGCCTGTCACAAACAACATTGGACAGCATGTGTCTGTCGCAATCTCCATTGGACAGCGTGTGTGTCACAAACCCCATTGGACAGAGTGTGTGTGAGAAACCCCATTAATCAGTTTGTGTGTCACAATCCCCCCTGGACAGTGTGTATGGCACAAACCCCATTGGAAACTTTGTGTGTCACAGACCCCTTTGGATAGAGTGTGTGTAACAAACCCCCCTGTACAGTGTGTGTATCAAATGCCCCATTGGACAGATTGTGTGTTTCACAAAACCCATTGGAGAGCGTGTGTGTTACAAACCCCATTGGACTGTGTGTGTGTCACAAACCCCATTGGACAGCATTTGTGTCACAATCCCCATTGGACAGCGTGTGTGTGTCACAATCCCCATTGGACAGTGTGTGCGTCTCAAAACTTTCTGGACAGCGTGTATGTGTCACAATCCCCATTG
Source organism: Columba livia (assembly GCF_036013475.1). Lineage (NCBI taxonomy): Eukaryota > Metazoa > Chordata > Aves > Columbiformes > Columbidae > Columba > Columba livia. The sequence continues at coordinate 29,045,009 of NC_088610.1, read as the reverse complement.
AACAGAGTGTGTGTGACAAACTCCATTGGACAGCGTATGTGTCACAAACCCCATTGGACAGTTTATTTGTCAACAACCCCTTTGTACAGAGTTTGTGTGTGTCACAATCCCCCTTGGATAGTGTGTGTTTCACAATCCCCATTGGATAACGTGTGTGTGTCAAAACCCCTTTGGAGAGTGTGTGTGTCACAAACCCCATTGGACAGTGTGTGTGTCACAATCCCCATTGGACAGCGTATGTGTCACAAACCAAATTGGACACTGTGTGTGTCACAAACACCCTTGGACAGTGTGTGTGTGTCACAAAACCCATTGGACAGAGTATGTGCGACAATCCCCAGTGTACAGCTTGTGTGTGTCACAGTACCCATTAGACAGTGTGTGTGTCACAAACCCCATTGGACAGAGTGTGTGTCACAAACCCCTTTGGACACAGTGTGTGTCACAAACCCCATGGGACAGCGTGTGTGTATCACAATCCCCATTGGACAGCGTGTTTGTCACAAACACCATTAAACAGCATACATGTCACAAACAACATTGGACAGCGAGTGTGTGTCACAATCCCCGTTGGACAGTGTCTGTCTTTCACAATCCCCATTGGACAGTGTGTGTGTCACAAACAATATTGGACAGTGTGTGTGTCACAAACCCCACTGGCAGCGTGTGTGGCACAAACCCCTTTGGACAGAGTGTGTTTCACAAACCCCCTTGGACCGTCTGTGTGTCACAAACCCCCCTGGACCAAGTGTGTGTCACAAACCCCATTTTTCAGCGTGTGTGTCACAACGCCTCTTGGAAAGTGTGTGTGTTGCAAACTCCATTGTATAGCATGTGTGTCTCACAAAGCCTATTGTACAGTGTGTGTGTCACAGACCCCACTGGATACTGTGTGTGTCACAAACCCCATTGGAGAGTGTGTGTGTGTCACAGTACCCATTAGACACTGTGTGTGTCACAAACCCCCGTGGAGACTGTGTGTGTCAGAAACCCCATTGGACAGCGTGTGTGACACAAACCACTTAGGAAAGTTTGTGTGTCCCAAACCGCAATGGACAGCCTGTTTGTCACAAACACCATTAAACAGAATGTGTGTCACAAACAACATTCGACAGCATGTGTGTGTCACAAACCCCATTGGACAGAGTGTGTGTCACAAACCCCATTTCAACAGCGTGTGTGTCAGAAAACCCATTTGACAGCGTGTGTGTCATAAACCTCATTGGAAAGTGTTTGTGTTACAAATCCCATTGGATAGCGTGTGCGTGTCACAAACCCTTTTGGACAGCGTGTGTGTCACAAACACCACTGGACAGCGTGTGTGTCACAAGAACCATTGGACAGAATGAGCGAGTCACAAACCTGATTGGACAGCGTGTGTGTCAAAAACCCCATTGGACAGCGTGTGTGTCACAAACCCCATTGGACAGTGTGTGTGAGACAAACCCCATTGGAGGATATGTGTGTCACAATCCCCATTGGACAGCGTGTTTGTCACAAACCACCGTGGACACAGTGTGTCACAAACCCCATTGGACAGCGTGTGTGACACAAACCACTTTGGAAAGAGTGTGTGTCCCAAACCGCAATGGACAGCCTGTTTGCCACAAACACCATTGGAAAGCATGCGTGTCACAAACAACATTGGACAGCATGTGTGTGTTGCAATCTCCATTGGACAGCGTGTGTGTCACAAAACCCATTGGACAGTGTGTGTGTCACAAACCCCATTGGACAGTGTGTGTGTGTCACAAACCCCGTAGGACAGAGTGTGTTTCGCAAACCCCATTGGACCGTCTGTGTGTCACAAACCCCCCTGGACAGAGTGTGTGACACAAACCCCATTTGACAGCGTTTGTGTCACAACGTCTCTTGGAAAGCGTCTGTGTTACTAACCCCATTGTATAGCATGTGTGTGTCACAAACCCTATTGGACAGTGTGTGTGTCACAAACGCCACTGGACAGCCTGTGTGTCACAAACCCCGTTGGACAGCGTGTCTGTCACATTCCCTATTGGACAGAGTGTGTGTGGTGTGTCACAATCCCCATTGGACAGCGTGTGTGTCACAAACCCCATTGGACCTTGTGTGTGTCACAATCCCCATTGGACCGAGTGTGTGTGTCACAATCCCCATTGGACAGCGTATGTCTTCAGAAACCCCATTGTACAGTGTGTGTGTCACAAACCCTATTGGATAGTGTGTGTGTCTCAAACCCCACTGGACAGCATGTGTGTCACGAACCCCATTGGACAGCATATGTGTTCACAAACCCCATTGGACAGTGTGTGTGTCACAAACACCATTGGACAGCATGTGTTTGTCACAAACCCCATTGGACAGAGTGTGTGTGACAAACCCCATTTGACAGAGTGTGTGTAAAAACCCCACTGGACAGCGTGTGTGTCACGAACCCCATTGGACAGCGCATGTGTGTCACAATCCCCATTGGACAGTGTGTGTGTCACAAACCCCACTGGACAGCGTGTGTGTATCACAATCCCCATTGAACAGCGTATTTTTCACAAACACCATTAAACAGCATGCATGTCACAAACAACATTGGACAGCGTGTGTGCATCACAATCCCCATTGGACAGTGTATGTGTGTCACAAACCCCATTGGACAGAGTGTATATCACAAACCCCATGTGACAGCATGTGTGTCACAAACTCCATTGGATAGCGTGTGTGTGCCACAAACCCTATTGGACAGTGTGTGTGTCACAAACCCCACTGGACAGCGTGTGTGTCATGAACCAAATTGGACAGCATATGTGTTTACATTCACCATTGGACAGAGTGTGTGTGGTGTGTCACAAACCCCATTTGACAGAGTGTGTGTCACAAACCACCCTGGACTGTGTATGTGTGTCAAAAACCCCATCGGACAGCATCCGTGTCACAAACACCGTTGGACAGCGTCTGCGCGTCACAATCCCCATTGGACAGCGTGTTTGTCACAAACCCCCGTAGACACAGTGTGTCACAAACCCCATTGGACAGCGTGTGTGACACAAACCACCTTGGAAAGTGTGTGTGTCCCAAACCGCAAAGGATAGACTGTTTGTCACAAACACCATTGGAAAGCATGCGTGTTACAAACAACATTGGACAGCATGTGTGTGTCGCAATCTCCATTGGACAGCGTGTGTGTCACAAACCCCATTGGACAGTGTGTGTGTCACAAACCCATTTGGACAGTGTGTGTTTGTCACAAACCCCATTGGACAGAGTGTGTTTCACAAACTCCATTGGACCGTATGTGTGTCACAAACTCCCCTGGACAGAGTGTGTGTCACAAACCCCATTGGACAGACTGGGTGTGCCAAACCCCGCTGGACTGTGTTTGTGTGTCACAAACCCCATTTGACAGCGTGTGTGTGTCACAATCCCCATTGGACAATGTGTGTGTCACAATCCCCATTGGACAGCTTGTGTGTCACAATTCCCATTTGACAGTGTGTCTATCACAAACCCTATTGGAGAGTGTGTGTGTCAAAAACCCCACTGGACAGCGTGTGTGACACAATCTCCCCTGGACACTGTGTGTGTCACAAACCCCATTTGACAGCGTGTGTTTCACAAACACCTTTGGACAGCGCGTGTGTGTCACAAACCCCATTAGAAAGTGTGTGTGTCACAAACCCAACTGGATAACGTGTGTGTGTCCCAAACCGCAATGGACACTGTGTTTGTCACAAACAACTTTGGACAGCATGCATGTCACAAACACCATTGGACAGCGTGTGTGTGTCGCAATCCCCTTTGGACAGTGTGTGTGTGTCACAAACCCCATTGGACAGAGTGTGTGTCACAAACCCCTTTGAACAGCGTGTGTGTCACAAACACCGTTGGACAGTGTGTGTTTGGCACAAACCCTATTAGACAGACTGGGTGTGACAAACGCCCCTGGACTGTGTTTGTGTGTCACAAACCCCATTGGACAGCGTGTGTGTGTAACAATACCCATTCGACATTGTGTGTGTCACAAACCCCATTGGACAGAGTGTGTGTGACAAACCCCATTGCACAGCGCATGTGTACCAAACCCCCATGGACACTGTGTGTGTCATAAACTCCATTGGACCGAGTGTGTGTGACAAACCCCATTAGATAGTGTGTGTGTGTCACAATCCCCATTGGACAGTGTGTGTGTCACAAACACTATTGGACAGCGTGTGTGTCACAAACCCCATTAGACAGCGTGTTTGTCACAAGCCCCATTGGACAGCGTGTGTATCACAAACCCCATTAGACAGTGTGTGTGTTACAAAACCATTGGACAGCGTGTGTGTCACAAACCCCCCTGGACAGTGTGTCTGTCACAAACCCCATTGGATAGCATGCGTATCACAAAACCAATGGGACAGAGTGTGTGTGTCACAATACCCATTGGACAGCCTGTCTGTCACAAACCCCATTGGACAGTGTGTGTGTCACAATCCTCATTGGACAACGTGTGTGTGTCACAACAGCCATTGGAGAGTGTGTGAGGCACAAAGCCCTCTGGACAGCATGTGTGTCACAAACAACCCTGGAGAGTCTCTGTGTCACAAACTCCATTTGACTGCGGTGTGTCACAAACCTCATTGGACAGTGTGTGTGTCACAAATCCCCCAGGACACGGTGTGTGTCACAATCCCCATTGGACAGAGTCTGTGTCACAAATCCCATTGGACAGTGTGTGTATCACAATCCCCATTGGCCAGCTTGTGTGTCACAAACCCCAATAGACAGTGCATGTGTCACAAACCCCATTGGACAGGGTGTGTGTGTCCCAATCCCCATTGGATAGTCTCTGTTTCACAAACCCCACTGGACAGAGTGTGTGTGTCACAAACCCCATTGGACAGTGTGGGTGTCACAGTCCCCAATGGGCAGCATGTGTGTCACAAACCCCCCTGGACAGTGTGTCTGTCACAAACCCCTTTTGACAGCGAGTGTGTCAGAAACGCCATTGGAAAATGTGTGTGTCACAAACCCCATTGGACAGCGTGTGTGTGTCTCAATACCCATTGGAAAGTGTGTGTGTCACAAACCCCATTGGACAGTGTGTGTCTCACGAATCCCACTGGACAGCGTGTGTGTTACGAACCCCATTAAACAGCGTGTGTGTCACAACCCCCATTGGTCAGTCTGTGTGTCACAAACCCCCCTGGACAGTGTGTGTGTCACAAACCCCATTGGAATGTGTGTGTGTCACAAACCCCTTTGGACAGAGTGGGTGTGACAAACCCCATTGTATAGTGCATGTGTCACAATCCCCTCTGGACAGTGTGTGTGTCACAATCTCCATTAGACAGCGTGTGTGTCACAAACACCATTGGACATTGTGTGTGTCGGAAACGCAGCCGGACAGTGTGTGTGTCACAAACCCCATTGGACAGTGTGTGTGTCACAGAACCCTCTGGACAGCGTGTGTGTCACAATCACCTCTGGAGAGTCTCTGTTTCACAAATCCCATTGGACAGCGTGTGTGTCACAAACTAACCTGGATAGTGTGTTTGTCACAAACCCCATTGGGCAGCGTGTGTGTCACAAACCGCCCTGGGCAGTGTGCATGTCACAAACCCCATTTGACACCGTGTGTTTCACAAACCCCATTTTACAGTGTGTGTGTCACAAACCCCATTGGACAGCGTGTGTGTGTCACAATCCTCATTGGAAAGTGTATGTGTCACAAACAACATTAGACAGAGTGTGTGTCACAAACCCCATTGGACAGCCTGTGTGTCACAAACACCATTGGACAGCGTGTGTGTGTCACAACCCCCATTTGACAGTGTGTGTGTCACAAACAACATTGGACACCGTGCGTATGTCACAGACCCGATTGGAAATTGTGTGTGTCACAAACCACATTGGATAGCGTGTGTGTGTCACAAACCCTATTGGACACCGTGTATGTCACAAGCCATATTGAACAGAGTGTGTGTAACAAACCCCACTGGACAGCGTGTGTGTGTCACAATACCCATTTTACAGTGTGTGTGTCACAAACCTCGTTGGACAGAATGTGTGTGACAAACCCCATTGGACAGAGTGTGTGTCACAATCCCCATTGGACAGCGTGAGTGTCACAAACTCCCGTGGACACTGTCTGTGTCAAAAACTCCATGTGAACTGCGTGTGTGTTAGAAAACCCATTGGAAAATGTGTGTGTCACAAACCCTACTGGACAGTGTGTGTTTCACAAACGCCACTGGACAGAGTGTTTGTCATGAACCGCATTGGACATCGTGTGTGTCACAAACGCCATTGGACAGCATGCGTGTCACAAACACCATTGGACAGCACGTGTGTGTCACAATCCCCATTGGACAGCGTGTGTATCACAAACGCCATTGGACCTTGTTTGTGTCACAATCCTCATTGGACAGTGTGTGTGTGTCACAATCCCCATTGGACAGAGTGTGTGTGTCACAAACCCCATTGCACAGCGTATGTGTCACAACCCCCCCTGTACAATGTGTGTGTCACAAACCCCATTGGACAGCATGCGTATCACAGACCCTATGGGACAGCGTGTGTGTGTCACAATCCCCATTAGACAGAGTGTGTGTGTCACAAAAAGCATTGGACAGCGTGTATGTTCACAAATAGCATTGGACAGCATGTATTTGTCACAAACCCCATTGGACAGTGTGTGTGCCACAAAACCCATTGGAAAGTGTGTTTCTCATAAACCACATTGGAGAGCGTGTGTGTTTCACAAACCCCATTGGACAGCGTGTGTGTGTCACAAACCCCATAGGAAAGCGTGTGTGTCACAATCCCCACTGGCCAGTGTGTGTGTCACAAAACCCATTGGACAGCATGCGTGTCACAAACACCATTGGACAGCGTGTGTATCTCTCAATCCCCATTGGACAGCGTGTGTGTGTCAAAATCCCCAGTGGACAGCATGTGTGTGACAAACCCCATTGGACAGCGTGTGTGTGTCACAAACCCCTCTGGACAGTGCATGTGTCACAAACACCCCTGGAGAGTCTCTGTGTCACAAACACCATTGGACAGCGTGTGCGTCACAAACCCCCCGGAACAGTGTATGTGTCACAAACCCCATTGGACAGCATGTGTGTCACAAACCCCATTGGAAAGTGTGTGTGTCATAAACCTTATTGGACAGCATGTGTGTCACGAACCCCATTGGACAGCATGTGTGTCACAAACCCCATTGGAAAGTGTGTGTGTCATAAACCTTATTGGACAGCGTGTGTGTCACGAACCCCATTGGACAGCGTGTGTGTCACAAACCGCATTGGAAAGTGTGTGTGTCGCAAACCCTATTGGACAGCATATGTGTCACGAACCCCGTTGGACCACGTGTGTGTCACAAACCCCATTGGACAGCATGTGTGTGCCACAATCCCCATTGGACAGTGTGTGTGTCACAAACCCCATTGAACAGTGTGTGTGTCCAAACCCCATTGGAGAGCGTGTGTGAGTCAAAATACCCTGTCCAAAATACGCTGTCCAGGACAGAGTGTGTGTGTCACAAACCCCATTGGACAGCGTGTGTGTCACAAACTCACCTGGACAGCGTGTGTGTTCCAAACCCAGTGGAAAGTGTGTGTGTCACAAACACCATTGGACAGTTTGTGTGTCACAAAACACACTGGACAGCATGTGTGTCACTATCCCCATTGGACAACGTGTGTTTCACAAGCCCATTGGATAGATTGTGTGTGTCACAACCCCCATTGGACAGCGTGTGTGTGTCAAAATCTCCACTGGACAGCGTGTGTGTCACAAACCCCATTGGACAGAGTTTGTGTGTCACAAACACCATTGGACAGCATGTGTGTGTTCACAATCCCCATTGGACAGTGTGTGTGTCACAATCCCCATTGGACAGTGTGTTTCACAAACCCCATTGGACAGCGTCTGTGTGTCACAATCCCCATTGGTCAGTGTGTGTGTCATAAACCTCATTGGACAGAGTATATGTGACAAACCCCTTTAAACAGTGTGTGTGTCTCAAACCCCCCTGGACAGTCTTTGTGTCACATCACCCATTGGACAGAGTGTGTGTCAGAAACCCCATTGGACAGTATGCGTGTCACAAACACCAATAGACAGCGTGTGTGTGTTACAATCCCCATTGGACAGCGTGCGTGTCACAAACCCCATTGGACATTGTGTGTGTCACGAACACCATTGGACAGCGTGTGTGTCACAAACCCCCCTCGACAGTGTGTGTGTCGCAAACCCCATTTGACACCGTGTGTGTCACAAACCCCATTTGACACCGTGTGTGTCACAAACACCATTGGACAGCGTGTGTGTGTCACAAACCCAATTAGACAGTGTGTGTGTTGTGGGAAACTGCAGCGGGTATGTGGAATCCTTGACAGAAAATATGAAACTAGAGATCAGCCTTGAGATATTAAGATTTGCCCTTGAGAAGGATGGGAGTAAAGGAGTATCCGGAGAGAGGAGAGATGTACCCGTGAGAGAGAAAGGGATAGAAGAATAACATGGATGATAGAAAAATTAACCAATGAGATGTTAGTGCTGTAACTTGTAACCAATAGTGAAAAGACACATGAACTGATTGAATTGTATAAAAATGCACTTGTAGCAATAAATGGCATCTATTACTTTCATCTTGAAAGAACTTGGTCCATGTCATTTGTCTGTCTCAACTGCGACATATGGTGACCCCGACGTGATCCTGCCTGAAGAGGATCTCGCATGACAAGGTGACAGCGTGAAGCTGTGAACAGCCGGAGAAGAGCTGTGGAGACGGAGCCCAGTACAGCTGATAAGAGCAGCCGAGGAGAGCTGCCGAAGGTCCGGAACGTTGAAAAGACATCTCGCTAAGGAGGAGGTGAGTTACCGGGAACAGGGGGGTTGAAACTTATCTAAAGAAGAGGGTACTATATTATCTACATGGAAGCTGCTTCTGAAGAAGCAGGGTGTTAGCCTTCCAGAACTGACTTTAAGAAAAATGTTACTATGGGGCAAAGCACAAGGTATAGAGGTTAATCCTGTGACAGCATTTAGTGTGTCACAATGGATGGACTTGGGGGATAAACTGCTTGACGGTGCTACTAAAGGGTCCAAGGAAGCATCTGAACTGTTAACGACGTGGTGCTTGTTATTAGATACTCTGAAAGAGTTAAAACAGCAACAGGCAGAGGCGGCGGAGGGGGATGGTCTTCCTGGCTCTCCTGGGCCAGATTTGGAGGAAAAGGCAAGATTAAGTACTACTCCAACCTCCCCTGTTACTAAGGATTCGTCAAAACCACCCAAGTCCGTATTATCTGACACGGATAAGGATCCGCGGCACTTTCTTGGAAAGTTAAAAGGAGTAAAGAAGGAGCATACGTATGTGTGGCTCCGAGATCAGAAAAAAATTATGAAAGACTCATATACATGTGTGTGGCCCTGAGATCAGATAAAAGCTATGAAAGACTCACATGAAAAAACAGCGTTGGGTTATGTGCGATCTCGGGAGGGGCCCTCGAAACACCGGTCGGAGCAATGCGTTCGGCCGACCGCTCCGCTGTCATCAATCACGGCTCGAACCTCTCCTCTACCATCATCAGCCGCGGTTCCGCCGTCTGCGTCACCGCCATTGATCACAGTTCAACCCTCTGCCCCGCCGCTATCAGTTGCGGAAGAAAAAAATGGACATTTTTTTTCCTATCCCCCCTTGCCTGGAGATTTAGGTGGGGAGGACCCCCCGTGGTGAGCCAGACTGAGCCAAATAACGTAATTCCTATGGATTTGGGTCCCCCCAACCTGCCCCCGCCTCCCTCCCACGCTGCTAAAAAGCGAATTCCTGAGGGTGGGGGTGGAGTTTCAGAGCGTAAACTGAACTTACCAAAAAGCTGGGATTTACCTCCATTTTCAGTTACAGTTAAACCACGGGACCCCGTGTGTTTCTGGAAGAGACACTAATTGACACACCACAACTACAGGCACGATAACTTTCTGAAATCCTGAGGCAGTCACCAGACCTCGCATATCAAGCTATGATAAAGGTGCCTGAAACCAACAATGCAGCCAAATCAATTGCAACTATTGATCAGGGTCCCAGTGAGAATTACATGCAATTTATTGACCATCTTCAAGAGGCCATCAATAAGCAGGTTGAAAACTTAGAAGTTAAGGAAGCACTAATGTTGAAATTAGCAGTAGAGAATGCTAATGCTTGCTACCGATGTGTTATCTGCAAGTTTTACAGTACATATTATGTGCTTCTGTGTATTGCCTCTCTGAAAATCAAGCAGCTTGTCAGGAATGTGAGTTAATTGTTTTACTAGTTGTTTTTCAGTGCGCCGTAAAACTCTGTCCCCATTTTTCCCAGTCGTGCTGCAAGCACCCTGTGTTTTCTCCCCCTCCCTCCCCATTCTCAAGGTTTTACTTGCAAGACGGGGTCAGGAATAATTGTTTTCAGTTGTGTTCCTGAAAAATCAGTATTGGGAGGTGTTTTAAAACTCAGGAAAGCACTCGGAATTATGAGGAAGGAAGATCTTGTTAAATATTGAAATCAGTGTTCGCTGCTGTTTACGTTAAATGATTGGGAAAAGTGTCCGGAGAATAGAATTTTGTTGCAATTAATGTTGTTTTTAAGATGAGAAGAGCAGGACAAAATAAATCTCTACAAGAGATCATTAGATCATTACAGACAGTTTTACAGCTGGAACGATTTGAACGTCAACAAGCTGAGAGAGAGTTAACTGATAACACACATGTCACAGTAAACTTGCTGAAGTCTGCAAGATGCTTCCCTCATTAACCTGTTTTCTTTGTGGGTATCGGTTTAAGCATGTTGCAATTTTGGTAGGTCTTTATTATATGGTACGATAAGTTTACAGTCTGTTAAATTATGAGAATCCGTTGACTCAAAATGTGTGTTTTGTGATAATACAGAAGATCATAAGTAATTTAGTTCTTTACTGCGTGAATGTGATGGTAAAATTTTGTGTGTAGTAGCTGTTATTTTTTTTTTCTTTTCTCTAGCATGCTACCTTTATTCCGGCATTCAGACTTGCGCAACTCTGTGACAGGCTGTGTCTCATCTCGGTGTGCTGGATTTGGTTTTTCCGTATGCACATCATGTAAAGAATCCTGGTTTTGGCATAACAGCTGTGGCGCACCAGATGAGACACTAAAACAAAACAAAATAAAACAAAAAAGGCCTTGCCCAGTCCAGCTCGCTGCGGGGGCCGATGGGGCTCCAGTGCGCACTGACTTTTTTTGTCAGGGAGACCCAGAGGTACCTCCACCTGGCTGAGCAGTAGGCAGCCCAAAGGTGCAATGCAAAAAATTGAGATATTGTCTTAAATTGGTGTAACTGTGATCCATCTGCTTATTTGAACTTGGTATATGGTTTTCACATCTGAGCTCAGTATTTTAGTTTGCATATTCATATTTGGTACCAAAAGAATCTTGTTTGGGGAGATAACTTCAAAATGTGAACCGGTTCCACTGCTAAAATTCCACCTTGCTCCCCCTTAGGATGCATCCTTACACATTAAAGTAATCGCTTATATTGTTAGAAAAGCATTTAAATTGTTAAAATGCTATGATAGCTGTGAATTTGGAAGAGGTTGTATTTAAAAATTGCTAGAATATTAACTGATTTGGATCTAGGAAAATAGACTAATGGATTTATGTTTATTATACTGGTTTATACTGTTTTTTGACACCTCTAAATTGTAAAACGTAAATGAAGCTAAGGAATGTAACTATTTCTGAGCTACTTGAAATTTGTAGTTGGAATGAAATGGGTAAACAAAAGAGCAAAATATCCCAGGCCTGTGTGCAGCTCATTGTAACTGAGAAGTTTCCCAGAACCTCCTACTTCATACCAGCCAGTATGCCAGCTGCGTGACCTTGGTTATATCTACACTGCACAGAAAGAAAAAACAACTGGAAAAATCTGGCTGCCTGCTTTTAAAGCAGTGAAAGGGGGGTTCTCTCTCCCCGCCACTGCAGCGATGTAATACTGAATGGAGCAGTCCGAGGGTGAAGTTTAAAGGCATCCTTAGCAGACCCATAGTTCTAATGAAACTGGAAAACTAAACCAAAAATTTGTTAATAGACTTATTCTGTGGTAATTAGTTGTAAGTGACTTCTTAGTAAATTCACTGTGCTAGTTTTTGAGGTCATGAGAGAGAATGAAAGAAAGGCCGTTTTTTGAGACCAATAGAATGCCATATTTGGAACAAAGTTTAAATACATGAATTCTTATAGTTGTTAGAAACTCCTATACTTCTCTTAGGTTAAGATTTGTTAAGTAAATTGTAAGCTCAAATAACGTTTTCTGAGAATTCTGTTTAGTTGCATGGCCTACAAGAAGCTGCTTGGATGGCGCATATCTGCTTGCTGCAAGTGAGAAATCTCCAAGGAAATTTAAAATGCTGTATTTCCACTAGTATTAACAGTCAATGTTTCGATAAAGCAAATACTACACTGATTGATCTGAAACAGGACTTCGATCTGGTAAGGGAAAACAATATCCAATAAATATGACAGCCAAAATGGAGTTGGAAACTTTGAGGAATAAATTTATGACAACTTTACAGGCTGACTGCATTCAATTGGACTTGCAGATTTGTCTATTTATAGCTACAACATAGAAACAACCTGTGGCTATTGTGGAACAGTATGATGAGATTGCTAGCAGACTGATATACTGCTTTTTACTCTGATCAAGAAAAGCAGGGAATGAATTTAAGTTTCAATAGGCCATGATCCTTTTGTCATATATGTACCATTTGTGAAATGTAATTCTGATTTTTTAATTTTATTTGTAATCTATGTCTTTGTAAATTGCACTAGCTGGTTTTCTTAACAGCACAGCTTTTGGCATGCATAAATGTAAAATGTAAATTGCTGCAGAACCTGCAAGTCTTTCACATCAGGTCATAGGCCATACTTGTATTTGGTCTGATCCTACATACTTGCAAAGTTTTTGTTGCTGGTTCTGGGAAGTCCCATAAAGCTGTAGTGGTTTGGTGTGAAGATAACAATTGGCATCATTCTGTAAAAATTATTGAAGGTTCAACCCAATTAGCAGAACTTGACACAGCTTTACATTACTTAGAGCTTTTTAAGGAGGAACCTCTAAATTTGATTTGTGATTCTGAGTACGTAGTCAAGGTCCAATGCACGTATCTCCTTCTGAACTGTGTTTTTTGTTTTGGTTCTGTTCTTTTTTAAACAAAAAGGGGGGAGAAGTAGGGAAAACACCACAACACCTATTGTCAAAAGCATTGTATGTGATGAAATACTTTGCAAGTGTGACCCAAAACCATGCTAAATCAGAAAGAACCTACATTAGTTATGGCCAAATCACTAGTTAATGGTCAATGGAAAAGGCCACATCAATTGATAACCTGGGGGAGAGGCTATGCTTATGTCTTTACAGATCAAGGGCCGCAATGGTTGCCAGCACGAAATGTGAAACCTGTGTTATCTTCCTGACAATGATTGTTGCAGCTGCTGTGTTTTGGATGCCCGCACAGACAAAGACTAACATGTGGAGTACTTTAACCAACATGACTGACCAGGACTCCATATGCCTAGCTATGGCATCTCTGGAAAACCCGTTCCACACATGCTTGGTTGGCATCCCCCTTGATGACTACAGCAGCATCACACAACTGTTTCAAAATAGAGGTTGGTGCAGAGGCATTGCAACAAACTGTAATAATACTAACATGGCACTTTGGATTAACTGTCTCCCGGAAATAGACATTGAACCACAGGAACTGGAATTGCTGGCATCTATGCCCATGGACACTTGTATCAACCTGGTTTGTGAAAAGTGTCAGAACAATATACGAGAAAATGAATGAATAAAACTGCAAAATGTTAATTCTACCTTTGGTGACTATAGAAATGAAACTCAATGGTGTAATGGCTCGCAGAAGAATTCAAGGGATGTCATTGATAATGTGGGAACAGCGACCCCAAAACCTCCTGTATGGTGTATTCTTGATCTGTGGAGATAGAGCCTGACCAGGAATTCCTTCTAATGCTGTTGAAGGACTGTGTATTTTGGGACTATTAACTCTCTTAACGCCCAATGTATAATAGATAATAGATCACAGAAGAGCAAGACGAGAAAAACACTTTTTGCGTGTATATGAGTCAAAATGTGATGATAATGTAGATTTTTGGGGTTCAAGGTTAAGGGTTTTAGAATCTCTTGTATCTGGTGTTGGCACAGCTAAAAGCTTTAAATATTTTAGAAAATTAGGATGCTGACTAGTTAAGCAAACTAACAGAACTTAAAAGGCTTTAAGTGGACTTTTTCTAGATGTACATTCTGTAAGACATGCCACATGGCAGAGTGGGGTCGCGATAGATTTTTTGTTATTAGCTCAAGGACATGGGTGTGAAGACTTCGATGGGATTTGTTAAATAAATTGATTAGTGGTTGAGGGTTTCTAGGATGGTTGTTATCAGTAGTGAAAACAGGACTGATCATTTTGATGGTTGTTGTGGTTGTGTTACTAATGTTGCCATGCATGATTTCTCTGCTGCAAAGGGCCCTGCAGTGGACAATGAGGGCAGCATTTTTAGCAAAAATAAAAAAAGGGGGAATTGTGGGAAACTGCAGCGGGTCTGTGGAATCCTTGACAGAAAATATGAGAGTAGAGATCAGCCTTGAGATATTAAGATTTACCCTTGAGAAGGATGGGAGTAAAGGAGTATCCGGAGAGAGGAGAGATGTACCCGTGAGAAAGAAGGGGATAGAAGAATAACATGGATGATAGAAAAATTAACCAATGAGATGTCAGTGCTGAAACTTGTAACCAATATTGAAAAGACACATGAACTGGTAGAATTGTATAAAAATGCACTTGTAGCAATAAATGGCATCTATTACTTTCATCTTGAAAGAACTTGGTCCATGTCGTTTGTACGCCTCAACCGCGAACCTTTGCTCTTGAAAGGATGTCATCAGGTGGGTGTTTCGGTGTAATACGCTGAAAACTAGACCAGTAATAGTGAAATATGCCCATGATATGCATGATCCCTGCCCCAAAGCACCATGACTAAGCCTAAGCAGACCTGCAGCTTATTTTTTTGCACTGCCTGCAGATTGTGGAAGTACAGTATAAAAACCATTCTTATGGAGAGATCTTAGTATTTTAGGCTTAGTCTAAATGTCTCAAGTAGATGGGGTTTTTGCTTGGGCCTAATCCATACGGTTTTATGGCTTTCCTCCTAGTCTGAAGAAGAATGTGCTAGAAACTATAAAGCCAAAAAATGTCTTGCAGCCTAGCCTTGCCTTGCCTGTCCTTGCCTGTCCTTGCCTTGCCTTATTTCCTCCACATCCTGTTCTCTGTCCCATTCTCTCTCGTTAAACCCTCGTCTGGCTGCATGTCTCTTCGTTCCTTTTCTCACACTCTCCTGCTTCCTGCCTCTTTTATTGCATTTCCCCCATATCACTCCTGCAGCCAAACACTACTTTTTATTCTTCCTTCCCTTTCTCCTGCTCCCTTCGCTTTCTCCCTATGTCCCATATCGTTCCTCTCGACTTCTCTGTTGGAGACTTCGGACCAAACTGGCCCCACGTCTGGGCATGGTTTGACAAGTTTTCAGAGGCCTGGCAGGTGACAGCAGGGCCAGCAGGCAGTGACAGGCCCGGGGCTGACAGGCTCCCCATCCCGTAGAGGGCGCTTGACTGCCACACCCAGATGACATAGAACCTTTGTCACAATGCCTGCTAGCGTGGCGAGGATGCGGTGACTCTGCGGGTGACAGGGACGCTGCAGGACTTGGTGTCAGCTCAGCAATCTCTTACTTCCCCAAAAAAGCGGAATTCTGCAAATTGCTGCCTTTGCTCTTGAAAGGATGTCATCAGGTGGGTGTTTCTGGTGTAATACACGGAAAACCAGAGCAGAAATGGAGAAATATTCCCATGATATGCATGGTCCCTGCCCCACTGCACTATGACTCAGCATAAGGAGTTATGCAGATTATTTTTTTGTACTGTCAGCAGATTGTGGAAGTACAGTATAAAAACCATCCTTATGGAGAGATCTTCGTATTTTAGGCTTCGTCTAAGTGTCTCAAGTAGCTGGGTTTTTTTTCTTGGGCCTAATCCATACGGTCTTGTGGATTTCCTCCTTGTCTGAAGACGAATGTGCTAGAAACTACAAAGCAAAAAAATGTCCTGCAGCCTAGTCTTGCCTTGTCTGTCCTTGTCGGTTCTTGCCTTGCCTTATTTCCTTCTCATCCTGTTCTCTGTCCCATCCTCTCTCACTAACCCCCTGTCTGGCTGCATGTCTCTTCTTTCCTTTTCTCTCATTCTCTTCCTTCCTGCCTCTTTTCCTGCAATTCCTCCATCTCACTCCTGCAGCCCAACACTACTTCTTATTCTTCCTTCCCTTTGTTCTGTTCCCTTCGCTTTCTCCCTCTGTCCCACATGATTCTTCCCGACTTGTCTGTTGGACACTTTGGGCCAAATTGGCCCCAAGTCTGGGCATGGTTTGACCTGTTTTCAGAGGCCTGACTAGTAAGAGCAGGGACAGCAGGCAGTGACAGGCCCGGGGCTGACAGGCTCCCCATCACCTAGGGTCGCCTTGCTGCCACACCCAGCTGACATAGAACCTTTGTCACAATGCCTGCTATCTTGGAGAGGATGCAGTGACTCTGCAGGTGACAGGGACACTGCAGGACTTGGTGTCAGCTCAGCAATTTCTCACTTCCCCAAAGAAGCGGAATTCTGCAAATTGCTCTTGAAACGATGTCATCAGGTGGGTGTTTTGGTGTAATACACTGAAAACCAGAGCAGAAATGGTGAAATATTCCCATGATATGCATGGTCCATGCACCAAAGCACCATGACCCAGCCTAAGAGATCTGCAGCTTATGTTTTTGTACTGCCAGCAGATTGTGGAAGCACAGTATAAAAACCATCCTTATGGAGAGATCTCCGTAATTTAGGCTTAGTCTAAGTGTCTCAAGTAGCTGGGGTTTTTGCTTGAGCCTAATCCATACGGTCTTATGGCCTTACTCCTAGTCTGAAGATGAATGTGCTAGAAACTATACAGCAAAAAAATGTCCTGCAGCCTAGCCTTGCTTTGCCTGTCCTTGCCTGATCTTGCCTTGCCTTATTTCCTTCTCATCCTGTTCTCTGTCCAATCTTCTCTCACCAACCCCTCGTCTGCCTGCATGTCTCGTGTTTCATTTTCTCTCACTCTCTTGCTTCCTGCCTCTTTTCTTGCAGTTCCTCCATCTCACTCCTGCAGCCCAACACTATTTTTTATTCTTCCTTCCCTTTCTCCTGCTCCCTTCGCTTTCTACCTCTGTCCCATATCTTTCTTCCCAACTTGTCTGTTGGAGACTTTGGGCCAAATTGGCCCCAAGTCGGAACATGGTTTGACCAATTTTCGGAGGCCTGGATGGTGACAGCAGGGACAGCAGGCAGTGACAGGCCCGGGGCTGACAGGCTCCCCATCCCCTAGGGGGCGCCTGGCTGCCACACCCAGCTGACATAGAACCTTTGTCACAATGCCCGCTACCGTAGCGAGCATGTGGTGACTCTGCAGGTGACAGGGACACTGCAGGACTTGGTGTCAGCTCAGCAATTTCTCACTTCCCCAAAGAAGCGGAATTCTGCAAATTGCTGCCTTTGCTCTTGAAAGGATATCATCAGGTGGGTGTTTTGGTGTCATACTCTGAAAACCAGAGCAGAAATGGTGAAATATTCCCATGATATGCATGGTCCCTGCACCAAAGCACCATGACTCAGCCTAAGGAGATCTGCAGCTTATATTTTTGTACTGCCAGCAGATTGTGGAAGCACAGTATAAAAACCATCCTTATGGAGAGATCTGCGTATTTGAGGCTTAGTCTTAGTGTCTCAAGTAGCTGGGGTTTTTGCTTGGGCCTAATACATACGGTCTTATGGCCTTACTCCTAGTCTGAAGATGAATGTGCTAGAAATTATAAAGCAAAAACATGTCCTGCAGCCTAGCCTTGCTTTGCCTGTCCTTGCCTGTCCTAGCCTTGCCTTATTTCCTTCTCATCCTGTTCTCTGTCCCATCCTCTCTCACTAACCCCTCGTCTGGCTGCATGTCTCGTCTTTCCTTTTCTCTCACTCTCCTGCTTCCTGCGTCTTTTCTTGCAATTCCTCCATCTCACTCCTGCAGCCCAACACTACTTTTTATTCTTCCTTCCCTTTCTCCTGCTCCCTTCGCTTTCTCCCTCTGTCCCATATCTTTCTTCCCGACTTGTGTCTTGGAGACTTTGGGCCAAACTGGCCCCAAGTCTGGTCATTGTTTGACAAGTTTTCAAAGGCCTCGCTGGTCACAGCATTGACAGCAGGCAGTGACAGGCACGGGCCTTACAGGCTCCCCATCCCCTAGGGGGCGCCTGGCTGCCACACCCAGCTGACATAGAACCTTTGTCACAATGCCCGCTACCGTGGCGAGTATGTGGTGACTCTGCAGGTGACAGGGACACTGCAGTACTTGGTGGAAGCTCAGCAATTTCTCACTTCCCCAAAGAAGCGGAATTCTGCAAATTGCTGCCTTTGGTCTTGAAAGGATGTCATCAGATGGGTGTTTTGGTGTAATACACTGAAAAACAGAGTAGAAATGGTGAAATATTCCCATGATATGCATGGTCCCCGCACCAAAGCACCATGACTCATCCGAAGGATATCTGCAGCTTATATTTTTGTACTGCCAGCAGATTGTGGAAGCACAGTATAAAAACCATCCTTATGGAGAGATCTGCGTATTTTAGACTTAGTCTAAGTGTCTCAAGTAGCTGGGGTTTTTGCTTGGGCCTAATCCATACGGTCTTATGGCCTTACTCCTAGTCTGAAGACGAATGTGCTAGAAACTATAAAGCGAAAAAATGTCCTGCAGCCTAGCCTTGCTTTGCCTGTCCTTGCCTGTTCTTGCCTGTCCTTGCCTTGCCTTATTTCCTTCTCATCCTGTTCTCTGTCCCATCCTCTCTCACTAACCCCTCGTCTGGCTGCATGTCTCTTCTTTCCTTTTCTCTCACTCTCCTGCTTCCTGCCTCTTTAAAGGCAATTCCTCCATCTCACTCCTGCAGCCCAACACTACTTTTTATTCTTCCTTCCCTTAATTCTGCTCCCTTCGCTTTCTCCCTCTGTCCCATATCTTTCTTCCCGACTTGTCTCTTGGAGACTTTGGGCCAAACTGGCCCCATGTCTGGGCATTGTTTGACAAGTTTTCAGAGGCCTGGCTGGTCCCAGCAAGGACCGCTGGCAGTGACAGGCCCGGGTCTTACAGGCTCCCCATCCGCTAGGGCGCGCCTGGCTGCCACACCCAGCTGACATAGAACCTTTGTCACAATGCCCGCTACCGTGGCGAGTATGTGGTGACTCTGCAGGTGACAGGGACACTGCAGGACTTGGTGGCAGCTCAGCAATTTCTCACTTCCCCAAAGAAGCGGAATTCTGCAAATTGCTGCCTTTGCTCTTGAAAGGATATCATCAGGTGGATGTTTTGGTGTCATACTCTGAAAACCAGAGCAGAAATGGTGAAATATTTCCATGATATGCATGGTCCCTGCACCGAAGCACTATGATTCAGCCTAAGGAGATCTGCAGCTTATTTTTTTGTACTGCCAGCAGATTGTGGAAGTACAGTATAAAAACCATCCTTATGGAGAGATCTGCATATTTTAGGCTTAGTCCAAGCGTCTCAAGTAGCTGGGGTTTTTGCTTTGGCCTAATCCATACGGTCTTCTGGCTCTCCTCCTAGTCTGAATACAAATGTGCTAGAAACTATAAAGCAAAAAAATGTCCTGCAGCCTAGCCTTGCCTTGCCTGTCCTTGTCTTGCCTTATTTCCTTCTCATCCTATTCTCTGTCCCATCCTCTCTCACTAACCCCTCGTCTGGCTGCATGTCTCTTCTTTCCTTTTCTCTCACTCTCCTGCTCCCTGCCTCTTTTCCTTCAATTCCTCCATCTCACTCCTGCAGCCCAACACTACTTTTTATTCACAGAATCACAGAGTCACAGAATCACAGTATCACAGAATCGACTGGGTTAGAAAAGACCTCAGTGATCATCAAGTCCAACTCTTGGTCCAACTCTAGTCCGTTTACTAGATCATGGCACTAAGTGCCATGTCCAATCTCAGTTTAAAAACCTCTAGGGACGGCGCGTCCACTACCTCCCTGGGCAGGCCATTCCAATGCCTGACCACTCTCTCGGTAAAGAATTTCTTTCTGATATCCAGTCTAAATTTCCCCTGGTAGAGTTTAAGCCCATGCCCCCTTGTCCTATTGCTAACTGCCTGGGAGAAGAGACCAATCCCCACCTGGCTATAACTTCCCTTCAGGTAGTTATAGAGAGTGATGAGGTCACCTCTAAGCCTCCTCTTCTCTAGACTAAACAACCCCAGCTCCCTCAGCCTCTCCCCATAGGGCTTGTGTTCAAGTCCCTTCACCACTCGTGTTGCTCTTCTCTGGACCCACTCCAGCACTTCAATGTCTTTCCTGAACTGAGAGGCCCAGAACTGAACACAATACTCCAGATGTGGCCTCACCAATGCAGAGTACAGGGGAAGGATCACTTCCCTTGTCCTGCTGACCACGTTATTTTTGATACAGGACAGGATACCGTTGGCCTTCTTGGCCACCTGGGCACACTGTTGGCTCATGTTGAGCTTCCTGTCAATTAGTACCCCCAGGTCCCTTTCTGTCTGACTGCTCTCCAGCCACTCTGTGCCCAGCCTGTAGCGCTGCAGGGGGTTGTTGTGACCAAAGTGCAGCACCCGGCACTTGGCCTTATTGAACTTCATCCCATTGGAATCAGCCCATTTTTCCAGTCTATCCAGATCCCTCTGCAGAGCCCTCCTGCCTTCCAGTAGGTCGACACTCCCTCCCAACTTGGTGTCATGAGCAAATTTGCTGATGATGGTCTCAATCCCCTCATCTAAATCATCAATAAAGATGTTAAACAGGACTGGACCCAACACTGACCCCTGGGGAACACCACTAGTGACTGGCCGCCAGCTGGATGCAGCCCCATTCACCAGCACTCTCTGGGCCCGGCCCTCCAGCCAGTTCTTAACCCAGCGTAGAGTACACTTGTCCAAGCCATGGGCTACCAGCTTTTGCAAGAGTATATTATGGGAGACAGTGTCAAAGGCCTTGCTGAAGTCCAGATAGACCACATCCATGGCTTTCCCCTCATCCACCAGCTGGGTCACCTGATCATAAAAGGAGATCAGGTTGGTCAGACAGGACCTGCCCCTCCTAAACCCATGCTGGCTGGGTCTGATCCCTTGTCCATCCTGAAGGTGCTGTGTGATTCCACTCAGGATGATCTGCTCCATAACCCTGCCAGGCACCGAGGTCAGACTGACAGGCCTGTAGTTGCCAGGGTCAGCTCTGCAGCCCTTTTTGTGGACTGGGGTAACATTGGCCAATTTTCAATCATATGGGACCTCCCCAGTGAGCCAGGACTGTTGGAAGATTATGGAGAGCGGCTTGGCAAGTTCTTCTGCTAGCTCCCTCATCACCCTAGGATGGATCCCATCTGGTCCCATAGACTTGTGAGGATCCAGATGGCTCAGTAAATCACCAACTATTTCCTCCTGGAATACAAGGGGCCATTTTGGCTTCCTATCTCTGTCAACCACCTCCAGAGATGAGTTGTCCTGAGGGCCACCTGTCTCACTGGTAAAAACTGAGGCAAAGTAGGTATTAAGTACCTCAGCTTTCTCCTCATCTTTGTTAACTATATTTCCTTCAGAGTCCAACAGAGAATGGATGTCAGGGATTGGCTCAAGGAGCACAGACATGAGTCCACCAAGCAACTGTACGAGCAGAGCCCATTTTAGTTGACATAAATAGGCCTTAGTTAGCTTGTCTATTAGGCCATGGGAAAGGGGGGAACGGAAAAGTACTAACTAAGGCAGGGTCAGGATATTTTTGAAGAGATAAGAGCCAGAAGAATGCGGGATGCGCATAGCTAGCTAAACCCAAGTAGGTGGAGTAAGTAAATGTGCTTAGCCTATTAGATAGAGACAAGTATGCATAATTATGGTATTTGGTATAAATGCACGCTATCTCGGGCAATAAAGTTGAAGTATGCTTTATCACTCATATTGGGTCGGCCGCATTTCTTCCTCCGTCCGCTCGGGTCTGGAACTCTGATGGGACTTTTCTCTGCAATTGGCGCCCGAACCGGGGATCCGAAGCGGCGGATAGAAGCAAAAGGCGCCGGGAGAGCAGCGACCGGCGGGCAAGAGTGCCCGAACACTGTGCTGCGGTGTGTCGACTCCGAAGCCTGAACCGACTGAAGTTTGCCAGTGCTGGGCTACAGGAAACAAGGGCTGCAAGAGGTCTCTTAATTTAGCAAGAGGTACCGTACTATAGTGATGAATAACGGAGAAATAGATTAAAAATGATGAATAACGGAGAAATAGATAACAGAGAAACGGATTAAAAGTGATAGATAACAGAGAAACGGATTAAAAGTGATAGATAACAGAGAAACGGATTAAAAGTGATAAATAACAGAGAAACGGATTAAAAGTGATAGATAACAGAGAAACGGATTAAAAGTGATGAATAACGGAGAAACGGGTTAAAATGATGAATAACAGAGAAATGGATTTAGAAGTAGCCCTAGATTTATTACAAAGCTTTTTAGAAAAGCGGGGGGTTGATTATAGTTGCGTTAAACAGCTAGCTGGTCTAGTAGCAGCGGGGAAAACTAAGGGGTGTTTTCAGGATCCTGATTTATTGTTTGATGAAGGAGAGTGGAGAAAATTGGGGGATGTGTTGTGGGATATGGTCATAGACGAGGATAAAACAGCTAAGAAACTGATGAAACCGTGGAGGGAAGTAATTAATAATATTAAGCGTCATAAAGTGGAAAAGAATTTAGCCGCGGTAGCTTCACAGAAACTCGATAAAATGGAGCCTTCCGCTCCGCCGATGGAAACGGGCATATCTGCGTTATCAGCGAAGAACCTTAAAAGACTATTAACTTGGTGCAGAGGCAATAGGTATCCTGCTGACCTGTCAGGAGTTTTTCAAGTAGAGACTTGGAAAAAGATGGGAACTGTGTTGTGGAAGGCAATTAGTCACCGCGAAAGATATATTCTCGGCCTTGTAACCATCTGGAAACTGATAAATACTACAGTGAAGCAATTATAACCTGAAAAGACTGTTACGAGCATTAGTGACTCAAAACTTGAACTTTGGGACAGTATAGAGCAGAAATTATGGGATAAAGTCAGCAATGGAGATACAGAAGCTAAATCATTAGTAACTACATGGAAGCTTGAACGGTCTGCTGCTGCCGGAATTTTTGCAGCGTTGCAGCCTGATGCATTTTAACCCTCTAACTTCCACGAGAGAACAGAAGAAGTCACTGAAAATAGAACTGGACAACAGAACTGTGTGACAGATTAGATCAGTTAACAGCAAGTGAATCTGACAGTCGGCAATGTGGTCATGATAATCGTGACGGGAAAGGGGGTGCTCCTGGGGACTCAGGGTATAAAACTTAGAAGTTAAGGAAGCACTGGTTTTGGAATTGGCAGTAGAGAATGCTAATGTTTGCTATCAACATGTTATTTGCGAGTTTTACAGTGCATATTATGTGCTGCTGTTTATTGCCTCTCTGAAAGTCAAGCAGCTTGTCAGGAATGTGAGTTAATTGTTTTACTGGTTGTTGTTAGAATTGTTTCTTTGTGGTATAAGTGCACCGTAAAACTTTCTCTCCACTTTTCCCACTCACGCTGCAAGCAGCCCTGTGCTTTTCCGTGGGGTCAGAAATTACTGTTTTCAGTCGTGTTCATAAAAAATCGGTATTGGGAGGTGTTTCAAAACATAGGGAAGCACTTGGAAATATGAGGAAAGAAGATCTTGTAAAATATTGTAATTAATGGTGGCTGCTGTATAAGTTAAATGATTGGGAAAAGTGTCCGGGGAATAGAATCTTGAAGTATAACACCTTATTGCAATTAATGTTGTTTTTAGGGTGAGAAGAGTAAGACAAAATAAATCCCTACAAGAGATCATTAAATCATTTCAGACAGCTGAGAGAGAGTTAACTGATAACACGCAGGTCACAGTAAACTTGCCGAAGTCTGCACAATGTTTTCCTTATTAGCCTGTTTTCTTTGTGGGTATCTGTTTAAGCATGTTGCAATTTTGGTAGGTCTTTGTTATATGGTACAGTAAGTTCACAGACTGTTAAATCATGAGAATCGGTTGACTCAAAAGGTGCGTTTTGTGATAGTACAAAAGATCATGAGTAATTTAGTTCCTTACTGCGTGAACGTGATGTTAAGATTTTATGTGTAGTAGCTGTTATATTTTTTTTTTTTTTTTTCTTCTAGCGTACTAGCTTTATTCCAATATCCAGACTTGCGCAACTCTGTGACAGGCTGTCTCTCATCTCGGTGCACTAAATTTGGCCTTTTTGTATGCACATCAAGTGAAGAATCATGGTTTTAGAATAACAGTTGTAGCACACCAGATGAGACACTATAAAAAAAAAAAGGCCTTGCCCAGTCCAGCTTGCTGCGGGGGGGGGCGGATGCCAAATGGGCCTCCAGCGCGCACTGACCCATTTTGTCAGGGAGACCCAGAGGTATCTCCACCTGGCTGAGCAGTAAGCGGTTCAAGGTGCAATGCAAAAAATTGAGATATTGTCTTAAATTGGTGTAACTGTGATCCATCTGCTTATTTGAACTTGGTATATGGTTTTCGTATCTGAGCTCAGTATTTTAGTTTGCATATTCATATTCGGTACCAAAAGAATCTTGTTTGGGGAGATAATTACAAAACGGGAACCGGTTCCACTGCTAAAATTCCACCTTGCTCCCCCTTAGGATGCATCCTTACACATTAAAGTAATCGCTTATATTGTTAGAAAAGCATTTAAATTGTTAAAATACTATGATAGATGTGAACTTGGGGTATTGTATGAAGTTATGAAGTTGTATTTAAAGGTTGCTGGAATGTGAACTGATTTGGATCTAGGACAATAGAATAATGGATTTATGTTTATTATACTGGTTTATACTGTTTTTTGACATCTCTAAATTGTAAAAGGTAAATGGAGCTAAGGAATGTGACTATTGCTGAGCTACTTGAAATTGCATATAAAGTGTATTATGGCTGGAATGAAATGGGAAAACAAAAGAGCAAAATATCCCAGGCCTGTGTGCAGCTCATTGTAACTGAGAAGTTTCCCAGAGCCTCCTACTTCGTACCAGCCAGTGTGCCAGCTGCGTGACCTTGGTTATATCTACATTGCACAGAAAGAAAAAACAACTGGAAAAACCTGGCTGCCTGCTTTTAAAGCAGTGAAAAGGGGGGTTCCCTCTCCCCCCACTGCAGCGATGTAATACTGAATGGAGCAGTCCGAGGGTGAAGTTTAAAGGCATCCTGAGCAGACCCGTAGTTCTAATGAAACTGGACAATTAAACCAAAAATTTGTTGATGGACTTATCCTATGGTAATTAATTGTACGAGACTTCTTAGTAAATTCACCATGCTAGAGACAACGAAAGAAAGGCCGTTTTTTGAGACAAATGGAATGCCAGATTTGGAACAAAGTTTTAATACATGAATTCTTGTATTTGCCCGAAAGTCCTATACCTCTCTTGGGTCAGGATTTGTTAAGTAAATTGTAAGCTCAAATAACGTTTTCTGAGAATTCTGTTTAGTTGCATATCCTACAAGAAGGTGCTTGGATGGTGCAGATCTGCTTGTGCAAGTGAGAAATCTTCAAGGAACTTAGCAGCCAATGTTTTTGATAAAGCAAATACTACACTGAGAAATCTGAAATAGGACTTCAATCCGGTAAGGGAAAACAATATCCAATAAATATGACAGCCAAAATGGAGTTAGAAACTTTGAGGGATGAATTTATGACAACTTTACAGGATGACTGCATTTGATTGGACTTACAGATTTGTCTATGAAACAACCTGTGGCTATTGTGTGACAGTATGATGAGAATGCTAACAGACTAATATACCAATTGTCACTCTGATCAAGAAAATGCAGGGAATGAATTTAAGGCCATGATCCTTTTGTCATATATGTACCATTTGCGAAATTTAAGGAACCTCTGAATTTGATTTGCGATTTTGAGTACGTAGTCAAGATCCAACACACGTATCTGATTCTGAACTGTGTTTTTGTTTTGTTTTGTTTGTTTTGTTTTGTTTTGTTTTTTAAACAAAAAGGGGAATTGTCAAAAGGATTGTATGTGATGAATCACTTGTATCTAAGTGGTACAGCCTAAATTTGCCCTGTGATGAAACACTTTGTAACTATGACCCAAAACCATGCTAAATCAGAAAGAACCTGCATTAGGTATGGTCAAATCACTAGTTAACGTTCAATGGAAAAGGCCACACCAATTGATAACCTGGGGGAGAGGTTATGCTTATGTTTTTACAGATCAAGAGCTGCAATGGTTGCCAGCACGAAACGTGAAACCTGTGTTATCTTCCTGACAATGATTGTTGCAGCTGCTGTGTTTTGGATGCCTGCACAGACAAAGACTAACATGTGGATTACTTTAGCCAACATGACTGACCATCTATATGCCTAACTACGATGTCTCTGGAAAAAACGTTCCACACATGCTTGGTTGGTGTCTTCCTTGATGACTACAGCAGCATCACACGACTGTTTCAAATAGTGGTTGATGCAGAGGCATTGCAACGAACTGTAATAATACTAACACGGCACTTTGGATTAATTGCCACCTGGAAGCAGACATCGAACCACAGGAACTGGAATTGCTGGCATCTATGCCTATGGATGCTTGTATTCAGCCGGTTTGTGAAAAGTGTCAGAACAGTATACAAGAACATGAATGGACAAAACTACAAAATGTTAATGCTATCCTTGGTGACTACAGAAATGAAACTCGACGGTGTAATGCTTCACAGAAGAATGCAAGGGATGTCATTGACAGCGACCCTAAAACCTCCTGCATGGTGTATTCTTGATCTGTGAAGATAGAGCCTGACCAGGAATTCCTTCTAATGCTGTTGGAGGACTGTGTATTTTGGGACTATTAACTCTCATAACGTCCAATGTATCTATGATAATAGATCACAAAAGAGCAAGACGAGAAAAACACTTTTATGGATTTACAGAATAAGTCGAGATCCATCCACGAGGAGATTAAACAACTTACGGACCATTCACAGAAGATCAGAGAGGATGTAGGCCTCTTTGGCTTAGAGGGCCTCATGAACTGGTTTGGACTAGGAGGATGGGTAAAAGGGCTTTTGCAGAGTGCTCTGGCTCTCTTAATCATAGTAGTAGTTGTATTAATATGCTTGAGTTGTGCTATATCATGTATTAAGAAGATTTTAGAGCAGACACTTGGGCAGGCTCTGCTCATTAATAAAAGAAAATGGGGGAGATGTCGGGGATTGGCTCAAGGAGCACAGACATGAGTCCACCAAGCAACTGTACGAGCAGAGCCCATTTTAGTTGACATAAATAGGCCTTAGTTAGCTTGTCTATTAGGCCATGGGAAAGGGGGGAACGGAAAAGTACTAACTAAGGCAGGGTCAGGATATTTTTGAAGAGATAAGAGTCAGAAGAATGCGGGATGCGCATAGCTAGCTAAACCCAAGTAGGTGGAGTAAGTAAATGTGCTTAGCCTATTAGATAGAGACAAGTATGCATAATTATGGTATTTGGTATAAATGCACGCTATCTCGGGCAATAAAGTTGAAGTATGCTTTATCACTCATATTGGGTCGGCCGCATTTCTTCCTCCGTCCGCTCGGGTCTGGAACTCTGATGGGACTTTTCTCTGCAAATGGAGGTTTTCCTTGCCCCTCCTTTTGTTATTAACATATTTGAAGAAGGACTTTTTATTATCCCTGACAGAATTGGCCAAGTTAACTTCAAATTGCACTTTTGTTTCCCTGATCTTTTTTCTGCATGATCTAGCTATTTCCACAAATCCTTCATAAGTAGCCAGCCCTTTTTTCCACAGTCGGTAAAGTCTCTTTTTATTTCTGATTTCATTCAGAATCTCCCTGTTTAGCCAAGCCGGTTGTCTTCCCCACCAGCTAGCCTTTCGGCACACTGGTATAGCCTGTTCCTGTGCACTCAAAACCACCTGCTGGAAGCATGTCCAACCCTCCTGGGCCCGCATGTTTTTAAGCATTGTTTCCCAGGGTATGCTCTGAACTAGACTTCTGAATAGGCAAAAATCTGCCCTCGGGAAGTCCAGCATAGAGGTTTTGTTAATGGTTCTCCCTGCATCTCTGAGTACTGAAAATTCTATTATTTCATGGTCGCTATGCCCCAGGCGGCCTCCAACCACTACATCTCCCACCAGCCCTTCTCTGTTTGTAAACAGTAGGTCTAGCGGGGTCTTGCCCCTGGTGGGCTCATTTACCAGCTGATGAAGGAAATTGTCCTCTATACACTCTAGGAACTTCCTAGACTGCCTCTTCTGTGCAGTATTGACCTCCCAGCAGATATCCGGCAGGTTAAAGTCACCCACAAGAACAAGGGCCGTTGATTTTGAGACATCTGCCAGCTGCTTGTAGAATAATTCATCTCCTTCATTGTCGAGGTTGCGCGGTCTATAACAGACACCCACGAGGATGTCAGCCTTGTTGGACTTCCCCCTGATTCTGCTCCCCAAGTCTGGGCATGGTTTGACCAATTTTCAGAGGCCTGGCTGGTGACAGCAGGGACAGCAGGCAGTGACAGGCCCGGGGCTGACAGGCTCCCCATCCCCTAGGGGGCGCCTGGCTGCCACACCCAGCTGACATAGAACCTTTGTCACAATGCCCGCTACCGTGGCGAGTATGTGGTGACTCTGCAGGTGACAGGGATACTGCAGGACTTGGTGGCAGCTCAGCAATTTCTCAGTTCCCCAAAGAAGCGGAATTCTGCAAATTGCTGCCTTTGCTCTTGAAAGGATATCATCAGGTGGGTGTTTTGGTGTCATACTCTGAAAACCAGAGCAGAAATGGTGAAATATTCCCATGATATGCATGGTCCCTGCACCAAAGCACCATGACTCAGCCTAAGGAGATCTGCAGCTTATTTTTTTGTACTGCCAGCAGACTGTGGAAGAACAGTATAAAAACCATCCTTATGGAGAGATCTGCGTATTTTAGGCTTAGTCTAAGTGTCTCAAGTAGCTGGGGTTCTTGCTTGGGCCTAATCCATACGGTCTTATGGCCTTACTCCTAGTCTGGAGACAAATGTGCTAGAAACTATAAAGCAAAAACATGTCCTGCAGCCTAGCCTTGCTTTGCCTGTCCTTGCCTGTCCTTGCCTTGCCTTATTTCCTTCTCATCCTGTTCTCTGTCCCATCCTCTCTCACTAACCCCTCGTCTGGCTGCATGTCTCGTCTTTCCTTTTCTATCACTCTCCTGCTTCCTGCCTCTTTTCCTGCAATTCCTCCATCTCACACCTGCAGCCCAACACTACTTTTTATTCTTCCTTCCCTTTCTCCTGCTCCCTTTGCTTTCTCCCTCTGTCCCATATCTTTCTTCCCGACTTGTCTTTTCAAGACTTTGGGGCAAATTGGCCCCAAGTCTGAGCATGGTTTGACCAATTTTCAGAGGCCTGGCTGGTGACAGCAGGGACAGCAGGCAGTGACAGGCCCGGGGCTGACAGGCTCCCCATCCCCTAGGGGGCGCCTGGCTGCCACACCCAGCTGACATAGAACCTTTGTCACAATGCCCGCTACCGTGGCGAGTATGTGGTGACTCTGCAGGTGACAGGGACACTGCAGGACTTGGTGTCAGCTCAGCAATTTCTCACTTCTCCAAAGAAGCGGAATTCTGCAAATTGCTGCCTTTGCTCTTGAAAGGATATCATCAGGTGGGTGTTTTGGTGTCATACTCTGAAAACCAGAGCAGAAATGGTGAACTATTCCCATGATATGCATGGTCCCTGCACCAAAGCACCATGACTCAGCCTAAGGAGATCTGCAGCTTATTTTTTTGTACTGCCAGCAGATTGTGGAAGCACAGTATAAAAACCATCCTTATGGAGAGATCTGCGTATTTTAGGCTTAGTCTAAGTGTCTCAAGTAGCTGGGGTTTTTGCTTGGGCCTAATCCATACAGTCTTATGGCCTTACTCCTAGTCTGAAGACGAATGTGCTAGAAACTATAAAGCGAAAAAATGTCCTGCAGCCTAGCCTTGCTTTGCCTGTCTGTCCTGGTTTTGGTAAAAACAAGTTTCTCTTTCAGTGAATTTTGCCTGTCAGCTAAAGCCTTCATATTAACTGTATTTTCCTGGAGCACCAGACACATGTTTTGGTAAACCTATCAATGGAATGCAAACTTAATGATAAGCACAGATGGACATCTCGCGAGAGGGGCGACGAGAAACAAGTGAGCAAGAAACTGACCAACTGTGTATAACATTCCATTCACGTGAATACTTTATATAAAGTGGGAGATCACGAGGATCTCGTGTGCTTTTGCCCTTTTCCCTTCTGCTTATGGCCAACATTGGAAGAGGACCTTGCTAGTCGTCCCTGCAAACTGAGGCCTAGTGAGAGACTGTATCCAGCTCCGA
Source organism: Columba livia (assembly GCF_036013475.1). Classification (NCBI taxonomy): domain Eukaryota; kingdom Metazoa; phylum Chordata; class Aves; order Columbiformes; family Columbidae; genus Columba; species Columba livia. Next base: position 29,014,492 of record NC_088610.1, on the reverse strand, counting down.
TTGGCTGCAGAGTCTAATCCAGGACTTCGGGTGCCGGCTCTGCAGTTGCTGAGACTTTCAAGATTGGTTTTGTATATTTTGTATTATTTTCTCTATTCTTATTAGTAGCATTAGTAAAACATCTTTAATTTTTCCCAATTCTCTTCACTCTGTGCTTCTTTTCCTCCCAATTGCCTCTCCTTAGTGAAAAGGGGGGAGAGGGAGGGGGAAGTGTGGGGGGGAAGAAGAGGGGGTTAACAATACATCTGCCAGGGTTTTATTGTCACCCCGCAATCTTAAACCTCGACACTATCCTTGCCTGTCCTTGCCTTGCCTTATTTCCTTCTCATCCTGTTCTCTGTCCCATCCTCTCTCACTAACCCCTCGTCTGGCTGCATGTCTCGTCTTTCCTTTTCTATCACTCTCCTGCTTCCTGCCTCTTTAATGGCAATTCCTCCATCTCACTCCTGCAGCCCAACACTACTTTTTATTCTTCCTTCCCTTTCTCCTGCTCCCTTCGCTTTCTCCCTCTGTCCCATATCTTTCTTCCCGACTTGTCTTTTCAAGACTTTGGGCCAAATTGGCCCCGAGTCTGGGCATGGTTTGACCAATTTTCAGAGGCCTGGCTGGTGACAGCAGGGACAGCAGGCAGTGACAGGCCCGGGGCTGACAGGCTCCCCATCCCCTAGGGGGCGCCTGGCTGCCACACCCAGCTGACATAGAACCTTTGTCACAATGCCGGCTACCGTGGCGAGTATGTGGTGACTCTGCAGGTGACAGGGACACTGCAGGACTTGGTGGCAGCTCAGCAATTTCTCACTTCCCCAAAGAAGCGGAATTCTGCAAATTGCTGCCTTTGCTCTTGAAAGGATATCATCAGGTGGGTGTTTTGGTGTCATACACTGAAAACCAGAGCAGAAATGGTGAACCATTCCCATGATATGCATGGTCCCTGCACCAAAGCACCATGACTCAGCCTAAGGAGATCTGCAGCTTATTTTTTTGTACTGCCAGGAGATTGTGGAAGCACAGTATAAAAACCATCCTTATGGAGAGATCTGCGTATTTTAGGCTTAGTCTTAGTGTCTGAGGTAGCTGGGGTTTTTGCTTGGGCCTAATCCATACGGTCTTATGGCCTTACTCCTAGTCTGAAGACGAATGTGCTAGAAACTATAAAGCGAAAAAATGTCCTGCAGCCTAGCCTTGCTTTGCCTGTCCTTGCCTGTGCTTGCCTTGCCTTATTTCCTTCTCATCCTGTTCTCTGTCCCATCCTCCCTCACTAACCCCTCGTCTGGCTGCATGTCTCTACTTTCCTTTTCTCTCACTCTCCTGCTTCCTGCCTCTTTTCCTGCAATTCCTCCATCTCACTCCTGCAGCCCAACACTACTTTTTATTCTTCCTTCCCTTTCTCCTGCTCCCTTCGCTTTCTCCCTCTGTCCCATATCTTTCTTCCCGACTTGTCTTTTCAAGACATTGGGCCAAACTGGCCCCAAGTCTGGGCATGGTTTGACCAATATTCAGAGGTCTGGCTGGTGACAGCAGGGACAGCAGGCAGTGACAGGCCCGGGGCTGACAGGCTCCCCATCCCCTAGGGGGCGCCTGGCTGCCACACCCAGCTGACATAGAACCTTTGTCACAATGCCCGCTACCGTGGCGAGTATGTGGTGACTCTGCAGGTGACAGGGACACTGCAGGACTTGGTGGCAGCTCAGCAATTTCTCACTTCCCCAAAGAAGCGGAATTCTGCAAATTGCTGCCTTTGCTCTTGAAAGGATATCATCAGGTGGGTGTTTTGGTGTCATACTCTGAAAACCAGAGCAGAAATGGTGAAATATTCCCATGATATGCATGGTCCCTGCACCAAAGCACCGTGACTCAGCCTAAGGAGATCTGCAGCTTATTTTTTTGTACTGCCAGCAGATTGTGGAAGCACAGTATAAAAACCATCCTTATGGAGAGATCTGCGTATTTTAGGCTTAGTCTAAGTGTCTCAAGTAGCTGGGGTTTTTGCTTGGGCCTAATCCATACGGTCTTATGGCCTTACTCCTAGTCTGAAGACGAATGTGCTAGAAACTATAAAGCGAAAAAATGTCCTGCAGCCTAGCCTTGCTTTGCCTGTCCTTGCCTGTCCTTGCCTTGCCTTATTTCCTTCTCATCCTGTTCTCTGTCCCATCCTCCCTCACTAACCCCTCGTCTGGCTGCATGTCTCTACTTTCCTTTTTTCTCACTCTCCTGCTTCCTGCCTCTTTTCCTGCAATTCCTCCATCTCACTCCTGAAGCCCAACACTACTTTTTATTCTTCCTTCCCTTTCTCCTGCTCCCTTCGCTTTCTCCCTCTGTCCCATATCTTTCTTCCCGACTTGTCTTTTCAAGACTTTGGGCAAAATTGGCCCCAAGTCTGGGCATGGTTTGACCAATATTCAGAGGTCTGGCTGGTGACAGCAGGGACAGCAGGCAGTGACAGGCCCGGGGCTGACAGGCTCCCCATCCCCTAGGGGGCGCCTGGCTGCCACACCCAGCTGACATAGAACCTTTGTCACAATGCCCGCTACCGTGGCGAGTATGTGGTGACTCTGCAGGTGACAGGGACACTGCAGGACTTGGTGGCAGCTCAGCAATTTCTCAGTTCCCCAAAGAAGCGGAATTCTGCAAATTGCTGCCTTTGCTCTTGAAAGGATATCATCAGGTGGGTGTTTTGGTGTCATACTCTGAAAACCAGAGCAGAAATGGTGAAATATTCCCATGATATGCATGGTCCCTGCACCAAAGCACCGTGACTCAGCCTAAGGAGATCTGCAGCTTATTTTTTTGTACTGCCAGCAGATTGTGGAAGCACAGTATAAAAACCATCCTTATGGAGAGATCTGCGTATTTTAGGCTTAGTCTTAGTGTCTCAAGTAGCTGGGGTTTTTGCTTGGGCCTAATCCATACGGTCTTATGGCCTTACTCCTAGTCTGAAGACGAATGTGCTAGAAACTATAAAGCGAAAAAATGTCCTGCAGCCTAGCCTTGCTTTGCCTGTCCTTGCCTGTGCTTGCCATGCCTTATTTCCTTCTCATCCTGTTCTCTGTCCCATCCTCCCTCACTAACCCCTCGTCTGGCTGCATGTCTCTACTTTCGTTTTCTCTCACTCTCCTGCTTCCTGCCTCTTTTCCTGCAATTCCTCCATCTCACTCCTGCAGCCCAACACTACTTTTTATTCTTCCTTCCCTTTCTCCTGCTCCCTTCGCTTTCTCCCTCTGTCCCATATCTTTCTTCCCGACTTGTCTTTTCAAGACTTTGGGCAAAATTGGCCCCATGTCTGGGCATGGTTTGACCAATATTCAGAGGCCTGGCTGGTGACAGCAGGGACAGCAGGCAGTGACAGGCCCGGGGCTGACAGGCTCCCCATCAACTAGGGGTGCCTGGCTGCCACACCCAGCTGACATAGAACCTTTGTCACAATGCCCGCTACCGTGGCGAGTATGTGGTGACTCTGCAGGTGACAGGGACACTGCAGGACTTGGTGGCAGCTCAGCAATTTCTCACTTCCCCAAAGAAGCAGAATTCTGCAAATTGCTGCCTTTGCTCTTGAAAGGATCTCATCAGGTGGGTGTTTTGGTGTCATACTCTGAAAACCAGAGCAGAAATGGTGAACTATTCCCATGATATGCATGGTCCCTGCACCAAAGCACCATGACTCAGCCTAAGGAGATCTGCAGCTTATTTTTTTGTACTGCCAGCAGATTGTGGAAGCACAGTATAAAAACCATCCTTATGGAGAGATCTGCGTATTTTAGGCTTAGTCTTAGTGTCTCAAGTAGCTGGGGTTTTTGCTTGGGCCTAATCCATACGGTCTTATGGCCTTACTCCTAGTCTGAAGACGAATGTGCTAGAAACTATAAAGCTAAAACATGTCCTGCAGCCTAGCCTTGCTTTGCCTGTTCTTACCTGTCCTTGCCTTGCCTTATTTCCTGCTCATCCTGTTTTCTGTCCCATCCTCTCTCACTAACCCCTCGTCTGGCTGAATGTCTCTACTTTCCTTTTCTCTCACTCTCCTGCTTCCTGCCTCTTTAATGGCAATTCCTCCATCTCACTCCTGCAGCCCAACACTACTTTTTATTCTTCCTTCCCTTTCTCCTGCTCCCTTCGCTTTCTCCCTCTGACCCATATCTTTCTTCCCGACTTGTCTTTTCAAGACTTTGGGCCAAATTGGCCGCAAGTCTGGGCATGGTTTGACCAATATTCAGAGCCTGGCTGGTGACAGCAGGGACAGCAGGCAGTGACAGGCCCGGGGCTGACAGGCTCCCCATCCCCTAGGGGGCGCCTGGCTGCCACACCCAGCTGACATAGAACCTTTGTCACAATGCCCGCTACCGTGGCGAGTATGTGGTGACTCTGCAGGTGACAGGGACACTGCAGGACTTGGTGGCAGCTCAGCAATTTCTCACTTCCCCAAAGAAGCGGAATTCTGCAAATTGCTGCCTTTGCTCTTGAAAGGATATCATCAGGTGGGTGTTTTGGTGTCATACTCTGAAAACCAGAGCAGAAATGGTGAAATATTCCCATGATATGCATGGTCCCTGTACCAAAGCACCGTGACTCAGCCTAAGGAGATCTGCAGCTTATTTTTTTGTACTGCCAGCAGATTGTGGAAGCACAGTATAAAAACCATCCTTATGGAGAGATCTGCGTATTTTAGGCTTAGTCTTAGTGTCTCAGGTAGCTGGGGTTTTTGCTTGGGCCTAATCCATACGGTCTTATGGCCTTACTCCTAGTCTGAAGACGAATGTGCTAGAAACTATAAAGCGAAAAAATGTCCTGCAGCCTAGCCTTGCTTTGCCTGTCCTTGCCTGTGCTTGCCTTGCCTTATTTCCTTCTCATCCTGTTCTCTGTCCCATCCTCCCTCACTAACCCCTCGTCTGGCTGCATGTCTCTACTTTCCTTTTCTCTCACTCTCCTGCTTCCTGCCTCTTTTCCTGCAATTCCTCCATCTCACTCCTGAAGCCCAACACTACTTTTTATTCTTCCTTCCCTTTCTCCTGCTCCCTTCGCTTTCTCCCTCTGTCCCATATCTTTCTTCCCGACTTGTCTTTTCAAGACTTTGGGCCAAACTGGCCCCATGTCTGGGCATGGTTTGACCAATATTCAGAGGTCTGGCTGGTGACAGCAGGGACAGCAGGTAGTGACAGGCCCGGGGCTGACAGGCTCCCCATCCCCTAGGGGGCGCCTGGCTGCCACACCCAGCTGACATAGAACCTTTGTCACAATGCCCGCTACCGTGGCGAGTATGTGGTGACTCTGCAGGTGACAGGGACACTGCAGGACTTGGTGGCAGCTCAGCAATTTCTCACTTCCCCAAAGAAGCGGAATTCTGCAAATTGCTGCCTTTGCTCTTGAAAGGATATCATCAGGTGGGTGTTTTGGTGTCATACTCTGAAAACCAGAGCAGAAATGGTGAAATATTCCCATGATATGCATGGTCCCTGCACCAAAGCACCGTGACTCAGCCTAAGGAGATCTGCAGCTTATTTTTTTGTACTGCCAGCAGATTGTGGAAGCACAGTATAAAAACCATCCTTATGGAGAGATCTGCGTATTTTAGGCTTAGTCTTAGTGTCTCAGGTAGCTGGGGTTTTTGCTTGGGCCTAATCCATACGGTCTTATGGCCTTACTCCTAGTCTGAAGACGAATGTGCTAGAAACTATAAAGCGAAAAAACGTCCTGCAGCCTAGCCTTGCTTTGCCTGTCCTTGCCTGTCCTTGCCTTGCCTTATTTCCTTCTCATCCTGTTCTCTGTCCCATCCTCCCTCACTAACCCCTCGTCTGGCTGCATGTCTCTACTTTCCTTTTTTCTCACTCTCCTGCTTCCTGCCTCTTTTCCTGCAATTCCTCCATCTCACTCCTGAAGCCCAACACTACTTTTTATTCTTCCTTCCCTTTCTCCTGCTCCCTTCGCTTTCTCCCTCTGTCCCATATCTTTCTTCCCGACTTGTCTTTTCAAGACTTTGGGCCAAATTGGCCCCAAGTCTGGGCATGGTTTGACCAATTTTCAGAGGCCTGGCTGGTGACAGCAGGGACAGCAGGCAGTGGCAGGCCCGGGGCTGACAGGCTCCCCATCCCCTAGGGGGCGCCTGGCTGCCACACCCAGCTGACATAGAACCTTTGTCACAATGCCCGCTACCGTGGCGAGTATGTGGTGACTCTGCAAGTGACAGGGACGCTGCAGGACTTGGTGGCAGCTCAGCAATTTCTCACTTCCCCAAAGAAGCGGAATTCTGCAAATTGCTGCCTTTGCTCTTGAAAGGATATCATCAGGTGGGTGTTTTGGTGTCATACTCTGAAAACCAGAGCAAAAATGGTGAAATATTCCCATGATATGCATGGTCCCTGCACCAAAGCACCGTGACTCAGCCTAAGGAGATCTGCAGCTTATTTTTTTGTACTGCCAGCAGATTGCGGAAGCACAGTATAAAAACCATCCTTATGGAGAGATCTGCGTATTTTAGGCTTAGTCTTAGTGTCTCAAGTAGCTGGGGTTTTTGCTTGGGCCTAATCCATACGGTTTTATGGCCTTACTCCTAGTCTGAAGACGAATGTGCTAGAAACTATAAAGCGAAAAAATGTCCTGCAGCTTAGCCTTGCTTTGCCTGTCCTTGCCTGTCCTTGCCTTGCCTTATTTCCTTCTCATCCTGTTCTCTGTCCCATCCTCCCTCACTAACCCCTCGTCTGGCTGCATGTCTCGTCTTTCTTTTTCTCTCACTCTCCTGCTTCCTGCCTCTTTTCCTGCAATTCCTCCATCTCACTCCTGAAGCCCAACACTACTTTTTATTCTTCCTTCCCTTTCTCCTGCTCCCTTCGCTTTCTCCCTCTGTCCCATATCTTTCTTCCCGACTTGCCTTTTCAAGACTTTGGGCCAAATTGGCCGCAAGTCTGGGCATGGTTTGACCAATATTCAGAGGCCTGGCTGGTGACAGCAGGGACAGCAGGCAGTGTCAGGCCCGGGGCTGACAGGCTCCCCATCCCCTAGCAGGCGCCTGGCTTCCACACCCAGCTGACATAGAACCTTTGTCACAATACCCGCTACCGTGGCGAATATCTGGTGACTCTGCAGGTGACAGGGACACTGCAGGACTTGGTGGCAGCTCAGCAATTTCTCAGTTCCCCAAAGAAGCGGAATTCTGCAAATTGCTGCCTTTGCTCTTGAAAGGATATCATCAGGTGGGTGTTTTGGTGTCATACTCTGAAAACCAGAGCAGAAATGGTGAAATATTCCCATGATATGCATGGTCCCTGCACCAAAGCACCGTGACTCAGCCTAAGGAGATCTGCAGCTTATTTTTTTGTACTGCCAGCAGATTGTGGAAGCACAGTATAAAAACCATCCTTATGGAGAGATCTGCGTATTTTAGGCTTAGTCTTAGGGTCTCAAGTAGCTGGGGTTTTTGCTTGGGCCTAATCCATACGGTCTTATGGCCTTACTCCTAGTCTGAAGACGAATGTGCTAGAAACTATAAAGCTAAAACATGTCCTGCAGCCTAGCCTTGCTTTGCCTGTCCTTGCCTGTCCTAGCCTTGCCTTATTTCCTTCTCATCCTGTTCTCTGTCCCATCCTCTCTCACTAACCCCTCGTCTGGCTGCATGTCTCGTCTTTCCTTTTCTCTCACTCTCCTGCTTCTTGCCTCTTTTCCTGCAATTCCTCCATCTCACTCCTGAAGCCCAACACTACTTTTTATTCTTCCTTCCCTTTCTCCTGCTCCCTTCGCTTTCTCCCTCTGTCCCATATCTTTCTTCCCGACTTGTCTTTTCAAGACTTTGGGCCAAATTGGCCCCAAGTCTGGGCATGGTTTGACCAATTTTCAGAGGCCTGGCTGGTGACAGCAGGGACAGCAGGCAGTGACAGGCCCGGGGCTGACAGGCTCCCCATCCCCTAGGGGGCGCCTGGCTGCCACACCCAGCTGACATAGAACCTTTGTCACAATGCCCGCTACCGTGGCGAGTATGTGGTGACTCTGCAAGTGACAGGGACGCTGCAGGACTTGGTGGCAGCTCAGCAATTTCTCAGTTCCCCAAAGAAGCGGAATTCTGCAAATTGCTGCCTTTGCTCTTGAAAGGATATCATCAGGTGGGTGTTTTGGTGTCATACTCTGAAAACCAGAGCAGAAATGGTGAAATATTCCCATGATATGCATGGTCCCTGCACCAAAGCACCGTGACTCAGCCTAAGGAGATCTGCAGCTTATTTTTTTGTACTGCCAGCAGATTGTGGAAGCACAGTATAAAAACCATCCTTATGGAGAGATCTGCGTATTTTAGGCTTAGTCTTAGTGTCTCAAGTAGCTGGGGTTTTTGCTTGGGCCTAATCCATACGGTCTTATGGCCTTACTCCTAGTCTGAAGACGAATGTGCTAGAAACTATAAAGCGAAAAAATGTCCTGCAGCTTAGCCTTGCTTTGCCTGTCCTTGCCTGTCCTTGCCTTGCCTTATTTCCTTCTCATCCTGTTCTCTGTCCCATCCTCCCTCACTAACCCCTCGTCTGGCTGCATGTCTCGTCTTTCTTTTTCTCTCACTCTCCTGCTTCCTGCCTCTTTTCCTGCAATTCCTCCATCTCACTCCTGAAGCCCAACACTACTTTTTATTCTTCCTTCCCTTTCTCCTGCTCCCTTCGCTTTCTCCCTCTGTCCCATATCTTTCTTCCCGACTTGTCTTTTCAAGACTTTGGGCCAAATTGGCCCCAAGTCTGGGCATGGTTTGACCAATTTTCAGAGGCCTGGCTGGTGACAGCAGGGACAGCAGGCAGTGACAGGCCCGGGGCTGACAGGCTCCCCATCCCCTAGGGGGCACCTGGCTGCCACACCCAGCTGACATAGAACCTTTGTCACAATGCCCGCTACCGTGGCGAGTATGTGGTGACTCTGCAAGTGACAGGGACGCTGCAGGACTTGGTGGCAGCTCAGCAATTTCTCAGTTCCCCAAAGAAGCGGAATTCTGCAAATTGCTGCCTTTGCTCTTGAAAGGATATCATCAGGTGGGTGTTTTGGTGTCATACTCTGAAAACCAGAGCAGAAATGGTGAAATATTCCCATGATATGCATGGTCCCTGCACCAAAGCACCGTGACTCAGCCTAAGGAGATCTGCAGCTTATTTTTTTGTACTGCCAGCAGATTGTGGAAGCACAGTATAAAAACCATCCTTATGGAGAGATCTGCGTATTTTAGGCTTAGTCTTAGGGTCTCAAGTAGCTGGGGTTTTTGCTTGGGCCTAATCCATACGGTCTTATGGCCTTACTCCTAGTCTGAAGACGAATGTGCTAGAAACTATAAAGCTAAAACATGTCCTGCAGCCTAGCCTTGCTTTGCCTGTCCTTGCCTGTCCTAGCCTTGCCTTATTTCCTTCTCATCCTGTTCTCTGTCCCATCCTCTCTCACTAACCCCTCGTCTGGCTGCATGTCTCGTCTTTCCTTTTCTCTCACTCTCCTGCTTCTTGCCTCTTTTCCTGCAATTCCTCCATCTCACTCCTGAAGCCCAACACTACTTTTTATTCTTCCTTCCCTTTCTCCTGCTCCCTTCGCTTTCTCCCTCTGTCCCATATCTTTCTTCCCGACTTGTCTTTTCAAGACTTTGGGCCAAATTGGCCCCAAGTCTGGCCATGGTTTGACCAATTTTCAGAGGCCTGGCTGGTGACAGCAGGGACAGCAGGCAGTGACAGGCCCGGGGCTGACAGGCTCCCCATCCCCTAGGGGGCGCCTGGCTGCCACACCCAGCTGACATAGAACCTTTGTCACAATGCCCGCTACCGTGGCGAGTATGTGGTGACTCTGCAAGTGACAGGGACGCTGCAGGACTTGGTGGCAGCTCAGCAATTTCTCAGTTCCCCAAAGAAGCGGAATTCTGCAAATTGCTGCCTTTGCTCTTGAAAGGATATCATCAGGTGGGTGTTTTGGTGTCATACTCTGAAAACCAGAGCAGAAATGGTGAAATATTCCCATGATATGCATGGTCCCTGCACCAAAGCACCGTGACTCAGCCTAAGGAGATCTGCAGCTTATTTTTTTGTACTGCCAGCAGATTGTGGAAGCACAGTATAAAAACCATCCTTATGGAGAGATCTGCGTATTTTAGGCTTAGTCTAAGTGTCTCAAGTAGCTGGGGTTTTTGCTTGGGCCTAATCCATACGGTCTTATGGCCTTACTCCTAGTCTGAAGACGAATGTGCTAGAAACTATAAAGCTATAACATGTCCTGCAGCCTAGCCTTGCTTTGCCTGTCCTTGCCTGTCCTAGCCTTGCCTTATTTCCTTCTCATCCTGTTCTCTGTCCCATCCTCTCTCACTAACCCCTCGTCTGGCTGCATGTCTCGTCTTTCCTTTTCTCTCACTCTCCTGCTTCCTGCCTCTTTTCCTGCAATTCCTCCATCTCACTCCTGAAGCCCAACACTACTTTTTATTCTTCCTTCCCTTTCTCCTGCTCCCTTCGCTTTCTCCCTCTGTCCCATATCTTTCTTCCCGACTTGTCTTTTCAAGACTTTGGGCCAAATTGGCCCCAAGTCTGGCCATGGTTTGACCAATTTTCAGAGGCCTGGCTGGTGACAGCAGGGACAGCAGGCAGTGACAGGCCCGGGGCTGACAGGCTCCCCATCCCCTAGGGGGCGCCTGGCTGCCACACCCAGCTGACATAGAACCTTTGTCACAATGCCCGCTACCGTGGCGAGTATGTGGTGACTCTGCAAGTGACAGGGACGCTGCAGGACTTGGTGGCAGCTCAGCAATTTCTCACTTCCCCAAAGAAGCGGAATTCTGCAAATTGCTGCCTTTGCTCTTGAAAGGATATCATCAGGTGGGTGTTTTGGTGTCATACTCTGAAAACCAGAGCAGAAATGGTGAAATATTCCCATGATATGCATGGTCCCTGCACCAAAGCACCGTGACTCAGCCTAAGGAAATCTGCAGCTTATTTTTTTGTACTGCCAGCAGATTGTGGAAGCACAGTATAAAAACCATCCTTATGGAGAGATCTGCGTATTTTAGGCTTAGTCTTAGTGTCTCAAGTAGCTGGGGTTTTTGCTTGGGCCTAATCCATACGGTCTTATGGCCTTACTCCTAGTCTGAAGACCAATGTGCTAGAAACTATAAAGCGAAAAAATGTCCTGCAGCTTAGCCTTGCTTTGCCTGTCCTTGCCTGTCCTTGCCTTGCCTTATTTCCTTCTCATCCTGTTCTCTGTCCCATCCTCCCTCACTAACCCCTCGTCTGGCTGCATGTCTCGTCTTTCCTTTTCTCTCACTCTCCTGCTTCCTGCCTCTTTTCCTGCAATTCCTCCATCTCACTCCTGAAGCCCAACACTACTTTTTATTCTTCCTTCCCTTTCTCCTGCTCCCTTCGCTTTCTCCCTCTGTCCCATATCTTTCTTCCCGACTTGTCTTTTCAAGACTTTGGGCCAAATTGGCCCCAAGTCTGGCCATGGTTTGACCAATTTTCAGAGGCCTGGCTGGTGACAGCAGGGACAGCAGGCAGTGACAGGCCCGGGGCTGACAGGCTCCCCATCCCCTAGGGGGCGCCTGGCTGCCACACCCAGCTGACATAGAACCTTTGTCACAATGCCCGCTACCGTGGCGAGTATGTGGTGACTCTGCAAGTGACAGGGACGCTGCAGGACTTGGTGGCAGCTCAGCAATTTCTCAGTTCCCCAAAGAAGCGGAATTCTGCAAATTGCTGCCTTTGCTCTTGAAAGGATATCATCAGGTGGGTGTTTTGGTGTCATACTCTGAAAACCAGAGCAGAAATGGTGAAATATTCCCATGATATGCATGGTCCCTGCACCAAAGCACCGTGACTCAGCCTAAGGAGATCTGCAGCTTATTTTTTTGTACTGCCAGCAGATTGTGGAAGCACAGTATAAAAACCATCCTTATGGAGAGATCTGCGTATTTTAGGCTTAGTCTTAGGGTCTCAAGTAGCTGGGGTTTTTGCTTGGGCCTAATCCATACGGTCTTATGGCCTTACTCCTAGTCTGAAGACGAATGTGCTAGAAACTATAAAGCTAAAACATGTCCTGCAGCCTAGCCTTGCTTTGCCTGTCCTTGCCTGTCCTAGCCTTGCCTTATTTCCTTCTCATCCTGTTCTCTGTCCCATCCTCTCTCACTAACCCCTCGTCTGGCTGCATGTCTCGTCTTTCCTTTTCTCTCACTCTCCTGCTTCCTGCCTCTTTTCCTGCAATTCCTCCATCTCACTCCTGAAGCCCAACACTACTTTTTATTCTTCCTTCCCTTTCTCCTGCTCCCTTCGCTTTCTCCCTCTGTCCCATATCTTTCTTCCCGACTTGTCTTTTCAAGACTTTGGGCCAAATTGGCCCCAAGTCTGGGCATGGTTTGACCAATTTTCAGAGGCCTGGCTGGTGACAGCAGGGGCAGCAGGCAGTGACAGGCCCGGGGCTGACAGGCTCCCCATCCCCTAGCAGGCGCCTGGCTTCCACACCCAGCTGACATAGAACCTTTGTCACAATACCCGCTACCGTGGCGAGTATGTGGTGACTCTGCAGGTGACAGGGACACTGCAGGACTTGGTGGCAGCTCAGCAATTTCTCAGTTCCCCAAAGAAGCGGAATTCTGCAAATTGCTGCCTTTGCTCTTGAAAGGATATCATCAGGTGGGTGTTTTGGTGTCATACACTGAAAACCAGAGCAGAAATGGTGAAATATTCCCATGATATGCATGGTCCCTGCACCAAAGCACCGTGACTCAGCCTAAGGAGATCTGCAGCTTATTTTTTTGTACTGCCAGCAGATTGTGGAAGCACAGTATAAAAACCATCCTTATGGAGAGATCTGCGTATTTTAGGCTTAGTCTTAGTGTCTCAAGTAGCTGGGGTTTTTGCTTGGGCCTAATCCATACGGTCTTATGGCCTTACTCCTAGTCTGAAGACGAATGTGCTAGAAACTATAAAGCGAAAAAATGTCCTGCAGCTTAGCCTTGCTTTGCCTGTCCTTGCCTGTCCTTGCCTTGCCTTATTTCCTTCTCATCCTGTTCTCTGTCCCATCCTCCCTCACTAACCCCTTGTCTGGCTGCATGTCTCGTCTTTCCTTTTCTCTCTCTCTCCTGCTTCTTGCCTCTTTTCCTGCAATTCCTCCATCTCACTCCTGAAGCCCAACACTACTTTTTATTCTTCCTTCCCTTTCTCCTGCTCCCTTCGCTTTCTCCCTCTGTCCCATATCTTTCTTCCCGACTTGTCTTTTCAAGACTTTGGGCCAAATTGGCCCCAAGTCTGGCCATGGTTTGACCAATTTTCAGAGGCCTGGCTGGTGACAGCAGGGACAGCAGGCAGTGACAGGCCCGGGGCTGACAGGCTCCCCATCCCCTAGGGGGCGCCTGGCTGCCACACCCAGCTGACATAGAACCTTTGTCACAATGCCCGCTACCGTGGCGAGTATGTGGTGACTCTGCAAGTGACAGGGACGCTGCAGGACTTGGTGGCAGCTCAGCAATTTCTCAGTTCCCCAAAGAAGCGGAATTCTGCAAATTGCTGCCTTTGCTCTTGAAAGGATATCATCAGGTGGGTGTTTTGGTGTCATACTCTGAAAACCAGAGCAGAAATGGTGAAATATTCCCATGATATGCATGGTCCCTGCACCAAAGCACCGTGACTCAGCCTAAGGAGATCTGCAGCTTATTTTTTTGTACTGCCAGCAGATTGTGGAAGCACAGTATAAAAACCATCCTTATGGAGAGATCTGCGTATTTTAGGCTTAGTCTAAGTGTCTCAAGTAGCTGGGGTTTTTGCTTGGGCCTAATCCATACGGTCTTATGGCCTTACTCCTAGTCTGAAGACGAATGTGCTAGAAACTATAAAGCTAAAACATGTCCTGCAGCCTAGCCTTGCTTTGCCTGTCCTTGCCTGTCCTAGCCTTGCCTTATTTCCTTCTCATCCTGTTCTCTGTCCCATCCTCCCTCACTAACCCCTCGTCTGGCTGCATGTCTCTACTTTCCTTTTCTCTCACTCTCCTGCTTCCTGCCTCTTTTCCTGCAATTCCTCCATCTCACTCCTGAAGCCCAACACTACTTTTTATTCTTCCTTCCCTTTCTCCTGCTCCCTTCGCTTTCTCCCTCTGTCCCATATCTTTCTTCCCGACTTGTCTTTTCAAGACTTTGGGCCAAATTGGCCCCAAGTCTGGCCATGGTTTGACCAATTTTCAGAGGCCTGGCTGGTGACAGCAGGGACAGCAGGCAGTGACAGGCCCGGGGCTGACAGGCTCCCCATCCCCTAGGGGGCGCCTGGCTGCCACACCCAGCTGACATAGAACCTTTGTCACAATGCCCGCTACCGTGGCGAGTATGTGGTGACTCTGCAAGTGACAGGGACGCTGCAGGACTTGGTGGCAGCTCAGCAATTTCTCACTTCCCCAAAGAAGCGGAATTCTGCAAATTGCTGCCTTTGCTCTTGAAAGGATATCATCAGGTGGGTGTTTTGGTGTCATACTCTGAAAACCAGAGCAGAAATGGTGAAATATTCCCATGATATGCATGGTCCCTGCACCAAAGCACCGTGACTCAGCCTAAGGAAATCTGCAGCTTATTTTTTTGTACTGCCAGCAGATTGTGGAAGCACAGTATAAAAACCATCCTTATGGAGAGATCTGCGTATTTTAGGCTTAGTCTTAGTGTCTGAGGTAGCTGGGGTTTTTGCTTGGGCCTAATCCATACGGTCTTATGGCCTTACTCCTAGTCTGAAGACGAATGTGCTAGAAACTATAAAGCGAAAAAATGTCCTGCAGCTTAGCCTTGCTTTGCCTGTCCTTGCCTGTCCTTGCCTTGCCTTATTTCCTTCTCATCCTGTTCTCTGTCCCATCCTCCCTCACTAACCCCTCGTCTGGCTGCATGTCTCGTCTTTCCTTTTCTCTCACTCTCCTGCTTCCTGCCTCTTTTCCTGCAATTCCTCCATCTCACTCCTGAAGCCCAACACTACTTTTTATTCTTCCTTCCCTTTCTCCTGCTCCCTTCGCTTTCTCCCTCTGTCCCATATCTTTCTTCCCGACTTGTCTTTTCAAGACTTTGGGCCAAATTGGCCCCAAGTCTGGCCATGGTTTGACCAATTTTCAGAGGCCTGGCTGGTGACAGCAGGGACAGCAGGCAGTGACAGGCCCGGGGCTGACAGGCTCCCCATCCCCTAGGGGGCGCCTGGCTGCCACACCCAGCTGACATAGAACCTTTGTCACAATGCCCGCTACCGTGGCGAGTATGTGGTGACTCTGCAAGTGACAGGGACGCTGCAGGACTTGGTGGCAGCTCAGCAATTTCTCAGTTCCCCAAAGAAGCGGAATTCTGCAAATTGCTGCCTTTGCTCTTGAAAGGATATCATCAGGTGGGTGTTTTGGTGTCATACTCTGAAAACCAGAGCAGAAATGGTGAAATATTCCCATGATATGCATGGTCCCTGCACCAAAGCACCGTGACTCAGCCTAAGGAGATCTGCAGCTTATTTTTTTGTACTGCCAGCAGATTGCGGAAGCACAGTATAAAAACCATCCTTATGGAGAGATCTGCGTATTTTAGGCTTAGTCTTAGTGTCTCAAGTAGCTGGGGTTTTTGCTTGGGCCTAATCCATACGGTCTTATGGCCTTACTCCTAGTCTGAAGACGAATGTGCTAGAAACTATAAAGCGAAAAAATGTCCTGCAGCTTAGCCTTGCTTTGCCTGTCCTTGCCTGTCCTTGCCTTGCCTTATTTCCTTCTCATCCTGTTCTCTGTCCCATCCTCCCTCACTAACCCCTCGTCTGGCTGCATGTCTCGTCTTTCTTTTTCTCTCACTCTCCTGCTTCCTGCCTCTTTTCCTGCAATTCCTCCATCTCACTCCTGAAGCCCAACACTACTTTTTATTCTTCCTTCCCTTTCTCCTGCTCCCTTCGCTTTCTCCCTCTGTCCCATATCTTTCTTCCCGACTTGTCTTTTCAAGACTTTGGGCCAAATTGGCCCCAAGTCTGGGCATGGTTTGACCAATTTTCAGAGGCCTGGCTGGTGACAGCAGGGACAGCAGGCAGTGACAGGCCCGGGGCTGACAGGCTCCCCATCCCCTAGGGGGCGCCTGGCTGCCACACCCAGCTGACATAGAACCTTTGTCACAATGCCCGCTACCGTGGCGAGTATGTGGTGACTCTGCAAGTGACAGGGACGCTGCAGGACTTGGTGGCAGCTCAGCAATTTCTCAGTTCCCCAAAGAAGCGGAATTCTGCAAATTGCTGCCTTTGCTCTTGAAAGGATATCATCAGGTGGGTGTTTTGGTGTCATACTCTGAAAACCAGAGCAGAAATGGTGAAATATTCCCATGATATGCATGGTCCCTGCACCAAAGCACCGTGACTCAGCCTAAGGAGATCTGCAGCTTATTTTTTTGTACTGCCAGCAGATTGTGGAAGCACAGTATAAAAACCATCCTTATGGAGAGATCTGCGTATTTTAGGCTTAGTCTTAGGGTCTCAAGTAGCTGGGGTTTTTGCTTGGGCCTAATCCATACGGTCTTATGGCCTTACTCCTAGTCTGAAGACGAATGTGCTAGAAACTATAAAGCTAAAACATGTCCTGCAGCCTAGCCTTGCTTTGCCTGTCCTTGCCTGTCCTAGCCTTGCCTTATTTCCTTCTCATCCTGTTCTCTGTCCCATCCTCTCTCACTAACCCCTCGTCTGGCTGCATGTCTCGTCTTTCCTTTTCTCTCACTCTCCTGCTTCCTGCCTCTTTTCCTGCAATTCCTCCATCTCACTCCTGAAGCCCAACACTACTTTTTATTCTTCCTTCCCTTTCTCCTGCTCCCTTCGCTTTCTCCCTCTGTCCCATATCTTTCTTCCCGACTTGTCTTTTCAAGACTTTGGGCCAAATTGGCCCCAAGTCTGGGCATGGTTTGACCAATTTTCAGAGGCCTGGCTGGTGACAGCAGGGACAGCAGGCAGTGACAGGCCCGGGGCTGACAGGCTCCCCATCCCCTAGCAGGCGCCTGGCTTCCACACCCAGCTGACATAGAACCTTTGTCACAATACCCGCTACCGTGGCGAGTATGTGGTGACTCTGCAGGTGACAGGGACACTGCAGGACTTGGTGGCAGCTCAGCAATTTCTCAGTTCCCCAAAGAAGCGGAATTCTGCAAATTGCTGCCTTTGCTCTTGAAAGGATATCATCAGGTGGGTGTTTTGGTGTCATACACTGAAAACCAGAGCAGAAATGGTGAAATATTCCCATGATATGCATGGTCCCTGCACCAAAGCACCGTGACTCAGCCTAAGGAGATCTGCAGCTTATTTTTTTGTACTGCCAGCAGATTGTGGAAGCACAGTATAAAAACCATCCTTATGGAGAGATCTGCGTATTTTAGGCTTAGTCTTAGTGTCTCAAGTAGCTGGGGTTTTTGCTTGGGCCTAATCCATACGGTCTTATGGCCTTACTCCTAGTCTGAAGACGAATGTGCTAGAAACTATAAAGCGAAAAAATGTCCTGCAGCTTAGCCTTGCTTTGCTTGTCCTTGCCTGTCCTTGCCTTGCCTTATTTCCTTCTCATCCTGTTCTCTGTCCCATCCTCCCTCACTAACCCCTCGTCTGGCTGCATGTCTCTTCTTTCCTTTTCTCTCACTCTCCTGCTTCTTGCCTCTTTTCCTGCAATTCCTCCATCTCACTCCTGAAGCCCAACACTACTTTTTATTCTTCCTTCCCTTTCTCCTGCTCCCTTCGCTTTCTCCCTCTGTCCCATATCTTTCTTCCCGACTTGTCTTTTCAAGACTTTGGGCCAAATTGGCCCCAAGTCTGGCCATGGTTTGACCAATTTTCAGAGGCCTGGCTGGTGACAGCAGGGACAGCAGGCAGTGACAGGCCCGGGGCTGACAGGCTCCCCATCCCCTAGGGGGCGCCTGGCTGCCACACCCAGCTGACATAGAACCTTTGTCACAATGCCCGCTACCGTGGCGAGTATGTGGTGACTCTGCAAGTGACAGGGACGCTGCAGGACTTGGTGGCAGCTCAGCAATTTCTCAGTTCCCCAAAGAAGCGGAATTCTGCAAATTGCTGCCTTTGCTCTTGAAAGGATATCATCAGGTGGGTGTTTTGGTGTCATACTCTGAAAACCAGAGCAGAAATGGTGAAATATTCCCATGATATGCATGGTCCCTGCACCAAAGCACCGTGACTCAGCCTAAGGAGATCTGCAGCTTATTTTTTTGTACTGCCAGCAGATTGTGGAAGCACAGTATAAAAACCATCCTTATGGAGAGATCTGCGTATTTTAGGCTTAGTCTTAGGGTCTCAAGTAGCTGGGGTTTTTGCTTGGGCCTAATCCATACGGTCTTATGGCCTTACTCCTAGTCTGAAGACGAATGTGCTAGAAACTATAAAGCTAAAACATGTCCTGCAGCCTAGCCTTGCTTTGCCTGTCCTTGCCTGTCCTAGCCTTGCCTTATTTCCTTCTCATCCTGTTCTCTGTCCCATCCTCTCTCACTAACCCCTCGTCTGGCTGCATGTCTCGTCTTTCCTTTTCTCTCACTCTCCTGCTTCCTGCCTCTTTTCCTGCAATTCCTCCATCTCACTCCTGAAGCCCAACACTACTTTTTATTCTTCCTTCCCTTTCTCCTGCTCCCTTCGCTTTCTCCCTCTGTCCCATATCTTTCTTCCCGACTTGTCTTTTCAAGACTTTGGGCCAAATTGGCCCCAAGTCTGGCCATGGTTTGACCAATTTTCAGAGGCCTGGCTGGTGACAGCAGGGGCAGCAGGCAGTGACAGGCCCGGGGCTGACAGGCTCCCCATCCCCTAGCAGGCGCCTGGCTTCCACACCCAGCTGACATAGAACCTTTGTCACAATACCCGCTACCGTGGCGAGTATGTGGTGACTCTGCAGGTGACAGGGACACTGCAGGACTTGGTGGCAGCTCAGCAATTTCTCAGTTCCCCAAAGAAGCGGAATTCTGCAAATTGCTGCCTTTGCTCTTGAAAGGATATCATCAGGTGGGTGTTTTGGTGTCATACACTGAAAACCAGAGCAGAAATGGTGAAATATTCCCATGATATGCATGGTCCCTGCACCAAAGCACCGTGACTCAGCCTAAGGAGATCTGCAGCTTATTTTTTTGTACTGCCAGCAGATTGTGGAAGCACAGTATAAAAACCATCCTTATGGAGAGATCTGCGTATTTTAGGCTTAGTCTTAGTGTCTCAAGTAGCTGGGGTTTTTGCTTGGGCCTAATCCATACGGTCTTATGGCCTTACTCCTAGTCTGAAGACGAATGTGCTAGAAACTATAAAGCGAAAAAATGTCCTGCAGCTTAGCCTTGCTTTGCCTGTCCTTGCCTGTCCTTGCCTTGCCTTATTTCCTTCTCATCCTGTTCTCTGTCCCATCCTCCCTCACTAACCCCTTGTCTGGCTGCATGTCTCGTCTTTCCTTTTCTCTCTCTCTCCTGCTTCTTGCCTCTTTTCCTGCAATTCCTCCATCTCACTCCTGAAGCCCAACACTACTTTTTATTCTTCCTTCCCTTTCTCCTGCTCCCTTCGCTTTCTCCCTCTGTCCCATATCTTTCTTCCCGACTTGTCTTTTCAAGACTTTGGGCCAAATTGGCCCCAAGTCTGGGCATGGTTTGACCAATTTTCAGAGGCCTGGCTGGTGACAGCAGGGACAGCAGGCAGTGACAGGCCCGGGGCTGACAGGCTCCCCATCCCCTAGGGGGCGCCTGGCTGCCACACCCAGCTGACATAGAACCTTTGTCACAATGCCCGCTACCGTGGCGAGTATGTGGTGACTCTGCAAGTGACAGGGACGCTGCAGGACTTGGTGGCAGCTCAGCAATTTCTCAGTTCCCCAAAGAAGCGGAATTCTGCAAATTGCTGCCTTTGCTCTTGAAAGGATATCATCAGGTGGGTGTTTTGGTGTCATACTCTGAAAACCAGAGCAGAAATGGTGAAATATTCCCATGATATGCATGGTCCCTGCACCAAAGCACCGTGACTCAGCCTAAGGAGATCTGCAGCTTATTTTTTTGTACTGCCAGCAGATTGTGGAAGCACAGTATAAAAACCATCCTTATGGAGAGATCTGCGTATTTTAGGCTTAGTCTTAGGGTCTCAAGTAGCTGGGGTTTTTGCTTGGGCCTAATCCATACGGTCTTATGGCCTTACTCCTAGTCTGAAGACGAATGTGCTAGAAACTATAAAGCTAAAACATGTCCTGCAGCCTAGCCTTGCTTTGCCTGTCCTTGCCTGTCCTAGCCTTGCCTTATTTCCTTCTCATCCTGTTCTCTGTCCCATCCTCTCTCACTAACCCCTCGTCTGGCTGCATGTCTCGTCTTTCCTTTTCTCTCACTCTCCTGCTTCCTGCCTCTTTTCCTGCAATTCCTCCATCTCACTCCTGAAGCCCAACACTACTTTTTATTCTTCCTTCCCTTTCTCCTGCTCCCTTCGCTTTCTCCCTCTGTCCCATATCTTTCTTCCCGACTTGTCTTTTCAAGACTTTGGGCCAAATTGGCCCCAAGTCTGGCCATGGTTTGACCAATTTTCAGAGGCCTGGCTGGTGACAGCAGGGGCAGCAGGCAGTGACAGACCCGGGGCTGACAGGCTCCCCATCCCCTAGCAGGCGCCTGGCTTCCACACCCAGCTGACATAGAACCTTTGTCACAATACCCGCTACCGTGGCGAGTATGTGGTGACTCTGCAGGTGACAGGGACACTGCAGGACTTGGTGGCAGCTCAGCAATTTCTCAGTTCCCCAAAGAAGCGGAATTCTGCAAATTGCTGCCTTTGCTCTTGAAAGGATATCATCAGGTGGGTGTTTTGGTGTCATACACTGAAAACCAGAGCAGAAATGGTGAAATATTCCCATGATATGCATGGTCCCTGCACCAAAGCACCGTGACTCAGCCTAAGGAGATCTGCAGCTTATTTTTTTGTACTGCCAGCAGATTGTGGAAGCACAGTATAAAAACCATCCTTATGGAGAGATCTGCGTATTTTAGGCTTAGTCTTAGTGTCTCAAGTAGCTGGGGTTTTTGCTTGGGCCTAATCCATACGGTCTTATGGCCTTACTCCTAGTCTGAAGACGAATGTGCTAGAAACTATAAAGCGAAAAAATGTCCTGCAGCTTAGCCTTGCTTTGCTTGTCCTTGCCTGTCCTTGCCTTGCCTTATTTCCTTCTCATCCTGTTCTCTGTCCCATCCTCCCTCACTAACCCCTTGTCTGGCTGCATGTCTCTTCTTTCCTTTTCTCTCACTCTCCTGCTTCTTGCCTCTTTTCCTGCAATTCCTCCATCTCACTCCTGAAGCCCAACACTACTTTTTATTCTTCCTTCCCTTTCTCCTGCTCCCTTCGCTTTCTCCCTCTGTCCCATATCTTTCTTCCCGACTTGTCTTTTCAAGACTTTGGGCCAAATTGGCCCCAAGTCTGGCCATGGTTTGACCAATTTTCAGAGGCCTGGCTGGTGACAGCAGGGACAGCAGGCAGTGACAGGCCCGGGGCTGACAGGCTCCCCATCCCCTAGGGGGCGCCTGGCTGCCACACCCAGCTGACATAGAACCTTTGTCACAATGCCCGCTACCGTGGCGAGTATGTGGTGACTCTGCAAGTGACAGGGACGCTGCAGGACTTGGTGGCAGCTCAGCAATTTCTCAGTTCCCCAAAGAAGCGGAATTCTGCAAATTGCTGCCTTTGCTCTTGAAAGGATATCATCAGGTGGGTGTTTTGGTGTCATACTCTGAAAACCAGAGCAGAAATGGTGAAATATTCCCATGATATGCATGGTCCCTGCACCAAAGCACCGTGACTCAGCCTAAGGAGATCTGCAGCTTATTTTTTTGTACTGCCAGCAGATTGTGGAAGCACAGTATAAAAACCATCCTTATGGAGAGATCTGCGTATTTTAGGCTTAGTCTAAGTGTCTCAAGTAGCTGGGGTTTTTGCTTGGGCCTAATCCATACGGTCTTATGGCCTTACTCCTAGTCTGAAGACGAATGTGCTAGAAACTATAAAGCTAAAACATGTCCTGCAGCCTAGCCTTGCTTTGCCTGTCCTTGCCTGTCCTAGCCTTGCCTTATTTCCTTCTCATCCTGTTCTCTGTCCCATCCTCTCTCACTAACCCCTCGTCTGGCTGCATGTCTCGTCTTTCCTTTTCTCTCACTCTCCTGCTTCCTGCCTCTTTTCCTGCAATTCCTCCATCTCACTCCTGAAGCCCAACACTACTTTTTATTCTTCCTTCCCTTTCTCCTGCTCCCTTCGCTTTCTCCCTCTGTCCCATATCTTTCTTCCCGACTTGTCTTTTCAAGACTTTGGGCCAAATTGGCCCCAAGTCTGGCCATGGTTTGACCAATTTTCAGAGGCCTGGCTGGTGACAGCAGGGGCAGCAGGCAGTGACAGGCCCGGGGCTGACAGGCTCCCCATCCCCTAGGGGGCGCCTGGCTGCCACACCCAGCTGACATAGAACCTTTGTCACAATGCCCGCTACCGTGGCGAGTATGTGGTGACTCTGCAAGTGACAGGGACGCTGCAGGACTTGGTGGCAGCTCAGCAATTTCTCAGTTCCCCAAAGAAGCGGAATTCTGCAAATTGCTGCCTTTGCTCTTGAAAGGATATCATCAGGTGGGTGTTTTGGTGTCATACTCTGAAAACCAGAGCAGAAATGGTGAAATATTCCCATGATATGCATGGTCCCTGCACCAAAGCACCGTGACTCAGCCTAAGGAGATCTGCAGCTTATTTTTTTGTACTGCCAGCAGATTGTGGAAGCACAGTATAAAAACCATCCTTATGGAGAGATCTGCGTATTTTAGGCTTAGTCTTAGTGTCTCAAGTAGCTGGGGTTTTTGCTTGGGCCTAATCCATACGGTCTTATGGCCTTACTCCTAGTCTGAAGACGAATGTGCTAGAAACTATAAAGCGAAAAAATGTCCTGCAGCTTAGCCTTGCTTTGCCTGTCCTTGCCTGTCCTTGCCTTGCCTTATTTCCTTCTCATCCTGTTCTCTGTCCCATCCTCCCTCACTAACCCCTCGTCTGGCTGCATGTCTCGTCTTTCCTTTTCTCTCACTCTCCTGCTTCCTGCCTCTTTTCCTGCAATTCCTCCATCTCACTCCTGAAGCCCAACACTACTTTTTATTCTTCCTTCCCTTTCTCCTGCTCCCTTCGCTTTCTCCCTCTGTCCCATATCTTTCTTCCCGACTTGTCTTTTCAAGACTTTGGGCCAAATTGGCCCCAAGTCTGGCCATGGTTTGACCAATTTTCAGAGGCCTGGCTGGTGACAGCAGGGACAGCAGGCAGTGACAGGCCCGGGGCTGACAGGCTCCCCATCCCCTAGGGGGCGCCTGGCTGCCACACCCAGCTGACATAGAACCTTTGTCACAATGCCCGCTACCGTGGCGAGTATGTGGTGACTCTGCAAGTGACAGGGACGCTGCAGGACTTGGTGGCAGCTCAGCAATTTCTCAGTTCCCCAAAGAAGCGGAATTCTGCAAATTGCTGCCTTTGCTCTTGAAAGGATATCATCAGGTGGGTGTTTTGGTGTCATACTCTGAAAACCAGAGCAGAAATGGTGAAATATTCCCATGATATGCATGGTCCCTGCACCAAAGCACCGTGACTCAGCCTAAGGAGATCTGCAGCTTATTTTTTTGTACTGCCAGCAGATTGTGGAAGCACAGTATAAAAACCATCCTTATGGAGAGATCTGCGTATTTTAGGCTTAGTCTAAGTGTCTCAAGTAGCTGGGGTTTTTGCTTGGGCCTAATCCATACGGTCTTATGGCCTTACTCCTAGTCTGAAGACGAATGTGCTAGAAACTATAAAGCTAAAACATGTCCTGCAGCCTAGCCTTGCTTTGCCTGTCCTTGCCTGTCCTAGCCTTGCCTTATTTCCTTCTCATCCTGTTCTCTGTCCCATCCTCTCTCACTAACCCCTCGTCTGGCTGCATGTCTCGTCTTTCCTTTTCTCTCACTCTCCTGCTTCCTGCCTCTTTTCCTGCAATTCCTCCATCTCACTCCTGAAGCCCAACACTACTTTTTATTCTTCCTTCCCTTTCTCCTGCTCCCTTCGCTTTCTCCCTCTGTCCCATATCTTTCTTCCCGACTTGTCTTTTCAAGACTTTGGGCCAAATTGGCCCCAAGTCTGGCCATGGTTTGACCAATTTTCAGAGGCCTGGCTGGTGACAGCAGGGGCAGCAGGCAGTGACAGGCCCGGGGCTGACAGGCTCCCCATCCCCTAGGGGGCGCCTGGCTGCCACACCCAGCTGACATAGAACCTTTGTCACAATGCCCGCTACCGTGGCGAGTATGTGGTGACTCTGCAAGTGACAGGGACGCTGCAGGACTTGGTGGCAGCTCAGCAATTTCTCAGTTCCCCAAAGAAGCGGAATTCTGCAAATTGCTGCCTTTGCTCTTGAAAGGATATCATCAGGTGGGTGTTTTGGTGTCATACTCTGAAAACCAGAGCAGAAATGGTGAAATATTCCCATGATATGCATGGTCCCTGCACCAAAGCACCGTGACTCAGCCTAAGGAGATCTGCAGCTTATTTTTTTGTACTGCCAGCAGATTGTGGAAGCACAGTATAAAAACCATCCTTATGGAGAGATCTGCGTATTTTAGGCTTAGTCTTAGTGTCTCAAGTAGCTGGGGTTTTTGCTTGGGCCTAATCCATACGGTCTTATGGCCTTACTCCTAGTCTGAAGACGAATGTGCTAGAAACTATAAAGCGAAAAAATGTCCTGCAGCTTAGCCTTGCTTTGCCTGTCCTTGCCTGTCCTTGCCTTGCCTTATTTCCTTCTCATCCTGTTCTCTGTCCCATCCTCCCTCACTAACCCCTCGTCTGGCTGCATGTCTCGTCTTTCCTTTTCTCTCACTCTCCTGCTTCCTGCCTCTTTTCCTGCAATTCCTCCATCTCACTCCTGAAGCCCAACACTACTTTTTATTCTTCCTTCCCTTTCTCCTGCTCCCTTCGCTTTCTCCCTCTGTCCCATATCTTTCTTCCCGACTTGTCTTTTCAAGACTTTGGGCCAAATTGGCCCCAAGTCTGGGCATGGTTTGACCAATTTTCAGAGGCCTGGCTGGTGACAGCAGGGACAGCAGGCAGTGTCAGGCCCGGGGCTGACAGGCTCCCCATCCCCTAGCAGGCGCCTGGCTGCCACACCCAGCTGACATAGAACCTTTGTCACAATGCCCCCTACCGTGGCGAGTATGTGGTGACTCTGCAAGTAACAGGGACGCTGCAGGACTTGGTGGCAGCTCAGCAATTTCTCAGTTCCCCAAAGAAGCGGAATTCTGCAAATTGCTGCCTTTGCTCTTGAAAGGATATCATCAGGTGGGTGTTTTGGTGTCATACTCTGAAAACCAGAGCAGAAATGGTGAAATATTCCCATGATATGCATGGTCCCTGCACCAAAGCACCGTGACTCAGCCTAAGGAGATCTGCAGCTTATTTTTTTGTACTGCCAGCAGATTGTGGAAGCACAGTATAAAAACCATCCTTATGGAGAGATCTGCGTATTTTAGGCTTAGTCTTAGGGTCTCAAGTAGCTGGGGTTTTTGCTTGGGCCTAATCCATACGGTCTTATGGCCTTACTCCTAGTCTGAAGACGAATGTGCTAGAAACTATAAAGCGAAAAAATGTCCTGCAGCTTAGCCTTGCTTTGCCTGTCCTTGCCTGTCCTTGCCTTGCCTTATTTCCTTCTCATCCTGTTCTCTGTCACATCCTCCCTCACTAACCCCTCGTCTGGCTGCATGTCTCTTCTTTCCTTTTCTCTCACTCTCCTGCTTCCTGCCTCTTTTCTTGCAATTCCTCCATCTCACTCCTGCAGCCCAACACTACTTTTTATTCTTCCTTCCCTTTCTCCTGCTCCCTTCGCTTTCTCCCTCTGTCCCATATCTTTCTTCCCGACTTGTCTTTTCAAGACTTTGGGCCAAATTGGCCCCAAGTCTGGCCATGGTTTGACCAATTTTCAGAGGCCTGGCTGGTGACAGCAGGGACAGCAGGCAGTGACAGGCCCGGGGCTGACAGGCTCCCCATCCCCTAGGGGGCGCCTGGCTGCCACACCCAGCTGACATAGAACCTTTGTCACAATGCCCGCTACCGTGGCGAGTATGTGGTGACTCTGCAAGTGACAGGGACACTGTAGGACTTGGTGGCAGCTCAGCAATTTCTCACTTCCCCAAAGAAGCGGAATTCTGCAAATTGCTGCCTTTGCTCTTGAAAGGATATCATCAGGTGGGTGTTTTGGTGTCATACTCTGAAAACCAGAGCAGAAATGGCGAAATATTCCCATGATATGCATGGTCCCTGCACCAAAGCACCGTGACTCAGCCTAAGGAGATCTGCAGCTTATTTTTTTGTACTGCCAGCAGATTGTGGAAGCACAGTATAAAAACCATCCTTATGGAGAGATCTGCGTATTTTAGGCTTAGTCTTAGGGTCTCAAGTAGCTGGGGTTTTTGCTTGGGCCTAATCCATACGGTTTTATGGCCTTACTCCTAGTCTGAAGACGAATGTGCTAGAAACTATAAAGCTAAAACATGTCCTGCAGCCTAGCCTTGCTTTGCCTGTCCTTGCCTGTCCTAGCCTTGCCTTATTTCCTTCTCATCCTGTTCTCTGTCCCATCCTCTCTCACTAACCCCTCGTCTGGCTGCATGTCTCGTCTTTCCTTTTCTCTCACTCTCCTGCTTCCTGCCTCTTTTCCTGCAATTCCTCCATCTCACTCCTGAAGCCCAACACTACTTTTTATTCTTCCTTCCCTTTCTCCTGCTCCCTTCGCTTTCTCCCTCTGTCCCATATCTTTCTTCCCGACTTGTCTTTTCAAGACTTTGGGCCAAATTGGCCCCAAGTCTGGGCATGGTTTGACCAATTTTCAGAGGCCTGGCTGGTGACAGCAGGGGCAGCAGGCAGTGACAGGCCCGGGGCTGACAGGCTCCCCATCCCCTAGCAGGCGCCTGGCTTCCACACCCAGCTGACATAGAACCTTTGTCACAATACCCGCTACCGTGGCGAGTATGTGGTGACTCTGCAGGTGACAGGGACACTGCAGGACTTGGTGGCAGCTCAGCAATTTCTCAGTTCCCCAAAGAAGCGGAATTCTGCAAATTGCTGCCTTTGCTCTTGAAAGGATATCATCAGGTGGGTGTTTTGGTGTCATACACTGAAAACCAGAGCAGAAATGGTGAAATATTCCCATGATATGCATGGTCCCTGCACCAAAGCACCGTGACTCAGCCTAAGGAGATCTGCAGCTTATTTTTTTGTACTGCCAGCAGATTGTGGAAGCACAGTATAAAAACCATCCTTATGGAGAGATCTGCGTATTTTAGGCTTAGTCTTAGTGTCTCAAGTAGCTGGGGTTTTTGCTTGGGCCTAATCCATACGGTCTTATGGCCTTACTCCTAGTCTGAAGACGAATGTGCTAGAAACTATAAAGCGAAAAAATGTCCTGCAGCTTAGCCTTGCTTTGCTTGTCCTTGCCTGTCCTTGCCTTGCCTTATTTCCTTCTCATCCTGTTCTCTGTCCCATCCTCCCTCACTAACCCCTTGTCTGGCTGCATGTCTCGTCTTTCCTTTTCTCTCACTCTCCTGCTTCTTGCCTCTTTTCCTGCAATTCCTCCATCTCACTCCTGAAGCCCAACACTACTTTTTATTCTTCCTTCCCTTTCTCCTGCTCCCTTCGCTTTCTCCCTCTGTCCCATATCTTTCTTCCCGACTTGTCTTTTCAAGACTTTGGGCCAAATTGGCCCCAAGTCTGGCCATGGTTTGACCAATTTTCAGAGGCCTGGCTGGTGACAGCAGGGACAGCAGGCAGTGACAGGCCCGGGGCTGACAGGCTCCCCATCCCCTAGGGGGCGCCTGGCTGCCACACCCAGCTGACATAGAACCTTTGTCACAATGCCCGCTGCCGTGGCGAGTATGTGGTGACTCTGCAAGTGACAGGGACGCTGCAGGACTTGGTGGCAGCTCAGCAATTTCTCAGTTCCCCAAAGAAGCGGAATTCTGCAAATTGCTGCCTTTGCTCTTGAAAGGATATCATCAGGTGGGTGTTTTGGTGTCATACTCTGAAAACCAGAGCAGAAATGGTGAAATATTCCCATGATATGCATGGTCCCTGCACCAAAGCACCGTGACTCAGCCTAAGGAGATCTGCAGCTTATTTTTTTGTACTGCCAGCAGATTGTGGAAGCACAGTATAAAAACCATCCTTATGGAGAGATCTGCGTATTTTAGGCTTAGTCTAAGTGTCTCAAGTAGCTGGGGTTTTTGCTTGGGCCTAATCCATACGGTCTTATGGCCTTACTCCTAGTCTGAAGACGAATGTGCTAGAAACTATAAAGCTAAAACATGTCCTGCAGCCTAGCCTTGCTTTGCCTGTCCTTGCCTGTCCTAGCCTTGCCTTATTTCCTTCTCATCCTGTTCTCTGTCCCATCCTCTCTCACTAACCCCTCGTCTGGCTGCATGTCTCGTCTTTCCTTTTCTCTCACTCTCCTGCTTCCTGCCTCTTTTCCTGCAATTCCTCCATCTCACTCCTGAAGCCCAACACTACTTTTTATTCTTCCTTCCCTTTCTCCTGCTCCCTTCGCTTTCTCCCTCTGTCCCATATCTTTCTTCCCGACTTGTCTTTTCAAGACTTTGGGCCAAATTGGCCCCAAGTCTGGCCATGGTTTGACCAATTTTCAGAGGCCTGGCTGGTGACAGCAGGGGCAGCAGGCAGTGACAGGCCCGGGGCTGACAGGCTCCCCATCCCCTAGGGGGCGCCTGGCTGCCACACCCAGCTGACATAGAACCTTTGTCACAATGCCCGCTACCGTGGCGAGTATGTGGTGACTCTGCAAGTGACAGGGACGCTGCAGGACTTGGTGGCAGCTCAGCAATTTCTCAGTTCCCCAAAGAAGCGGAATTCTGCAAATTGCTGCCTTTGCTCTTGAAAGGATATCATCAGGTGGGTGTTTTGGTGTCATACTCTGAAAACCAGAGCAGAAATGGTGAAATATTCCCATGATATGCATGGTCCCTGCACCAAAGCACCGTGACTCAGCCTAAGGAAATCTGCAGCTTATTTTTTTGTACTGCCAGCAGATTGTGGAAGCACAGTATAAAAACCATCCTTATGGAGAGATCTGCGTATTTTAGGCTTAGTCTTAGTGTCTCAAGTAGCTGGGGTTTTTGCTTGGGCCTAATCCATACGGTCTTATGGCCTTACTCCTAGTCTGAAGACGAATGTGCTAGAAACTATAAAGCGAAAAAATGTCCTGCAGCTTAGCCTTGCTTTGCTTGTCCTTGCCTGTCCTTGCCTTGCCTTATTTCCTTCTCATCCTGTTCTCTGTCCCATCCTCCCTCACTAACCCCTTGTCTGGCTGCATGTCTCGTCTTTCCTTTTCTCTCACTCTCCTGCTTCTTGCCTCTTTTCCTGCAATTCCTCCATCTCACTCCTGAAGCCCAACACTACTTTTTATTCTTCCTTCCCTTTCTCCTGCTCCCTTCGCTTTCTCCCTCTGTCCCATATCTTTCTTCCCGACTTGTCTTTTCAAGACTTTGGGCCAAATTGGCCCCAAGTCTGGCCATGGTTTGACCAATTTTCAGAGGCCTGGCTGGTGACAGCAGGGACAGCAGGCAGTGACAGGCCCGGGGCTGACAGGCTCCCCATCCCCTAGGGGGCGCCTGGCTGCCACACCCAGCTGACATAGAACCTTTGTCACAATGCCCGCTACCGTGGCGAGTATGTGGTGACTCTGCAAGTGACAGGGACGCTGCAGGACTTGGTGGCAGCTCAGCAATTTCTCAGTTCCCCAAAGAAGCGGAATTCTGCAAATTGCTGCCTTTGCTCTTGAAAGGATATCATCAGGTGGGTGTTTTGGTGTCATACTCTGAAAACCAGAGCAGAAATGGTGAAATATTCCCATGATATGCATGGTCCCTGCACCAAAGCACCGTGACTCAGCCTAAGGAGATCTGCAGCTTATTTTTTTGTACTGCCAGCAGATTGTGGAAGCACAGTATAAAAACCATCCTTATGGAGAGATCTGCGTATTTTAGGCTTAGTCTAAGTGTCTCAAGTAGCTGGGGTTTTTGCTTGGGCCTAATCCATACGGTCTTATGGCCTTACTCCTAGTCTGAAGACGAATGTGCTAGAAACTATAAAGCTAAAACATGTCCTGCAGCCTAGCCTTGCTTTGCCTGTCCTTGCCTGTCCTAGCCTTGCCTTATTTCCTTCTCATCCTGTTCTCTGTCCCATCCTCTCTCACTAACCCCTCGTCTGGCTGCATGTCTCGTCTTTCCTTTTCTCTCACTCTCCTGCTTCCTGCCTCTTTTCCTGCAATTCCTCCATCTCACTCCTGAAGCCCAACACTACTTTTTATTCTTCCTTCCCTTTCTCCTGCTCCCTTCGCTTTCTCCCTCTGTCCCATATCTTTCTTCCCGACTTGTCTTTTCAAGACTTTGGGCCAAATTGGCCCCAAGTCTGGCCATGGTTTGACCAATTTTCAGAGGCCTGGCTGGTGACAGCAGGGGCAGCAGGCAGTGACAGGCCCGGGGCTGACAGGCTCCCCATCCCCTAGGGGGCGCCTGGCTGCCACACCCAGCTGACATAGAACCTTTGTCACAATGCCCGCTACCGTGGCGAGTATGTGGTGACTCTGCAAGTGACAGGGACGCTGCAGGACTTGGTGGCAGCTCAGCAATTTCTCAGTTCCCCAAAGAAGCGGAATTCTGCAAATTGCTGCCTTTGCTCTTGAAAGGATATCATCAGGTGGGTGTTTTGGTGTCATACTCTGAAAACCAGAGCAGAAATGGTGAAATATTCCCATGATATGCATGGTCCCTGCACCAAAGCACCGTGACTCAGCCTAAGGAAATCTGCAGCTTATTTTTTTGTACTGCCAGCAGATTGTGGAAGCACAGTATAGAAACCATCCTTATGGAGAGATCTGCGTATTTTAGGCTTAGTCTTAGTGTCTCAAGTAGCTGGGGTTTTTGCTTGGGCCTAATCCATACGGTCTTATGGCCTTACTCCTAGTCTGAAGACGAATGTGCTAGAAACTATAAAGCGAAAAAATGTCCTGCAGCTTAGCCTTGCTTTGCCTGTCCTTGCCTGTCCTTGCCTTGCCTTATGTCCTTCTCATCCTGTTCTCTGTCCCATCCTCCCTCACTAACCCCTCGTCTGGCTGCATGTCTCGTCTTTCCTTTTCTCTCACTCTCCTGCTTCCTGCCTCTTTTCCTGCAATTCCTCCATCTCACTCCTGAAGCCCAACACTACTTTTTATTCTTCCTTCCCTTTCTCCTGCTCCCTTCGCTTTCTCCCTCTGTCCCATATCTTTCTTCCCGACTTGTCTTTTCAAGACTTTGGGCCAAATTGGCCCCAAGTCTGGCCATGGTTTGACCAATTTTCAGAGGCCTGGCTGGTGACAGCAGGGACAGCAGGCAGTGACAGGCCCGGGGCTGACAGGCTCCCCATCCCCTAGGGGGCGCCTGGCTGCCACACCCAGCTGACATAGAACCTTTGTCACAATGCCCGCTACCGTGGCGAGTATGTGGTGACTCTGCAGGTGACAGGGACACTGCAGGACTTGGTGGCAGCTCAGCAATTTCTCAGTTCCCCAAAGAAGCGGAATTCTGCAAATTGCTGCCTTTGCTCTTGAAAGGATATCATCAGGTGGGTGTTTTGGTGTCATACACTGAAAACCAGAGCAGAAATGGTGAAATATTCCCATGATATGCATGGTCCCTGCACCAAAGCACCGTGACTCAGCCTAAGGAGATCTGCAGCTTATTTTTTTGTACTGCCAGCAGATTGTGGAAGCACAGTATAAAAACCATCCTTATGGAGAGATCTGCGTATTTTAGGCTTAGTCTTAGTGTCTCAAGTAGCTGGGGTTTTTGCTTGGGCCTAATCCATACGGTCTTATGGCCTTACTCCTAGTCTGAAGACGAATGTGCTAGAAACTATAAAGCGAAAAAATGTCCTGCAGCTTAGCCTTGCTTTGCTTGTCCTTGCCTGTCCTTGCCTTGCCTTATTTCCTTCTCATCCTGTTCTCTGTCCCATCCTCCCTCACTAACCCCTTGTCTGGCTGCATGTCTCGTCTTTCCTTTTCTCTCACTCTCCTGCTTCTTGCCTCTTTTCCTGCAATTCCTCCATCTCACTCCTGAAGCCCAACACTACTTTTTATTCTTCCTTCCCTTTCTCCTGCTCCCTTCGCTTTCTCCCTCTGTCCCATATCTTTCTTCCCGACTTGTCTTTTCAAGACTTTGGGCCAAATTGGCCCCAAGTCTGGCCATGGTTTGACCAATTTTCAGAGGCCTGGCTGGTGACAGCAGGGACAGCAGGCAGTGACAGGCCCGGGGCTGGCAGGCTCCCCATACCCTAGGAGGCGCCTGGCTACCACACCTATCTGACAAAGAACCTTTTTCACAATGCCCGCTACCGTGGCGAGGATGCGGTGACTCTCCAGGTGACAGGGACACTGCAGGACTTGGTGGCAGCTCAGCAATTTCTCACTTCCCCAAAGAAGCGGAATTCTGCAAATTGCTGCCTTTGCTCTTGAAAGGATATCATCAGGTGGGTGTTTTGGTGTCATACTCTGAAAACCAGAGCAGAAATGGTGAAATATTCCCATGATATGCATGGTCCCTGCACCAAAGCACCGTGACTCAGCCTAAGGAGATCTGCAGCTTATTTTTTTGTACTGCCAGCAGATTGTGGAAGCACAGTATAAAAACCATCCTTATGGAGAGATCTGCGTATTTTAGGCTTAGTCTAAGTGTCTCAAGTAGCTGGGGTTTTTGCTTGGGCCTAATCCATACGGTCTTATGGCCTTACTCCTAGTCTGAAGACGAATGTGCTAGAAACTATAAAGCTAAAACATGTCCTGCAGCCTAGCCTTGCTTTGCCTGTCCTTGCCTATGCTTGCCTTGCCTTATTTCCTTCTCATCCTGTTCTCTGTCCCATCCTCTCTCACTAACCCCTCGTCTGGCTGCATGTCTCGTCTTTCCTTTTCTCTCACTCTCCTGCTTCCTGCCTCTTTTCCTGCAATTCCTCCATCTCACTCCTGAAGCCCAACACTACTTTTTATTCTTCCTTCCCTTTCTCCTGCTCCCTTCGCTTTCTCCCTCTGTCCCATATCTTTCTTCCCGACTTGTCTTTTCAAGACTTTGGGCCAAATTGGCCCCAAGTCTGGGCATGGTTTGACCAATTTTCAGAGGCCTGGCTGGTGACAGCAGGGGCAGCAGGCAGTGACAGGCCCGGGGCTGACAGGCTCCCCATCCCCTAGGGGGCGCCTGGCTGCCACACCCAGCTGACATAGAACCTTTGTCACAATGCCCGCTACCGTGGCGAGTATGTGGTGACTCTGCAAGTGACAGGGACGCTGCAGGACTTGGTGGCAGCTCAGCAATTTCTCAGTTCCCCAAAGAAGCGGAATTCTGCAAATTGCTGCCTTTGCTCTTGAAAGGATATCATCAGGTGGGTGTTTTGGTGTCATACTCTGAAAACCAGAGCAGAAATGGTGAAATATTCCCATGATATGCATGGTCCCTGCACCAAAGCACCGTGACTCAGCCTAAGGAGATCTGCAGCTTATTTTTTTGTACTGCCAGCAGATTGTGGAAGCACAGTATAAAAACCATCCTTATGGAGAGATATGCGTATTTTAGGCTTAGTCTTAGGGTCTCAAGTAGCTGGGGTTTTTGCTTGGGCCTAATCCATACGGTCTTATGGCCTTACTCCTAGTCTGAAGACGAATGTGCTAGAAACTATAAAGCGAAAAAATGTCCTGCAGCTTAGCCTTGCTTTGCCTGTCCTTGCCTGTCCTTGCCTTGCCTTATTTCCTTCTCATCCTGTTCTCTGTCCCATCCTCCCTCACTAACCCCTTGTCTGGCTGCATGTCTCGTCTTTCTTTTTCTCTCACTCTCCTGCTTCCTGCCTCTTTTCCTGCAATTCCTCCATCTCACTCCTGAAGCCCAACACTACTTTTTATTCTTCCTTCCCTTTCTCCTGCTCCCTTCGCTTTCTCCCTCTGTCCCATATCTTTCTTCCCGACTTGTCTTTTCAAGACTTTGGGCCAAATTGGCCCCAAGTCTGGCCATGGTTTGACCAATTTTCAGAGGCCTGGCTGGTGACAGCAGGGACAGCAGGCAGTGACAGGCCCGGGGCTGACAGGCTCCCCATCCCCTAGGGGGCACCTGGCTGCCACACCCAGCTGACATAGAACCTTTGTCACAATGCCCGCTACCGTGGCGAGTATGTGGTGACTCTGCAAGTGACAGGGACGCTGCAGGACTTGGTGGCAGCTCAGCAATTTCTCAGTTCCCCAAAGAAGCGGAATTCTGCAAATTGCTGCCTTTGCTCTTGAAAGGATATCATCAGGTGGGTGTTTTGGTGTCATACTCTGAAAACCAGAGCAGAAATGGTGAAATATTCCCATGATATGCATGGTCCCTGCACCAAAGCACCGTGACTCAGCCTAAGGAGATCTGCAGCTTATTTTTTTGTACTGCCAGCAGATTGTGGAAGCACAGTATAAAAACCATCCTTATGGAGAGATCTGCGTATTTTAGGCTTAGTCTTAGGGTCTCAAGTAGCTGGGGTTTTTGCTTGGGCCTAATCCATACGGTCTTATGGCCTTACTCCTAGTCTGAAGACGAATGTGCTAGAAACTATAAAGCTAAAACATGTCCTGCAGCCTAGCCTTGCTTTGCCTGTCCTTGCCTATGCTTGCCTTGCCTTATTTCCTTCTCATCCTGTTCTCTGTCCCATCCTCTCTCACTAACCCCTCGTCTGGCTGCATGTCTCGTCTTTCCTTTTCTCTCACTCTCCTGCTTCCTGCCTCTTTTCCTGCAATTCCTCCATCTCACTCCTGAAGCCCAACACTACTTTTTATTCTTCCTTCCCTTTCTCCTGCTCCCTTCGCTTTCTCCCTCTGTCCCATATCTTTCTTCCCGACTTGTCTTTTCAAGACTTTGGGCCAAATTGGCCCCAAGTCTGGGCATGGTTTGACCAATTTTCAGAGGCCTGGCTGGTGACAGCAGGGGCAGCAGGCAGTGACAGGCCCGGGGCTGACAGGCTCCCCATCCCCTAGCAGGCGCCTGGCTTCCACACCCAGCTGACATAGAACCTTTGTCACAATACCCGCTACCGTGGCGAGTATGTGGTGACTCTGCAGGTGACAGGGACACTGCAGGACTTGGTGGCAGCTCAGCAATTTCTCAGTTCCCCAAAGAAGCGGAATTCTGCAAATTGCTGCCTTTGCTCTTGAAAGGATATCATCAGGTGGGTGTTTTGGTGTCATACACTGAAAACCAGAGCAGAAATGGTGAAATATTCCCATGATATGCATGGTCCCTGCACCAAAGCACCGTGACTCAGCCTAAGGAGATCTGCAGCTTATTTTTTTGTACTGCCAGCAGATTGTGGAAGCACAGTATAAAAACCATCCTTATGGAGAGATCTGCGTATTTTAGGCTTAGTCTTAGTGTCTCAAGTAGCTGGGGTTTTTGCTTGGGCCTAATCCATACGGTCTTATGGCCTTACTCCTAGTCTGAAGACGAATGTGCTAGAAACTATAAAGCGAAAAAATGTCCTGCACCTTAGCCTTGCTTTGCCTGTCCTTGCCTGTCCTTGCCTTGCCTTATTTCCTTCTCATCCTGTTCTCTGTCCCATCCTCCCTCACTAACCCCTCGTCTGGCTGCATGTCTCGTCTTTCCTTTTCTCTCACTCTCCTGCTTCCTGCCTCTTTTCCTGCAATTCCTCCATCTCACTCCTGAAGCCCAACACTACTTTTTATTCTTCCTTCCCTTTCTCCTGCTCCCTTCGCTTTCTCCCTCTGTCCCATATCTTTCTTCCCGACTTGTCTTTTCAAGACTTTGGGCCAAATTGGCCCCAAGTCTGGGCATGGTTTGACCAATTTTCAGAGGCCTGGCTGGTGACAGCAGGGACAGCAGGCAGTGTCAGGCCCGGGGCTGACAGGCTCCCCATCCCCTAGCAGGCGCCTGGCTGCCACACCCAGCTGACATAGAACCTTTGTCACAATGCCCCCTACCGTGGCGAGTATGTGGTGACTCTGCAAGTGACAGGGACGCTGCAGGACTTGGTGGCAGCTCAGCAATTTCTCAGTTCCCCAAAGAAGCGGAATTCTGCAAATTGCTGCCTTTGCTCTTGAAAGGATATCATCAGGTGGGTGTTTTGGTGTCATACTCTGAAAACCAGAGCAGAAATGGTGAAATATTCCCATGATATGCATGGTCCCTGCACCAAAGCACCGTGACTCAGCCTAAGGAGATCTGCAGCTTATTTTTTTGTACTGCCAGCAGATTGTGGAAGCACAGTATAAAAACCATCCTTATGGAGAGATCTGCGTATTTTAGGCTTAGTCTTAGGGTCTCAAGTAGCTGGGGTTTTTGCTTGGGCCTAATCCATACGGTCTTATGGCCTTACTCCTAGTCTGAAGACGAATGTGCTAGAAACTATAAAGCGAAAAAATGTCCTGCAGCTTAGCCTTGCTTTGCCCGTCCTTGCCTTGCCTTATTTCCTTCTCATCCTGTTCTCTGTCACATCCTCCCTCACTAACCCCTCGTCTGGCTGCATGTCTCTTCTTTCCTTTTCTCTCACTCTCCTGCTTCCTGCCTCTTTTCTTGCAATTCCTCCATCTCACTCCTGCAGCCCAACACTACTTTTTATTCTTCCTTCCCTTTCTCCTGCTCCCTTCGCTTTCTCCCTCTGTCCCATATCTTTCTTCCCGACTTGTCTTTTCAAGACTTTGGGCCAAATTGGCCCCAAGTCTGGCCATGGTTTGACCAATTTTCAGAGGCCTGGCTGGTGACAGCAGGGACAGCAGGCAGTGACAGGCCCGGGGCTGACAGGCTCCCCATCCCCTAGGGGGCGCCTGGCTGCCACACCCAGCTGACATAGAACCTTTGTCACAATGCCCGCTACCGTGGCGAGTATGTGGTGACTCTGCAAGTGACAGGGACACTGTAGGACTTGGTGGCAGCTCAGCAATTTCTCAGTTCCCCAAAGAAGCGGAATTCTGCAAATTGCTGCCTTTGCTCTTGAAAGGATATCATCAGGTGGGTGTTTTGGTGTCATACTCTGAAAACCAGAGCAGAAATGGTGAACTATTCCCATGATATGCATGGTCCCTGCACCAAAGCACCGTGACTCAGCCTAAGGAGATCTGCAGCTTATTTTTTTGTACTGCCAGCAGATTGTGGAAGCACAGTATAAAAACCATCCTTATGGAGAGATCTGCGTATTTTAGGCTTAGTCTTAGGGTCTCAAGTAGCTGGGGTTTTTGCTTGGGCCTAATCCATACGGTCTTATGGCCTTACTCCTAGTCTGAAGACGAATGTGCTAGAAACTATAAAGCGAAAAAATGTCCTGCAGCTTAGCCTTGCTTTGCCTGTCCTTGCCTGTCCTTGCCTTGCCTTATTTCCTTCTCATCCTGTTCTCTGTCCCATCCTCCCTTACTAACCCCTCGTCTGGCTGCATGTCTCTTCTTTCCTTTTCTCTCACTCTCCTGCTTCCTGCCTCTTTTCCTGCAATTCCTCCATCTCACTCCTGAAGCCCAACACTACTTTTTATTCTTCCTTCCCTTTCTCCTGCTCCCTTCGCTTTCTCCCTCTGTCCCATATCTTTCTTCCCGACTTGTCTTTTCAAGACTTTGGGCCAAATTGGCCCCAAGTCTGGGCATGGTTTGACCAATTTTCAGAGGCCTGGCTGGTGACAGCAGGGTCAGCAGGCAGTGACAGGCCCGGGGCTGACAGGCTCCCCATCCCCTAGGGGGCGCCTGGCTGCCACACCCAGCTGACATAGAACCTTTGTCACAATGCCCGCTACCGTGGCGAGTATGTGGTGACTCTGCAAGTGACAGGGACACTGTAGGACTTGGTGGCAGCTCAGCAATTTCTCACTTCCCCAAAGAAGCGGAATTCTGCAAATTGCTGCCTTTGCTCTTGAAAGGATATCATCAGGTGGGTGTTTTGGTGTCATACTCTGAAAACCAGAGCAGAAATGGTGAAATATTCCCATGATATGCATGGTCCCTGCACCAAAGCACCGTGACTCAGCCTAAGGAGATCTGCAGCTTATTTTTTTGTACTGCCAGCAGATTGTGGAAGCACAGTATAAAAACCATCCTTATGGAGAGATCTGCGTATTTTAGGCTTAGTCTTAGGGCCTCAAGTAGCTGGGGTTTTTGCTTGGGCCTAATCCATACGGTCTTATGGCCTTACTCCTAGTCTGAAGACGAATGTGCTAGAAACTATAAAGCGAAAAAATGTCCTGCAGCTTAGCCTTGCTTTGCCTGTCCTTGCCTGTCCTTGCCTTGCCTTATTTCCTTCTCATCCTGTTCTCTGTCCCATCCTCCCTCACTAACCCCTCGTCTGGCTGCATGTCTCTTCTTTCCTTTTCTCTCACTCTCCTGCTTCCTGCCTCTTTTCCTGCAATTCCTCCATCTCACTCCTGAAGCCCAACACTACTTTTTATTCTTCCTTCCCTTTCTCCTGCTCCCTTCGCTTTCTCCCTCTGTCCCATATCTTTCTTCCCGACTTGTCTTTTCAAGACTTTGGGCCAAATTGGCCCCAAGTCTGGCCATGGTTTGACCAATTTTCAGAGGCCTGGCTGGTGACAGCAGGGACAGCAGGCAGTGACAGGCCCGGGGCTGACAGGCTCCCCATCCCCTAGGGGGCGCCTGGCTGCCACACCCAGCTGACATAGAACCTTTGTCACAATGCCCGCAACCGTGGCGAGTATGTGGTGACTCTGCAAGTGACAGGGACGCTGCAGGACTTGGTGGCAGCTCAGCAATTTCTCACTTCCCCAAAGAAGCGGAATTCTGCAAATTGCTGCCTTTGCTCTTGAAAGGATATCATCAGGTGGGTGTTTTGGTGTCATACTCTGAAAACCAGAGCAGAAATGGTGAAATATTCCCATGATATGCATGGTCCCTGCACCAAAGCACCGTGACTCAGCCTAAGGAGATCTGCAGCTTATTTTTTTGTACTGCCAGCAGATTGTGGAAGCACAGTATAAAAACCATCCTTATGGAGAGATCTGCGTATTTTAGGCTTAGTCTAAGTGTCTCAAGTAGCTGGGGTTTTTGCTTGGGCCTAATCCATACGGTCTTATGGCCTTACTCCTAGTCTGAAGACGAATGTGCTAGAAACTATAAAGCTAAAACATGTCCTGCAGCCTAGCCTTGCTTTGCCTGTCCTTGCCTGTCCTAGCCTTGCCTTATTTCCTTCTCATCCTGTTCTCTGTCCCATCCTCTCTCACTAACCCCTCGTCTGGCTGCATGTCTCTTCTTTCCTTTTCTCTCACTCTCCTGCTTCCTGCCTCTTTTCCTGCAATTCCTCCATCTCACTCCTGAAGCCCAACACTACTTTTTATTCTTCCTTCCCTTTCTCCTGCTCCCTTCGCTTTCTCCCTCTGTCCCATATCTTTCTTCCCGACTTGTCTTTTCAAGACTTTGGGCCAAATTGGCCCCAAGTCTGGGCATGGTTTGACCAATTTTCAGAGGCCTGGCTGGTGACAGCAGGGACAGCAGGCAGTGACAGGCCCGGGGCTGACAGGCTCCCCATCCCCTAGGGGGCGCCTGGCTGCCACACCCAGCTGACATAGAACCTTTGTCACAATGCCCGCTACCGTGGCGAGTATGTGGTGACTCTGCAAGTGACAGGGACACTGTAGGACTTGGTGGCAGCTCAGCAATTTCTCACTTCCCCAAAGAAGCGGAATTCTGCAAATTGCTGCCTTTGCTCTTGAAAGGATATCATCAGGTGGGTGTTTTGGTGTCATACTCTGAAAACCAGAGCAGAAATGGTGAAATATTCCCATGATATGCATGGTCCCTGCACCAAAGCACCGTGACTCAGCCTAAGGAGATCTGCAGCTTATTTTTTTGTACTGCCAGCAGATTGTGGAAACACAGTATAAAAACCATCCTTATGGAGAGATCTGCGTATTTTAAGCTTAGTCTTAGGGTCTCAAGTAGCTGGGGTTTTTGCTTGGGCCTAATCCATACGGTCTTATGGCCTTACTCCTAGTCTGAAGACGAATGTGCTAGAAACTATAAAGCGAAAAAATGTCCTGCAGCTTAGCCTTGCTTTGCCTGTCCTTGCCTGTCCTTGCCTTGCCTTATTTCCTTCTCATCCTGTTCTCTGTCCCATCCTCCCTCACTAACCCCTCGTCTGGCTGCATGTCTCGTCTTTCCTTTTCTCTCACTCTCCTGCTTCCTGCCTCTTTTCCTGCAATTCCTCCATCTCACTCCTGAAGCCCAACAATACTTTTTATTCTTCCTTCCCTTTCTCCTGCTCCCTTCGCTTTCTCCCTCTGTCCCATATCTTTCTTCCCGACTTGTCTTTTCAAGACTTTGGGCCAAATTGGCCCCAAGTCTGGCCATGGTTTGACCAATATTCAGAGGCCTGGCTGGTGACAGCAGGGTCAGCAGGCAGTGACAGGCCCGGGGCTGACAGGCTCCCCATCCCCTAGCGGGCACCTGGCTGCCACACCCAGCTTACATAGAACCTTTGTCACAATACCCGCTACCGTGGCGAATATCTGGTGACTCTGCAGGTGACAGGGACACTGCAGGACTTGGTGTCAGCTCAGCAATTTCTCACTTCCCCAAAGAAGCGGAATTCTGCAAATTGCTGCCTTTGCTCTTGAAAGGATATCATCAGGTGGGTGTTTTGGTGTCATACTCTGAAAACCAGAGCAGAAATGGTGAAATATTCCCATGATATGCATGGTCCCTGCACCAAAGCACCGTGACTCAGCCTAAGGAGATCTGCAGCTTATTTTTTTGTACTGCCAGCAGATTGTGGAAGCACAGTATAAAAACCATCCTTATGGAGAGATCTGCGTATTTTAGGCTTAGTCTTAGTGTCTCAAGTAGCTGGGGTTTTTGCTCGGGCCTAATCCATACGGTGTTATGGCCTTACTCCTAGTCTGAAGACGAATGTGCTAGAAACTATAAAGCTAAAACATGTCCTGCAGCCTAGCCTTGCTTTGCCTGTCCTTGCCTGTCCTTGCCTTGCCTTATTTCCTTCTCATCCTGTTCTCTGTCCCATCCTCTCTCACTAACCCCTCGTCTGGCTGCATGTCTCTACTTTCCTTTTCTCTCACTCTCCTGCTTCCTGCCTCTTTTCCTGCAATTCCTCCATCTCACTCCTGAAGCCCAACACTACTTTTTATTCTTCCTTCCCTTTCTCCTGCTCCCTTCGCTTTCTCCCTCTGTCCCATATCTTTCTTCCCGACTTGTCCTTTCAAGACTTTGGGCCAAATTCGCCCCAAGTCTGGGCATGCTTTGACCAATTTTCAGAGGTCTGGCTGGTGACAGCAGGGGCAGCAGGCAGTGACAGGCCCGGGGCTAACAGGCTCCCCATCCCCTAGCGGGCACCTGGCTGCCACACCCAGCTGACATAGAACCTTTGTCACAATACCCGCTACCGTGGCGAATATCTGGTGACTCTGCAGGTGACAGGGACACTGCAGGACTTGGTGGCAGCTCAGCAATTTCTCAGTTCCCCAAAGAAGCGGAATTCTGCAAATTGCTGCCTTTGCTCTTGAAAGGATATCATCAGGTGGGTGTTTTGGTGTCATACTCTGAAAACCAGAGCAGAAATGGTGAAATATTCCCATGATATGCATGGTCCCTGCACCAAAGCACCATGACTCAGCCTAAGGAGATCTGCAGCTTATATTTTTTTACTGCCAGCAGATTGTGGA
Source organism: Columba livia (assembly GCF_036013475.1). Taxonomy (NCBI): domain Eukaryota; kingdom Metazoa; phylum Chordata; class Aves; order Columbiformes; family Columbidae; genus Columba; species Columba livia. Next base: position 28,972,865 of record NC_088610.1, on the reverse strand, counting down.
AGCACAGTATAAAAACCATCCTTATGGAGAGATCTCCGTATTTTAGGCTTAGTCTAAGTATCTCAAGTAGCTGGGGTTTTTACTTGGGCCTAATCCATACGGTCTTATTGTCTTAATCCTAGTCTGAAGACGAATGTGCTGGAAACTATAAAGCGAAAAAATGTCCTGCAGCCTAGCCTTGCTTTGCCTGTTCTTGCCTGTCCTGGTCTTGCCTTATTTCTTTCTCATCCTGTTCTCTGTCCCATCCACTCTCACTAACCCCTTGTCTGGCTGCATGTCTCTTCTTTCCTTTTCTCTCACTCTCCTGTTTCCTGCCTCTTTTCCTGCAATTCCTCCATCTCACTCCTGCAGCCCAACACTACTTATTATTCTTCCTTCCCTTTCTCCTGCTCTCTTCGCTTTCTCCCTCTGTCCCATATCTTTCTTCCCGACTTGTCTTTTCAGGACTTTTCGCCAAATTGGCCCCAAGACTGGGCATGGTTTGACCAATATTCAGAGGCCTGGCTAGTGACAGCAGGGACAGCAGGCAGTGACAGGCCCGGGGCTGGCAGGCTCCCCATACCCTAGGAGGCGCCTGGCTACCACACCTATCTGACAAAGAACCTTTTTCACAATGCCCGCTACCGTGGCGAGGATGCGGTGACTCTCCAGGTGACAGGGACACTGCAGGACTTGGTGGCAGCTCAGCAATTTCTCAGTTCCCCAAAGAAGCGGAATTCTGCAAATTGCTGCCTTTGCTCTTGAAAGGATGTCATCAGGTGGGTGTTTTGGTGTAATACACTGAAAACCAGAGCAGAAATAGTGAAATATTCCCATGATATGCATGGTCCCTGCACCAAAGCACCATGACTCAGCCTAAGGAGATCTGCAGCTTATTTTTTGTACTGCCAGCAGATTGTGGAAGTACAGTATAAAAACCATCCTTATGGAGAGATCTGCATATTTTAGGCTTAGTCTAAGTGTCTCAAGTAGCTGGGGTTTTTGCTTTGGCCTAATCCATACGGTTCTCTGGCTTTCCTCCTAGTCTGAAGACGAATGTGCTAGAAACTATAAAGCAAAAAAATGTCCTGCAGCCTTGCCTTGCCTTGCCTGTCCTTGTCTTGCCTTATTTCCTTCTCATCCTGTTCTCTGTCCCATCCTCTCTCACTAACCCCTCGTCTGGCTGCATGTCTCTTCTTTCCTTTTCTCTCACTCTCCTGCTCCCTGCCTCTTTTCCTGCAATTCCTCCATCTCTCTCCTGCAGCCCAACACTACTTTTTATTCACAGAATCACATAATCACTGAATCACAGAATCACAGAATCGACTGGGTTAGAAAAGACCTCAGCGATCATCAAGTCCAACTCTTGGTCCAACTCTAGTCCGTTTACTAGATCATGGCACTAAGTGCCATATCCAATCTCAGTTTAAAAACCTCTAGGGACGGCGAGTCCACTACCTCCCTGGGCTGGCCATTCCAATGCCTGACCACTCTCTCTGTAAAGAATTTCTTTCTAATATCCAGTCTAAATTTCCCCTGGTATAGTTTAAGCCCATGCCCCCTTGTCCTATTGCTAACTGCCTGGGAGAAGAGACCAATCCCCACCTGGCTATAACTTCCCTTCAGGTAGTTATAGAGAGTGATGAGGTCACCTCTAAGCCTCCTCTTCTCTAGACTAAACAACCCCAGCTCCCTCAGCCTCTCCCCATAGGGCTTGTGTTCAAGTCCCTTCACCAGTCGTGTTGCTCTTCTCTGGACCCGCTCCAGCACTTCAATGTCTTTCCTGAACTGAGAGGCCCAGAACTGAACACAATACTCCAGATGTGGCCTCACCAATGCAGAGTACAGGGGAAGGATCACTTCCCTTGTCCTGCTGACCACGCTATTTTTGATACAGGACAGGATACCGTTGGCCTTCTTGGCCACCTGGGCACACTGTTGGCTCATGTTGAGCTTCCTGTCAATTAGTACCCCCAGGTCCCTTTCTGTCTGACTGCTCTCCAGCCACTCTGTGCCCAGCCTGTAGCGCTGCAGGGGGTTGTTGTGACCAAAGTGCAGCACCCGGCACTTGGCCTTATTGAACTTCATCCCATTGGAATCAGCGCATTTTTCCAGTCTATCCAGATCCCTCTGCAGAGCCCTCCTGCCTTCCAGTAAGTCGACACTCCCTCCCAACTTGGTGTCATCAGCAAATTTGCTGATGATGGTCTCAATCCCCTCATCTAAATCATCAATAAAGATGTTAAACAGGACTGGACCCAACACTGACCCCTGGGGAACACCACTAGTGACTGGCCGCCAGCTGGATGCAGCCCCGTTCACCAGCACTCTCTGGGCCCGGCCCTCCAGCCAGTTCTTAACCCAGCGTAGAGTGCACTTGTCCAAGCCATGGGCTACCAGCTTTTGCAAGAGTATATTATGGGAGACAGTGTCAGAGACCTTGCTGAAGTCCAGATAGACCACATCCATGGCTTTCCCCTCATCCACCAGCTGGGTCACCTGATCATAAAAGGAGATCAGGCTGGTCAGACAGGACCTGCCCCTCCTAAACCCATGCTGGCTGGGTCTGATCCCTTGTCCATCCTGAAGGTGCTGTGTGATTCCACTCAGCATGATCTGCTCCATAACCCTGCCAGGCACCGAGGTCAGACTGACAGGCCTGTAGTTGCCAGGGTCAGCTCTGCAGCCCTTTTTGTGGACTGGGGTAACATTGGCCAATTTTCAATCATATGGGACCTCCCCAGTGAGCCAGGACTGTTGGAAGATTATGGAGAGCGGCTTGGCAAGTTCTTCTGCTAGCTCCCTCATCACCCTAGGATGGATCCCATCTGGTCCCATAGACTTGTGAGGATCCAGATGGCTCAGTAAATCACCAACTATTTCCTCCTGGAATACAAGGGGCCTATTTGGCTTCCTATCTCTGTCAACCACCTCCAGAGATGAGTTGTCCTGAGGGCCACCTGTCTCACTGGTAAAAACTGAGGCAAAGTAGGTATTAAGTACCTCAGCTTTCTCCTCATCTTTGTTAACTATATTTCCTTCAGAGTCCAACAGAGAATGGAGGTTTTCCTTGCCCCTCCTTTTGTTATTAACATATTTGAAGAAGGACTTTTTATTATCCCTGACAGAATTGGCCAAGTTAACTTCAAATTGCACTTTTGTTTCCCTGATCTTTTTTCTGCATGATCTAGCTATTTCCATAAATCCTTCATAAGTAGCCAGGCCTTTTTTCCACAGTCGGTAAAGTCTCTTTTTATTTCTGATTTCATTCAGAATCTCCCTGTTTAGCCAAGCCGGTTGTCTTCCCCGCCGGCTAGCCTTTCGGCACACTGGTATAGCCTGTTCCTGTGCACTCAAAACCACCTGCTTGAAGCATGTCCAACCCTCCTGGGCCCCCTTGTTTTTAAGCATTGTTTCCCAGGGTATGCTCTGAACTAGACTTCTGAATAGGCAAAAATCTGCCCTCGGGAAGTCCAGCATAGAGGTTTTGTTAATGGTTCTCCCTGCATCTCTGAGTACTGAAAATTCTATTATTTCATGGTCGCTATGCCCCAGGCGGCCTCCAACCACTACATCTCCCACCAGCCCTTCTCTGTTTGTAAACAGTAGGTCTAGCGGGGTCTTGCCCCTGGTGGGCTCATTTACCAGCTGATGAAGGAAATTGTCCTCTATACACTCTAGGAACTTCCTAGACTGCCTCTTCTGTGCAGTATTGACCTCCCAGCAGATATCCGGCAGGTTAAAGTCACCCACAAGAACAAGGGCCATCGATTTTGAGACATCTGCCAGCTGCTTGTAGAATAATTCATCTCCTTCATTGTCGAGGTTGCGCGGTCTATAACAGACACCCACGAGGATGTCAGCCTTGTTGGACTTCCCCCTGATTCTGGTCCACAGGAACTCAAACCTGCATACTGACCTCAAGTTTAACAGAGTCGAGTGACTCTCTAACATATAAAGCCACCCCTCCACCTCTCCTACCCTACCTATCTTTTCTGAAGAGCTTGTAGCCACACATAGCAGCACTCCAGTCATATGTGTCATCCCACCATGTTTCTGTGATGGCAACTATGTCATAGCTTTCCTGCTACACGATGGCTTCCAGCTTCTCTTGTTAGTTGCCCATACTGCATGCATTAGTGTACATGCACGTCAAGTGGGCTGCTGATTTCCCTCTTAATTCGGGCTTTCCATTCTTCCTTCCCTTTCTCCTGCTACCTTCGCTTTCTCCCTCTGTCCCATATCTTTCTTCCCGACTTGTCTTTTCAAGACTTTGGGCCAAATTGGCCCCAAGTCTGGGCATGGTTTGACCAATTTTCAGAGGCCTGGCTGGTGACAGCAGGGACAGCAGGCAGTGACAGGCTCGGGGCTGGCAGGCTCCCCATCCCCTAGTGGGCGCCTGGCTGCCACACCCAGCTGACATAGAACCTTTGTCACAATGCCCGCTACCGTGGCGAGGATGCGGTGACTCTCCAGGTGACAGGGACACTGTAGGACTTGGTGTCAGCTCAGCAATTTCTCAGTTCCCCAAAGAAGCGGAATTCTGCAAATTGCTGCCTTTGCTCTTGAAAGGATGTCATCAGGTGGGTCTTTTGGTGTCATACACTGAAAACCAGAGCAGAAATGGTGAAATATTCCCATGATATGCATGGTTCCTGCACCAAAGCACCATGACTCAGCCTAAGGAGATCTGCAGCTTATTTTTTTGTACTGCCAGCAGATTGTGAAAGTACAGTATAAAAACCATCCTTTTGGAGAGATCTTCGTATTTTAGGCTTAGTCTAAGTGTCTCAAGTAGCTGGGGTTTTTGCTTGGGCCTAATCCATACGGTCTTATGGATATCCACCACGTCTGAAGACGAATGTGCTAGAAACTATAAAGCAAAAAAATGTCCTGCAGCCTAGCCTTGCCTTGCCTATCCTTGCCTGTCCTTGCCTTGCCTTATTTCCTTCTCATCCTGTTCTCTGTCTCATCTTCTCTCACTAACCCCTCGTCTGGCTGCATGTCTCGTCTTTCCTTTTCTCTCACTCTCCTGCTTCCTGCCTCTTTTCTTGCAATTCCTCCATCTCACTCCTGCAGCCCAACACTACTTTTTATTCTTCCTTTCCTTTTGTTCTGCTCCCTTCGCTTTCTCCCTCTGCCCCATATCTTTTTTCCAGACTTGTCTGTTGGAGACTTTGGGCCCCTTTGGCCCCAAGTCTGGGCATGGTTTGACCAGTTTTCAGAGGCCTGGCTGGTAACAGGAGGGACAGCAGGCAGTGACAGGCCCGGGGCTGACAGGCTCCTCCTCCCCTAGGGGGCGGCTCTCTGTCACACCCAGCTGACGTCGTACTTTGTCACAATGCCCGCTACCGTGGTGAGGATGCGGTGACTCTCCAGGTGACAGGGACACTGCAGGACTTGGTGTCAACTCAGCAATTTCTCACTTCCCCAAAACAGAGGTATTCTGCAAATCGCAGCCTTTCCTCTTGAAAGGAAATCAGCAAGTGGGTGTTTTGGTGTAATACACTGAAAACGAGGGCAGAAATGGTGAAATATTCCCATGATATGCCTGATCCCTGCACCAAAGCACCATGACTCAGCCTAAGGAGATCTACAGCTTATTTTTTTGTACTGCCAGCAGATTGTGGACGTACAGTATGAAAACCATCCTTATGGAGAGATCTGAGTATTTTAGGCTTAGTCTAAGTGTCTCAGGTAGCTGAGACACTTTGTGTGTCACAAATCCCTCTTGACAGTTTCTGGATTACAAACCCCGTTGGACAACATGGGTGTCAGAAACCCCACTGAATAGCGTGTGTGTGTCACAAATCCCTTTGGAAAGCATGGGTGTGTCACAAACACCATTGGACAGCGTGTGTGTCACAAACCTCATCGGACAGCGTGTGTTTCACAACCCGCATTGGACAGCATGTGTATCATAAACCCCATTGGAAAGTGTCTGTGTCACAAACCCCATTGGACAGCGTGTGTGTGTCACAATCCCCATTGGACAGCGAGTGTCTTACAAACACCCCTGCACACTGTGTGTGTCACAAATTCCATTGAACAGCGTGTATGTCTCAAACACCATTGGACAGCGTGCGTGTGTCACAAACCCCAATGGAAAGTGTGTGTGTCACAAACCCCAGTCGACAGCGTGTGTCACAAACCCCCCAGACAGCGTGTGTGTCACAATCCTTATTGGACAGCATGTGTGCCTCAAGCCCCATGGGACAGTGTGTGTGTCACAAACCCCATTGGACAGCTTGTGTGTGTCACAAACCCTAATGGACAGCATGTGTGTCACAAACCGCATTGGACAGTTTGTGTGTCACAAACGCCTTTGGACAGCATGTGTGTCTGAAACCCCATTGGACAGTGTGTTTGTCAAAAACCCATTGAACAACCTTTTTGTCTCAAACCCCATTGGACAGCATGTGTATTACAAACGACATTGGACAGCGTGTGTGTCACAAAACCCATGGACAGCGTGTGTGTCACAAACCCCATTGGACAGCCTTTGTGTGTCACCAACCCCGTTGGACAGTGTCTGTGCCAGAAACCCCATTGGACAGTGTGGATGTCACAAACCCCATTGGACCATGTGTGTGTCATCAACAGGATTGGACAGCCTGTGTGTCACAATCCCCATTGGACAGTGTGTGTGTCACAAAACACCTTGGACAGCGTGTGTGTCACAAACCCCATTGGACAGCTTGTGTGTGTCACAAACCCTAATGGACAGCATGTGTGTCACAAACCGCATTGGACAGTTTGTGTGTCACAAACGCCTTTGGACAGCATGTGTGTCTGAAACCCCATTGGACAGTGTGTTTGTCAAAAACCCATTGAACAACCTTTTTGTCTCAAACCCCATTGGACAGCATGTGTATTACAAACGACATTGGACAGCGTGTGTGTCACAAAACCCATGGACAGCGTGTGTGTCACAAACCCCATTGGACAGCCTTTGTGTGTCACCAACCCCGTTGGACAGTGTCTGTGCCAGAAACCCCATTGGACAGTGTGGATGTCACAAACCCCATTGGACCATGTGTGTGTCATCAACAGGATTGGACAGCCTGTGTGTCACAATCCCCATTGGACAGTGTGTGTGTCACAAAACACCTTGGACAGCGTGTGTGTCACAAACCCCATTGGAATGTGTGTGTTTCACAATCCCAATTGAATAGTGTGTGTGTCTCACAAAACCCATTGGAGAGTGTGTGTGCCATAAACCCCATTGGACAGCATGTTTTTGTCACAATCCACATTGGACAGCGTGTGTGTCACAAAAGGCATGGGGCAGCGTGTGTGTCACAAACCCCAGGGGACACTGTGTGTGTCACAAACCCCATTGTATAGCATGTGTGTCACAAACCCCATTGGACAGTGTGTGTGTCACAAACCCCACTGGATAGTGTGTCTGTGTCAAAACCACCATTGGACAGCGAGTGTATTTCACACACCCCATTAGACAGTGTGTGTGCCACAAACCCCATTGGACAGCATGTGTGTTTTACAAGAACCATTGGACAACGAGTGTGTGTCACAAACCCCCTTAGACTGTGTGTGTTTCACAAAACCCATTGGGCAGAGTGTGTATCATAAAACTCATTGGAAAGTGTCTGTGACACAAACCCCATTGGACAGTGTGTGTGTGCCATAAACCCTATTGGACAGCGTGCATGTCACAATCCCCATTGGACAGCGTGTGTGTCTCAAACCCACCTGGACAGTGTGTGTGTCACAAACCCCCCTGGACAGTGTCTGTGTCACAAACAGCATTTCACAGCGTGTGTGTCTACAAACGCCATTGGACAGCGATTGTGTGTCACAACCCCATTAGATTGTGTGTGTGTCACTAAACCCATTATACAGCGTTTGTGTCACAAATCCCATTGGACAGCGTGTGTGTCACAAACCCCATTTGACAGCGTGTGTGTCACAAACACAATTGGACAGCGAGTGTGTGTCACAAAACCCATTAAACAGTGTGTGTGTCACAAAAGGCTTTGGACAGCATGTGTGTCACAAAACCCATTGGAATGTGTGTGTCACAAACCCCATTGTACAGCGCGTGTGTGTCACAAACCCTATTGGAAAGCTTGTGTGTCAGAAACCCCATTGGATAGATTATGTGTGGCATAAACCCCATTGGACAGCGTGTGTGTGTCACAAACCCATTTGCACAGTGTGTGTGCCATAAACCCCTTTGGACAGCGTGTGTGAGTCACAATCCCTATTGAACAGCCTGTGTGTCACAATCCCCATTTGACAGCCTCTGTGTCTCAAACACCATTGAACAGCGTGTGTGTCTCAAACCCCCCTGGACAGTGTGTGTGTCACAAACACCCCTTGACAGTTTCTGTGTCACAAACGCCATTGCGCAACGTGTGTGTCGCAATCCCCTTTGGACACCGTGTGTGTGTCGAGGGTTAAGATTGCGGGGTGACAATAAAACCCCGGCAGATGTATTGTTAACCCCCTCTCCCCGCCCCCACTTTCCTCTCCCTCTCCCCGCTTTCCACTAAGGAGAGGCAATTGGGAGGAAAAGAAGGACAGAGTGAAGAGAGTTGGAAAAAATTAAAGATGTTTTACTAATGCTACTAATAAGAATAGAGAAAATAATACAAAATATACAAAACCAATCTTGAAAGTCTCAGCAACTGCAGAGCCGGCAACCAAAGTCCTGGATTAGACTCTGCAGCCAACCGGAGCTGGATTCAGTCTCTCACTAGGCCTCAGTTCGCAGGGACGACTAGCAAGGTCCTCTTCTAATGTCGGCCATGAGCAGAAGGGAAAAAGGCAAAAGGGGAAAAGCAAACGAGATCCTTGTGATCTCCCACTTTTATATGAAGTATTCAAGTGAATGGAATGTTATACACAGTTGGTCAGTTTCTTGGTCTCTTTCTTCTCGTCGCCCCTCTCGCGAGATGTCCATCCGTGCTTATCAATAAGTTTGCATTCCATTGCTAGGTTTACCAAAACATGTGTCTGGTTCTCCAGGAAAATGCAGTTAATATGAAGGCTTTAGCTGACAGGCAAATTCACTGAAAGAGATACTTGTTTTTAACTAAACCAGGACATTCCACCCCTTATAATATGCCATTCACTGAATGCTTAAACCTTATCAATACAATCTATCAATATAATCTAATTAATCACTACAACTATATATCTATATATACATATGTACATATATACACAGGAGTAATTAATCAGTGGACCATCCTTTAAAAAGTTCATTAAGTTCGTTTTGTCACGACAGTCTCCCAGGGCAGGAAAAATGGTACAAGTGCATCTCATGACCACTGTTTGTGGGTTAAAGATATCAACTTCGAAGAAGTTGTCAGGCGCCACTCGAAGAAGCTAGCTCTGGTTTCATCATCATTGTCTTGATCTGGAAGACACTTATTAAACACTGTTAGCATGGCAATTCACATCATGCAGTTCAGTATTGAATATTTTCACCTAAACTCAAATCCCCTTGAGGTACACACCGAACTTCTCCATCCTTAAGCATCACCCACCAGGTGCTGCCAGGTCCCTGGGCAAAAACAATCCCACGAATGGGCTTGCCTTTGCCTGAGGCAGGAGTAACCCAGACTGCCTTTCCTAACATGTTTTTCATGTGTACTACAGGGACTTTATCTCCTTCTACAGTCCGTAGAATTTCTGATTGGGCAGGCCCGGCTCGATTGGTTGATCCCCGGGTGTTGACTAACCAAGTGGCTTTTGCTAAATGTGAGTCCCAATTTTTAAAGGTTCCACCACCAAGTGCCTTTAGTGTAGTTTTTAGCAAACCATTGTACCTTTCAATTTTCCCAGAGGCTGGTGCATGATATAGAATATGATATACCCACTCAATACCATGTTCTTTGGCCCAATTGTCTATAAGACTGTTTTTGAAATGAGTACCGTTGTCTGATTCAATTCTTTCTGGCGTACCGTGTCGCCAAAGGACTTGCTTTTCAAGGCCCAAGATAGGAAATTGAGTCTGTCCCAAACCGCAATGGGCAGCGTGTTTGTCACACACACCATTGGACAGCATGTGTGTCACAACCAACATTGGACAGCGTGTGTGTGTCACAATCCCCATTGGACAGTCTTTGTGTTTCACAAACCCCATTGGACAGCGTGTCTGTCACAATCTCCATTGGAATGTGTGTGGGTCACAAAAACCTCTGGACAGCGTGTGTGTCACAATCCCCACTGGACAGCGTGTGTGTCACAAACCCCCCTGAAAAGTGTGTGTGTAACAAACCCCATTGGGAAGCATCTGTGTAACAAACCCCATTGGACAGCGTGTGTTTCACAAACACTATTGGACAGTTTGTGTGTCACCAACCCCATTGGACAGAGTTTGTGTGAGTCACAATCCCCATTGGACAGTGTGTGTGTCACAAATCCCATTGGACACAGGGTGTGTCACAAACCCCCCTGTACAGTGTGTGTGTCACAATCCCCATTGGACTGTGTGTGTGTCAAAAGCCCCATTGCACAGAGTGTGTGTGTCACAAAAACCATTGGACAGCCTATGTGTCACAAACCCCATTGGACAGTGTGTGTGTCACAAACACCCCTGTACAATGTGTGTGTCACAAACCACTTTGGACAGCGTGCGTGTCACAAAGAGCATGAGACAGCTTGTGTCTGTCAGAATCCGTATTGGACAGTGTGTTTGTGACAAACCCCATTAGACAGTGTGTGTGTCAGAAATCCCATTGCACAGCGTGTGTGTAACAAAACACATTGGATAGCGTGTATTTGTCACCAATCCCGTTGGACAGTGTGTGTACCACAAACCCCATTGTATAGCGTGTGTTTGTCACAAACCCCATTGGACATCGTGTGTGTCACAACCCCCATTGGACAGAGTGCATGTGTCAGAAACCCCATTGGACAACGTGTGTCATCACAACCCCCACTGGACAGAGTGTGTGTGTCGCAAACCCCATTGGACAGTGTGTGTGTCACAAACCCTCCTGAACAGTGTGTGTGTCACAAAACACAATGGACAGCGTGCGTGTCACAAACACCATTGGACAGCGCGTGAGTGTCACAAAATCCATTAGACTGTGTGTGTCACAAACCCCATTGGACAGCGTGTGTGTGTCACAATCCCCATTGGACAATTGTATGTCACAAACGCCTTTGGACAGTGTGTGTGTCAGAAACCACATTGGAAACTGTGTGTGTCACAGACCCCATTAGACAGCGTGTGTGTCACAAACCCCCCTGGACACCGTGTGTGTCACAAAACCCATTGTATAGCGTGTCTGTGTTACAAACCCTATTGAAAAGTTTGGGTGTTCACAAATCCCACTGGACAGCATATGTGTCACGAACCCCATTGGACACCGTGTGTGTCACAAGCCCCATTGGACTGAGTGTGTGTGTCAGAAACCCCATTGGACAACTTGTGTGTCACTAACCCCATTTTACAGTGTGTGTGTCACAAACCCCTCTGTACAGAGTTTGTGTCACAAACCCCCCTGGACACTGTGTGTGTCACAAACCCCATTGGACAGCATGTATGACACAAACCCCTTTGGAAAGTGTGTGTGTCTCAAACCGCAATATTCAGCGTGTGTGTCACAAACACCATTGGTCAGCATGCGTATCACAAACACCATTGGACAGCGTGTGTGTATCACAATTCCCATTGGACAGCGTGTGTGTCACAAACCCCATTGGAAACTTTGTGTGTCACAGACCCCATTGGATAGAGCGTGTGTAACAAACCCCCCTGTACAGAGTGTGTGTCACAAGCCCCATTGGACAGATTGTGTGTGTCACAAAACCCATTGGAGAGCGTGTGTGTTACAAACCCCATTGGACAGCGTGTGTCACAAACCCCATTGGACAGCATGCGTGTGAAAAAACCCATGGGACAGCGTGTGTGTGTCACAAACCCCATTGGACAGTGTGTGTGTCTCAAACCCCCCTGAACAGTGTGTGTGTCACAAAACACAATGGACAATGTGGGTGTCACAAACACCATTGGACAGCGCGTGAGTGTCACAAAACCCATTAGACAGTGTGTGTGTCACAAAGCCCGTTGCACAGTGTGTTTGTCACAAACCCGCCTTGATAGTGCGTGTGTCACAGACCCCATTGGATAGAGCGTGTGTAACAAACCCCCCTGTACAGAGTGTGTGTCACAAGCCCCATTGGACAGATTGTGTGTGTCACAAAACCCATTGGAGAGCGTGTGTGTTACAAACCCCATTGGACAGCGTGTGTCACAAACCCCATTGGACAGCATGCGTGTGAAAAAACCCATCGGACAGCGTGTGAGTCACAAAACCCATTGGAAAGTGTGTGTGTCACAAAACCCACTGGACAGTGTGTGGGTCACAAACCCCCCTGTACAGTGTATGTGTCACAAAGCCCATTGGACATTGTGTTTATTGCAAACCCGTCCGGACAGTGTATGTGTCACAAACCCCTCTAGACAGCGTGTATGTCACAAGCCCCATTGGACAGAGTGTGTGTTTCACAAACCACATTGGACAGCATGTGTGTGGTACAATCCCCATTGGACAATTGAATGTCACAAACCCCTTTGGACAGTGTGTGTGTCAGAAACCACATTGGAAACTGTGTGTGTCACAGACGCCATTAGACAGCGTGTGTGTCACAAACCCCCCTGGACAGCGTGTGTGTCACAAATCCCATTGTATAGCGTGTCTGTGTCACAAACCCTATTGAAAAGTTTGTGTGTTCACAAATCCCACTGGACAGCATATGTGTCACGAACCCCATTGGACACCGTGTGTGTCACAAGCCCCATTGGACTGAGTGTGTGTGTCAGAAATCCCATTGGATATCGTGCGTGTCACTAACCCCATTGGACAGTGTGTGTGTCAAAAACCCCACTGTACAGCGTTTGTGTCACAAACCCCCCTGGACACGGTGTGTGACACAAACCCCATTGCACAGCGTGTATGACACAAACCCCTTTGGAAATTGTGTGTGTCCCAAACCGCAATATTCAGCGTGTCTGTCACAAACACCACTGGTCAGCATGCGTATCACAAACACCATTGGACAGCGTGTGTATATCACAATCCCCATTGGACAGCGTGTGTGTATCACAATCCCCATTGGACAGCGTGTGTATGTCCCAATCCCCATTGGACAGCGTGTGTGTCAGAAACCCCATTGGACAGAGTGTGTGTGACAAACCCCATTGGACAGACAGTGTGTGTGTCACAAACCCCCCTGGACAGTGCGGGTGTCACAAACCCCATTTGACAGCGTGTGTGTCAGAAACACCTTGGGAGAGCGTGGGTGTGTCACAAACCCCTTAGACAGTCTGTGTGTCACAAAACCCATTGGACAGCGTGTGTGTCACAAACCACATTGGAAAGTCTGTGTGTCACAAATCCCATTGTATAGCGTGTGTATGTCACCAACCCTATTGGACACAGTGTTTGTCATGAACCCCATGGGACAGCGCCCGTTTCTCAAACCCCATTGGACAGCGTGTGTGTCACAATCCCCATCGGACAGAGTGTGTTTCACAAATCCCATTTGACAGCGTGTGTGTCACAAACCCCACTGGACAGTGTGTGTGTCACAAATCCCATTGGACAGCGTGTGTGTCACAAACCCCTTTGAACGGTGTGTGTGTCACAAACCCCTCTGAACAGCGTGTGTGTCACAAACAACCCTGGAGAGTCTCTGAGTCACAAACCCCTCGAGACATTGTGTGTGTCACAAACCCCTTTGGACAGCATGTGTGTCACTAACCCCATGTTACAGTGTGTGTGTGTCACAATACCCATTGGACAGCATGTGTGTCACAAGCCTCGTTGGACAGAGTGTGTGTGTCACTAACCCATTAGACAGGGTGTGTGTGTAACAATGCCCATTGGAGAGTTGTGTGTCACAAACCCCATTGAACAGAGTGTGTGTGAGAAACCCCATTAATCAGTGTGTGTGTCACAATCCCCCCTGGACAGCGTGTATGGCACAAACCCCATTGGAAACTTTGTGTGTCACAGACCCCTTTGGATAGAGTGTGTGTAACAAACCCCCCTGTACAGTGTGTGTATCACATGCCCCATTGGACAGATTGTGTGTTTCACAAAACCCATTGGAGAGCGTGTGTGTTACAAACCCCATTGGACAGTGTGTGTGTCACAAACCCCATTGGACAGCATGTGTGTGAAAAAACCTATGGGACAGCGTGTGTGTGTCATAATCCCCATTGGACAGTGTGTGCGTCACAAAACTTTCTGGACAGCGTGTATGTGTCACAGTCCCCATTGAACAGAGTGTGTGTGACAAACTCCATTGGACAGCGTATGTGTCACAAACCCCATTGGACAGTTTGTTTGTCAACAACCCCATTGGACAGAGTTTGTGTGTGTCACAATCCGCCTTGGACAGTGTGTGTGTCACAATCCCCATTGGATAGCGTGTGTGTGTCGAAAACCCCATTGGACAGCGTGTGTGTGTCAAACCCCTTTGGAGAGTGTGTGTGTCACAATACCCATTGGACAGTGTGTGTGTCACAATCCCCATTGGACAGTGTGTGTGTCACAAACCCCTCTGGACAGCGTGTTTCACAAACACCCCTGGAGATTGTCTGTGTCACAAACCCCATTGGATAGCGTATGTGTCACAAACCAAATTGGAGAGCGTGTGTGTCACAAACCCCCCTGGACAGTGCGGGTGTCACAAACCCCATTGGACATCGTGTGAGTCACAAACCACATTGGAAAGTGTGTGTGTCACAAACCCCGTTGTATAGCATGTGTATGTCACAAACCCTATTGGACAGAGTGTTTGTCATGAACCCCATGGGACAGCATCCGTGTCTCAAACCCCATTGGACAGCGTGTGAGTGTCACAATCCCCATCGGACAGAGTGTGTTTCACAAACCCAATTCTGCAGCGTCTTTGTCACAAACCACCCTGGAGAGTGTGTATGTCACAAATCCCATTGGGCAGCGTGTGTGTTAAAAACCCCATTGGACAGCGTGTGTGTGTCACAAACCCATTGGACAGTGTGTGTGTCGCAAACCCCTCTGGACAGCGTGTGTGTAACAAACAACACTGGAGAGTCTGTGAGTCACAAACCACTCAGGACAATGTGTGTGTCACAAACCCCATTTGACAGCATGCGTGTCACAAACCCCATGTTACAGCGTGTGTGTGTCACAATGCCCATTGGAGAGTTTTGTGTCACAAATCCCATTGGATAGAGAGTGTGTGAGAAACCCCATTAATCAGTGTGTGTGTCACAAGCCCCCCTGGACAGTGTGTATGTCACAAACCCCATTGTAAACTTTGTGTGTCACACACCCCATTGGATAGAGTGTGTGTAACAAACCCCCCTGTACAGTGTGGGTGTCACAAGCCCCATTGGACAGATTGTGTGTGTCACAAAACCCATTGGAGAGCGTGTGTGTTACAAACCCCATTGGACAGTGTGTGTGTCACAAACCCCATTGGACAGCATGCGTGTGAAAAAACCCATGGGACAGCATGTGTGTGTAACAATCCCCATTGGACAGTGTGTGTGTCACAAACCTCTCTGGACAGCGTGTGTGTGTCACAATCCCCGTTGAACAGAGTATGTGTGACAAACTCCATTAGACAGCGTAAGTGTCACAAACCCCATTGGACAGTTTGTTTGTCAACAATCCCATTGGACAGTGTTTGTGTCACAATCCCCATTGGATAGCGTGTGTGTATCGCAAACCCAATTGGACAGCGTGTGTGTGTCAAAACCACTTTGGAGTGTGTGTGTGTCACAAACACCATTGGACATGGTGTGTGTGTCACAATACCCATTGGACAGTGTGTGTGTCACAAATCCCTCTGGACAGCGTGTGTTCAACAAACACCCCTGGAGATTATCTGAGTCACAAACCCCATTGGACAGCGTGTGTGTCACAAACCAAATTGGACAGCGTGTGTGTCACGAACCCCATTGGACAGCGTGTGTGTCACATTCCCCATTGGACAGAATGTGTGTGGTTTGTCACAAACCGCATTTGACAGCGTGTGTGTCATAAACCCCATTGGACAGTGTGTGTGTCACAATACCCATTGGACAGTGTGTGTTTCATAAACCCCTCTGGACAGCTTGTGTTTCACAAACACCCCTGGAGATTATCTGAGTCACAAACCCCATTGGACAGCGTGTGTGTCACAAAGCAAATTGGACAGCGTGTGTGTCACAAACCCCCCTGGACAGTGTGTGTGTCACAAACCCCATTGGACAGAGTGTTCTTTACAAACATCCCTATACAGCGTGTGTGACACAAACCCCATTACACAGCGTGTGTATGTCACAATCCGCATTGGACAGTGTGTGTGTGTCACAGTCCCCATTGGACAGTTTGTGTGACACAAACCCCATTGGATAGCGTGTGTGTGTCACAAACCCCATTGGATAGCATGTGTGTCGCAAAACCCATTGGACACCGTGTGTGTCAGAAACACCATTGGAAAGTGGTGTGTCACAAACCCCATAGGATAGCGTGTGTATGTCACAAACCCCACTGGAAAGTGTTTGTGTCACAAACACCATTGGATAGCGTGTGTGTGTCACAAACACTATTGGACAGTGTGTGGTTCAAGAACCCCGTTAGACAGCGTGTGTTTCACAAGCCCCATTGGAAAGAGTGTGTTTGAGAAACCACATTGGACAGTGTGTGTGTCAAAAACCCCATTGGACAGTGTGTGTGTCACAATCCTCATTGTACAATGTGTCTGTCCCAAACCCCATTGGACAGCATGCGTTTCACAAACCCCATGGGACAGCGTGTGTGTATCACAATCCCCATCGGACAGCGTGTTTTTCACAAACACCATTAAACAGCATGCATGTCACAAACAACATTGGACAGCGTGTGTATGTCACAATCCCCATTGGACAGTGTGTGTGTGTCACAAACCCCATTGGACAGAGTGCGTGTCACAAACCCTATGTGACAGCATGTGTGTCAGAAACCCAATTGGATTGCGTGTGTTTGCCACAAACCCTATTGGAATGTGTGTATGTCACGAACCCCATTGGACAGCGTGTGTGTCACGAACCCCATTGGACAGCGTGTCTGTCACATTCCCCATTGGACAGAGTGTGTGTGGTTTGTCACAAACCCCATTTGACAGCGTGTATGTCACAAACCCCATTGGACAGTGTGTGTGTCACAAACCCCACTGGACAGCGTGTGTGTGTCACAAACCCATTAGAAAGTGTGTGTGTCATATACTCAATTTGATAGTGTGTGTGTCAGAAACCCCATTGGACAGTGTGCGTGTCACAAACCCCACTAGACGGCCTGTGTGTCACAACCCCCATTTGACCGAGTGTGTGTGTCACAAACCCCATTGGACAGCTTGTGTGTCACAAACCCCATTGGACAGAGTGTGTGTGACAAACCCCATTGGACAGTGCGTGTGTCAGAAACCCCATTGGACAGTGTGTATATCACAAATCCCATTGGACAGCATGCATTTCACAAACCCCATGGGACAGCGTGTGTGTGTCACAAACCCCATTTGAACAGCGTGTGTGTCAGAAACCCCATTTGACAGCGTGTGTGTCAGAAACCTCATTGGAAAGTGTATATATCACAAATCCCATTGGATACCGTGTGTGTGTCACAAACCCTTTTGGACAGTGTGTGTGTCGCAAACACCACTGGACAGCGTGTGTGTCACAAGCCCCATTGGACAGAGTGAGCAAGTCACAAACCTCATTGGACAGCGTGTATGTCACAAACCCCTTTGGACAGCATGCGTGTCACAATCCCCATGGGACAGCGTGTGTGTGTCACAATCCCCATTGGACAGCGTGTGTGTCACAACCTCCATTGGACAGCGTGTGTGTCACAAACCCCATTTTACAGTGTGTGTGTCACAACGCCTCTTGGAAAGTGTGTGTGTTACAAACTCCATTGTATAGCATGTGTGTGTCACAAAGCCTGTTGGACAGTGTGTGTGTCACAGACCCCACTGGACACTGTGTGTGTCACCAACCCCTTTGGACAGTGTGTGTGTGTCACAATACCCATTAGACACTGTGTGTGTCACAAACCCCCGTGGAGACTGTGTATGTCACAAACCCCATTTGACAGCGTGTGTGACACAAACCACTTTGGAAAGTGTGTGTGTCCCAAACCGCAATGGACAGCCTGTTTGCCACAAACACCATTGGAAAGCATGCCTGTCACAAACAACATTGGACAGCATGTGTCTGTCGCAATCTCCATTGGACAGCGTGTGTGTCACAAACCCCATTGGACAGAGTGTGTGTGAGAAACCCCATTAATCAGTTTGTGTGTCACAAACCCCCCTGGACAGTGTGTATGGCACAAACCCCATTGGAAACTTTGTGTGTCACAGACCCCTTTGGATAGAGTGTGTGTAACAAACCCCCCTGTACAGTGTGTGTATCAAATGCCCCATTGGACAGATTGTGTGTTTCACAAAACCCATTGGAGAGCGTGTGTGTTACAAACCCCATTGGACAGTGTGTGTGTCACAAACCCCTTTGGACAGCATGTGTGTCACAATCCCCATTGGACAGCGTGTGTGTGTCACAATCCCCATTGGACAGTGTGTGCGTCACAAAACTTTCTGGACAGCGTGTATGTGTCACAATCCCCATTGAACAGAGTGTGTGTGACAAACTCCATTGGACAGCGTATGTGTCACAAACCCCATTGGACAGTTTGTTTGTCAACAACCCCATTGGACAGAGTTTGTGTGTGTCACAATCCCCCTTGGATAGTGTGTGTGTTACAATCCCCATTGGATAACGTGTGTGTGTCGAAACCCCTTTGGAGAGTGTGTGTGTCACAAACCCCATTGGACAGTGTGTGTGTTACAATCCCCATTGGACAGCGTATGTGTCACAAACCAAATTGGACACTGTGTGTGTCACAAACACCCTTGGACAGTGTGTGTGTGTCACAAAACCCATTGGACAGAGTGTGTGTCACAAACCCCTTTGGACACTGTGTGTGTCACAAACCCCATGGGACAGCGTGTGTGTATCACAATCCCCATTGGACAGCGTGTTTGTCACAAACACCATTAAACAGCATACATGTCACAAACAACATTGGACAGCGAGTGTGTGTCACAATCCCCGTTGGACAGTGTGTGTCTTTCACAATCCCCATTGGAAAGTGTGTGTGTCACAAACTCCTTTGGACATTGTGTGTGTCACAAACCCCACTGGACAGCGTGTGTGTCACAAACCCCTTTGGACAGAGTGTGTTTCACAAACCCCCTTGGACCGTCTGTGTGTCACAAACCCCCCTGGACCAAGTGTGTGTCACAAACCCCATTTTACAGTGTGTGTGTCACAACGCCTCTTGGAAAGTGTGTGTGTTACAAACTCCATTGTATAGCATATGTGTCTCACAAAGATATTGGACAGTGTGTGTGTCACAGACCCCACTGGATACTGTGTGTGTCACAAACCCCATTGGAGAGTGTGTGTGTGTCACAGTACCCATTAGACACTGTGTGTGTCACAAACCCCCGTGGAGACTGTGTGTGTCAGAAACCCCATTGGACAGCGTGTGTGACACAAACCACTTAGGAAAGTTTGTGTGTCCCAAACCGCAATGGACAGCCTGTTTGTCACAAACACCATTAAACAGAATGTGTGTCACAAACAACATTCGACAGCATGTGTGTGTCACAAACCCCATTGGACAGAGTGTATGTCACAAACCCCATTTCAACAGCGTGTGTGTCAGAAAACCCATTTGAAGGCGTGTGTGTCATAAACCTCATTGGAAAGTGTTTGTGTTACAAATCCCATTGGATAGCGTGTGCGTGTCACAAACCCTTTTGGACAGCGTGTGTGTCACAAACACCACTGGACAGCGTGTGTGTCACAAGAACCATTGGACAGAGTGAGCGAGTCACAAACCTGATTGGACAGCGTGTGTATCAAAAACCCCATTGGACAGCGTGTGTGTCACAAACCCCATTGGACAGTGTGTGTGAGACAAACCCCATTGGAGCATATGTGTGTCACAATCCCCATTGGACAGCGTGTTTGTCACAAACCCCCGTGGACACAGTGTGTCACAAACCCCATTGGACAGCGTGTGTGACACAAACCACTTTGGAAAGTGTGTGTGTCACAAACCCCATTGGACAGTGTGTGTGTGTCACAAACCCCGTAGGACAGAGTGTGTTTCGCAAACCCCATTGGACCGTCTGTGTGTCACAAACCCCCCTGGACAGAGTGTGTGACACAAACCCCATTTGACAGCGTTTGTGTCACAACGTCTCTTGGAAAGTGTCTGTGTTACTAACCCCATTGTATAGCATGTGTGTGTCACAAACCCTATTGGACAGTGTGTGTGTTACAAACGCCAATGGACAGCCTGTGTGTCACAAACCCCGTTGGACAGCGTGTCTGTCACATTCCCTATTGGACAGAGTGTGTGTGGTGTGTCACAATCCCCGTTGGACAGCGTGTGTGTCACAAACCCCATTGGACCTTGTGTGTGTCACAATCCCCATTGGACCGAGTGTGTGTGTCACAATCCCCATTGGACAGCGTATGTCTTCAGAAACCCCATTGGACAGTGTGTGTGCCACAAACCCTATTGGATAGTGTGTGTGTCTCAAACCCCACTGGACAGCATGTGTGTCACGAACTCCATTGGACAGCGTATGTGTTCACAAACCCCATTGGACAGTGTGTGTGTCACAAACACCATTGGACAGCATGTGTTTGTCACAAACCCCATTGGACAGAGTATGTGTGACAAACCCCATTGGAAAGCCTGTGTGTGTCACAATACCCATTAGGCAGTGTGTGTGTCACAAACCCCATTGGACAGAGTGTGTGTGACAAACCCCATTTGACAGAGTGTGTGTCAAAACCCCACTGGACAGCGTGTGTGTCACGAACCCCATTGGACAGCGCATGTGTGTCACAATCCCCATTGGACAGTGTGTGTGTCACAAACCCCACTGGACAGCCTGTGTGTCACAAACCCCACTGGACAGCGTGTGTGTATCACAATCCACATTGAACAGCGTATTTTTCACAAACACCATTAAACAGCATGCATGTCACAAACAACATTGGACAGCGTGTGTGCATCACAATCCCCATTGGACAGTGTATGTGTGTCACAAACCCCATTGGACAGAATGTATATCACAAACCCCATGTGACAGCATGTGTGTCACAAACTCCATTGGATAGCGTGTGTTAGCCACAAACCTATTGGAATGTGTGTGTGTCTCAAACCCCATTGGATAGCGTGTGTGTGCCACAAACCCTATTGGACAGTGTGTGTGTCACAAACCCCACTGGACAGCGTGTGTGTCATGAACCAAATTGGACAGCATATGTGTTTACATTCACCATTGGACAGAGTGTGTGTGGTGTGTCACAAACCCCATTTGACAGAGTGTGTGTCACAAACCCCATTGGACAGTGTGTGTGTCACAAACCACCCTGGACTGTGTATGTGTGTCAAAAACCCCATCGGACAGCATCCGTGTCACAAACACCGTTGGACAGCGTCTGTGTGTCACAATCCCCATTGGACAGCGTGTGTGTCACAATCCCCATTGGACAGCGTGTTTGTCACAAACCCCCGTGGACACAGTGTGTCACAAACCCCATTTGACAGTGTGTGTGAGACAAACCCCATTGGACAATGTGTGTGTCACAGACCCCATTGAACTGTTTGTGTGTCACAAACCCCCCTGGACTGTGTATGTGTGTCAAAAACCCCATCGGACAGCATCCGTGTCACAAAAACCGTTGGACAGCGTCTGTGTGTCACAATCCCCATTGGACAGCGTGTGTGACACAAACCACCTTGGAAAGTGTGTGTGTCCCAAACCGCAAAGGATAGACTGTTTGTCACAAACACCATTGGAAAGCATGCGTGTTACAAACAACATTGGACAGCATGTGTGTGTCGCAATCTCCATTGGACAGCGTGTGTGTCACAAACCCCATTGGACAGTGTGTGTGTCACAAACCCATTTGGACAGTGTGTGTGTGTCACAAACCCCATTGGACAGAGTGTGTTTCACAAACCCCATTGGACCGTATGTGTGTCACAAACTCCCCTGGACAGAGTGTGTGTCACAAACCCCATTTGAAAGCGTGTGTGTCACAAACTGCATTGGACAGCCTCTTGGAAAGTGTGTGTGTTACAAAACCCATGGTATAGCATGTGTGTGTCACAATCCCTAAAGGACAGTGTGTGTGTCACAATGCCCACTGGACAGCGTGTGTGTCACAAACCCCATTGGACAGCGTATGTGTCACATTCCCCATTGGACAGAGTGTGTGTGGTGTGTCAAAAGCCCCATTTGACAGCGTGTGTGTCACAAACCCCATTGAACTGTGTGTGTGTCACAAACCCCGCTGGACTGTGTATGTGTGTCAAAAACCCCATCGGACAGCATCCGTGTCACAAACACCGTTGGACAGCGTCTGTGTGTCACAATCCCCATCGGACAGCGTGTGTGTCACAAACCCCATTGGAGCTTGCGTGTGTAACAATCCCCATTGGACAGTGTGTGTGTGTCATAATCCCCTTTGGACAGTGTGTGTGTCATAAACCCCATTTGACAGAGTGTGTGTCACAAACCCATTGTACACTGTGTGTGTCACAATCCCTATTGGACCGTGTGTGTGTCACAAAACCTATTGGACAGAGTGTGTTTCAAAACCCCACTGGACAGCGTGTGTATCACGAACACCATTGGACAGCGCATGTGTGTCACAATCCCCATTGGACAGTGTGTGTGTGTCACAAACGTCTTTAGACAATGTGTTTGTCACAAAACCCATTTTCCAGCGTGTGTGTCACAAACCCCATTTCACAGTGTGTGTGTCGCAAACCCCATTGGACAGCGTGTCTGTGTCAAAAACCCCTTTAGACAATGTGTTTGTCACAAAACCCATTGGACAGAGTGTGTGTCACAAACCTCATTGAAAAGTGTGTGTGTCACAAACCCATTGGATAGCGTGTGTGTGTTACAAACTCCAATGGACAGTGTGTGTGTCACAAACCCACTTGGACAGCGTTAGTGTCACAAACCCCATTGGACAGCATGTGTGTCACAAACCCCTATGGACTGTGTGTGTGTGTCACAAGCACATTGGACAGCATGCGTGTCACAAACACCTTTGCACCGCATGTGTCTGTCACAATCCCCATTGGACAGCCGGTGTGTGTCACATTTCCCGTTGGACATTGTGTGTGTCACAAACCCCCCTGGAGAGCATGTGTGTCACAAAACCCTTTGGACAGCGTGTGTGTCACAAACCCCATTGGACAGAGTGTGTGTCACAAACTCCTTTGGACATTGTGTGTGTCACAAACCCCCCTGGACAGCGTGTGTGTCACAAACATCATTTGACAGCGTGTGTTTGTCACAAACCCCATTTGAGAGAGTGGGTGTGACAAACCCCATTGGACAGTGTGTGTGTCACAATCCCCCCTGGACATTGTGTGTGTCACAAACCCCATTTCACACCGTGTGTGTCACAAACACTATTGGGCAGCGTGTGTATGTCACAAAACCTATTGAACAGAGTGTGTGTCACAAACCCCACTGGACAGCGTGTGTGTCACAATCCCCATTGGACAGTGTGTGTGTTTCACAAACCCCATTGGACAGTGTGTGTGTCACAAACCCCCCTGGACAGCGTGTGTGTCACAAACATCATTGGACAGCGTGTGTTTGTCACAAAACCCATTTGTCAGAATGGGTGTGACAAACCCCATTGGACAGCGTGTGTGTGTCACAAGCGCTATTGGAAAATGTGTGTTTCATAAACCCCATTTGATAGCGTGTATGTGTCACAAACCCCATTGGACAGTGTGCGAGTCACAAACCCCATTGTACTGAGTGTGTGTGTCACAAACACCATTGGAGAGCATGTGTGTGCCTCAAACATCATTCGAACGTGTGTATGTCACAAACCCCATTGGATAGCATGTGTATCACAAACCCTACTGCACAGTGTGTGTGTCACAAAAACCACTAGGCAGCGTGTGTGTCACGAACCCCATTGGACAGCGTGTGTATCACAAGCCCCATTGGGCAGCGTGTGTGTCGCAAACATCATTGGACAGTTTGTGCGTCACAAACCCCCTTGGACAGCGAGTGTGTGTAACAATACCCTTTGGACAGCGTGTTTGTCACAAACCCCATTAGGCAGCGTGTTTGTCACAAACTCCATTGGACAGCGTGTGTGTCACAAAGCCTCCTGTACACTGTGTCTGTCACAAAACCCCTTGGACAACATGTGTTTCACAAACCCCATGGGACAGTGTGTGTGTGTCACAATCCCCATTGGACAGCTTGTGTGTCACAATTCCCATTTGACAGTGTGTCTATCACAAACCCTATTGGAGAGTGTGTGTGTCAAAAACCCCACTGGACAGCGTGTGTGACACAATCTCCCCTGGACACTGTGTGTGTCACAAACCCCATTTGACAGCGTGTGTTTCACAAACACCTTTGGACAGCGCGTGTGTGTCACAAACCCCATTAGAAAGTGTGTGTGTCACAAACCCAACTGGATAACGTGTGTGTGTCCCAAAGCGCAATGGACACTGTGTTTGTCACAAACAGCTTTGGACAGCATGCATGTCACAAACACCATTGGACAGCGTGTGTGTGTCGCAATCCCCTTTGGACAGTGTGTGTGTGTCACAAACCCCATTGGACAGAGTGTGTGTCACAAACCCCTTTGAACAGCGTGTGTGTCACAAACACCGTTGGACAGCGTGTGTTTGGCACAAACCCTATTAGACAGACTGGGTGTGACAAACGCCCCTGCACTGTGTTTGTGTGTCACAAACCCCATTGGACAGCGTGTGTGTGTAACAATACCCATTGGACATTGTGTGTGTCACAAACCCCATTGGACAGAGTGTGTGTGACAAACCCCATTGCACAGCGCATGTGTACCAAACCCCCATGGACACTGTGTGTGTCATAAACTCCATTGGAAAGAGTGTGTGTGACAAACCCCATTAGATAGCGTGTGTGTGTCACAATCCCCATTGGACAGCATGTGTGTGTCACAAACACTATTGGACAGCGTGTGTGTCACAAACCTCATTAGACAGCGTGTTTGTCACAAGCCCCATTGGACAGCGTGTGTATCACAAACCCCATTAGACAGTGTGTGTGTTACAAAACCATTGGACAGCATGTGTGTCACAAACCCCCCTGGACAGTGTGTCTGTCACAAACCCCATTGGATAGCATGCGTATCACAAAACCAATGGGACAGAGTGTGTGTGTCACAATACCCATTGGACAGCCTGTCTGTCACAAACCCCATTGGACAGTGTGTGTGTCACAATCCTCATTGGACAACGTGTGTGTGTCACAACAGCCATTGGAGAGTGTGTGAGGCACAAAGCCCTCTGGACAGCATGTGTGTCACAAACAACCCTGGAGAGTCTCTGTGTCACAAACTCCATTTGACTGCGGTGTGTCACAAACCTCATTGGACAGTGTGTGTGTCACAAATCCCCCAGGACACTGTGTGTGTCACAATCCCCATTGGACAGTGTCTGTGTCACAAATCCCCTTGGACAGTGTGTGTATCACAATCCCCATTGGCCAGCTTGTGTGTCACAAACCCCAATAGACAGTGCATGTGTCACAAACCCCATTGGACAGGGTGTGTGTGTACCAATCCCCATTGGATAGTCTCTGTTTCACAAACCCCACTGGACAGAGTGTGTGTGTCACAAACCCCATTGGACAGTGTGGGTGTCACAGTCCCCAATGGGCAGCATGTGTGTCACAAACCCCATTGGACAGTGCGTGTGTCACGAACCCCCCTGGACAGTCTTTCTGTCACAAACCCCTTTTGACAGCGAGTGTGTCAGAAACGCCATTGGAAAATGTGTGTGTCACAAACCCCATTGGATAGCTCTTGTGTGCAACAAAACCCATTGGACAGCGTGTGTGTGTCTCAATACCCATTGGAAAGTGTGTGTGTCACAAACCCCATTGGACAGTGTGTGTCTCACGAATCCCACTGGACAGCGTGTGTGTTACGAACCCCATTAAACAGCGTGTGTGTCACAACCCCCATTGGTCAGTCTGTGTGTCACAAACCCCATTGGAATGTGTGTGTGTCACAAACCCCTTTGGACAGAGTGGGTGTGACAAACCCCATTGTATAGTGCATGTGTCACAATCCCCTCTGGACAGTGTGTGTGTCACAATCTCCATTAGACAGCGTGTTTGTCACAAACACCATTGGACATTGTGTGTGTCGGAAACGCAGCCGGACAGTGTGTGTGTCACAAACCCCATTGGACAGTGTGTGTGTCACAGAACCCTCTGGACAGCGTGTGTGTCACAAGCACCTCTGGAGAGTCTCTGTTTCACAAATCCCATTGGACAGCGTGTGTGTCACAAACCGCCCTGGGCAGTGTGCATGTCACAAACCCCATTTGACACCGTGTGTTTCACAAACCCCATTTTACAGTGTGTGTGTCACAAACCCCATTGGACAGCGTGTGTGTGTCACAATCCTCATTGGAAAGTGTATGTGTCACAAACAACATTAGACAGAGTGTGTGTCACAAACCCCATTGGACAGCCTGTGTGTCACAAACACCATTGGACAGCGTGTGTGTGTCACAATCCCCATTTGACAGTGTGTGTGTCACAAACAACATTGGACACCGTGCGTATGTCACAGACCCGATTGGAAATTGTGTGTGTCACAAACCACATTAGATAGCGTGTGTGTGTCACAAACCCTATTGGACAGCGTGTATGTCACGAGCCATATTGGACAGAGTGTGTGTAACAAACCCCACTGGACAGCGTGTGTGTGTCACAATACCCATTTTACAGTGTGTGTGTCACAAACCTTGTTGGACAGAATGTGTGTGACAAACCCCATTGGACAGAGTGTGTGTCACAATCCCCATTGGACAGCGTGAGTGTCACAAACTCCCGTGGACACTGTCTGTGTCAAAAACTCCATTTGAACTGCGTGTGTGTTAGAAACCCCATTGTAACGTGTGTGTGTCACAAACCCTACTGGACAGTATGTGTTTCACAAACGCCACTGGACAGAGTGTTTGTCATGAACCGCATTGGACATCGTGTGTGTCACAAACGCCTTTGGACAGCATGCGTGTCACAAACACCATTGGACAGAACGTGTGTGTCACAATCCCCATTGGACAGCATGTGTATCACAAACGCCATTGGACCTTGTTTGTGTCACAATCCTCATTGGACAGTGTGTGTGTGTCACAATCCCCATTGGACAGAGTGTGTGTGTCACAAACCCCATTGCACAGCGTATGTGTCACAACCCCCCCTGTACAATGTGTGTGTCACAAACCCCATTGGACAGCATGCGTATCACAGACCCTATGGGACAGCGTGTGTGTGTCACAATCCCCATTAGACAGAGTGTGTGTGTCACAAAAAGCATTGGACAGCGTGTATGTTCACAAATAGCATTGGACAGCATGTATTTGTCACAAACCCCATTGGACAGTGTGTGTGCCACAAAACCCATTGGAAAGTGTGTTTCTCATAAACCACATTGGAGAGCGTGTGTGTTTCACAAACCCCATTGGACAGCGTGTGTGTGTCACAAACCCCATAGGAAAGCGTGTGTGTCACAATCCCCACTGGCCAGTGTGTGTGTCACAAAACCCATTGGACAGCATGCGTGTCACAAACACCATTGGACAGCGTGTGTATCTCTCAATCCCCATTGGACAGCGTGTGTGTGTCAAAATCCCCAGTGGACAGCATGTGTGTGACAAACCCCATTGGACAGCGTGTGTGTGTCACAAACCC
This sequence comes from Columba livia, assembly GCF_036013475.1. Classification (NCBI taxonomy): domain Eukaryota; kingdom Metazoa; phylum Chordata; class Aves; order Columbiformes; family Columbidae; genus Columba; species Columba livia. The sequence continues at coordinate 28,945,064 of NC_088610.1, read as the reverse complement.
CTCTGGACAGCGCATGTGTCACAAACACCCCTGGAGAGTCTCTGTGTCACAAACACCATTGGACAGCGTGTGCGTCACAAACCCCCCGGAACAGTGTATGTGTCACAAACCCCATTGGACAGCGTGTGTGTCACAAACCCCTTTGGAAAGTGTGTGTGTCATAAACCTTATTGGACAGCGTGTGTGTCACGAACCCCATTGGACAGCATGTGTGTCACAAACCCCATTGGAAAGTGTGTGTGTCATAAACCTTATTGGACAGCATGTGTGTCACGAACCCCATTGGACAGCGTGTGTGTCACAAACCACATTGGAAAGTGTGTGTGTCGAAAACCCTATTGGACAGCGTATGTGTCACGAACCCCGTTGGACCACGTGTGTGTCACAAACCCCATTGGACAGCATGTGTGTGCCACAATCCCCATTGGACAGTGTGTGTGTCACAAACCCCATTGAACAGTGTGTGTGTCCAAACCCCATTGGAGAGCGTGTGTGCGTCAAAATACCCTGTCCAAAATACGCTGTCCAGGACAGAGTGTGTGTGTCACAAACCCCATTGGACAGCGTGTGTGTCACAAACTCACCTGGACAGCGTGTGTGTTCCAAACCCAGTGGAAAGTGTGTGTGTCACAAACCCCATTGGACAGTTTGTGTGTCACAAAACACACTGGACAGCATGTGTGTCACTATCCCCATTGGACAACGTGTGTTTCACAAGCCCATTGGATAGATTGTGTGTGTCACAACCCCCATTGGACAGCGTGTGTGTGTCAAAATCTCCACTGGACAGCGTGTGTGTCACAAACCCCATTGGACAGAGTTTGTGTGTCACAAACACCATTGGACAGCATGTGTGTGTTCACAATCCCCATTGGACAGTGTGTGTGTCACAATCCCCATTGGACAGTGTGTTTCACAAACCCCATTGGACAGCGTCTGTGTGTCACAATCCCCATTGGTCAGTGTGTGTGGCATAAACCTCATTGGACAGAGTGTATGTGACAAACCCCTTTAAACAGTGTGTGTGTCTCAAACCCCCCTGGACAGTCTTTGTGTCACATCACCCATTGGACAGAGTGTGTGTCAGAAACCCCATTGGACAGTATGCGTGTCACAAACACCAATAGACAGCGTGTGTGTGTTACAATCCCCATTGGACAGCGTGCGTGTCACAAACCCCATTGGACATTGTGTGTGTCACGAACACAATTGGACAGCGTGTGTGTCACAAACCCCCCTCGACAGTGTGTGTGTCGCAAACCCCATTTGACACCGTGTGTGTCACAAACCCCATTTGACACCGTGTGTGTCACAAACACCATTGGACAGCGTGTGTGTGTCACAAACCCAATTAGACAGTGTGTGTGTTGTGGGAAACTGCAGCGGGTATGTGGAATCCTTGACAGAAAATATGAAACTAGAGATCAGCCTTGAGATATTAAGATTTGCCCTTGAGAAGGATGGGAGTAAAGGAGTATCCGGAGAGAGGAGAGATGTGCCCGTGAGAGAGAAAGGGATAGAAGAATAACATGGATGATAGAAAAATTAACCAATGAGATGTTAGTGCTGTAACTTGTAACCAATAGTGAAAAGACACATGAACTGATTGAATTGTATAAAAATGCACTTGTAGCAATAAATGGCATCTATTACTTTCATCTTGAAAGAACTTGGTCCATGTCATTTGTCTGTCTCAACCGCGACATATGGTGACCCCGACGTGATCCTGCCTGAAGAGGATCTCGCATGACAAGGTGACAGCGTGAAGCTGTGAACAGCCGGAGAAGAGCTGTGGAGACGGAGCCCAGTACAGCTGATAAGAGCAGCCGAGGAGAGCTGCCGAAGGTCCGGAACGTTGAAAAGACATCTCGCTAAGGAGGAGGTGAGTTACCGGGAACAGGGGGGTTGAAACTTATCTAAAGAAGAGGGTACTATATTATCTACATGGAAGCTGCTTCTGAAGAAGCAGGGTGTTAGCCTTCCAGAACTGACTTTAAGAAAAATGTTACTATGGGGCAAAGCACAAGGTATAGAGGTTAATCCTGTGACAGCATTTAGTGTGTCACAATGGATGGACTTGGGGGATAAACTGCTTGACGGTGCTACTAAAGGGTCCAAGGAAGCATCTGAACTGTTAACGACGTGGTGCTTGTTATTAGATACTCTGAAAGAGTTAAAACAGCAACAGGCAGAGGCGGCGGAGGGGGATGGTCTTCCTGGCTCTCCTGGGCCAGATTTGGAGGAAAAGGCAAGATTAAGTACTACTCCAACCTCCCCTGTTACTAAGGATTCGTCAAAACCACCCAAGTCCGTATTATCTGACACGGATAAGGATCCGCGGCACTTTCTTGGAAAGTTAAAAGGAGTAAAGAAGGAGCATACGTATGTGTGGCTCCGAGATCAGAAAAAAATTATGAAAGACTCATATACATGTGTGTGGCCCTGAGATCAGATAAAAGCTATGAAAGACTCACATGAAAAAACAGCGTTGGGTTATGTGCGATCTCGGGAGGGGCCCTCGAAACACCGGTCGGAGCAATGCGTTCGGCCGACCGCTCCGCTGTCATCAATCACGGCTCGAACCTCTCCTCTACCATCATCAGCCGCGGTTCCGCCGTCTGCGTCACCGCCATTGATCACAGTTCAACCCTCTGCCCCGCCGCTATCAGTTGCGGAAGAAAAAAATGGACATTTTTTTTCCTATCCCCCCTTGCCTGGAGATTTAGGTGGGGAGGACCCCCCGTGGTGAGCCAGACTGAGCCAAATAACGTAATTCCTATGGATTTGGGTCCCCCCAACCTGCCCCCGCCTCCCTCCCACGCTGCTAAAAAGCGAATTCCTGAGGGTGGGGGTGGAGTTTCAGAGCGTAAACTGAACTTACCGAAAAGCTGGGATTTACCCCCATTTTCAGTTACAGTTAAACCACGGGACCCCATGTGTTTCTGGAAGAGACACTAATTGACACACCACAACTACAGGCACGATAACTTTCTGAAATCCTGAGGCAGTCACCAGACCTCGCATATCAAGCTATGATAAAGGTGCCTGAAACCAACAATGCAGCCAAATTAATTGCAACTATTGATCAGGGTCCCAGTGAGAATTACATGCAATTTATTGACCATCTTCAAGAGGCCATCAATAAGCAGGTTGAAAACTTAGAAGTTAAGGAAGCACTAATGTTGAAATTAGCAGTAGAGAATGCTAATGCTTGCTACCGATGTGTTATCTGCAAGTTTTACAGTACATATTATGTGCTTCTGTGTATTGCCTCTCTGAAAATCAAGCAGCTTGTCAGGAATGTGAGTTAATTGTTTTACTAGTTGTTTTTCAGTGCGCCGTAAAACTCTGTCCCCATTTTTCCCAGTCGTGCTGCAAGCACCCTGTGTTTTCTCCCCCTCCCTCCCCATTCTCAAGGTTTTACTTGCAAGACGGGGTCAGGAATAATTGTTTTCAGTTGTGTTCCTGAAAAATCAGTATTGGGAGGTGTTTTAAAACTTAGGAAAGCACTCGGAATTATGAGGAAGGAAGATCTTGTTAAATATTGAAATCAGTGTTCGCTGCTGTTTACGTTAAATGATTGGGAAAAGTGTCCGGAGAATAGAATTTTGTTGCAATTAATGTTGTTTTTAAGATGAGAAGAGCAGGACAAAATAAATCTCTACAAGAGATCATTAGATCATTACAGACAGTTTTACAGCTGGAACGATTTGAACGTCAACAAGCTGAGAGAGAGTTAACTGATAACACACATGTCACAGTAAACTTGCTGAAGTCTGCAAGATGCTTCCCTCATTAACCTGTTTTCTTTGTGGGTATCGGTTTAAGCATGTTGCAATTTTGGTAGGTCTTTATTATATGGTACGATAAGTTTACAGTCTGTTAAATTATGAGAATCCGTTGACTCAAAATGTGTGTTTTGTGATAATACAGAAGATCATAAGTAATTTAGTTCTTTACTGCGTGAATGTGATGGTAAAATTTTGTGTGTAGTAGCTGTTATTTTTTTTTCTTTTCTCTAGCATGCTACCTTTATTCCGGCATTCAGACTTGCGCAACTCTGTGACAGGCTGTGTCTCATCTCGGTGTGCTGGATTTGGTTTTTCCGTATGCACATCATGTAAAGAATCCTGGTTTTGGCATAACAGCTGTGGCGCACCAGATGAGACACTAAAACAAAACAAAATAAAACAAAAAAGGCCTTGCCCAGTCCAGCTCGCTGCGGGGGCCGATGGGGCTCCAGTGCGCACTGACTTTTTTTGTCAGGGAGACCCAGAGGTACCTCCACCTGGCTGAGCAGTAGGCAGCCCAAAGGTGCAATGCAAAAAATTGAGATATTGTCTTAAATTGGTGTAACTGTGATCCATCTGCTTATTTGAACTTGGTATATGGTTTTCACATCTGAGCTCAGTATTTTAGTTTGCATATTCATATTTGGTACCAAAAGAATCTTGTTTGGGGAGATAACTTCAAAATGTGAACCGGTTCCACTGCTAAAATTCCACCTTGCTCCCCCTTAGGATGCATCCTTACACATTAAAGTAATCGCTTATATTGTTAGAAAAGCATTTAAATTGTTAAAATGCTATGATAGCTGTGAATTTGGAAGAGGTTGTATTTAAAAATTGCTAGAATATTAACTGATTTGGATCTAGGAAAATAGACTAATGGATTTATGTTTATTATACTGGTTTATACTGTTTTTTGACACCTCTAAATTGTAAAACGTAAATGAAGCTAAGGAATGTAACTATTTCTGAGCTACTTGAAATTTGTAGTTGGAATGAAATGGGTAAACAAAAGAGCAAAATATCCCAGGCCTGTGTGCAGCTCATTGTAACTGAGAAGTTTCCCAGAACCTCCTACTTCATACCAGCCAGTATGCCAGCTGCGTGACCTTGGTTATATCTACACTGCACAGAAAGAAAAAACAACTGGAAAAATCTGGCTGCCTGCTTTTAAAGCAGTGAAAGGGGGGTTCTCTCTCCCCGCCACTGCAGCGATGTAATACTGAATGGAGCAGTCCGAGGGTGAAGTTTAAAGGCATCCTTAGCAGACCCATAGTTCTAATGAAACTGGAAAACTAAACCAAAAATTTGTTAATAGACTTATTCTGTGGTAATTAGTTGTAAGTGACTTCTTAGTAAATTCACTGTGCTAGTTTTTGAGGTCATGAGAGAGAATGAAAGAAAGGCCGTTTTTTGAGACCAATAGAATGCCATATTTGGAACAAAGTTTAAATACATGAATTCTTATAGTTGTTAGAAACTCCTATACTTCTCTTAGGTTAAGATTTGTTAAGTAAATTGTAAGCTCAAATAACGTTTTCTGAGAATTCTGTTTAGTTGGCATGGCCTACAAGAAGCTGCTTGGATGGCGCATATCTGCTTGCTGCAAGTGAGAAATCTCCAAGGAAATTTCAAATGCTGTATTTCCACTAGTATTAACAGCCAATGTTTCGATAAAGCAAATACTACACTGATTGATCTGAAACAGGACTTCGATCTGGTAAGGGAAAACAATATCCAATAAATATGACAGCCAAAATGGAGTTGGAAACTTTGAGGAATAAATTTATGACAACTTTACAGGCTGACTGCATTCAATTGGACTTGCAGATTTGTCTATTTATAGCTACAACATAGAAACAACCTGTGGCTATTGTGGAACAGTATGATGAGATTGCTAGCAGACTGATATACTGCTTTTTACTCTGATCAAGAAAAGCAGGGAATGAATTTAAGTTTCAATAGGCCATGATCCTTTTGTCATATATGTACCATTTGTGAAATGTAATTCTGATTTTTTAATTTTATTTGTAATCTATGTCTTTGTAAATTGCACTAGCTGGTTTTCTTAACAGCACAGCTTTTGGCATGCATAAATGTAAAATGTAAATTGCTGCAGAACCTGCAAGTCTTTCACATCAGGTCATAGGCCATACTTGTATTTGGTCTGATCCTACATACTTGCAAAGTTTTTGTTGCTGGTTCTGGGAAGTCCCATAAAGCTGTAGTGGTTTGGTGTGAAGATAACAATTGGCATCATTCTGTAAAAATTATTGAAGGTTCAACCCAATTAGCAGAACTTGACACAGCTTTACATTACTTAGAGCTTTTTAAGGAGGAACCTCTAAATTTGATTTGTGATTCTGAGTACGTAGTCAAGGTCCAATGCACGTATCTCCTTCTGAACTGTGTTTTTTGTTTTGGTTCTGTTCTTTTTTAAACAAAAAGGGGGGAGAAGTAGGGAAAACACCACAACACCTATTGTCAAAAGCATTGTATGTGATGAAATACTTTGCAAGTGTGACCCAAAACCATGCTAAATCAGAAAGAACCTACATTAGTTATGGCCAAATCACTAGTTAATGGTCAATGGAAAAGGCCACATCAATTGATAACCTGGGGGAGAGGCTATGCTTATGTCTTTACAGATCAAGGGCCGCAATGGTTGCCAGCACGAAATGTGAAACCTGTGTTATCTTCCTGACAATGATTGTTGCAGCTGCTGTGTTTTGGATGCCCGCACAGACAAAGACTAACATGTGGAGTACTTTAACCAACATGACTGACCAGGACTCCATATGCCTAGCTATGGCATCTCTGGAAAACCCGTTCCACACATGCTTGGTTGGCATCCCCCTTGATGACTACAGCAGCATCACACAACTGTTTCAAAATGGAGGTTGGTGCAGAGGCATTGCAACAAACTGTAATAATACTAACATGGCACTTTGGATTAACTGTCTCCCGGAAATAGACATTGAACCACAGGAACTGGAATTGCTGGCATCTATGCCCATGGACACTTGTATCAACCTGGTTTGTGAAAAGTGTCAGAACAATATACGAGAAAATGAATGAATAAAACTGCAAAATGTTAATTCTACCTTTGGTGACTATAGAAATGAAACTCAATGGTGTAATGGCTCGCAGAAGAATCCAAGGGATGTCATTGATAATGTGGGAACAGCGACCCCAAAACCTCCTGTATGGTGTATTCTTGATCTGTGGAGATAGAGCCTGACCAGGAATTCCTTCTAAAGCTGTTGAAGGACTGTGTATTTTGGGACTATTAACTCTCTTAACGCCCAATGTATAATAGATAATAGATCACAGAAGAGCAAGACGAGAAAAACACTTTTTGCGTGTATATGAGTCAAAATGTGATGATAATGTAGATTTTTGGGGTTCAAGGTTAAGGGTTTTAGAATCTCTTGTATCTGGTGTTGGCACAGCTAAAAGCTTTAAATATTTTAGAAAATTAGGATGCTGACTAGTTAAGCAAACTAACAGAACTTAAAAGGCTTTAAGTGGACTTTTTCTAGATGTACATTCTGTAAGACATGCCACATGGCAGAGTGGGGTCGCGATAGATTTTTTGTTATTAGCTCAAGGACATGGGTGTGAAGACTTCGATGGGATTTGTTAAATAAATTGATTAGTGGTTGAGGGTTTCTAGGATGGTTGTTATCAGTAGTGAAAACAGGACTGATCATTTTGATGGTTGTTGTGGTTGTGTTACTAATGTTGCCATGCATGATTTCTCTGCTGCAAAGGGCCCTGCAGTGGACAATGAGGGCAGCATTTTTAGCAAAAATAAAAAAAGGGGGAATTGTGGGAAACTGCAGCGGGTCTGTGGAATCCTTGACAGAAAATATGAGAGTAGAGATCAGCCTTGAGATATTAAGATTTACCCTTGAGAAGGATGGGAGTAAAGGAGTATCCGGAGAGAGGAGAGATGTACCCGTGAGAAAGAAGGGGATAGAAGAATAACATGGATGATAGAAAAATTAACCAATGAGATGTCAGTGCTGAAACTAGTAACCAATATTGAAAAGACACATGAACTGGTAGAATTGTATAAAAATGCACTTGTAGCAATAAATGGCATCTATTACTTTCATCTTGAAAGAACTTGGTCCATGTCGTTTGTACGCCTCAACCGCGAACCTTTGCTCTTGAAAGGATGTCATCAGGTGGGTGTTTTGGTGTAATACGCTGAAAACCAGACCAGTAATAGTGAAATATGCCCATGATATGCATGATCCCCACCCCAAAGCACCATGACTCAGCCTAAGGAGACCTGCAGCTTATTTTTTTGTACTGCCTGCAGATTATGGAAGTACAGTATAAAAACCACTCTTATGGAGAGATCTTTGTATTTTAGGCTTAGTCTAAATGTCTCAAGTAGCTGGGGTTTTTGCTTGGGCCTAATCCATACGGTTTTATGCCTTTCCTCCTAGTCTGAAGAAGAATGTGCTAGAAACTATAAAGCCAAAAAATGTCTTGCAGCCTAGGCTTGCCTTGCCTGGCCTTGCCTGTCCTTGCCTTGCCTTATTTCCTCCTCATCCTGTTCTCTGTCCCAATCTCTCTCGTTAAACCCTCGTCTGGCTGCATGTCTCTTCGTTCCTCTTCTCTCACTCTCCTGCTTCCTGCCTCTATTATTGCATTTCCCCCATTTCACTCCTGCAGCCAAACACTACTTTTTATTCTTCCTTCCCTTTCTCCTGCTCCCTTCGCTTTCTCCCTATGTCCCATATCGTTCCTCTCGAATTCTCTGTTGGAGACTTCGGACCAAACTGGCCCCACGTATGGGCATGGTTTGACAAGTTTTCAGAGGCCTGGCTGGTGACAGCAGGGACAGCAGGCAGTGACAGGCCCGGGGCTGACAGGCTCCCCATCCCGTAGGGGGCGCTTGGCTGCCACACCCAGATGACATAGAACCTTTGTCACAATGCCTGGTAGCGTGGCGAGGATGCGGTGACTCTGCGGGTGACAGGGACACTGCAGGACTTGGTGTCAGCTCAGCAATCTCTTACTTCCCCAAAAAAGCGGAATTCTGCAAATTGCTGCCTTTGCTCTTGAAAGGATGTCATCAGGTGGGGGTTTCTGGTGTAATACATGGAAAACCAGAGCAGAAATGGAGAAATATTCCCATGATATGCATGGTCCCTGCCCCACTGCACTATGACTCAGCATAAGGAGATATGCAGCTTATTTTTTTGTACTGCCAGCAGATTGTGGAAGTACAGTATAAAAACCATCCTTATGGAGAGATCTTCGTATTTTTGCCTTAGTCTAAGTGTCTCAAGTAGCTGGGTTTTTTTTCTTGGGCCTAATCCATACGGTCTTGTGGATTTCCTCCTTGTCTGAAGACGAATGTGCTAGAAACTACAAAGCAAAAAAATGTCCTGCAGCCTAGCCTTGCCTTGTCTGTCCTTGTCGGTCCTTGCCTTGCCTTATTTCGTTCTCATCCTGTTCTCTGTCCCATCCTCTCTCACTAACCCCCTGTCTGGCTGCATGTCTCTTCTTTCCTTTTCTCTCATTCTCTTCCTTCCTGCCTATTTTCCTGCAATTCCTCCATCTCACTCCTACAGCCCAACACTACTTCTTATTCTTCCTTCCCTTTGTTCTGCTCCCTTCGCTTTCTCCCTGTGTCCCACATGATTCTTCCCGACTTGTCTGTTGGACACTTTGGGCCAAATTGGCCCCAAGTCTTGGCATGGTTTGACCTGTTTTCAGAGGCCTGGCTAGTGACAGCAGGGACAGCAGGCAGTGACAGGCCCGGGGCTGACAGGCTCCCCAACACCTAGGGTCGCCTTGCTGCCACACCCAGCTGACATAGAACGTTTGTCACAATGCCTGCTATCTTGGAGAGGATGCAGTGACTCTGCAGGTGAAAGGGACACTGCAGGACTTGGTGTCAGCTCAGCAATTTCTCACTTCCCCAAAGAAGCGGAATTCTGCAAATTGCTCTTGAAACGATGTCATCAGGTGGGTGTTTTGGTGTCATACTCTGAAAACCAGAGCAGAAATGGTGAAATATTCTCATGATATTTATGGTCCATGCACCAAAGCACCATGACCCAGCCTAAGGAGATCTGCAGCTTATATTTTTGTACTGCCAGCAGATTGTGGAAGCACAGTATGAAAACCATCCTTATGGAGAGATCTGCGTAATTTAGGCTTAGTCTAAGTGTCTCAAGTAGTTGGGGTTTTTGCTGGGGCCTAATCCATACGGTCTTATGGCCTTACTCCTAGTCTGAAGATGAATGTGCTAGAAACTACACAGCAAAAAAATGTCCTGCAGCATAGCCTTGCTTTGCCTGTCCTTGCCTGTTCTTGCCTTGCCTTATTTCCTTCTCATCCTGTTCTCTGTCCAATCTTCTCTCACCAACCCCTCGTCTGCCTGCATGTCTCGTGTTTCATTTTCTCTCACTCTCTTGCTTCCTGCCTCTTTAATGGCAATTCCTCCATCTCACTCCTGCAGCCCAACACTATTTTTTATTCTTCCTTCCCTTTCTCCTGCTCCCTTCGCTTTCTCCCTCTGTCCCATATCTTTCTTCCCGACTTGTCTGTTGGAGACTTTGGGCCAAATTGGCCCCAAGACTGGCCATGGTTGTACCAATTTTCAGAGGCCTGGCTGGTGACAGCAGGGACAGCAGGCAGTGAGAGGCCCGGGGCTGACAGGCTCCCCATCCCCTAGGGGGCGCCTGGCTGCCACACCCAGCTGACATAGAACCTTTGTCACAAGGCCCGCTACCGTGGCGAGTATGTGGTGACTCTGCAGGTGACAGGGACACTGCAGGACTTGGTGTCAGCTCAGCAATTTCTCACATCCCCAAAGAAGCGGAATTCTGCAAATTGCTGCCTTTGCTCTTGAAAGGATATCATCAGGTGGGTGTTTTGGTGTCATACACTGAAAACCAGAGCAGAAATGGTGAAATATTCCAATGATATGCATGGTCCCTGCACCAAAGTACCATGACTCAGCCTAAGGAGATCTGCAGCTTATTTTTTTGTACTGCCAGCAGATTGTGGAAGCACAGTATAAAAACCATCCTTATGGAGAGATCTGCGTATTTTAGGCTTAGTCTAAGTGTCTAAAGTAGCTGGGGTTTTTGCTTGGGCCTAATCCATACGGTCTTATGGCCTTACTCCTAGTCTGAAGACGAATGTGCTAGAAACTATAAAGCGAAAAAATGTCCTGCAGCCTAGCCTTGCTTTGCCTGTCCTTGCCTGTACTTCCTTTGCCTTGTTACCTTCTCATCCTGTTCTCTGTCCCATCCTCTCTCACTAACCCCTCGTCTGGCTGCATGCCTCTTATTTCCTTTTCTCTCACTCTCCTGCTTCCTGCCTCTTTTCTTGCAATTCCTCCATCTCACTCCTGCAGCCCAACACTACTTTTTATTCTTCCTTCCCTTTCTCCTGCTCCCTTCACTTTCTCCCTCTGTCCCATATCTTTCTTCCCGACATGTCTTTTCAAGACCTTGGGCCAAATTGGCCCCAAGTCTGGGCATGGTTTGACCAATATTCAGAGGCCTGGCTGGTGACAGCAGGGACAGCCTGTAGTGACAGGCCCGGGGCTGACAGGCTCACCATCCACTAGGGGGCGCCTGGGTGCCACACCCAGCTGACATAGAACCTTTGTCACAATGCCCGCTACGATGGCGAGTATGTGGTGACTCTGCAGGTGACAGGGACACTGCAGGACTTGGTGGCAGCTCAGCAATTTCTCAGTTCCCCAAAGAAGCAGAATTCTGCAAATTGCTGCCTTTGCTCTTGAAAGGATATCATCGGGTGGGTGTTTTGGTGTCATACACTGAAAACCAGAGCAGAAATCTGAAATATTCTCATGATATGTATGGCCCATGCACGAAACCGCCATGACTCAACCTAAGAGATCTGCAGCTTATGTTTTTGTACTGCCAGCAGATTGTGGAAGCACAGTATAAAAACCATCCTTATGGAGAGATCTGCATGTTTTAGGCTTAGTCTAAGTGTCTCAAGTAGCTGGGGTATTTACTTGAGCCTAATCCATACGGTCTTATGGCCTTAATCCTAGTCTGATGGTGAATGTGCTAGAAACTATACAGCAAAAACATATCCTGCAGCCTAGCCTTGCTTTGCCTGTCCTTGCCTGTCCTTCCCTTGCCTTCTTTCCTTCTCATCCTGTTCTCTGTCCAATCTTCTCCCAGTAATCCCTCGTCTGGCTGCATGTCTTTCCTTTTCTCTCACTCTCCTGCTTCCTGGCCTCTTTTCTTGCAATTCCTCCATCTCACTCCTGCAGCCCAACACTACTTTTTATTCTTCCTTCCCTTTCTCCTGCTCCCTTCGCTTTCTCCCTCTGTCCCATATCTTTCTTCCCGACTTGTCTTTTCAAGACTTTGGGCCAAATTGGCCCCAAGTCTGGGCATGGTTTGACCAATATTCAGAGGCCTGGCTGGTGACAGCAGGGACAGCAGGCAGTGACCGGCTCGGGGCTGACAGGCTCCCCATCCCCTAGGGGGCACCTGGCTGCCACACCCATCTGACATAAAACGTTTGTTACAATGCCTGCTACCGTGGCGAGTATGTGGTGACTCTGCAGGTGACAGGGACACTGCAGGACTTGGTGTCAGCTCAGCAATTTCTCACTTCCCCAAAGAAGCGGAATTCTGCAAATTGCTGCCTTTGCTCTTGAAAGGATGTCATCCCGTGGGTGTTTTGGTAACATACACTGAAAACCAGAGCAGAAATGGTGGAATATGCCCATGATAAGCATGGTCCCTTCACCAAAGCACCATGACTCAGCCTAAGGAGATCTGCAGCTTATTTTTTTGTACTGCCAGCAGATTGTGGAAGCACAGTATAAAAACCATCCTTATGGAGAGATCTGCGTATTTTAGGCTTAGTCTAAGGGTCTCAAGTAGCTGGGTTTTTTGCTTGGGCCTAATCCATACGGTCTTATGGCCTTACACCTAGTCTGAAGACGAATGTGCTAGAAACTATAAAGCAAAAATATGTCCTGCAGCCTAGCCTTGCTTTGCCTGTCCTTGCCTGTCCTTGCCTTGCCTTATTTCCTTCTCATCCTGTTCTCTGTCCCATACTCTCTCACTAACCCCTCGTCTGGCTGCATGTCTCTTCTTTCCTTTTCTGTCACTCTCCTGCTTCTTGCCTCTTTAATGGCAATTCCTCCATCTCAATCCTGCAGCCCAACACTACTTTTTATTCTTCCTTCCCTTTCTCCTGCTCCCTTCGCTTTCTCCCTCTGTCCCATGTCTTTCTTCCTGACTTGTCTTTTCAAGATTTTGGCCCAAACTGGAACCAAGTCTGGGCATGGTTTGACCAATTTTCAGAGGCCTGGCTGGTGACAGCAGGGACAGCAGGCAGTGACAGGCCCGGGGCTGGCAGGCTCCCCATCCCCTAGGGGGCGCCTGGCTGCCACACCCAGCTGACATAGAAACTTTGTCACAATGCCCGCTACTGTGGCGAGTATGTGGTGACTCTGCAGGTGACAGGGACACTGCAGGACTTGGTGTCATCTCAGCAATTTCTCACTTCCCCAAAGAAGCGGAATTCTGCAAATTGCTGCCTTTGCTCTTGAAAGGATATCATCAGGTGGGTGTTTTGGTGTCATACTCTGAACACCAGAGCAGAAATGGTGAAATATTCCCATGATATGCATGGTCCCTGCAACAAAGCACCATGACTCAGCCTAAGAGATCTGCAGCTTATTTTTTTGTACTGCCAGCAGATTTTGGAAGCACAGTATAAAAACAATCCTTATGGAGTACTCTGCGTATTTTAGGCTTAGTCTAAGTGTCTCAAGTAGCCGGTGTATTTGCTCGGGCCTAATCCATACGGTCTTATGGCCTTACTCCTAGTCTGAAGATGAATGTGCTAGAAAATATAAAGCAAAAAAATGTCCTGCAGCCTAGCCTTGCTTTGCCTGTCCTTGCCTGTCCTAGCCTTGCCTTATTTCCTTCTCATCCTGTTCTCTGTCCCATCCTCTCTCACTAACCCCTCGTCTGGCTGCATGTCTCGTCTTTCCTTTTCTCTCACTCTCCTGCTTCCTGCCTTTTTTCTTGTAATTCCTCCATCTCACTCCTGCAGCCCAACACTACTTTTTATTCTTCCTTCCCTTTCTCCTGCTCCCTTCGCTTTCTCCCTCTGTCCCATATCTTTCTTCCCGACTTGTCTTTTCAAGACTTTGGGCCAAATTGGCCCCGAGTCTGGGCATGGTTTGACCAATTTTCAGAGGACTGGCTGGTGACAGCAGGGACAGCAGGCAGTGACAGGCCCGGGGCTGGCAGGCTCCCCATCCCCTAGGTGGTGCCTGGCTGCCACACCCAGCTGACATAGAACCTTTGTCACAATGCCCGCTACCGTGGCGAGTATGTGGTGACTCTGCAGGTGACAGGGACACTGCAGGACTTGGTGTCAGCTCAGCAATTTCTCATTTCCCCAAAGAAGCGGAATTCTGCAAATTGCTGACTTTGCTCTTGAAAGGATATAATCAGGTGGGTGTTTTGGTGTCATACTCTGAAAACCAGAGCAGAAATGGTGAAATATTCCCATGATATGCATGGTCCCTGCAACAAAGCACCATGACTCAGCCTAAGGAGATCTGCAGCTTATTTTTTTGTACTGCCAGCAGATTGTAGAAGCACAGTATAAAAACCATCCTTATGGAGAGATCTGCGTATTTTAGGCTTAGTCTAAGTGTCTCAAGTAGCTGGGGTTTTTGCTTGGGCCTAATCCATATGGTCTTATGGCCTTACTCCTAGTTTGAAGACGAATGTGCTATAAACTATAAAGCAAAAAAATGTCCTGCATCCTAGCCTTGCTTTGCCTGTCCTTGCCTTGCCTTATTTCCTTCTCATCCTATTCTCTGTCCCATCCTCTCTCACTAACCCCTCGTCTGGTTGCATGTCTCTTCTTTCCTTTTCTCTCACTCTCCTGCTGCTGTCTCTTTAATGGCAATTCCTCCATCTCACTCCTGCAGCCCAACACTACTTTTTATTCTTCCTTCCCTTTCTCCTGCTCCCTTCGCTTTCTCCCTCTGTCACATATCTTTCTTCCCGACTTGTCTTTTCAAGACTTTGGGCCAAATTGGCCCCAAGTCTGGGCATGGTTTGACCAATTTTCAGAGGCCTGGCTGGTGACAGCAGGGACAGCAGGCAGTGACAGGCCCGGGGCTGACAGGCTCCCCATCCCCTAGGGGGCGCCTGGCTGCCACACCCAGCTGACATAGAACCTTTGTCACAATGCCCGCTACCGTGGCGAGTATGTGGTGACTCTGCAGGTGACAGGGACACTGCAGGACTTGGTGGCAGCTCAGCAATTTCTCACTTCCCCAAAGAAGCGGAATTCTGCAAGTTGCTGCCTCTGCTCTTGAAAGGATATCATCAGGTGGGTGTTTTGGTGTCATACTCTGAAAACCAGAGCAGAAATGGTGAAATATTCCCATGATATGCATGGTCCCTGCACCAAAGCACCATGACTCAGCCTAAGAGATCTGCAGCTTATGTTTTTGTAATGCCAGCAGATTGTAGAAGCACAGTATAAAAACAATCCTTATGGAGTAATCTGCGTATTTTAGGCTTAGTCTAAGTGTCTCAAGTAGCCGGTGTATTTGCTTGGGCCTAATCCATAAGGTCTTATGGCCTTACTCCTAGTCTGAAGATGAATGTGCTAGAAAATATAAAGCAAAAAAATGTCCTGCAGCCTAGCCTTGCTTTGCCTGTCCTTGCCTGTCCTTGCCTTGCCTTATTTCCTTCTCATCCTGTTCTCTGTCCCATCCTCTCTCACTAACCCCTCGTCTGGCTGCATGTCTCGTCTTTCCTTTTCTCTCACTCTCCTGCTTCCTGCCTCTTTAATGGCAATTCCTCCATCTCACTCCTGCAGCCCAACACTACTTTTTATTCTTCCTTCCCTTTCTCCTGCTCCCTTCGCTTTCTCCCTCTGTCCCATATCTTTCTTCCCGACTTGTCTTTTCAAGACTTTGGGCCAAATTGGCCCCAAGTCTGGGCATGGTTTGACCAATTTTCAGAGGCCTGGCTGGTGACAGCAGGGACAGCAGGCAGTGACAGGCCCAGGGCTGACAGGCTCCCCATCCCCTAGGGGGTGCCTGGCTGCCACACCCAGCTGACATAGAACCTTTGTCACAATGCCCGCTACCGTGGCGAGTATGTGGTGACTCTGCAGGTGACAGGGACACTGCAGGACTTGGTGTCAGCTCAGCAATTTCTCATTTCCCCAAAGAAGCGGATTTCTGCAAATTGCTGCCTTTGCTCTTGAAAGGATATCATCAGGTGGGTGTTTTGGTGTCATACTCTGAAAACCAGAGCAGAAATGGTGAAATATTCCCATGATATGCATGGTCCCTGCACCAAAGCACCATGACTCAGCCTAAGGAGATCTGCAGCTTATTTTTTTGTACTGCCAGCAGATTGTGGAAGCACAGTATAAAAACCATCCTTATGGAGAGATCTGCATATTTTAGGCTTAGTCTAAGTGTCTCAAGAAGCCGGGGTTTTTGCTTGGGCCTAATCCATACGGTCTTATGGCTTTCATCGTAGTCCGAGGACGAATGTGCTAGAAAATATAAAGCAAAAAAATGTCCTGCAGCCTAGCCTTGCTTTGCCTGTCCTTGCCTGTCCTTGCCTTGCCTTATTTCCTTCTCATCCTATTCTCTGTCCCATCCTCTCTCACTAACCCCTCGTCTGGTTGCATGTCTCTTCTTTCCTTTTCTCTCACTCTCCTGCTGCTGTCTCTTTAATGGCAATTCCTCCATCTCACTCCTGCAGCCCAACACTACTTTTTATTCTTCCTTCCCTTTCTCCTGCTCCCTTCGCTTTCTCCCTCTGTCCCATATCTTTCTTCCTGACTTGTCTTTTCAAGACTTTGGGCCAAATTGGCCCCATGTCTGGGCATGGTTTGACCAATTTTCAGAGGCCTGGCTGGTGACAGCAGGGACAGCAGGCAGTGACAGGCCCGGGGCTGACAGGCTCCCCATCCCCTAGGGGGCGGCTGGCTGCCACACCCAGCTGACATAGAACCTTTGTCACAATGCCCGCTACCGTGGCGAGTATGTGGTGACTCTGCAGGTGACAGGGACACTGCAGGACTTGGTGGCAGCTCAGCAATTTCTCAGTTCCCCAAAGAAGCGGAATTCTGCAAATTGCTGCCTTTGCTCTTGAAAGGATATCATCAGGTGGGTGTTTTGGTGTCATACTCTGAAAACCAGAGCAGAAATGGTGAAATATTCTCATGATATGCATGGTCCCTGCACCAAAGCACCATGACTCTAGCCTCAGGAGATCTGCAGCTTATTTTTTTGTACTGCCAGCAGATTGTGGAAGCACAGTATAAAAACCATCCTTATGGAGAGATGTGCGTATTTTAGGCTTAGTCTAAGCGTCTCAAGTAGCTGGGGTTTTTGCTTGGGCCTAATCCATACGGTCTCATGGCCTTACTCCTAGTCTGAAGACGAATGTGTTAGAAACTATAAAGCAAAAAAATGTCCTGCAGCCTAGCCTTGCCTTGCCTGTCCTTGCCTTGCCTTATTTCCTTCTCACCCTGTTCTCTGTCCAATCTCCTCTCACTAACCCTTCGTCTGGCTGCATGTCTCTTCTTTCCTTTTCTGTCACTCTCCTGCTTCCTGCCTCTTTAATGGCAATTCCTCCATCTCACTCCTGCAGCCCAACACTACATTTTATTCTTCCTTCCCTTTCTCCTGCTCCCTTCGCTTTCTCCCTCTGTCCCATATCTTTCTTCCCGACTTGTCTTTTCAAGACTTTGGGCCAAATTGGCCCCAAGTCTGGGCATGGTTTGACCAATTTTCAGAGGCCTGGCTGGTGACAGCAGGGACAGCAGGCAGTGACAGGCCCGGGGCTGACATGCTCCCCATCCCCTAGGGGGCGCCTGGCTGCCACACCCAGCTGACATAGAACCTTTGTCACAATGCCCGCTACCGTGGCGAGTATGTGGTGACTCTGCAGGTGACAGGGACACGGCAGGACTTGGTGTCAGCTCAGCAATTTCTCACTTCCCCAAAGAAGCGGAATTCTGCAAATTGCTGCCTTTGCTCTTGAAAGGATATCATCAGGTGGGTGTTTTGGTGTCATACTCTGAAAACCAGAGCAGAAATGGTGAAATATTCCCATGATATGCATGGTCCCTGCACCAAAGCACCATGACTCAGCCTAAGGAGATCTGCAGCTTATATTTTTGTACTGCCAGCAGATTGTGGAACCACAGTATAAAAACCATCCTTATGGAGAGATCTGCGTATTTTAGGCTTAGTCTTAGTGTCTCAAGTAGCTGGGGTTTTTGCTTGGGCCTAATCCATACGGTCTTATGGCCTTACTCCTAGTCTGAAGACGAATGGGCTAGAAACTATAAAGCTATAACATGTCCTGCAGCCTAGCCTTGCTTTGCCTGTCCTTGCCTGTCCTTGCCTTGCCTTATTTCCTTCTCATCCTGTTCTCTGTCCCATCCTCCCTCACTAACCCCTCGTCTGGCTGCATGTCTCTACTTTCCTTTTCTCTCACTCTCCTGCTTCCTGCCTCTTTTCCTGCAATTCCTCCATCTCACTCCTGAAGCCCAACACTTCTTTTTTTTCTTCCTTCCCTTTCTCCTGCTCCCTTCGCTTTCTCCCTCTGTCCCATATCTTTCTTCCCGACTTGTCTTTTCAAGACTTTGGGCCAAATTGGCCCCAAGTCTGGGCATGGTTTGACCAATTTTCAGAGGCCTGGCTGGTGACAGCAGGGACAGCAGGCAGTGACAGGCCCGGGGCTAACAGGCTCCCCATCCTCTAGAGGGCGCCTGGCTGCCACACCCAGCTGACATAGAACCTTTGTCACTATGCCCGCTACCGTGGCGAGTATGTGGTGACTCTGCAGGTGACAGGGACACTGCAGGACTTGGTGTCAGCTCAGTAATTTCTCACTTCCCCAAAGAAGCGGAATTCTGCAAATTGCTGCCTTTGCTCTTGAAAGGATATCATCAGGTGGGTGTTTTGGTGTCATACTCTGAAAACCAGAGCAGAAATGTTGAAATATTCCCATGATATGCATGGTCCCTGCACCAAAGCACCATGACTCAGCCTAAGGAGATCTGCAGCTTATTTTTTTGTACTGCCAGCAGATTGTGGAAGCACAGTATAAAAACCATCCTGATGCAGAGATCTGCGTATATTAGGCTTAGTCTAAGCGTCTCAAGTAGCTGGGGTTTTTGCTTGGGCCTAATCCATACGGTCTTATGGCCTTACTCCTAGTCTGAAGACGAATGTGTTAGAAACTATAAAGCAAAAACATGTCCTGCAGCCTAGCCTTGCCTTGCCTGTCTTTGCCTTGCCTTATTTCCTTCTCATCCTGTTCTCTGTCCCATCCTCTCTCACTAACCCCTCGTCTAGCTGCTTGTCTCTACTTTCCTTTTCTATCACTCTCCTACTTCCTCCCTCTTTTCCTGCAATTCCTCCATCTCACTCGTGCAGCCCAACACTTCTTTTTATTCTTCCTTCCCTTTCTCCTGCTCCCTTCGCTTTCTCCCTCTGTCCCATATCTTTCTTCCCGATTTGTCTTTTCAAGACTTTGGGCCAAATTGGCCCCAAGTCTGGGCATGGTTTGACCAATTTTCAGAGGCCTGGCTGGTGACAGCAGGGACAGCAGGCAGTGACAGGCCCGGGGCTGACAGGCTCCCCATCCCCTAGGGGGCGCCTGGCTGCCACACCCAGCTGACATAGAACCTTTGTCACTATGCCCGCTACCGTGGCGAGTATGTGGTGACTCTGCAGGTGACAGGGACACTGCAGGACTTGGTGTCAGCTCAGTAATTTCTCACTTCCCCAAAGAAGCGGAATTCTGCAAATTGCTGCCTTTGCTCTTGAAAGGATATCATCAGGTGGGTGTTTTGGTGTCATACTCTGAAAACCAGAGCAGAAATGTTGAAATATTCCCATGATATGCATGGTCCCTGCACCAAAGCACCATGACTCAGCCTAAGGAGATCTGCAGCTTATTTTTTTGTACTGCCAGCAGATTGTGGAAGCACAGTATAAAAACCATCCTGATGCAGAGATCTGCGTATATTAGGCTTAGTCTAAGCGTCTCAAGTAGCTGGGGTTTTTGCTTGGGCCTAATCCATACGGTCTTATGGCCTTACTCCTAGTCTGAAGACGAATGTGTTAGAAACTATAAAGCAAAAACATGTCCTGCAGCCTAGCCTTGCCTTGCCTGTCTTTGCCTTGCCTTATTTCCTTCTCATCCTGTTCTCTGTCCCATCCTCTCTCACTAACCCCTCGTCTAGCTGCTTGTCTCTACTTTCCTTTTCTATCACTCTCCTACTTCCTCCCTCTTTTCCTGCAATTCCTCCATCTCACTCGTGCAGCCCAACACTACTTTCTATTCTTCCTTCCCTTTCTCCTGCTCCCTTCGCTTTCTCCCTCTGTCCCATATCTTTCTTCCTAACTTGTCTTTTCAAGACTTTGGGCCAAATTGGCCCCAAGTCTGGGCATGGTTTGACCAATTTTCAGAGGCCTGGCTGGTGACAGCAGGGACAGCAGGCAGTGACAGGCCCGGGGCTGACAGGCTCCCCATCCCCTAGGGGGCGCCTGGCTGCCACACCCAGCTGACATAGAACCTTTGTCACAATGCCCGCTACCGTTGTGAGGATGCGGTGACTCTGCAGGTGACAGGGACACTGCAGGACTTGGTGTCAGCTCAGCAATTTCTCACTTCCCCAAAGAAGCGGAATTCTGCAAATTGCTGCCTTTGCTCTTGAAAGGATATCATCAGGTGGGTGTTTTGGTGTCATACACTGAAAACCAGAGAAGAAATGGTGAAATATTCCCATGATATGCATGGTCCCTGCACCAAAGCACCATGACTAAGCCTAAGGAGATCTGCAGCTTATTTTTTTGTACTGCCAGCAGATTGTGGAAGCACAGTATAAAAACCATCCTTATGGAGAGATCTGCGTATTTTAGGCTTATCCTGAGTGTCTCAAGCAGCTGGGGTTTTTGCTTGGGCCTAATCCATACGGTCTTATGGCCTTACTCCTAGTCTGAAGATGAATGTGCTAGAAACTATAAAGCAAAAATATGTCCTTCAGCCTAGCCTTGCTTTGCCTGTCCTTGCCTGTGCTTGCCTTGCCATATTTCCTTCTCATCATGTTCTCTGTCCCATCCTCTCTCACTAACCCCTCGTCTGGCTGCATGTCTCGTCTTTCCTTTTCTCTCACTCTCCTGCTTCCTGCCTCTTTAATGGCAATTCCTCCATCTCACTCCTGCAGCCCAACACTACTTTTTATTCTTCCTTCCCTTTCTCCTGCTCCCTTCGTTTTCTCCCTCTGTCCCATATATTTCTTCCCGACTTGTCTTTTCAAGACTTTGGGCCAAATTGGCCCCAAGTCTGGGCATGGTTTGACCAATTTTCAGAGGCCTGGCTGGTGACAGCAGGGACAGCAGGCAGTGACAGGCCCGGGGCTAACAGGCTCCCCATCCTCTAGAGGGCGCCTGGCTGCCACACCCAGCTGACATAGAACCTTTGTCACTATGCCCGCTACCGTGGCGAGTATGTGGTGACTCTGCAGGTGACAGGGACACTGCAGGACTTGGTGTCAGCTCAGTAATTTCTCACTTCCCCAAAGAAGCGGAATTCTGCAAATTGCTGCCTTTGCTCTTGAAAGGATATCATCAGGTGGGTGTTTTGGTGTCATACTCTGAAAACCAGAGCAGAAATGTTGAAATATTCCCATGATATGCATGGTCCCTGCACCAAAGCACCATGACTCAGCCTAAGGAGATCTGCAGCTTATTTTTTTGTACTGCCAGCAGATTGTGGAAGCACAGTATAAAAACCATCCTTATGGAGAGATCTGCGTATTTTAGGCTTAGTCTAAGCGTCTCAAGTAGCTGGGGTTTTTGCTTGGGCCTAATCCATACGGTCTTATGGCCTTACTCCTAGTCTGAAGATGAATGTGCTAGAAACTATAAAGCAAAAACGTGTCCTTCAGCCTAGCCTTGCTTTGCCTGTCCTTGCCTGTCCTTGCCTTGCCATATTTCCTTCTCATCCTGTTCTCTGTCCCATCCTCTCTCACTAACCCCTCGTCTGGCTGCATGTCTCGTCTTTCCTTTTCTCTCACTCTCCTGCTTCCTGCCTCTTTTCCTGCATTTCCTCCATCTCACTCCTGAAGCCCAACACTTCTTTTTATTCTTCCTTCCCTTTCTCCTGCTCCCTTCGCTTTCTCCCTCTGTCCCATATCTTTCTTCCCGATTTGTCTTTTCAAGACTTTGGGCCAAATTGGCCCCAAGTCTGGGCATGGTTTGACCAATTTTCAGAGGCCTGGCTGGTGACAGCAGGGACAGCAGGCAGTGACAGGCCCGGGGCTGACAGGCTCCCCATCCCCTAGGGGGCGCCTGGCTGCCACACCCAGCTGACATAGAACCTTTGTCACAATGCCCGCTACCGTGGCTAGTATGTGGTGACTCTGCAGGTGACAGGGACACTGCAGGACTTGGTGGCAGCTCAGCAATTTCTCAGTTCCCCAAAGAAGCGGAATTCTGCAAATTGCTGCCTTTGCTCTTGAAAGGATATCATCAGGTGGGTGTTTTGTTGTCATACTCTGAAAACCAGAACAGAAATGGTGAACTATTCCCATGATATGCATGGTCCCTGCACCAAAGCACCATGACTCAGCCTAAGGAGATCTGCAGCTTATTTTTTTGTACTGCCAGCAGATTGTGGAAGCACAGTATAAAAACCATCCTTATGGAGAGATCTGCGTATTTTAGGCTTAGTCTAAGTGTCTCAAGTAGCTGGGGTTTTTGCTTGGGCCTAATCCATACGGTCTTATGGCCTTACTCCTAGTCTGAAGACGAATGTGCTAGAAACTATAAAGCGAAAAAATGTCCTGCAGCCTAGCCTTGCTTTGCCTGTCCTTGCCTGTGCTTGCCTTGCCTTATTTCCTTCTCATCCTGTTCTCTGTCCCATCCTCCCTCACTAACCCCTCGTCTGGCTGCATGTCTCTACTTTCCTTTTCTCTCACTCTCCTGCTTCCTGCCTCTTTTCCTGCAATTCCTCCATCTCACTCCTGCAGCCCAACACTACTTTTTATTCTTCCTTCCCTTTCTCCTGCTCCCTTCGCTTTCTCCCTCTGTCCCATATCTTTCTTCCCGACTTGTCTTTTCAAGACTTTGGGCAAAATTGGCCCCAAGTCTGGGCATGGTTTGACCAATTTTCAGAGGCCTGGCTGGTGACAGCAGGGACAGCAGGCAGTGACAGGCCCGGGGCTGACAGGCTCCCCATCTCCTAGGGGGCGCCTGGCGGCCACACCCAGCTGACATAAACCTTTGTCACAATGCCCGCTACCGTGGCGAGTATGTGGTGACTCTGCAGGTGACAGGGACACTGCAGGACTTGGTGTCAGCTCAGCAATTTCTCACTTCCCCAAAGAAGCGGAATTCTGCAAATTGCTGCCTTTGCTCTTGAAAGGATATCATCAGGTGGGTGTTTTGGTGTCATACTCTGAAAACCAGAGCAGAAATGGTGAACTATTCCGATGATATGCCTGGTCCCTGCACCGAAGCACCATGACTCAGCCTAAGGAGATCTGCAGCTTATTTTTTTGTACTGCCAGCAGATTGTGGAAGCACAGTATAAAAACCATCCTTATGGAGAGATCTGCGTATTTTAGGGCTTATCCTGAGTGTCTCACGTAGCTGGGGTTTTTGCTTGGGCCTAATCCATACGGTCTTATGGCCTTACTCCTAGTCTGAAGACGAATGTGCTAGAAACTATAAAGCCAAAAAATGTCCTGCAGCCTAGCCTTGCTTTGCCTGTCCTTGCCTGTCCTTGCCTTGCCTTATTTCCTTCTCATCCTGTTCTCTGTCCCATCCTCTCTCACTAAGCCCTCGTCTGGCTGCATGTCTCGTCTTTCCTTTTCTATGACTCTCCTGCTTCCTGCCTCTTTAATGGCAATTCCTCCATCTCACTCCTGCAGCCCAACACGACTTTTTATTCTTCCTTCCCTTTCTCCTGCTCCCTTCGCTTTCTCCCTCTGTCCCATATCTTTCTTCCCGACTTGTGTTTTCAAGACTTTGGGCCAAATTCGCCCCAAGTCTGAGCATGGTTTGACCAATTTTCAGAGGCCTGGCTGGTGACAGCAGGGACAGCAGGCAGTGACAGGCCCGGGGCTGACAGGCTCCCCATCCCCTAGGGGGCGCCTGGCTGCCACACCCAGCTGACATAGAACCTTTGTCACAATGCCCGGTACCGTGGCGAGTATGTGGTGACTCTGCAGGTGACAGGGACACTGCAGGACTTGGTGTCAGCTCAGCAATTTCTCACTTCCCCAAAGAAGAGGAATTCTGCAAATTGCTGCCTTTGCTCTTGAAAGGATATCATCAGGTGGGTGTTTTGGTGTCATACTCTGAAAACCAGAGCAGAAATGGTGAAATATTCTCATGATATGCATGGTCCCTGCACCAAAGCACCATGACTCAGCCTAAGGAGATCTGCAGCTTATTTTTTTGTACTGCCAGCAGATTGTGGAAGCACAGTATAAAAACCATCCTTATGGAGAGATCTGCGTATTTTAGGCTTAGTCTTAGAGTCTCAAGTAGCTGGGGTTTTTGCTTGGGCCTAATCCATACGGTCTTATGGCCTTACTCCTAGTCTGAAGACGAATGTGCTAGAAACTATAAAGCCAAAAAATGTCCTGCAGCCTAGCCTTGCTTTGCCTGTCCTTGCCTGTCCTTGCCTTGCCTTATTTCCTTCTCATCCTGTTCTCTGTCCCATCCTCCCTCACTAACCCCTCGTCTGGCTGCGTGTCTCTACTTTCCTTTTCTCTCACTCTCCTGCTTCCTGCCTCTTTTCCTGCAATTCCTCCATCTCACTCCTGAAGCCCAACACTACTTTTTATTCTTCCTTCCCTTTCTCCTGCTCCCTTCGCTTTCTCCCTCTGTCCCATATCTTTCTTCCCGATTTGTCTTTTCAAGACTTTGGGCCAAATTGGCCCCAAGTCTGGGCATGGTTTGACCAATTTTCAGAGGCCTGGCTGGTGACAGCAGGGACAGCAGGCAGTGACAGGCCCGGGGCTGACAGGCTCCCCATCCCCTAGGGGGCGCCTGGCTGCCACACCCAGCTGACATAGAACCTTTGTCACAATGCCCGCTACCGTGGCTAGTATGTGGTGACTCTGCAGGTGACAGGGACACTGCAGGACTTGGTGGCAGCTCAGCAATTTCTCAGTTCCCCAAAGAAGCGGAATTCTGCAAATTGCTGCCTTTGCTCTTGAAAGGATATCATCAGGTGGGTGTTTTGTTGTCATACCCTGAAAACCAGAGCAGAAATGGTGAACTATTCCCATGATATGCATGGTCCCTGCACCAAAGCACCATGACTCAGCCTAAGGAGATCTGCAGCTTATTTTTTTGTACTGCCAGCAGATTGTGGAAGCACAGTATAAAAACCATCCTTATGGAGAGATCTGCGTATTTTAGGCTTAGTCTAAGTGTCTCAAGTAGCTGGGGTTTTTGCTTGGGCCTAATCCATACGGTCTTATGGCCTTACTCCTAGTCTGAAGACGAATGTGCTAGAAACTATAAAGCGAAAAAATGTCCTGCAGCCTAGCCTTGCTTTGCCTGTCCTTGCCTGTGCTTGCCTTGCCTTATTTCCTTCTCATCCTGTTCTCTGTCCCATCCTCCCTCACTAACCCCTCGTCTGGCTGCATGTCTCTACTTTCCTTTTCTCTCACTCTCCTGCTTCCTGCCTCTTTTCCTGCAATTCCTCCATCTCACTCCTGCAGCCCAACACTACTTTTTATTCTTCCTTCCCTTTCTCCTGCTCCCTTCGCTTTCTCCCTCTGTCCCATATCTTTCTTCCCGACTTGTCTTTTCAAGACTTTGGGGCAAATTGGCCCCAAGTCTGGGCATGGTTTGACCAATTTTCAGAGGCCTGGCTGGTGACAGCAGGAACAGCAGGCAGTGACAGGCCCAGGGCTGACAGGCTCCCCATCTCCTAGGGGGCGCCTGGCGGCCACACCCAGCTGACATAAACCTTTGTCACAATGCCCGCTACCGTGGCGAGTATGTGATGACTCTGCAGGTGACAGGGACACTGCAGGACTTGGTGGCAGCTCAGCAATTTCTCAGTTCCCCAAAGAAGCGGAATTCTGCAAATTGCTGCCTTTGCTCTTGAAAGGATATCATCAGGTGGGTGTTTTGGTGTCATACTCTGAAAACCAGAGCAGAAATGGTGAACTATTCCGATGATATGCCTGGTCCCTGCACCAAAGCACCGTGACTCAGCCTAAGGAGATCTGCAGCTTATTTTTTTGTACTCCCAGCAGTTTGTGGAAGCACAGTATAAAAACGATCCTTATGGAGAGATCTGCGTATTTTAGGTTTAGTCTTAGTGTGTCAAGTAGCTGGGGTTTTTGCTTGGGCCTAATCCATATGGTCTTATGGCCTTACTCCTAGTCTGAAGACGAATGTGCTAGAAACTATAAAGCGAAAACATGTCCTGCAGCTTAGCCTTGCTTTGCCTGTCCTTGCCTGTCCTTGCCTTGCCTTATTTCCTTCTCATCCTGTTCTCTTTCCCATCCTCTCTCACTAAGCCCTCGTCTGGCTGCATGTCTCGTCTTTCCTTTTCTATGACTCTCCTGCTTCCTGCCTCTTTAATGGCAATTCCTCCATCTCACTCCTGCAGCCCAACACGACTTTTTATTCTTCCTTCCCTTTCTCCTGCTCCCTTCGCTTTCTCCCTCTGTCCCATATCTTTCTTCCCGACTTGTGTTTTCAAGACTTTGGGCCAAATTCGCCCCAAGTCTGAGCATGGTTTGACCAATTTTCAGAGGCCTGGCTGGTGACAGCAGGGACAGCAGGCAGTGACAGGCCCGGGGCTGACAGGCTCCCCATCCCCTAGGGGGCGCCTGGCTGCCACACCCAGCTGACATAGAACCTTTGTCACAATGCCCGGTACCGTGGCGAGTATGTGGTGACTCTGCAGGTGACAGGGACACTGCAGGACTTGGTGTCAGCTCAGCAATTTCTCACTTCCCCAAAGAAGCGGAATTCTGCAAATTGCTGCCTTTGCTCTTGAAAGGATATCATCAGGTGGGTGTTTTGGTGTCATACTCTGAAAACCAGAGCAGAAATGGTGAAATATTCTCATGATATGCATGGTCCCTGCACCAAAGCACCATGACTCAGCCTAAGGAGATCTGCAGCTTATTTTTTTGTACTGCCAGCAGATTGTGGAAGCACAGTATAAAAACCATCCTTATGGAGAGATCTTCGTATTTTAGGCTTAGTCTAAGTGTCTCAAGTAGCTGGGGTTTTTGCTTGGGCCTAATCCATACGGTCTTATGGCCTTACTCCTAGTCTGAAGACGAATGTGCTAGAAACTATAAAGCGAAAAAATGTCCTGCAGCCTAGCCTTGCTTTGCCTGTCCTTGCCTGTCCTTGCCTTGCCTTATTTCCTTCTCATCCTGTTCTCTGTCCCATCCTCCCTCACTAACTCCTCGTCTGGCTGCGTGTCTCTACTTTCCTTTTCTCTCACTCTCCTGCTTCCTGCCTCTTTTCCTGCAATTCCTCCATCTCACTCCTGCAGCCCAACACTACTTTTTATTCTTCCTTCCCTTTCTCCTGCTCCCTTCGCTTTCTCCCTCTGTCCCATATCTTTCTTCCCGACTTGTCTTTTCAAGACTTTGGGCCAAATTGGCCCCAAGTCTGGGCATGGTTTGACCAATTTTCAGAGGCCTGGCTGGTGACAGCAGGGACAGCAGGCAGTGACAGGCCCGGGGCTGACAGGCTCCCCATCCCCTAGGGGGCGCCTGGCTGCCACACCCAGCTGACATAGAACCTTTGTCACAATGCCCGCTACCATGGCTAGTATGTGGTGACTCTGCAGGTGACAGGGACACTGCAGGACTTGGTGGCAGCTCAGCAATTTCTCAGTTCCCCAAAGAAGCGGAATTCTGCAAATTGCTGCCTTTGCTCTTGAAAGGATATCATCAGGTGGGTGTTTTGTTGTCATACTCTGAAAACCAGAGCAGAAATGGTGAACTATTCCCATGATATGCATGGTCCCTGCACCAAAGCACCATGACTCAGCCTAAGGAGATCTGCAGCTTATTTTTTTGTACTGCCAGCAGATTGTGGAAGCACAGTATAAAAACCATCCTTATGGAGAGATCTGCGTATTTTAGGCTTAGTCTAAGTGTCTCAAGTAGCTGGGGTTTTTGCTTGGGCCTAATCCATACGGTCTTATGGCCTTACTCCTAGTCTGAAGACGAATGTGCTAGAAACTATAAAGCGAAAAAATGTCCTGCAGCCTAGCCTTGCTTTGCCTGTCCTTGCCTGTGCTTGCCTTGCCTTATTTCCTTCTCATCCTGTTCTCTTTCCCATCCTCTCTCACTAAGCCCTCGTCTGGCTGCATGTCTCGTCTTTCCTTTTCTATGACTCTCCTGCTTCCTGCCTCTTTAATGGCAATTCCTCCATCTCACTCCTGCAGCCCAACACGACTTTTTATTCTTCCTTCCCTTTCTCCTGCTCCCTTCGCTTTCTCCCTCTGTCCCATATCTTTCTTCCCGACTTGTGTTTTCAAGACTTTGGGCCAAATTCGCCCCAAGTCTGAGCATGGTTTGACCAATTTTCAGAGGCCTGGCTGGTGACAGCAGGGACAGCAGGCAGTGACAGGCCCGGGGCTGACAGGCTCCCCATCCCCTAGGGGGCGCCTGGCTGCCACACCCAGCTGACATAGAACCTTTGTCACAATGCCCGGTACCGTGGCGAGTATGTGGTGACTCTGCAGGTGACAGGGACACTGCAGGACTTGGTGTCAGCTCAGCAATTTCTCACTTCCCCAAAGAAGCGGAATTCTGCAAATTGCTGCCTTTGCTCTTGAAAGAATATCATCAGGTGGGTGTTTTGGTGTCATACTCTGAAAACCAGAGCAGAAATGGTGAAATATTCTCATGATATGCATGGTCCCTGCACCAAAGCACCATGACTCAGCCTAAGGAGATCTGCAGCTTATTTTTTTGTACTGCCAGCAGATTGTGGAAGCACAGTATAAAAACCATCCTTATGGAGAGATCTGCGTATTTTAGGCTTAGTCTAAGTGTCTCAAGTAGCTGGGGTTTTTGCTTGGGCCTAATCCATACGGTCTTATGGCCTTACTCCTAGTCTGAAGACGAATGTGCTAGAAACTATAAAGCGAAAAAATGTCCTGCAGCCTAGCCTTGCTTTGCCTGTCCTTGCCTGTCCTTGCCTTGCCTTATTTCCTTCTCATCCTGTTCTCTGTCCCATCCTCCCTCACTAACTCCTCGTCTGGCTGCGTGTCTCTACTTTCCTTTTCTCTCACTCTCCTGCTTCCTGCCTCTTTTCCTGCAATTCCTCCATCTCACTCCTGAAGCCCAACACTACTTTTTATTCTTCCTTCCCTTTCTCCTGCTCCCTTCGCTTTCTCCCTCTGTCCCATATCTTTCTTCCCGATTTGTCTTTTCAAGACTTTGGGGCAAATTGGCCCCAAGTCTGGGCATGGTTTGACCAATTTTCAGAGGCCTGGCTGGTGACAGCAGGGACAGCAGGCAGTGACAGGCCCGGGGCTGACAGGCTCCCCATCCCCTAGGGGGCGCCTGGCTGCCACACCCAGCTGACATAGAACCTTTGTCACAATGCCCGCTACCATGGCTAATATGTGGTGACTCTGCAGGTGACAGGGACACTGCAGGACTTGGTGGCAGCTCAGCAATTTCTCAGTTCCCCAAAGAAGCGGAATTCTGCAAATTGCTGCCTTTGCTCTTGAAAGGATATCATCAGGTGGGTGTTTTGTTGTCATACTCTGAAAACCAGAGCAGAAATGGTGAACTATTCCCATGATATGCATGGTCCCTGCACCAAAGCACCATGACTCAGCCTAAGGAGATCTGCAGCTTATTTTTTTGTACTGCCAGCAGATTGTGGAAGCACAGTATAAAAACCATCCTTATGGAGAGATCTGCGTATTTTAGGCTTAGTCTAAGTGTCTCAAGTAGCTGGGGTTTTTGCTTGGGCCTAATCCATACGGTCTTATGGCCTTACTCCTAGTCTGAAGACGAATGTGCTAGAAACTATAAAGCGAAAAAATGTCCTGCAGCCTAGCCTTGCTTTGCCTGTCCTTGCCTGTGCTTGCCTTGCCTTATTTCCTTCTCATCCTGTTCTCTGTCCCATCCTCTCTCACTAAGCCCTCATCTGGCTGCATGTCTCGTCTTTCCTTTTCTATGACTCTCCTGCTTCCTGCCTCTTTAATGGCAATTCCTCCATCTCACTCCTGCAGCCCAACACGACTTTTTATTCTTCCTTCCCTTTCTCCTGCTCCCTTCGCTTTCTCCCTCTGTCCCATATCTTTCTTCCCGACTTGTGTTTTCAAGACTTTGGGCCAAATTCGCCCCAAGTCTGAGCATGGTTTGACCAATTTTCAGAGGCCTGGCTGGTGACAGCAGGGACAGCAGGCAGTGACAGGCCCGGGGCTGACAGGCTCCCCATCCCCTAGGGGGCGCCTGGCTGCCACACCCAGCTGACATAGAACCTTTGTCACAATGCCCGGTACCGTGGCGAGTATGTGGTGACTCTGCAGGTGACAGGGACACTGCAGGACTTGGTGTCAGCTCAGCAATTTCTCACTTCCCCAAAGAAGAGGAATTCTGCAAATTGCTGCCTTTGCTCTTGAAAGGATATCATCAGGTGGGTGTTTTGGTGTCATACTCTGAAAACCAGAGCAGAAATGGTGAAATATTCTCATGATATGCATGGTCCCTGCACCAAAGCACCATGACTCAGCCTAAGGAGATCTGCAGCTTATTTTTTTGTACTGCCAGCAGATTGTGGAAGCACAGTATAAAAACCATCCTTATGGAGAGATCTGCGTATTTTAGGTTTAGTCTTAGTGTCTCAAGTAGCTGGGGTTTTTGCTTGGGCCTAATCCATATGGTCTTATGGCCTTACTCCTAGTCTGAAGACGAATGTGCTAGAAACTATAAAGCGAAAACATGTCCTGCAGCTTAGCCTTGCTTTGCCTGTCCTTGCCTGTCCTTGCCTTGCCTTATTTCCTTCTCATCCTGTTCTCTTTCCCATCCTCTCTCACTAAGCCCTCATCTGGCTGCATGTCTCGTCTTTCCTTTTCTATGACTCTCCTGCTTCCTGCCTCTTTAATGGCAATTCCTCCATCTCACTCCTGCAGCCCAACACGACTTTTTATTCTTCCTTCCCTTTCTCCTGCTCCCTTCGCTTTCTCCCTCTGTCCCATATCTTTCTTCCCGACTTGTGTTTTCAAGACTTTGGGCCAAATTCGCCCCAAGTCTGAGCATGGTTTGACCAATTTTCAGAGGCCTGGCTGGTGACAGCAGGGACAGCAGGCAGTGACAGGCCCGGGGCTGACAGGCTCCCCATCCCCTAGGGGGCGCCTGGCTGCCACACCCAGTTGACATAGAACCTTTCTCACAATGCCCGGTACCGTGGCGAGTATGTGGTGACTCTGCAGGTGACAGGGACACTGCAGGACTTGGTGTCAGCTCAGCAATTTCTCACTTCCCCAAAGAAGCGGAATTCTGCAAATTGCTGCCTTTGCTCTTGAAAGGATATCATCAGGTGGGTGTTTTGGTGTCATACTCTGAAAACCAGAGCAGAAATGGTGAAATATTCTCATGATATGCATGGTCCCTGCACCAAAGCACCATGACTCAGCCTAAGGAGATCTGCAGCTTATTTTTTTGTACTGCCAGCAGATTGTGGAAGCACAGTATAAAAACCATCCTTATGGAGAGATCTGCGTATTTTAGGTTTAGTCTTAGTGTCTCAAGTAGCTGGGGTTTTTGCTTGGGCCTAATCCATATGGTCTTATGGCCTTACTCCTAGTCTGAAGACGAATGTGCTAGAAACTATAAAGCGAAAACATGTCCTGCAGCTTAGCCTTGCTTTGCCTGTCCTTGCCTGTCCTTGCCTTGCCTTATTTCCTTCTCATCCTGTTCTCTTTCCCATCCTCTCTCACTAAGCCCTCATCTGGCTGCATGTCTCGTCTTTCCTTTTCTATGACTCTCCTGCTTCCTGCCTCTTTAATGGCAATTCCTCCATCTCACTCCTGCAGCCCAACACGACTTTTTATTCTTCCTTCCCTTTCTCCTGCTCCCTTCGCTTTCTCCCTCTGTCCCATATCTTTCTTCCCGACTTGTGTTTTCAAGACTTTGGGCCAAATTCGCCCCAAGTCTGAGCATGGTTTGACCAATTTTCAGAGGCCTGGCTGGTGACAGCAGGGACAGCAGGCAG
The DNA here is from genome assembly GCF_036013475.1 of Columba livia. NCBI lineage: Eukaryota > Metazoa > Chordata > Aves > Columbiformes > Columbidae > Columba > Columba livia. Next base: position 28,912,988 of record NC_088610.1, on the reverse strand, counting down.
TGACAGGCCCGGGGCTGACAGGCTCCCCATCCCCTAGGGGGCGCCTGGCTGCCACACCCAGTTGACATAGAACCTTTCTCACAATGCCCGGTACCGTGGCGAGTATGTGGTGACTCTGCAGGTGACAGGGACACTGCAGGACTTGGTGTCAGCTCAGCAATTTCTCACTTCCCCAAAGAAGCGGAATTCTGCAAATTGCTGCCTTTGCTCTTGAAAGGATATCATCAGGTGGGTGTTTTGGTGTCATACTCTGAAAACCAGAGCAGAAATGGTGAAATATTCTCATGATATGCATGGTCCCTGCACCAAAGCACCATGACTCAGCCTAAGGAGATCTGCAGCTTATTTTTTTGTACTGCCAGCAGATTGTGGAAGCACAGTATAAAAACCATCCTTATGGAGAGATCTGCGTATTTTAGGTTTAGTCTTAGTGTGTCAAGTAGGGGGGTTTTTGCTTGGGCCTAATCCATATGGTCTTATGGCCTTACTCCTAGTCTGAAGACGATTGTGCTAGAAACTATAAAGCGAAAAAATGTCCTGCAGCCTAGCCTTGCTTTGCCTGTCCTTGCCTGTCCTTGCCTTGCCTTATTTCCTTCTCATCCTGTTCTCTGTCCCATCCTCCGTCACAAAACCCTCGTCTGGCTGCATGTCTCTACTTTCCTTTTCTCTCACTCTCCTGCTTCCTGCCTCTTTTCCTGCAATTCCTCCATCTCACTCCTGCAGCCCAACACTACTTTTTATTCTTCCTTCCCTTTCTCCTGCTCCCTTCGCTTTCTCCCTCTGTCCCATATCTTTCTTCACGACTTGTCTTTTCAAGACTTTGGGCAAAATTGGCCCCAAGTCTGGGCATGGTTTGACCAATATTCAGAGGCCTGGCTGGTGACAGCAGGGACAGCAGGCAGTGACAGGCCCGGGGCTGACAGGCTCCCCATCCCCTAGGGGGTGCCTGGCTGCCACACCCAGCTGACATAGAACCTTTGTCACAATGCCCGCTACCGTGGCGAGTATGTGGTGACTCTGCAGGTGACAGGGACACTGCAGGACTTGGTGGCAGCTCAGCAATTTCTCACTTCCCCAAAGAAGCGGAATTCTGCAAATTGCTGCCTTTGTTCTTGAAAGGATATCATCAGGTGGGTGTTTTGGTGTCATACTCTGAAAACCAGAACAGAAATGGTGAAATATTCCCATGATATGCATGGTCCCTGCACCAAAGCAGTATGACTCAGCCTAAGGAGATCTGCAGCTTATTTTTTTGTACTGCCAGCAGATTGTGGAAGCACAGTATAAAAACCATCCTTATGGAGAGATCTGCGTATTTTAGGCTTAGTCTTAGTGTCTCAAGTAGCTGGGGTTTTTGCTTGGGCCTAATCCATACGGTCTTATGGCCTTACTCCTAGTCTGAAGACGAATGTGCTAGAAACTATAAAGCGAAAAAATGTCCTGCAGCCTAGCCTTGCTTTGCCTGTCCTTGCCTGTGCTTGCCTTGCCTTATTTCCTTCTCATCCTGTTTTCTGTCCCATCCTCTCTCACTAACCCCTCGTCTGGCTCCATGTCTCTTCTTTCCTTTTCTCTCACTCTCCTGCTTCCTGTATCTTTAATGGCAATTCCTCCATCTCACTCCTGAAGCCCAACACTACTTTTTATTCTTCCTTCCCTTTCTCCTGCTGCCTTCGCTTTCTCCCTCTGTCCCATATCTTTCTTCCCGACTTGTCTTTTCAAGACTTTGGGCCAAATTGGCCCCAAGTCTGGGCATGGTTTGACCAATTTTCAGAGGCCTGGCTGGTGACAGCAGGGACAGCAGGCAGTGACAAGCCCGGGGCTGACAGGCTCCCCATCCCCTAGGGGGCGCCTGGCTGCCACACCCAGCTGACATAGAACCTTTGTCACAATGCCCGCTACCGTGGCGAGTATGTGGTGACTCTGCAGGTGACAGGGACACTGCAGGACTTGGTGGCAGTTCAGCAATTTCTCACTTCCCCAAAGAAGCGGAATTCTGCAAATTGCTGCCTTTGCTCTTGAAAGGATATCATCAGGTGGGTGTTTTGTTGTCATACTCTGAAAACCAGAGCAGAAATGGTGAACTATTCCCATGATATGCATGGTCCCTGCACCAAAGCACCATGACTCAGCCTAAGGAGATCTGCAGCTTATTTTTTTGTACTGCCAGCAGATTGTGGAAGCACAGTATAAAAACCATCCTTATGGAGAGATCTGCGTATTTTAGGCTTAGTCTTAGTGTCTCAAGTAGCTGGGGTTTTTGCTTGGGCCTAATCCATAGGGTCTTATGGCCTTACTCCTAGTCTGAAGACGAATGTGCTAGAAACTCTAAAGCCAAAAAATGTCCTGCAGCCTAGCCTTGCTTTGCCTGTCCTTGCCTGTCCTTGCCTTGCCTTATTTCCTTCTCATCCTGTTGTCTGTCCCATCCTCTCTCACTAAGCCCTCGTCTGGCTGCATGTCTCGTCTTTCCTTTTCTCTCACTCTCCTGCTTCCTGCCTCTTTTCCTGCAATTCCTCCATCTCACTCCTGCAGCCCAACACTACTTTTTATTCTTCCTTCCCTTTCTCCTGCTCCCTTCGCTTTCTCCCTCTATCCAATATCTTTCTTCACGACTTGTCTTTTCAAGACTTAGGGCAAAATTGGCCCCAAGTCTGGGCATGGTTTGACCAATTTTCAGAGGCCTGGCTGGTGACAGCAGGGACAGCAGGCAGTGACATGCCCGGGGCTGACAGGCTCCTCATCCCCTAGGGGGCGCCTGGCTGCCACACCCAGCTGACATAGAACCTTTGTCACAATGCCCGCTACCGTGGCGAATATCTGGTGACTTTACAGGTGACAGTGACACTGCAGGACTTGGTGGCAGCTCAGCAATTTCTCACTTCCCCAAAGAAGCGGAATTCTGCAAATTGCTGCCTTTGCTCTTGAAAGGATATCATCAGGTGAGTGTTTTGGTGTCATACTCTGAAAACCAGAGCAGAAATGGTGAAATATTCCCATGATATGCATGGTCCCTGTACCAAAGCACCATGACTCAGCCTAAGGAGATCTGCAGCTTATTTTTTTGTACTGCCAGCAGATTGTGGAAGCACAGTATAAAAACCATCCTTATGGAGAGATCTGCGTATTTTAGGCTTAGTTTTAGTGTCTCAAGTAGCTGGGTTTTTTGCTTGGGCTAATCCATACGGTCTTATGGCCTTACTCCTAGTCTGAAGACAAATGTGCTAGAAACTATAAAGCGAAAAAATGTCCTGCAGCCTAGCCTTGCTTTGCCTGTCCTTGCCTGTCCTTGCCTTGCCTTATTTCCTTCTCATCCTGTTCTCTGTCCCATCCTCCCTCACTAACCCCTCGTCTGGCTGCATGTCTCTACTTTCCTTTTCTCTCACTCTCCTGCTTCCTGCCTCTTTTCCTGCAATTCCTCCATCTCACTCCTGCAGCCCAACACTACTTTTTATTCTTCCTTCCCTTTCTCCTGCTCCCTTCGCTTTCTCCCTCTGTCCCATATCTTTCTTCCCGACTTGTCTTTTCAAGACTTTGGGGCAAATTGGCCCCAAGTCTGGGCATGGTTTGACCAATTTTCAGAGGCCTGGCTGGTGACAGCAGGGACAGCAGGCAGTGACAGGCCCGGGGCTGACAGGCTCCCCATCTCCTAGGGGGCGCCTGGCGGCCACACCCAGCTGACATAAACCTTTGTCACAATGCCCGCTACCGTGGCGAGTATGTGGTGACTCTGCAGGTGACAGGGACACTGCAGGACTTGGTGTCAGCTCAGCAATTTCTCACTTCCCCAAAGAAGCAGAATTCTGCAAATTGCTGCCTTTGCTCTTGAAAGGATATCATCAGGTGGGTGTTTTGGTGTCATACTCTGAAAACCAGAGCAGAAATGGTGAACTATTACGATGATATGCCTGGTCCCTGCACCAAAGCACCATGACTCAGCCTAAGGAGATCTGCAGCTTATTTTTTTGTACTGCCAGCAGATTGTGGAAGCACAGTATAAAAACCATCCTTATGGAGAGATCTGCGTATTTTAGGTTTAGTCTTAGTGTGTCAAGTAGGGGGGTTTTTGCTTGGGCCTAATCCATATGGTCTTATGGCCTTACTCCTAGTCTGAAGACGATTGTGCTAGAAACTATAAAGCCAAAACATGTCCTGCAGCCTAGCCTTGCTTTGCCTGTCCTTGCCTGTCCTTGCCTTGCCTTATTTCCTTCTCATCCTGTTCTCTGTCCCATCCTCCGTCACAAAACCCTCGTCTGGCTGCATGTCTCTACTTTCCTTTTCTCTCACTCTCCTGCTTCCTGCCTCTTTTCCTGCAATTCCTCCATCTCACTCCTGCAGCCCAACACTACTTTTTATTCTTCCTTCCCTTTCTCCTGCTCCCTTCGCTTTCTCCCTCTGTCCCATATCTTTCTTCACGACTTGTCTTTTCAAGACTTTGGGCAAAATTGGCCCCAAGTCTGGGCATGGTTTGACCAATATTCAGAGGCCTGGCTGGTGACAGCAGGGACAGCAGGCAGTGACAGGCCCGGGGCTGACAGGCTCCCCATCCCCTAGGGGGTGCCTGGCTGCCACACCCAGCTGACATAGAACCTTTGTCACAATGCCCGCTACCGTGGCGAGTATGTGGTGACTCTGCAGGTGACAGGGACACTGCAGGACTTGGTGGCAGCTCAGCAATTTCTCACTTCCCCAAAGAAGCGGAATTCTGCAAATTGCTGCCTTTGTTCTTGAAAGGATATCATCAGGTGGGTGTTTTGGTGTCATACTCTGAAAACCAGAACAGAAATGGTGAAATATTCCCATGATATGCATGGTCCCTGCACCAAAGCAGTATGACTCAGCCTAAGGAGATCTGCAGCTTATTTTTTTGTACTGCCAGCAGATTGTGGAAGCACAGTATAAAAACCATCCTTATGGAGAGATCTGCGTATTTTAGGCTTAGTCTTAGTGTCTCAAGTAGCTGGGGTTTTTGCTTGGGCCTAATCCATACGGTCTTATGGCCTTACTCCTAGTCTGAAGACGAATGTGCTAGAAACTATAAAGCGAAAAAATGTCCTGCAGCCTAGCCTTGCTTTGCCTGTCCTTGCCTGTGCTTGCCTTGCCTTATTTCCTTCTCATCCTGTTCTCTGTCCCATCCTCCCTCACTAACCCCTCGTCTGGCTGCATGTCTCTACTTTCCTTTTCTCTCACTCTCCTGCTTCCTGCCTCTTTTCCTGCATTTCCTCCATCTCACTCCTGAAGCCCAACACTACTTTTTATTCTTCCTTCCCTTTCTCCTGCTCCCTTCGCTTTCTCCCTCTTTCCAATATCTTTCTTCCCGACTTGTCTTTTCAATACTTTGGGCCAAATTGGCCCCAAGTCTGGGCATGGTTTGACCAATTTTCAGAGGCCTGGCTGGTGACAGCAGGGACAGCAGGCAGTGACAGGCCCGGGGCTGACAGGCTCCCCATCCCCTAGGGGGCGCCTGGCTGCCACACCCAGCTGACATAGAACCTTTGTCACAATGCCCGCTACAGTGGCGTGTATGTGGTGACTCTGCAGGTGACAGGGACACTGCAGGACTTGGTGTCAGCTCAGCAATTTCTCACCTCCCCAAAGAAGCGGAATTCTGCAAATTGCTGCCTTTGCTCTTGAAAGGATATCATCAGGTGGGTGTTTTGGTGTCATACTCCGAAAACCAGAGCAGAAATGGTGAAATATTCCCATGATATGCATGGTTCCTGCACCAAAGCGCCGTGACTCAGCCTAAGGAGATCTGCAGCTTATTTTTTTGTACTGCCAGCAGATTGTGGAAGCACAGTATAAAAACCATCCTTATGGAGAGATCTGCGTATTTTAGGCTTAGTCTAAGTGTCCCAAGTAGCTGGGGTTTTTGCTTGGGCCTAATCCATACGGTCTTATGGCCTTACTCCTAGTCTGAAGACGAATGTGCTAGAAACTATAAAGCGAAAAAATGTCCTGCAGCCTAGCAATGCTTTGCCTGTCCTTGCCTATCCTTGCCTTGCCTTATTTCCTTCTCATCCTGTTTTCTGTCCCATCCTCTCTCACTAACCCCTCGTCTGGCTCCATGTCTCTTCTTTCCTTTTCTCTCACTCTCCTGCTTCCTGTATCTTTAATGGCAATTGCTCCATCTCACTCCTGAAGCCCAACACTACTTTTTATTCTTCCTTCCCTTTCTCCTGCTCCCTTCGCTTTCTCCCTCTGTCCCATATCTTTCTTCCCGACTTGTCTTTTCAAGACTTTGGGCCAAATTGGCCCCAAGTCTGGGCATGGTTTGACCAATTTTCAGAGGCCTGGCTGGTGACAGCAGGGACAGCAGGCAGTGACAGGCCCGGGGCTGACAGGCTCCCCATCCCCTAGGGGGCGCCTGGCTGCCACACCCAGCTGACATAGAACCTTTGTCACAATGCCCGCTACAGTGGCGTGTATGTGGTGACTCTGCAGGTGACAGGGACACTGCAGGACTTGGTGTCAGCTCAGCAATTTCTCACCTCCCCAAAGAAGCGGAATTCTGCAAATTGCTGCCTTTGCTCTTGAAAGGATATCATCAGGTGGGTGTTTTGGTGTCATACTCCGAAAACCAGAGCAGAAATGGTGAAATATTCCCATGATATGCATGGTTCTTGCACCAAAGCGCCGTGACTCAGCCTAAGGAGATCTGCAGCTTATTTTTTTGTACTGCCAGCAGATTGTGGAAGCACAGTATAAAAACCATCCTTATGGAGAGATCTGCGTATTTTAGGCTTAGTCTAAGTGTCCCAAGTAGCTGGGGTTTTTGCTTGGGCCTAATCCATACGGTCTTATGGCCTTACTCCTAGTCTGAAGACGAATGTGCTAGAAACTATAAAGCGAAAAAATGTCCTGCAGCCTAGCAATGCTTTGCCTGTCCTTGCCTGTCCTTGCCTTGCCTTATTTCCTTCTCATCCTGTTTTCTGTCCCATCCTCTCTCACTAACCCCTCGTCTGGCTCCATGTCTCTTCTTTCCTTTTCTCTCACTCTCCTGCTTCCTGTATCTTTAATGGCAATTGCTCCATCTCACTCCTGAAGCCCAACACTACTTTTTATTCTTCCTTCCCTTTCTCCTGCTCCCTTCGCTTTCTCCCTCTGTCCCATATCTTTCTTCCCGACTTGTCTTTTCAAAACTTTGGGCCAAATTGGCCCCAAGTCTGGGCATGGTTTGACCAATTTTCAGAGGCCTGGCAGGTGACAGCAGGGACAGCAGGCAGTGACAGGCCCGGGGCTGACAGGCTCCCCATCTCCTAGGGGGCGCCTGGCGGCCACACCCAGCTGACATAAACCTTTGTCACAATGCCCGCTACCGTGGCGAGTATGTGGTGACTCTGCAGGTGACAGGGACACTGCAGGACTTGGTGTCAGCTCAGCAATTTCTCACTTCCCCAAAGAAGCGGAATTCTGCAAATTGCTGCCTTTGCTCTTGAAAGGATATCATCAGGTGGGTGTTTTGGTGTCATACTCTGAAAACCAGAGCAGAAATGGTGAACTATTACGATGATATGCCTGGTCCCTGCACCAAAGCACCATGACTCAGCCTAAGGAGATCTGCAGCTTATTTTTTTGTACTGCCAGCAGATTGTGGAAGCACAGTATAAAAACCATCCTTATGGAGAGATCTGCGTATTTTAGGTTTAGTCTTAGTGTGTCAAGTAGGGGGGTTTTTGCTTGGGCCTAATCCATATGGTCTTATGGCCTTACTCCTAGTCTGAAGACGATTGTGCTAGAAACTATAAAGCCAAAACATGTCCTGCAGCCTAGCCTTGCTTTGCCTGTCCTTGCCTGTCCTTGCCTTGCCTTATTTCCTTCTCATCCTGTTCTCTGTCCCATCCTCCCTCACTAACCCCTCGTCTGGCTGCATGTCTCTACTTTCCTTTTCTCTCACTCTCCTGCTTCCTGCCTCTTTTCCTGCATTTCCTCCATCTCACTCCTGAAGCCCAACACTACTTTTTATTCTTCCTTCCCTTTCTCCTGCTCCCTTCGCTTTCTCCCTCTTTCCAATATCTTTCTTCCCGACTTGTCTTTTCAATACTTTGGGCCAAATTGGCCCCAAGTCTGGGCATGGTTTGACCAATTTTCAGAGGCCTGGCTGGTGACAGCAGGGACAGCAGGCAGTGACAGGCCCGGGGCTGACAGGCTCCCCATCCCCTAGGGGGCGCCTGGCTGCCACACCCAGCTGACATAGAACCTTTGTCACAATGCCCGCTACAGTGGCGTGTATGTGGTGACTCTGCAGGTGACAGGGACACTGCAGGACTTGGTGTCAGCTCAGCAATTTCTCACCTCCCCAAAGAAGCGGAATTCTGCAAATTGCTGCCTTTGCTCTTGAAAGGATATCATCAGGTGGGTGTTTTGGTGTCATACTCCGAAAACCAGAGCAGAAATGGTGAAATATTCCCATGATATGCATGGTTCCTGCACCAAAGCGCCGTGACTCAGCCTAAGGAGATCTGCAGCTTATTTTTTTGTACTGCCAGCAGATTGTGGAAGCACAGTATAAAAATCATCCTTATGGAGAGATCTGCGTATTTTAGGCTTAGTCTAAGTGTCTCAAGTAGCTGGGGTTTTTGCTTGGGCCTAATCCATACGGTCTTATGGCCTTACTCCTAGTCTGAAGACGAATGTGCTAGAAACTATAAAGCGAAAAAATGTCCTGCAGCCTAGCAATGCTTTGCCTGTCCTTGCCTGTCCTTGCCTTGCCTTATTTCCTTCTCATCCTGTTTTCTGTCCCATCCTCCCTCACTAACCCCTCGTCTGGCTCCATGTCTCTTCTTTCCTTTTCTCTCACTCTCCTGCTTCCTGTATCTTTAATGGCAATTGCTCCATCTCACTCCTGAAGCCCAACACTACTTTTTATTCTTCCTTCCCTTTCTCCTGCTCCCTTCGCTTTCTCCCTCTGTCCCATATCTTTCTTCCCGACTTGTCTTTTCAAGACTTTGGGCCAAATTGGCCCCAAGTCTGGGCATGGTTTGACCAATTTTCAGAGGCCTGGCTGGTGACAGCAGGGACAGCAGGCAGTGACAGGCCCGGGGCTGACAGGCTCCCCATCCCCTAGGGGGCGCCTGGCTGCCACACCCAGCTGACATAGAACCTTTGTCACAATGCCCGCTACAGTGGCGTGTATGTGGTGACTCTGCAGGTGACAGGGACACTGCAGGACTTGGTGTCAGCTCAGCAATTTCTCACCTCCCCAAAGAAGCGGAATTCTGCAAATTGCTGCCTTTGCTCTTGAAAGGATATCATCAGGTGGGTGTTTTGGTGTCATACTCTGAAAACCAGAGCAGAAATGGTGAAATATTCCCATGATATGCATGGTTCCTGCACCAAAGCGCCGTGACTCAGCCTAAGGAGATCTGCAGCTTATTTTTTTGTACTGCCAGCAGATTGTGGAAGCACAGTATAAAAACCATCCTTATGGAGAGATCTGCGTATTTTAGGCTTAGTCTAAGTGTCCCAAGTAGCTGGGGTTTTTGCTTGGGCCTAATCCATACGGTCTTATGGCCTTACTCCTAGTCTGAAGACGAATGTGCTAGAAACTATAAAGCGAAAAAATGTCCTGCAGCCTAGCAATGCTTTGCCTGTCCTTGCCTGTCCTTGCCTTGCCTTATTTCCTTCTCATCCTGTTTTCTGTCCCATCCTCTCTCACTAACCCCTCGTCTGGCTGCATGTCTCTTCTTTCCTTTTCTCTCACTCTCCTGCTTCCTGTATCTTTAATGGCAATTGCTCCATCTCACTCCTGAAGCCCAACACTACTTTTTATTCTTCCTTCCCTTTCTCCTGCTCCCTTCGCTTTCTCCCTCTGTCCCATATCTTTCTTCCCGACTTGTCTTTTCAAGACTTTGGGCCAAATTGGCCCCAAGTCTGGGCATGGTTTGACCAATTTTCAGAGGCCTGGCTGGTGACAGCAGGGACAGCAGGCAGTGACAGGCCCGGGGCTGACAGGCTCCCCATCTCCTAGGGGGCGCCTGGCGGCCACACCCAGCTGACATAAACCTTTGTCACAATGCCCGCTACCGTGGCGAGTATGTGGTGACTCTGCAGGTGACAGGGACACTGCAGGACTTGGTGTCAGCTCAGCAATTTCTCACTTCCCCAAAGAAGCGGAATTCTGCAAATTGCTGCCTTTGCTCTTGAAAGGATATCATCAGGTGGGTGTTTTGGTGTCATACTCTGAAAACCAGAGCAGAAATGGTGAACTATTACGATGATATGCCTGGTCCCTGCACCAAAGCACCATGACTCAGCCTAAGGAGATCTGCAGCTTATTTTTTTGTACTGCCAGCAGATTGTGGAAGCACAGTATAAAAACCATCCTTATGGAGAGATCTGCGTATTTTAGGTTTAGTCTTAGTGTGTCAAGTAGGGGGGTTTTTGCTTGGGCCTAATCCATATGGTCTTATGGCCTTACTCCTAGTCTGAAGACGATTGTGCTAGAAACTATAAAGCCAAAACATGTCCTGCAGCCTAGCCTTGCTTTGCCTGTCCTTGCCTGTCCTTGCCTTGCCTTATTTCCTTCTCATCCTGTTCTCTGTCCCATCCTCCGTCACAAAACCCTCGTCTGGCTGCATGTCTCTACTTTCCTTTTCTCTCACTCTCCTGCTTCCTGCCTCTTTTCCTGCAATTCTTCCATCTCACTCCTGCAGCCCAACACTACTTTTTATTCTTCCTTCCCTTTCTCCTGCTCCCTTCGCTTTCTCCCTCTGTCCCATATCTTTCTTCACGACTTGTCTTTTCAAGACTTTGGGCAAAATTGGCCCCAAGTCTGGGCATGGTTTGACCAATATTCAGAGGCCTGGCTGGTGACAGCAGGGACAGCAGGCAGTGACAGGCCCGGGGCTGACAGGCTCCCCATCCCCTAGGGGGTGCCTGGCTGCCACACCCAGCTGACATAGAACCTTTGTCACAATGCCCGCTACCGTGGCGAGTATGTGGTGACTCTGCAGGTGACAGGGACACTGCAGGACTTGGTGGCAGCTCAGCAATTTCTCACTTCCCCAAAGAAGCGGAATTCTGCAAATTGCTGCCTTTGTTCTTGAAAGGATGTCATCAGGTGGGTGTTTTGGTGTCATACTCTGAAAACCAGAACAGAAATGGTGAAATATTCCCATGATATGCATGGTCCCTGCAACAAAGCACCGTGACTCAGCCTAAGGAGATCTGCAGCTTATTTTTTTGTACTGCCAGCAGATTGTGGAAGCACAGTATAAAAACCATCCTTATGGAGAGATCTGCGTATTTTAGGCTTAGTCTTAGTGTCTCAAGTAGCTGGGGTTTTTGCTTGGGCCTAATCCATACGGTCTTATGGCCTTACTCCTAGTCTGAAGATGAATGTGCTAGAAACTATAAAGCGAAAAAATGTCCTGCAGCCTAGCCTTGCTTTGCCTGTCCTTGCCTGTGCTTGCCTTGCCTTATTTCCTTCTCATCCTGTTCTCTGTCCCATCCTCCCTCACTAACCCCTCGTCTGGCTGCATGTCTCTACTTTCCTTTTCTCTCACTCTCCTGCTTCCTGCCTCTTTTCCTGCATTTCCTCCATCTCACTCCTGAAGCCCAACACTACTTTTTATTCTTCCTTCCCTTTCTCCTGCTCCCTTCGCTTTCTCCCTCTTTCCAATATCTTTCTTCACGACTTGTCTTTTCAAGACTTAGGGCAAAACTGGCCCCAAGTCTGGGCATGGTTTGACCAAATTTCAGAGACCTGGCTGGTGACAGCAGGGACAGCAGGCAGTGACAGGCCCGGGGCTGACAGGCTCCCCATCCCCTAGGGGGCGCCTGGCTGCCACACCCAGCTGACATAGAACATTTGTCACAATGCCCGCTACTGTGGCGAGTATGTGGTGACTCTGCAGGTGACAGGGACACTGCAGGACTTGGTGTCAGCTCAGCAATTTCTCACTTCCCCAAAGAAGCGGAATTCTGCAAATTGCTGCCTTTGCTCTTGAAAGGATATCATCAGGTGGGTGCTTTGGTGTCATGCTCTGAAAACCAGAGCAGAAATGGTGAACTATTCCCATGATATGCATGGTCCCTGTACCAAAGCACCATGACTCAGCCTAAGGAGATCTGCAGCTTATTTTTTTGTACTGCCAGCAGATTGTGGAAGCACAGTATAAAAACCATCCTTATGGAGAGATCTGCGTATTTTAGGCTTAGTCTTAGTGTCTCAAGTAGCTGGGGTTTTTGCTTGGGCCTAATCCATACGGTCTTATGGCCTTACTCCTAGTCTGAAGACGAATGTGCTAGAAACTATAAAGCGAAAAAATGTCCTGCAGCTTAGCCTTGCTTTGCCTGTCCTTGCCTGTCCTTGCCTTGCCTTTTTTCCTTCTCATCCTGTTCTCTGTCCCATCCTCCCTCACTAAACCCTCGTCTGACTGCATGTCTCTACTTTCCTTTTCTCTCACTCTCCTGCTTCCTGCCTCTTTAATGGCAATTCCTCCATCTCACTCCTGTAGCCCAACACTACTTTTTATTCTTCCTTCCCTTTCTCCTGCTCCCTTCGCTTTCTCCCTCTGTCCCATATCTTTCTTCCCGATTTGTCTTTTCAAGACTTTGGGCCAAATTGGCCCCAAGTCTGGGCATGGTTTGACCAATTTTCAGAGGCCTGGCTGGTGACAGCAGGGACAGCAGGCAGTGACAGGCCCGGGGCTGACAGGCTCCCCATCCCCTAGGGGGCGCCTGGCTGCCACACCCAGCTGACATAGAACCTTTGTCACAATGCCCGCTACCGTGGCTAGTATGTGGTGACTCTGCAGGTGACAGGGACACTGCAGGACTTGGTGGCAGCTCAGCAATTTCTCAGTTCCCCAAAGAAGCGGAATTCTGCAAATTGCTGCCTTTGCTCTTGAAAGGATATCATCAGGTGGGTGTTTTGTTGTCATACTCTGAAAACCAGAGCAGAAATGGTGAACTATTCCCATGATATGCATGGTCCCTGCACCAAAGCACCATGACTCAGCCTAAGGAGATCTGCAGCTTATTTTTTTGTACTGCCAGCAGATTGTGGAAGCACAGTATAAAAACCATCCTTATGGAGAGATCTGCGTATTTTAGGTTTAGTCTTAGTGTGTCAAGTAGCTGGGGTTTTTGCTTGGGCCTAATCCATATGGTCTTATGGCCTTACTCCTAGTCTGAAGACGATTGTGCTAGAAACTATAAAGCCAAAACATGTCCTGCAGCTTAGCCTTGCTTTGCCTGTACTTGCCTGTCCTTGCCTTGCCTTATTTCCTTCTCATCCTGTTCTCTGTCCCATCCTCTCTCACTAACCCCTCGTCTGGCTGCATGTCTCTACTTTCCATTTCTCTCACTCTCCTGCTTCCTGCCTCTTTTCCTGCAATTCCTCCATCTCACTCCTGAAGCCCAACACTACTTTTTATTCTTCCTTCCCTTTCTCCTGCTCCCTTCGCTTTCTCCCTCTGTCCCATATCTTTCTTCCCGACTTGTCTTTTCAAGACTTTGGGCCAAATTGGCCCCAAGTCTGGGCATGGTTTGACCAATTTTCAGAGGCCTGGCTGGTGACAGCAGGGACAGCAGGCAGTGAGAGGCCCGGGGCTGACAGGCTCCCCATCCCCTAGGGGGCACCTGGCTGCCACACCCAGCTGACATAGAACCTTTGTCACAATGCCCGGTACCGTGGCGAGTATGTGGTGACTCTGCAGGTGACAGGGACACTGCAGGACTTGGTGTCAGCTCAGCAATTTCTCACTTCCCCAAAGAAGCGGAATTCTGCAAATTGCTGCCTTTGCTCTTGAAAGGATATCATCAGGTGGGTGTTTTGGTGTCATACTCTGAAAACCAGAGCAGAAATGGTGAAATATTCCCATGATATGCATGGTCCCTGCAACAAAGCACCGTGACTCAGCCTAAGGAGATCTGCAGCTTATTTTTTTGTACTGCCAGCAGATTGTGGAAGCACAGTATAAAAACCATCCTTATGGAGAGATCTGCGTATTTTAGGCTTAGTCTTAGTGTCTCAAGTAGCTGGGGTTTTTGCTTGGGCCTAATCCATACGGTCTTATGGCCTTACTCCTAGTCTGAAGATGAATGTGCTAGAAACTATAAAGCCAAAAAATGTCCTGCAGCCTAGCCTTGCTTTGCCTGTCCTTGCCTGTGCTTGCCTTGCCTTATTTCCTTCTCATCCTGTTCTCTGTCCCATCCTCCCTCACTAACCCCTCGTCTGGCTGCATGTCTCTACTTTCCTTTTCTCTCACTCTCCTGCTTCCTGCCTCTTTTCCTGCATTTCCTCCATCTCACTCCTGAAGCCCAACACTACTTTTTATTCTTCCTTCCCTTTCTCCTGCTCCCTTCGCTTTCTCCCTCTTTCCAAAATCTTTCTTCACGACTTGTCTTTTCAAGACTTTGGGCCAAATTGGCCCCAAGTCTGGGCATGGTTTGACCAATTTTCAGAGGCCTGGCTGGTGACAGCAGGGACAGCAGGCAGTGACAGGCCCGGGGCTGACAGGCTCCCCATCCCCTAGGGGGCGCCTGGCTGCCACACCCAGCTGACATAGAACCTTTGTCACAATGCCCTCTACAGTGGCGTGTATGTGGTGACTCTGCAGGTGACAGGGACACTGCAGGACTTGGTGTCAGCTCAGCAATTTCTCACTTCCCCAAAGAAGCGGAATTCTGCAAATTGCTGCCTTTGCTCTTGAAAGGATATCATCAGGTGGGTGTTTTGGTGTCATACTCCGAAAACCAGAGCAGAAATGGTGAAATATTCCCATGATATGCATGGTTCCTGCACCAAAGCGCCGTGACTCAGCCTAAGGAGATCTGCAGCTTATTTTTTTGTACTGCCAGCAGATTGTGGAAGCACAGTATAAAAACCATCCTTATGGAGAGATCTGCGTATTTTAGGCTTAGTCTTAGTGTCTCAAGTAGCTGGGGTTTTTGCTTGGGCCTAATCCATACGGTCTTATGGCCTTACTCCTAGTCTGAAGACGAATGTTGTAGAAACTATAAAGCGAAAAAATGTCCTGCAGCCTAGCCTTGCTTTGCCTGTCCTTGCCTGTCCTTGCCTTGCCTTATTTCCTTCTCATCCTGTTTTCTGTCCCATCCTCTCTCACTAACCCCTCGTCTGGCTCCATGTCTCTTCTTTCCTTTTCTCTCACTCTCCTGCTTCCTGCCTCTTTAATGGCAATTCCTCCATCTCACTCCTGCAGCCCAACACTACTTTTTATTCTTCCTTCCCTTTCTCCTGCTCCCTTCGCTTTCTCCCTCTGTCCCATATCTTTCTTCCCGACTTGTCTTTTCAAGACTTTGGGCCAAATTGGCCCCAAGTCTGGGCATGGTTTGACCAATTTTCAGAGGCCTGGCTGGTGACAGCAGCGACAGCAGGCAGTGACAGGCCCGGGGCTGACAGGCTCCCCATCCCCTAGGGGGTGCCTGGCTGCCACACCCAGCTGACATAGAACCTTTGTCACAATGCCCGGTACCGTGGCGAGTATGTGGTGACTCTGCAGGTGACAGGGACACTGCAGGACTTGGTGTCAGCTCAGCAATTTCTCCCTTCCCCAAAGAAGCGGAATTCTGCAAATTGCTGCCTTTGCTCTTGAAAGGATATCATCAGGTGGGTGTTTTGGTGTCATACTCTGAAAACCAGAGCAGAAATGGTGAACTATTCCCATGATATGCATGGTCCCTGCACCAAAGCACCATGACTCAGCCTAAGGAGATCTGCAGCTTATTTTTTTGTACTGCCAGCAGATTGTGCAAGCACAGTATAAAAACCATCCTTATGGAGAGATCTGCGTATTTTAGGCTTAGTCTAAGTGTCCCAAGTAGCTGGGGTTTTTGCTTGGGCCTAATCCATACGGTCTTATGGCCTTACTCCTAGTCTGAAGACGAATGTGCTAGAAACTATAAAGCGAAAAAATGTCCTGCAGCCTAGCCTTGCTTTGCCTGTCCTTGCCTGTCCTTGCCTTGCCTTATTTCCTTCTCATCCTGTTTTCTGTCCCATCCTCTCTCACTAACCCCTCGTCTGGCTCCATGTCTCTACTTTCCTTTTCTCTCACTCTCCTGCTTCCTGCCTCTTTAACGGCAATTCCTCCATCTCACTCCTGCAGCCCAACACTACTTTTTATTCTTCCTTCCCTTTCTCCTGCTCCCTTCGCTTTCTCCCTCTATCCAATATCTTTCTTCACGACTTGTCTTTTCAAGACTTTGGGCAAAATTGGCCCCAAGTCTGGGCATGGTTTGACCAACTTTCAGAGGCCTGGCTGGTGACAGCAGGGACAGCAGGCAGTGACAGGTCCGGGGCTGACAGGCTCCCCATCCCCTAGGGGGCGCCTGGCTGCCACACCCAGCTGACATAGAACCTTTGTCACAATGCCCGCTAAAGTGGCAAATATCAGGTGACTTTACAGGTGACAGGGACACTGCAGGACTTGGTGGCAGCTCAGCAATTTCTCACTTCCCCAAAGAAGCGGAATTCTGCAAATTGCTGCCTTTGCTCTTGAAAGGATATCATCAGGTGGGTGTTTTGGTGTCATACTCTGAAAACCAGAACAGAAATGGTGAAATATTCCCATGATATGCATGGTCCCTGCACCAAAGCACCATGACTCAGCCTAAGGAGATCTGCAGCTTATTTTTTTGTACTGCCAGCAGATTGTGGAAGCACAGTATAAAAACCATCCTTATGGAGAGATCTGCGTATTTTAGGCTTAGTCTTAGTGTGTCAAGTAGCTGGGGTTTTTACTTGGGCCTAATCCATACGGTTTTATGGCCTTACTCCTAGTCTGAAGACGAATGTGCTAGAAACTATAAAGCCAAAAAATGTCCTGCAGCCTAGCCTTGCTTTGCCTGTCCTTGCCTGTGCTTGCCTTGCCTTATTTCCTTCTCATCCTGTTCTCTGTCCCATCCTCCCTCACTAACCCCTCGTCTGGCTGCATGTCTCTACTTTCCTTTTCTCTCACTCTCCTGCTTCCTGCCTCTTTTCCTGCAATTCCTCCATCTCACTCCTGAAGCCAAACACTTCTTTATTTTCTTCCTTCCCTTTCTCCTGCTCCCTTCGCTTTCTCCCTCTGTCCCATATCTTTCTTCCCGACTTGTCTTTTCAAGACTTTGGGCCAAATTGGCCCCAAGTCTGGGCATGGTTTGACCAACTTTCAGAGGCCTGGCTGGTGACAGCAGGGACAGCAGGCAGTGACAGGCCCGGGGCTGACAGGCTCCCCATCCCCTAGGGGGCGCCTGGCTGCCACACCCAGCTGACATAGAACCTTTGTCACAATGCCCGCTACCGTGGCAAGTATGTGGTGACTCTGCAGGTGACAGGGACACTGCAGGACTTGGTGTCAGCTCAGCAATTTCTCACTTCCCCAAAGAAGCGGAATTCTGCAAATTGCTGCCTTTGCTCTTGAAAGGATATCATCAGGTGGGTGTTTTGGTGTCATACTCCGAAAACCAGAGCAGAAATGGTGAACTATTCCCATGATATGCATGGTCCCTGCACCAAAGCACCATGACTCAGCCTAAGGAGATCTGCAGCTTATTTTTTTTGTACTGCCAGCAGATTGTGGAAGCACAGTATAAAAACCATCCTTATGGAGAGATCTGCGTATTTTAGGCTTAGTGTAAGTGTCTCAAGTAGCTGGGGTTTTTGCTTGGGCCTAATCCATACGGTCTTATGGCCTTACTCCTAGTCTGATGATGAATGTGCTAGAAACTATACAGCAAAAAAATGTCCTGCAGCCTAGCCTTGCTTTGCCTGTACTTGCCTGTCCTTGCCTTGCCTTATTTCCTTCTCATCCTGTTCTCTGTCCCATCCTCTCTCACTAACCCCTCGTCTGGCTGCATATCTCTTCTTTCCTTTTCTCTCACTCTCCTGCTTCCTGCCTCTTTTCTTGCAATTCCTCCATCTCACTCCTGCAGCCCAACACTACTTTTTATTCTTCCTTCCCTTTCTCCTGCTCCCTTCGCTTTCTCCCTCTATCCAATATCTTTCTTCACGACTTGTCTTTTCAAGACTTTGGGCAAAATTGGCCCCAAGTCTGGGCATGGTTTGACCAACTTTCAGAGGCCTGGCTGGTGACAGCAGGGACAGCAGGCAGTGACAGGTCCGGGGCTAAGAGGCTCCCCATCCCCTAGGGGGCGCCTGGCTGCCACACCCAGCTGACATAGAACCTTTGTCACAATGCCCGCTAAAGTGGCAAATATCAGGTGACTTTACAGGTGACAGGGACACTGCAGGACTTGGTGGCAGCTCAGCAATTTCTCACTTCCCCAAAGAAGCGGAATTCTGCAAATTGCTGCCTTTGCTCTTGAAAGGATATCATCAGGTGGGTGTTTTGGTGTCATACTCTGAAAACCAGAACAGAAATGGTGAAATATTCCCATGATATGCATGGTCCCTGCACCAAAGCACCATGACTCAGCCTAAGGAGATCTGCAGCTTATTTTTTTGTACTGCCAGCAGATTGTGGAAGCACAGTATAAAAACCATCCTTATGGAGAGATCTGCGTATTTTAGGCTTAGTCTTAGTGTGTCAAGTAGCTGGGGTTTTTACTTGGGCCTAATCCATACGGTTTTATGGCCTTACTCCTAGTCTGAAGACGAATGTGCTAGAAACTATAAAGCCAAAAAATGTCCTGCAGCCTAGCCTTGCTTTGCCTGTACTTGCCTGTCCTTGCCTTGCCTTATTTCCTTCTCATCCTGTTCTCTGTCCCATCCTCTCTCACTAACCCCTCGTCTGGCTGCATGTCTCTACTTTCCTTTTCTCTCACTCTCCTGCTTCCTGCCTCTTTTCTTGCAATTCCTCCATCTCACTCCTGCAGCCCAACACTACTTTTTATTCTTCCTTCCCTTTCTCCTGCTCCCTTCGCTTTCTCCCTCTGTCCCATATCTTTCTTCCCGACTTGTCTTTTCAAGACTTTGGGCCAAATTTGACCCAAGTCTGGGCATGGTTTGACCAATATTCAGAGGCCTGGCTGGTGACAGCAGGGACAGCAGGCAGTGACAGGCCCGGGGCTGACAGGCTCCCCATCCCCTAGGGGGCGCCTGGCTGCCACACCCAGCTGACATAGAACCTTTGTCACAATCCCCGCTACCGTGGCGAGTATGTGGTGATTCTGCAGGTGACAGGGACACTGCAGGACTTGGTGTCGGCTCAGCAATTTCTCACTTCCCCAAAGAAGCGGAATTCTGCAAATTGCTGCCTTTGCTCTTGAAAGGATATCATCAGGTGGGTGTTTTGGTGTCATACACTGAAAACCAGAGCTGAAATGGTGAAATATTCTCATGATATGTATGGTCCATGTACCAAAGCACCATGACTCAGCCTAAGAGATCTGCAGCTTATGTTTTTGTCCTGCCAGCAGATTGTGGAAGCACAGTATAAAAATCATCCTTATGGAGAGATCTGCGTATTTTAGGCTTAGTCTAAGTGTCTCAAGTAGCTGGGGTTTTTGCTTGGGCCTAATCCATACGGTCTTATGGCCTTACTCCTAGTCTGATGGTGAATGTGCTAGAAACTATACAGCAAAAACATATCCTGCAGCCTAGCCTTGCTTTGCTTGTCCTTGCCTGTCCTTGCCTTGCCTTATTTCCTTCTCATCCTGTTCTCTGTCCAGTCTTCTCTCACTAACCCCTCTTCTGCCTGCATGTCTCGTCTTTCCTTTTCTCTCACTCTCCTGCTTCCTGCCTCTTTTCTTGCAATTCCTCCATCTCACTCCTGCAGCCCAACACTACTTTTTATTCTTCCTTCCCTTTCTCCTGCTCCCTTCGCTTTTTCCCTCTGTCCCATATCTTTCCTCCCGACTTGTCTTTTCAAGACTTTCAGCCAAATTTGCCCCAAGTCTGGGCATGGTTTGACCAATTTTCAGAAGCCTGGCAGGTGACAGCAGGGACAGCAGGCAGTGACAGGCTCGGGGCTGACAGGCTCCCCATCCCCTAGGGGGCGCCTGGCTGCCACACCCATCTGACATAAAACGTTTGTTACAATGCCTGCTACCGTGGCGAGTATGTGGTGACTCTGCAGGTGACAGGGACACTGCAGGACTTGGTGTCAGCTCAGCAATTTCTCACTTCCCCAAAGAAGCGGAATTCTGCAAATGGCTGCGTTTGCTCTTGAAAGGATGTCATCCCGTGGGTGTTTTGGTAACATACACTGAAAACCAGAGCAGAAATGGTGGAATATTCCCATGATAAGCATGGTCCCTGCACCAAAGCACCATGACTCAGCCTAAGGATATCTGTAGCTTATTTTTATGTACTGCCAACAGATTGTCTAAGCACAGTATAAAAACCATCATTATGGAGACATCTTCCTATTTTAGACTTAGTCTAAGTGTCTCAAGTAGCTGGGGTTTTTGCTTGGGCCTAATCCATACAGTTTTATATCCTTAGTCCTAGTCTGAAGATGAATGTGCTAGAAACTATACAGCAAAAAAATATCCTACAGCCTAGCCTTGCTTTGCCTGTCCTTGCCTGTCCTTCCCTTGCCTTATTTCCTTCTCATCCTGTTCTCTGTCCAATCTTCTCCCACTAACCCCTCGTCTGGCTGCATGTCTCGTCTTTCCTTTTCTCTCACTCTCCTGCTTCCTGCCTCTTTTCCTGCAATTCCTCCATCTCACTCCTGCAGCCCAACACTACTTTTTATTCTTCCTTCCCTTTCTCCTGCTCCCTTCGCTTTCTCCCTCTGTCCCATATCTTTCTTCCCGACTTGTCTTTTCAAGACTTTGGGGCAAATTGGCCCCAAGTCTGGGCATGGTTTGACCAATTTTCAGAGGCCTGGCTGGTGACAGCAGGGACAGCAGGCAGTGAGAGGCCCGGGGCTGACAGGCTCCCCATCCCCTAGGGGGCACCTGGCTGCCACACCCAGCTGACATAGAACCCTTGTCACAATGCCAGCTACCGTGGCGAGTATGTGGTGACTCTGCAGGTGACAGGGACACTGCAGGACTTGGTGTCAGTTCAGCAATTTCTCACTTCCCCAAAGAAGCGGAATTCTGCAAATAGCTGCCTGTGCTCTTGAAAGGATATCATCAGGTGGGTGTTTTGGTGTCATACACTGAAAACCAGAGCAGAAATCTGAAATATTCTCATGATATGTATGGCCCATGCACCAAACCACCATGACTCAACCTAAGAGATCTGCAGCCTATGTTTTTGTACTGCCAGCAGATTGTGGAAGCACAGTATAAAAACCATCCTTATGGAGAGATCTGCGTATTTTAGGCTTAGTCTAAGTGTCTCAAGTAGCTGGGGTTTTTGCTTGGGCCTAATCCATACGGTCTTATGGCCTTACTCCTAGTCTGAAGACAAATGTGCTAGAAACTATAAAGCGAAAAAATGTCCTGCAGCCTAGCCTTGCTTTGCCTGTCCTTGCCTGTCCTTGCCTTGCCTTATTTCCTTCTCATCCTGTTCTCTGTCCCATCCTCTCTCACTAACCCCTCGTCTGGCTGCATGTCTCGTCTTTCCTTTTCTCTCACTCTCCTGCTTCCTGCCTCTTTTCTTGCAATTCCTCCATCTCACTCCTGCAGCCCAACACTACTTTTTATTCTTCCTTCCCTTTCTCCTGCTCCCTTCGCTTTCTCCCTCTGTCCCATATCTTTCTTCCCGACTTGTCTTTTCAAGACTTTGGGCCAAATTTGACCCAAGTCTGGGCATGGTTTGACCAATATTCAGAGGCCTGGCTGGTGACAGCAGGGACAGCAGGCAGTGACAGGCCCGGGGCTGACAGGCTCCCCATCCCCTAGGGGGCGCCTGGCTGCCACACCCAGCTGACATAGAACCTTTGTCACAATCCCCGCTACCGTGGCGAGTATGTGGTGATTCTGCAGGTGACAGGGACACTGCAGGACTTGGTGTCGGCTCAGCAATTTCTCACTTCCCCAAAGAAGCGGAATTCTGCAAATTGCTGCCTTTGCTCTTGAAAGGATATCATCAGGTGGGTGTTTTGGTGTCATACACTGAAAACCAGAGCTGAAATGGTGAAATATTCTCATGATATGTATGGTCCATGTACCAAAGCACCATGACTCAGCCTAAGAGATCTGCAGCTTATGTTTTTGTCCTGCCAGCAGATTGTGGAAGCACAGTATAAAAATCATCCTTATGGAGAGATCTGCGTATTTTAGGCTTAGTCTAAGTGTCTCAAGTAGCTGGGGTTTTTGCTTGGGCCTAATCCATACGGTCTTATGGCCTTACTCCTAGTCTGATGGTGAATGTGCTAGAAACTATACAGCAAAAACATATCCTGCAGCCTAGCCTTGCTTTGCTTGTCCTTGCCTGTCCTTGCCTTGCCTTATTTCCTTCTCATCCTGTTCTCTGTCCAGTCTTCTCTCACTAACCCCTCTTCTGCCTGCATGTCTCGTCTTTCCTTTTCTCTCACTCTCCTGCTTCCTGCCTCTTTTCTTGCAATTCCTCCATCTCACTCCTGCAGCCCAACACTACTTTTTATTCTTCCTTCCCTTTCTCCTGCTCCCTTCGCTTTTTCCCTCTGTCCCATATCTTTCCTCCCGACTTGTCTTTTCAAGACTTTCAGCCAAATTTGCCCCAAGTCTTGGCATGGTTTGACCAATTTTCAGAAGCCTGGCAGGTGACAGCAGGGACAGCAGGCAGTGACAGGCTCGGGGCTGACAGGCTCCCCATCCCCTAGGGGGCACCTGGCTGCCACACCCATCTGACATAAAACGTTTGTTACAATGCCTGCTACCGTGGCGAGTATGTGGTGACTCTGCAGGTGACAGGGACACTGCAGGACTTGGTGTCAGCTCAGCAATTTCTCACTTCCCCAAAGAAGCGGAATTCTGCAAATGGCTGCGTTTGCTCTTGAAAGGATGTCATCCCGTGGGTGTTTTGGTAACATACACTGAAAACCAGAGCAGAAATGGTGGAATATTCCCATGATAAGCATGGTCCCTGCACCAAAGCACCATGACTCAGCCTAAGGATATCTGTAGCTTATTTTTATGTACTGCCAACAGATTGTCTAAGCACAGTATAAAAACCATCATTATGGAGACATCTTCCTATTTTAGACTTAGTCTAAGTGTCTCAAGTAGCTGGGGTTTTTGCTTGGGCCTAATCCATACAGTTTTATATCCTTAGTCCTAGTCTGAAGATGAATGTGCTAGAAACTATACAGCAAAAAAATATCCTACAGCCTAGCCTTGCTTTGCCTGTCCTTGCCTGTCCTTCCCTTGCCTTATTTCCTTCTCATCCTGTTCTCTGTCCAATCTTCTCCCACTAACCCCTCGTCTGGCTGCATGTCTCGTCTTTCCTTTTCTCTCACTCTCCTGCTTCCTGCCTCTTTTCCTGCAATTCCTCCATCTCACTCCTGCAGCCCAACACTACTTTTTATTCTTCCTTCCCTTTCTCCTGCTCCCTTCGCTTTCTCCCTCTGTCCCATATCTTTCTTCCCGACTTGTCTTTTCAAGACTTTGGGGCAAATTGGCCCCAAGTCTGGGCATGGTTTGACCAATTTTCAGAGGCCTGGCTGGTGACAGCAGGGACAGCAGGCAGTGAGAGGCCCGGGGCTGACAGGCTCCCCATCCCCTAGGGGGCGCCTGGCTGCCACACCCAGCTGACATAGAACCCTTGTCACAATGCCAGCTACCGTGGCGAGTATGTGGTGACTCTGCAGGTGACAGGGACACTGCAGGACTTGGTGTCAGTTCAGCAATTTCTCACTTCCCCAAAGAAGCGGAATTCTGCAAATAGCTGCCTGTGCTCTTGAAAGGATATCATCAGGTGGGTGTTTTGGTGTCATACACTGAAAACCAGAGCAGAAATCTGAAATATTCTCATGATATGTATGGCCCATGCACCAAACCACCATGACTCAACCTAAGAGATCTGCAGCCTATGTTTTTGTACTGCCAGCAGATTGTGGAAGCACAGTATAAAAACCATCCTTATGGAGAGATCTGCGTATTTTAGGCTTAGTCTAAGTGTCTCAAGTAGCTGGGGTTTTTGCTTGGGCCTAATCCATACGGTCTTATGGCCTTACTCCTAGTCTGAAGACAAATGTGCTAGAAACTATAAAGCGAAAAAATGTCCTGCAGCCTAGCCTTGCTTTGCCTGTCCTTGCCTGTCCTTGCCTTGCCTTATTTCCTTCTCATCCTGTTCTCTGTCCCATCCTCCCTCACTAAGCCCTCGTCTGGCTGCATGTCTCGTCTTTCCTTTTCTCTCACTCTCCTGCTTCCTGCCTCTTTTCCTGCAATTCCTCCATCTCACTCCTGAAGCCCAACACTACTTTTTATTCTTCCTTCCCTTTCTCCTGCTCCCTTCGCTTTCTCCCTCTGTCCCATATCTTTCTTCCCGACTTGTCTTTTCAAGACTTTGGGCAAAATTGGCCCCAAGTCTGGGCATGGTTTGACCAATTTTCAGAGGCCTGGCTGGTGACAGCAGGGACAGCAGGTAGTGACAGGGCGGGACTGACAGGCTCCCCAACCCCTAGGGGGCGCCTGGCTGCCACACCCAGCTGACATAGAACCTTTGTCACAATGCCCGCTACCGTGGCGAGTATGTGGTGACTCTGCAGGTGACAGGGACACTGCAGGACTTGGTGGCAGCTCAGCAATTTCTCACTTCCCCAAAGAAGGGGAATTCTGCAAATTGCTGCCTTTGCTCTTGAAAGGATATCATCAGGTGGGTGTTTTGGTGCCATACTCTGAAAACCAGAGCAGAAATGGTGAAATATTCCCATGATATGCATGGTCCCTGCACCAAAGCACCATGATTCAGCCTAAGGAGATCTGCAGCTTATTTTTTTGTACTGCCAGAAGATTGTGGAAGCACAGTATAAAAACCATCCTTATGGAGAGATCTGCGTATTTTAGGCTTAGTCTTAGTGTCTCAAGTAGCTGGGGTTTTTGCTTGGGCCTAATGCATACGGTCTTATGGCCTTACTCCTAGTCTGAAGACGAATGTGCTAGAAACTATAAAGCTATAACATGTCCTGCAGCCTAGCCTTGCTTTGCCTGTCCTTGCCTGTCCTTGCCTTGCCTTATTTCCTTCTCATCCTGTTCTCTGTCCCATCCTCCCTCACTAACCCCTCGTCTGGCTGCATGTCTCTACTTTCCTTTTCTCTCACTCTCCTGTTTCCTGCCTCTTTTCCTGCAATTCCTCCATCTCACTCCTGAAGCCCAACACTTCTTTTTTTTCTTCCTTCCCTTTCTCCTGCTCCCTTCGCTTTCTCCCTCTGTCCCATATCTTTCTTCCCGACTTGTCTTTTCAAGACTTTGGGCCAAATTGGCCCCAAGTCTGGGCATGGTTTGACCAATTTTCAGAGGCCTGGCTGGTGACAGCAGGGACAGCAGGCAGTGACAGGCCCGGGGCTAACAGGCTCCCCATCCCCTAGGGGGCACCTGGCTGCCACACCCAGCTGACATAGAACCTTTGTCACAATGCCCGCTACCGTGGCGAGTATGAGGTGACTCTGCAGGTGACAGGGACACTGCAGGACTTGGTGGCAGCTCAGCAATTTCTCACTTCCCCAAAGAAGCGGAATTCTGCAAATTGCTGCCTTTGCTCTTGAAAGGATATCATCAGGTGGGTGTTTTGGTGTCATGCACTGAAAACCAGACCAGAAATGGTGAAATATTCCCATGATATGCATGGTCCCTGCACCAAAGCACCATGACTCAGCCTAAGGAGATCTGCAGCTTATTTTTTTGTACTGCCAGCAGATTGTGGAAGCACAGTATAAAAACCATCCTTATGGAGAAATCTGCGTATTTTAGGCTTAGTCTAAGTGTCTCAAGTAGCTGGGGTTTTTGCTTGGGCCTAATCCATACGGTCTTATGGCCTTACTCCTAGTCTGAAGACGAATGTGCTAGAAACTATAAAGCAAAAACATGTCCTGCAGCCTAGCCTTGCTTTGCCTGTCCTTGCCTGCACTTGCCTTGCCTTATTTCCTTCTCATCCTGTTCTCTCTCTCACCCTCTCTCACTAACCCCTCGTCTGGCTGCATGTCTCTTCTTTCATTTTCTCTCACTCTCCTGCTTCCTGCCTCTTTTCTTGCAATTCCTCCATCTCACTTCTGCAGCCCAACACTACTTTTTATTCTTCCTTCCCTTTCTCCTGCTCCCTTCGCTTTTTCCCGCTGTCCCATATCTTTCTTCACGACTTGTCTTTTCAAGACTTTGGGCCAAATTGGCCCCAAGTCTGGGCATGGTTTGGTCAATTTTCAGAGGCCTGCCTGGTGACAGAAGGGACAGCAGGCAGTGAGAGGCCCAGGGCTGGCAGGCTCCCCATCCCCTAGGGGGCGTCTGGCTGCCAAACCCTTCTGACATAGCACCTTTGTCACAATGCCCGCTACCGTGGCGAGGATGCGGTGACTCTGCAGGCGACAGGGACACTGCAGGACTTGGTGTCAGCTCAGCAATTTCTCACTTCCCCAAAGAAGCGGAATTCTGCAAATTGCTGCCTTTGCTCTTGAAAGGATGTCGTAAAGTCGGTGGTTTGGTGTCATACACTGAAAACCAGAGCAGAAATGGTGAAATATTCCCATGATAAGCATGGTCCCTGCACCAAAGCACCATGACTCAGCCTAAGGATATCTGCAGCTTGTTTTCGTGTATTGCCTGCATATTGTGGAAGTACAGTATAAAAACCATCCTTATGGAGAGATCTGCGTATTTTAGGCTTAGTCTAAGTGTCTCAAGTAGCTTGGGTTTTTGTTTGGGCCTAATCCATACGGTCCTTTGGCTTTCCTCCTCTTCTGAAGACGAATGTGCCTGAAACTATAAAGCAAAAAATGTCCTGCAACCTAGCGTTGCCTTGCCTGTCCTTACCTGTCCTTGCCTTGCCTTATTTCCTTCTCATCCTGTTCTCTGTCCCATCCACTCTCATTAACCCCTCGTCTGGCTGCATGTCTCTACTTTCCTTTTCTCTCACTCTCCTCCTTCCTGCCTCTTTTCTGGCAATTCCTCCATCTCACTCCGGCAGCCCAACACTAATTTTTCTTCTTCCTTCCCTTTCTCCTGCTCCCTTCGCTTTCTCCCTCTGTCCCATATCTTTCTTCCCAACTTGTCTTTTCAAGACCTTGGGCCAAATTGGCCCCAAGTCTAGGCATGGTATGATCAAATTTCAGAGGCATGCTGGTTACAGCAGGGACAGCCGTCAGTGACAGGCCCGGGGCTAACAGGCTCCCAATCCCCTAGGGGGCGCCTGGGTGCCAAACTCTTCTGACAAAGAACCTTTGTCACAATGCCAGTACTATGGCTAGGATGCGGTGACTCTGCAGGTGACAGGGACACTGCAGGACTTGGTGTCAGCTCAGCAATTTCTCACTTCCCCTAAGAAGCGGAATTCTGCAAATTGCTGCCTTTGCTCTTGAATGGATGTCATCAGGTGGGTGTTTTGGTGAAATACACTGAAAACCAGAGCAGAAAAGGTGAAATATTCCCATGATATGCATGGTCCCTGCACCAAAGCAGTATGACTCAGCCTAAGGAGATCTGCAGCTTATTTTTTTGTACTGCCAGCAGGTTGTGGAAGTACAGTATAAAAACAATCCTTATGGAGAGATCTGCGTATTTTAGGCTTAGTCCAAGCGTCTCAAGTAGCTGGGGTTTTTGCTTGGGCCTAATCCATACGGTCTTATGGCCTTACTCCTAGTCTGAAGATGAATGTGCTAGAAACTATAAAGCAAAAAAATGTCCTGCAGCCTAGCCTTGCCTTGCCTGTCCTTGTCTTGCCTTATTTCCTTCTCATCCTATTCTCTGTCCCATCCTCTCTCACTAACCCCTCGTCTGGCTGCATGTCTCTTCTTTCCTTTTCTCTCACTCTCCTGCTCCCTGCCTCTTTTCCTTCAATTCCTCCATCTCACTCCTGCAGCCCAACACTACTTTTTATTCACAGAATCACAGAACCACAGAATCACAGTATCACAGAATCGACTGGGTTAGAAAAGACCTCAGCGATCATCGAGTCCAACTCTTGGTCCAACTCTAGTCCGTTTACTAGATCATGGCACTAAGTGCCATGTCCAATCTCTGTTTAAAAACCTCTAGGGACGGCGAGTCCACTACCTCCCTGGGCAGGCCATTCCAATGCCTGACCACTCTCTCTGTAAAGAATTTCTTTCTGATATCCAGTCTAAATTTCCCCTGGTAGAGTTTAAGCCCATGCCCCCTTGTCCTATTGCTAACTGCCTGGGAGAAGAGACCAATCCCCACCTGGCTATAACTTCCCTTCAGGTAGTTATAGAGAGTGATGAGGTCACCTCTAAGCCTCCTCTTCTCTAGACTAAACAACCCCAGCTCCCTCAGCCTCTCCCCATAGGGCTTGTGTTCAAGTCCCTTCACCACTCGTGTTGCTCTTCTCTGGACCCGCTCCAGCACTTCAATGTCTTTCCTGAACTGAGGGGCCCAGAACTGAACACAATACTCCAGATGTGGCCTCACCAATGCAGAGTACAGGGGAAGGATCACTTCCCTTGTCCTGCTGACCACGTTATTTTTGATACAGGACAGGATACCGTTGGCCTTCTTGGCCACCTGGGCACACTGTTGGCTCATGTTGAGCTTCCTGTCAATTAGTACCCCCAGGTCCCTTTCTGTCTGACTGCTCTCCAGCCACTCTGTGCCCAGCCTGTAGCACTGCAGGGGGTTGTTGTGACCAAAGTGCAGCACCCGGCACTTGGCCTTATTGAACTTCATCCCATTGGAATCAGCCCATTTTTCCAGTCTATCCAGATCCCTCTGCAGAGCCCTCCTGCCTTCCAGTAGGTCGACACTCCCTCCCAACTTGGTGTCATGAGCAAATTTGCTGATGATGGTCTCAATCCCCTCATCTAAATCATCAATAAAGATGTTAAACAGGACTGGACCCAACACTGACCCCTGGGGAACACCACTAGTGACTGGCCGCCAGCTGGATGCAGCCCCATTCACCAGCACTCTCTGGGCCCGGCCCTCCAGCCAGTTCTTAACCCAGCGTAGAGTACACTTGTCCAAGCCATGGGCTACCAGCTTTTGCAAGAGTATATTATGGGAGACAGTGTCAAAGGCCTTGCTGAAGTCCAGATAGACCACATCCATGGCTTTCCCCTCATCCACCAGCTGGGTCACCTGATCATAAAAGGAGATCAGGTTGGTCAGACAGGACCTGCCCCTCCTAAACCCATGCTGGCTGGGTCTGATCCCTTGTCCATCCTGAAGGTGCTGTGTGATTCCACTCAGCATGATCTGCTCCATAACCCTGCCAGGCACCGAGGTCAGACTGACAGGCCTGTAGTTGCCAGGGTCAGCTCTGCAGCCCTTTTTGTGGACTGGGGTAACATTGGCCAATTTTCAATCACATGGGACCTCCCCAGTGAGCCAGGACTGTTGGAAGATGATGGAGAGCGGCTTGGCAAGTTCTTCTGCTAGCTCCCTCATCACCCTAGGATGGATCCCATCTGGTCCCATAGACTTGTGAGGATCCAGATGGCTCAGTAAATCACCAACTATTTCCTCCTGGAATACAAGGGGCCTATTTGGCTTCCTATCTCTGTCAACCACCTCCAGAGATGAGTTGTCCTGAGGGCCACCTGTCTCACTGGTAAAAACTGAGGCAAAGTAGGTATTAAGTACCTCAGCTTTCTCCTCATCTTTGTTAACTATATTTCCTTCAGAGTCCAACAGAGAATGGAGGTTTTCCTTGCCCCTCCTTTTGTTATTAACATATTTGAAGAAGGACTTTTTATTATCCCTGACAGAATTGGCCAAGTTAACTTCAAATTGCACTTTCGTTTCCCTGATCTTTTTTCTGCATGATCTAGCTGTTTTCATAAATCCTTCATAAGTAGCCAGGCCTTTTTTCCACAATCGGTAAAGTCTCTTTTTATTTCTGATTTCATTCAGAATCTCCCTGTTTAGCCAAGCCGGTTGTCTTCCCCACCAGCTAGCCTTTCGGCACACTGGTATAGCCTGTTCCTGTGCACTCAAAACCACCTGCTGGAAGCATGTCCAACCCTCCTGGGCCCGCATGTTTTTAAGCATTGTTTCCCAGGGTATGCTCTGAACTAGACTTCTGAATAGGCAAAAATCTGCCCTCGGGAAGTCCAGCATAGAGGTTTTGTTAATGGTTCTCCCTGCATCTCTGAGTACTGAAAATTCTATTATTTCATGGTAGCTATGCCCCAGGCGGCCTCCAACCACTACATCT
Organism: Columba livia; assembly: GCF_036013475.1. Lineage (NCBI taxonomy): Eukaryota > Metazoa > Chordata > Aves > Columbiformes > Columbidae > Columba > Columba livia. Next base: position 28,882,888 of record NC_088610.1, on the reverse strand, counting down.
CCCACCAGCCCTTCTCTGTTTGTAAACAGTAGGTCTAGCGGGGTCTTGCCCCTGGTGGGCTCATTTACCAGCTGATGAAGGAAATTGTCCTCTATACACTCTAGGAACTTCCTAGACTGACTCTTCTGTGCAGTATTGACCTCCCAGCAGATATCCGGCAGGTTAAAGTCACCCACAAGAACAAGGGCCGTTGATTTTGAGACATCTGCCAGCTGCTTGTAGAATAATTCATCTCCTTCATTGTCCTGGTTGCGCGGTCTATAACAGACACCCACGAGGATGTCAGCCTTGTTGGACTTCCCCCTGATTCTGCTCCACAGGAATTCAACCTTGTCACTGCTGACCTCAAGTTTAACAGAGTCGAGTGACTCTCTAACATATAAAGCCACCCCTCCACCTCTCCTACCCTGCCTATCTTTTCTGAAGAGCTTGTAGCCACACATAGCAGCACTCCAGTCATATGAGTCATCCCACCATGTTTCTGTGATGGCAACTATGTCATAGCTTTCCTGCTACACGATGGCTTCCAGCTTCTCTTGTTAGTTGCCCATACTGCGTGCATTAGTGTACATGCACGTCAAATGGGCTGCTGATTTCCCTCTTAATTCGGGCTTTCCATTCTTCCTTCCCTTTCTCCTGCTACCTACGCTTTCTCCCTCTGTCCCAGATCTTTCTTCCCGACTTGTCTTTTCAAGACTTTGGGCCAAATTGGCCCTAAGTCTGGGCATGGTTTGACCAATTTTCAGAGGCCTAGCTGGTGACAGCAGGGACAGCGGGCAGTGACAGGCCCGGGGCTGACAGGCTCCCAATCCCCTAGGGGGCGCCTGGCTGCCACACCCATCTGAAAAAGAACCTTTGTCACAATGCCCGCTACCGTGGCGAGGATGCGGTGACTCTGCAGGTGACAGGGACACTGCAGGACTTGGTGGCAGCTCAGCAATTTCTCACTTCCCCAAAGAAGCGGAATTCTGCAAATTGCTGCCTTTGCTCTTGAAAGGATGTCACTAGGTGGGTGTTTTGTTGTAATACACGGAACACCAGAGCAGAAAAGGTGAAATATTCCCATGATATGCATGGACCCTGCAACAAAGCATCATGACTCAGCCTAAGGAGATCTGCAGCTTATTTTTTTGTACTGCCAGCAGATTGTGGAATACAGTATAAAAACCAACCTTACGGAGAGATCAGCGTATTTTTGGCTTAGTCTAAGTGTCTCAAGTAGCTGGGGTCTATGCTTGGGCCTAATCCATATGGTCTTATGGCCTTACTCCTAGTCTGAAGACGAATGTGCTAGAAACTACAAAGCAAAAAAATGTCCTGCAGCTTGGCCTGTCCTTGCCTGTCCTTGCATTGCCTTATTTCCTTCTCATCCTGTTCTCTGTCCCATCCCCTCTCACTAACCCCTCGTCTGGCTGCATGTCTCTACTTTCCTTTTCTCTCACTCTCCTGCTTCCTGCCATTTTCTTTCAATTCCTCCATCTCACTTCTGCAGCCCAACACTACTTTTTATTCTTCCTTCCCTTTCCCTGCTCCCTTCGCTTTCTCCCTCTGTCCCATATCTTTCCTCCCGACTTGTCTTTTCAAGACTTTGGGCCAAACTGGCCCCAAGTCTGGGCATGGTTTGACCAATTTTCAGAGGCCTGGCTGGTGACAGCAGGGACAGCAGGCAGTGACAGGCTCGGGGCTGACAGGCTTCCCATCCCCTAGTGGGCCCCTGGCTGCCACACCCAGCTGACATAGGACATTTGCCACAATGCCCTTTACCGTGGCGAGTATATGGTGACTCTGCAGGTGACAGGGACACTGCAGGACTTGGTGTCAGCTCAGCAATTTCTCAGTTCCCCAAAGAAGCGGAATTCTGCAAATTGCTGCCTTTGCTCTTGAAAGGATGTCATCAGGTGGGTGTTTTGGTGTCATACACTGAAAACCGGAGCAGAAATGGTGAAATATTCCCATGATATGCATGGTCCCTGCACCAAAGCACCATGACTCAGCCGAAGGAGATCTGCAGCTTATTTTTTTGTACTGCCAGCAGATTGTGGAAGCACAGTATAAAAACCATCCTTATGGAGTGATCTGCGTATTTTAGGCTTAGTCTTAGTGTCTCAAGTAGCCTATGTATTTGCTTGGGCCTAATCCATACGGTCTTATGGCTTTCCTCGTAGTCCGAGGACTAATGTGCTAGAAAATATAAAGCGAATAAATGTCCTGCAGCCTAGCCTTGCTTTCCCTGTCCTTGCCTGTCCTTGCCTTGCCTTATTACCTTCTCATCGTGTTCTCTGTCCCATCCTCTCGCACTAACTCCTCGTCTGGCTGCATGTCTCTTCTTTCCTTTTCTCTCACTCCCTGCTTCCTGCCTCTTTAATGGCAATTCCTCCATCTCACTCCTGCAGCCCAACACTACTTTTTATTCTTCCTTCCCTTTCTCCTGCTCCCTTCGCTTTCTCCCTCTGTCCCATATCTTTCTTCCCGACTTGTCTTTTCAAGACTTTGGGGCAAATTGGCCCCAAGTCTGGGCATGGTTTGACCAATTTTCAGAGGCCTGGCTGGTGGCAACAGGGACAGCAGCCAGTGACAGGCCCGGGGCTGACAGGCTCCCCATCCCCTAGGGGGCGCCTGGCTGCGACACCCAGCTGACATAGAACCTTTGTCACAATGCCCGCTACCGTGGCGAGTATGTGGTGACTCTGCAGGTGACAGGGACACTGCAGGACTTGGTGGCAGCTCAGCAATTTCTCACTTCCCCAAAGAAGCGGAATTCTGCAAGTTGCTGCCTTTGCTCTTGAAAGGATATCATCAGGTGAGTGTTTTGGTGTCATACTCTGAAAACCAGAGCAGAAATGGTGAAATATTCCCATGATATGCATGGTCCCTGCACCAAAGCACCGTGACTCAGCCTAAGGAGATCTGCAGCTTATTTTTTTGTACTTCCAGCAGATTGTGGAAGCACAGTATAAAAACCATCCTTATGGAGTACTCTGTGTATTTTAGGCTTAGTCTAAGAGTCTCAAGTAGCTGGGGTTTTTGCTTGGGCCTAATCCATACGGTCTTATGGCCTTACTCCTAGTCTGAAGACGAATGTGCTAGAAACTATAAAGCCAAAAAATGTCCTGCAGCCTAGCCTTGCTTTGCCTGTCCTTGCCTGTGCTTGCCTTGCCTTATTTCCTTCTCATCCTGTTCTCTGTCCCATCCTCCCTCACTAACCCCTCGTCTGGCTGCATGTCTCTACTTTCCTTTTCTCTCACTCTCCTGCTTCCTGCCTCTTTTCTTGCAATTCCTCCATCTCACTCCTGAAGCCCAACACTACTTTTTATTCTTCCTTCCCTTTCTCCTGCTCCCTTCGCTTTCTCCCTCTGTCCTATATCTTTCTTCCCGACTTGTCTTTTCAAGACTTTGGGCCAAATTGGGCCCAAGTCTGGGCATGGTTTGACCAATTTTCAGAGGCCTGGCTGGTGACAGCAGGGACAGCAGGCAGTGACAGGCCCGGGGCTGACAGGCTCCCCATCTCCTAGGGGGCGCCTGGCGGCCACACCCAGCTGACATAGAACCTTTGTCACAATGCCCGCTACCGTGGCGAGTATGTGGTGACTCTGCAGGTCACAGGGACACTGCAGGACTTGGTGTCAGCTCAGCAATTTCTCAGTTCCCCAAAGAAGCGGAATTCTGCAAATTGTTGCCTTTGCTCTTGAAAGGATATCATCAGGTGGGTGTTTTGTTGTCATACTCTGAAAACCAGAGCAGAAATGGTGAAATATTCCCATGATATGCATGGTCCCTGCACCAAAGCACCGTGACTCAGCCTAAGGAGATCTGCAGCTTATTTTTTTGTACTGCCAGCAGATTGTGGAACCACAGTATAAAAACCATCCTTATGGAGAGATCTGCGTATTTTAGGCTTAGTCTTAGTGTCTCAAGTAGCTGGGGTTTTTGCTTGGGCCTAATCCATACGGTCTTCTGGCCTTACTCCTAGTCTGAAGACTAATGTGCTAGAAACTATAAAGCGAAAAAATGTCCTGTAGCCTAGCCTTGCTTTGCCTGTCCTTGCCTGTGCTTGCCTTGCCTTATTTCCTTCTCATCCTGTTCTCTGTCCCATCCTCCCTCACTAACCCCTCGTCTGGCTGCGTGTCTCGTCTTTCCTTTTCTCTCACTCTCCTGCTTCCTGCCTCTTTTCCTGCAATTCCTCCATCTCACTCCTGAAGCCCAACACTACTTTTTATTCTTCCTTCCCTTTCTCCTGCTCCCTTCGCTTTCTCCCTCTGTCCCATATCTTTCTTCCCGACTTGTCTTTTCAAGACTTTGGGCCAAATTGGCCCCAAGTCTGGGCATGGTTTGACCAATTTTCAGAGGCCTGGCTGGTGACAGCAGGGACAGCAGGCAGTGACAGGCCAGGGGCTGACAGGCTCCCCATCCCCTAGCGGGCGCCTGGCTGCCACACCCAGCTGACATAGAACCTTTGTCACAATGCCCGCTACCGTGGCGACTATGTGGTTACTCTGCAGGTGACAGGGACACTGCAGGACTTGGTGGCAGCTCTGCAATTTCTCACTTCCCCAAAGAAGCGGAATTCTGCAAATTGCTGCCTTTGCTCTTGAAAGGATGTCATCAGGTGGGTGTTTTGGTGTCATACTCTGAAAACCAGAGCAGAAATGGTGAACTATTCCCATGATATGCATGGTCCCTGCACCAAAGCACCATGACTCAGCCTAAGGAGATCTGCAGCTTATTTTTTTGTACTGCCAGCAGATTGTGGAAGCACAGTATAAAAACCATCCTTATGGAGTGATCTGCGTATTTTAGGCTTAGTCTAAGTGTCTCAATTAGCTGGGGTTTTTGCTTGGGCCTAATCCATATGGTCTTATGGCCTTACTCCTAGTCTGAAGACGAATGTGCTAGAAACTATAAAGCCAAAAAATGTCCTGCAGCCTAGCCTTGCTTTGCCTGTCCTTGCCTGTGCTTGCCTTGCCTTATTTCCTTCTCATCCTTTTCTCTGTCCCATCCTCCCTCACTAACCCCTCGTCTGGCTGCGTGTCTCTACTTTCCTTTTCTCTCACTCTCCTGCTTCCTGCCTCTTTTCCTGCAATTCCTCCATCTCACTCCTGAAGCCCAGCACTACTTTTTATTCTTCCTTCCCTTTCTCCTGCTCCCTTCGCTTTCTCCCTATGTCCCATATCTTTCCTCTCGACTTCTCTGTTGGAGACTTTGGGCCAAATTGGCCCCAAGTCTGGGCATGGTTTGACAAGTTTTCAGAGGCTGGCTGGTGACAGCAGGGACAGCAGGCAGTGCCAGGCCTGGGGCTGACAGGCTCCCCATCCCCTAGGGGGCGCCTGGCTGCCACACCCAGCTGACATAGAACCTTTGTCACAATGCCCGCTACCGTGGCGACTATGTGGTTACTCTGCAGGTGACAGGGACACTGCAGGACTTGGTGGCAGCTCTGCAATTTCTCCCTTCGCCAAAGAAGCGGAATTCTGCAAATTGCTGCCTTTGCTCTTGAAAGGATGTCATCAGGTGGGTGTTTTGGTGTCATACTCTGAAAACCAGAGCAGAAATGGTGAACTATTCCCATGATATGCATGGTCCCTGCACCAAAGCACCATGACTCAGCCTAAGGAGATCTGCAGCTTATTTTTTTGTACTGCCAGCAGATTGTGGAAGCACAGTATAAAAACCATCCTTATGGAGAGATCTGCGTATTTTAGGCTTAGTCTAAGTGTCTCAAGTAGCTGGGGTTTTTGCTTGGGCCTAATCCATATGGTCTTATGGCCTTACTCCTAGTCTGAAGACGAATGTGCTAGAAACTAGAAAGCCAAAAAATGTCCTGCAGCCTAGCCTTGCTTTGCCTGTCCTTGCCTGTCCTTGTCTTGCCTTATTTCCTTCTCATCCTGTTCTCTGTCCCATCCTCCTTCACTAACCCCTCGTCTGGCTGCATGTCTCGTCTTTCCTTTTCTCTCACTCTCCTGCTTCCTGCCTCTTTTCCTGCAATTCCTCCATCTCACTCCTGAAGCCCAACACTACTTTTTATTCTTCCTTCCCTTTCTCCTGCTCCCTTCGCTTTCTCCCTATGTCCCATATCTTTCCTCTCGACTTCTCTGTTGGAGACTTTGGGCCAAATTGGCCCCAAGTCTGGGCATGGTTTGACAAGTTTTCAGAGGCTGGCTGGTGACAGCAGGGACAGCAGGCAGTGCCAGGCCTGGGGCTGACAGGCTCCCCATCCCCTAGGGGGCGCCTGGCTGCCACACCCAGCTGACATAGAACCTTTGTCACAATGCCCGCTACCGTGGCGAATATCTGGTGACTTTACAGGTGACAGGGACACTGCAGGACTTGGTGGCAGCTCAGCAATTTCTCCCTTCCCCAAAGAAGCGGAATTCTGCAAATTGCTGCCTTTGCTCTTGAAAGGATATCATCAGGTGAGTGTTTTGGTGTCATACTCTGAAAACCAGAGCAGAAATGGTGAACTATTCCCATGATATGCATGGTCCCTGCACCAAAGCACCGTGACTCAGCCTAAGGAGATCTGCAGCTTATTTTTTTGTACTGCCAGCAGATTGTGGAAGCACAGTATAAAAACCATCCTTATGGAGAGATCTGCGTATTTTAGGCTAAGTCTAAGTGTCTCAAGTAGCTGGGGTTTTTGCTTGGGCCTAATCCATACGGACTTATGGCCTTACTTCTAGTCTGAAGACGAATGTGCCTGAAACTATAAAGCAAAAATATGTCCTGCAACCTAGCATTGCCTTGCCTGTCCTTGCCTTGCCTTATTTCCTTCTCATCCTGTTCTCTGTCCCACCCTCTCTCACTAACCCCTCGTCTGGCTGCATGTCTCGTCTTTCCTTTTCTCTCACTCTCCTGCTTCCTGCCTCTTTTCTTGCAATTCCTCCATCTCACTCCTGCAGCCCAACACTACCTTTTATTCTTCCTTCCCTTTCTCCTGCTCCCTTCGCTTTCTCCCTCTGTCCCATATCTTTCTTCCCGACTTGTCTCTTGGAGACTTTGGGCCAAAGTGGCCCCAAGTCTGTGCATGGTTTTACAAGTTTTCAGAGGCCTGGCTGGTGACAGCAGGGACAGCAGGCAGTGACAGGCCCGGAGCTAACAGGCTCCCCATCCCCTAGGGGGTGCCTGGCTGCCACAACCAGCTGACATAGAACCTTTGTCACAATGCCCGCTACCGTGGTGAGGATGCGGTGACTCTGCAGGTGACAGGGACACTGCAGGACTTGGTGTCAGCTCAGCAATTTCTCACTTCCCCAAAAAAGCAGAATTCTGCAAATTGCTGCCTTGGCTCTTGAAAGGATATCATCAGGTGGGTGTTTTGGTGTCATACTCTGAAAACCAGAGCAGAAATGGTGAACTATTCCCATGATATGCATGGTCCCTGCACCAAAGCACCATGACTCAGCCTAAGGAGATCTGCAGCTTATTATTTTGTACTGCCAGCAGATTGTGGAAGCACAGTATAAAAACCATCCTTATGGAGAGATCTGCGTATTTTAGGCTTAGTCTAAGTGTCTCAAGTAGCTGGGGTTTTTGCTTGGGCCTAATCCATACGGTCTTATGGCCTTACTCCTAGTCTGAAGACGAATGTGCTAGAAACTATAAAGCCAAAAAATGTCCTGCAGCCTAGCCTTGCTTTGCCTGTCCTTGCCTGTGCTTGCCTTGCCTTATTTCCTTCTCATCCTGTTCTCTGTCCCATCCTCCCTCACTAAACCCTCGTCTGGCTGCATGTCTCTACTTTCCTTTTCTCTCACTCTCCTGCTTCCTGCCTCTTTTCCTGCAATTCCTCCATCTCACTCCTGAAGCCCAACACTACTTTTTATTCTTCCTTCCCTTTCTCCTGCTCCCTTCGCTTTCTCCCTATGTCCCATATCTTTCCTCTCGACTTCTCTGTTGGAGACTTTGGGCCAAATTGGCCCCAAGTCTGGGCATGGTTTGACAAGTTTTCAGAGGCTGGCTGGTGACAGCAGGGACAGCAGGCAGTGCCAGGCCTGGGGCTGACAGGCTCCCCATCCCCTAGGGGGCGCCTGGCTGCCACACCCAGCTGACATAGAACCTTTGTCACAATGCCCGCTACCGTGGCGACTATGTGGTTACTCTGCAGGTGACAGGGACACTGCAGGACTTGGTGGCAGCTCTGCAATTTCTCCCTTCGCCAAAGAAGCGGAATTCTGCAAATTGCTGCCTTTGCTCTTGAAAGGATGTCATCAGGTGGGTGTTTTGGTGTCATACTCTGAAAACCAGAGCAGAAATGGTGAACTATTCCCATGATATGCATGGTCCCTGCACCAAAGCACCATGACTCAGCCTAAGGAGATCTGCAGCTTATTTTTTTGTACTGCCAGCAGATTGTGGAAGCACAGTATAAAAACCATCCTTATGGAGAGATCTGCGTATTTTAGGCTTAGTCTAAGTGTCTCAAGTAGCTGGGGTTTTTGCTTGGGCCTAATCCATATGGTCTTATGGCCTTACTCCTAGTCTGAAGACGAATGTGCTAGAAACTATAAAGCCAAAAAATGTCCTGCAGCCTAGCCTTGCTTTGCCTGTCCTTGCCTGTCCTTGTCTTGCCTTATTTCCTTCTCATCCTGTTCTCTGTCCCATCCTCCTTCACTAACCCCTCGTCTGGCTGCATGTCTCGTCTTTCCTTTTCTCTCACTCTCCTGCTTCCTGCCTCTTTTCCTGCAATTCCTCCATCTCACTCCTGAAGCCCAACACTACTTTTTATTCTTCCTTCCCTTTCTCCTGCTCCCTTCGCTTTCTCCCTTTGTCCCATATCTTTCTTCCCGACTTGTCTTTTCAATACTTTGGGCAAAATTGGACCCCAACTCTGGGCATGGTTTGAACAATTTTCAGAGGCCTGGCTGGTGACAGCAGGGACAGCAGGCAGTGACAGGCCTGGGGCTGACAGGCTCCCCATCCCCTAGGGGGCGCCTGGCTGCCACACCCAGCTGACATAGAACCTTTGTCACAATGCCCGCTACCGTGGTGAGGATGCGGTGACTCTGCAGGTGACAGGGACACTGCAGGACTTGGTGGCAGCTCAGCAATTTCTCAGTTCCCCAAAGAAGCGGAATTCTGCAAATTGCTGCCTTTGCTCTTGAAAGGATATCATCAGGTGAGTGTTTTGGTGTCATACTCTGAAAACCAGAGCAGAAATGGTGAAATATTCCAATGATATGCATGGTCCCTGCACCAAAGCACCGTGACTCAGCCTAAGGAGATCTGCAGCTTATTTTTTTGTACTGCCAGCAGATTGTGGAAGCACAGTATAAAAACCATCCTTATGGAGAGATCTGCGTATTTTAGGCTTAGTCTAAGTGTCTCAAGTAGCTGGGGTTTTTGCTTGGGCCTAATCCATATGGTCTTATGGCCTTACTCCTAGTCTGAAGACGAATGTGCTAGAAACTATAAAACCAAAAAATGTCCTGCAGCCTAGCCTTGCTTTGCCTGTCCTTGCCTGTCCTTGCCTTGCCTTATTTCCTTCTCATCCTGTTCTCTGTCCCATCCTCCCTCACTAACCCCTCGTCTGGCTGCATGTCTCTACTTTCCTTTTCTCTCACTCTCCTGCTTCCTGCCTCTTTTCCTGCAATTCCTCCATCTCACTCCTGAAGCCCAACACTACTTTTTATTCTTCCTTCCCTTTCTCCTGCTCCCTTCGCTTTCTCCCTATGTCCCATATCTTTCCTCTCGACTTCTCTGTTGGAGACTTTGGGCCAAATTGGCCCCAAGTCTGGGCATGGTTTGACAAGTTTTCAGAGGCTGGCTGGTGACAGCAGGGACAGCAGGCAGTGCCAGGCCTGGGGCTGACAGGCTCCCCATCCCCTAGGGGGCGCCTGGCTTCCACACCCAGCTGACATAGAACCTTTGTCACAATGCCCGCTACCGTGGCGAATATCTGGTGACTTTACAGGTGACAGGGACACTGCAGGACTTGGTGGCAGCTCAGCAATTTCTCCCTTCCCCAAAGAAGCGGAATTCTGCAAATTGCTGCCTTTGCTCTTGAAAGGATATCATCAGGTGAGTGTTTTGGTGACATACTCTGAAAACCAGAGCAGAAATGGTGAACTATTCCCATGATATGCATGGTCCCTGCACCAAAGCACCGTGACTCAGCCTAAGGAGATCTGCAGCTTATTTTTTTGTACTGCCAGCAGATTGTGGAAGCACAGTATAAAAACCATCCTTATGGAGAGATCTGCGTATTTTAGGCTAAGTCTAAGTGTCTCAAGTAGCTGGGGTTTTTGCTTGGGCCTAATCCATACGGACTTATGGCCTTACTTCTAGTCTGAAGGCGAATGTGCCTGAAACTATAAAGCAAAAATATGTCCTGCAACCTAGCATTGCCTTGCCTGTCCTTGCCTTGCCTTATTTCCTTCTCATCCTGTTCTCTGTCCCACCCTCTCTCACTAACCCCTCGTCTGGCTGCATGTCTCGTCTTTCCTTTTCTCTCACTCTCCTGCTTCCTGCCTCTTTTCTTGCAATTCCTCCATCTCACTCCTGCAGCCCAACACTACCTTTTATTCTTCCTTCCCTTTCTCCTGCTCCCTTCGCTTTCTCCCTCTGTCCCATATCTTTCTTCCCGACTTGTCTCTTGGAGACATTGGGCCAAAGTGGCCCCAAGTCTGTGCATGGTTTTACAAGTTTTCAGAGGCCTGGCTGGTGACAGCAGGGACAGCAGGCAGTGACAGGCCCGGAGCTAACAGGCTCCCCATCCCCTAGGGGGTGCCTGGCTGCCACAACCAGCTGACATAGAACCTTTGTCACAATGCCCGCTACCGTGGTGAGGATGCGGTGACTCTGCAGGTGACAGGGACACTGCAGGACTTGGTGTCAGCTCAGCAATTTCTCACTTCCCCAAAAAAGCAGAATTCTGCAAATTGCTGCCTTGGCTCTTGAAAGGATATCATCAGGTGGGTGTTTTGGTGTCATACTCTGAAAACCAGAGCAGAAATGGTGAACTATTCCCATGATATGCATGGTCCCTGCACCAAAGCACCATGACTCAGCCTAAGGAGATCTGCAGCTTATTATTTTGTACTGCCAGCAGATTGTGGAAGCACAGTATAAAAACCATCCTTATGGAGAGATCTGCGTATTTTAGGCTTAGTCTAAGTGTCTCAAGTAGCTGGGGTTTTTGCTTGGGCCTAATCCATACGGTCTTATGGCCTTACTCCTAGTCTGAAGACGAATGTGCTAGAAACTATAAAGCGAAAAAATGTCCTGCAGCCTAGCCTTGCTTTGCCTGTCCTTGCCTGTGCTTGCCTTGCCTTATTTCCTTCTCATCCTGTTCTCTGTCCCATCCTCCCTCACTAACCCCTCGTCTGGCTGCATGTCTCTACTTTCCTTTTCTCTCACTCTCCTGCTTCCTGCCTCTTTTCCTGCAATTCCTCCATCTCACTCCTGCAGCCCAACACTACTTTTTATTCTTCCTTCCCTTTCTCCTGCTCCCTTCGCTTTCTCCCTCTGTCCCATATCTTTCTTCCCGACTTGTCTTTTCAAGACTTTGGGCCAAATTGGCCCCAAGTCTGGGCATGGTTTGACCAATTTTCAGAGGCCTGGCTGGTGACAGCAGGGACAGCAGGCAGTGACAGGCCAGGGGCTGACAGGCTCCCCATCTCCTAGGGGGCGCCTGGCGGCCACACCCAGCTGACATAGAACCTTTGTCACAATGCCCGCTACCGTGGCGAGTATGTGGTGACTCTGCAGGTGACAGGGACACTGCAGGACTTGGTGTCAGCTCAGCAATTTCTCAGTTCCCCAAAGAAGCGGAATTCTGCAAATTGTTGCCTTTGCTCTTGAAAGGATATCATCAGGTGGGTGTTTTGTTGTCATACTCTGAAAACCAGAGCATAAATGGTGAACTATTCCCATGATATGCATGGTCCCTGCACCAAAGCACCATGACTCAGCCTAAGGAGATCTGCAGCTTATTTTTTTGTACTGCCAGCAGATTGTGGAAGCACAGTATAAAAACCATCCTTATGGAGAGATCTGCGTATTTTAGGCTTAGTCTTAGTGTGTCAAGTAGCTGGGGTTTTTGCTTGGGCCTAATCCATATGGTCTTATGGCCTTACTCCTAGTCTGAAGACGAATGTGCTAGAAACTATAAAGCCAAAAAATGTCCTGCAGCCTAGCCTTGCTTTGCCTGTCCTTGCCTGTCCTTGCCTTGCCTTATTTCCTTCTCATCCTGTTCTCTGTCCCATCCTCTCTCACTAACCCCTCGTCTGGCTGCATGTCTCGTCTTTCCTTTTCTCTCACTCTCCTGCTTCCTGCCTCTTTTCCTGCAATTCCTCCATCTCACTCCTGAAGCCCAACACTACTTTTTATTCTTCCTTCCCTTTCTCCTGCTCCCTTCGCTTTCTCCCTATGTCCCATATCTTTCTTCCCGACTTGTCTTTTCAATACTTTGGGCAAAATTGGCCCCAAGTCTGGGCATGGTTTGAACAATTTTCAGAGGCCTGGCTGGTGACAGCAGGGACAGCAGGCAGTGACAGGCCTGGGGCTGACAGGCTCCCCATCCCCTAGGGGGCGCCTGGCTGCCACACCCAGCTGACATAGAACCTTTGTCACAATGCCCGCTACCGTGGCGAATATCTGGTGACTTTACAGGTGACAGGGACACTGCAGGACTTGGTGGCAGCTCAGCAATTTCTCAGTTCCCCAAAGAAGCGGAATTCTGCAAATTGCTGCCTTTGCTCTTGAAAGGATATCATCAGGTGAGTGTTTTGGTGTCATACTCTGAAAACCAGAGCAGAAATGGTGAACTATTCCCATGATATGCATGGTCCCTGCACCAAAGCACCGTGACTCAGCCTAAGGAGATCTGCAGCTTATTTTTTTGTACTGCCAGCAGATTGTGGAAGCACAGTATAAAAACCATCCTTATGGAGAGATCTGCGTATTTTAGGCTTAGTCTTAGTGTCTCAAGTAGCTGGGGTTTTTGCTTGGGCCTAATCCATACGGTCTTATGGCCTTACTCCTAGTCTGAAGACGAATGTGCTAGAAACTATAAAGCGAAAAAATGTCCTGCAGCCTAGCCTTGCTTTGCCTGTCCTTGCCTGTCCTTGCCTTGCCTTATTTCCTTCTCATCCTGTTCTCTGTCCCATCCTCCCTCACTAACCCCTCGTCTGGCTGCATGTCTCTACTTTCCTTTTCTCTCACTCTCCTGCTTCCTGCCTCTTTTCCTGCAATTCCTCCATCTCACTCCTGCAGCCCAACACTACTTTTTATTCTTCCTTCCCTTTCTCCTGCTCCCTTCGCTTTTTCCCTCTGTCCCATATCTTTCTTCCCGACTTGTCTTTTCAAGACTTTGGGCCAAATTGGCCCCATGTCTGGGCATGGTTTGACCAATTTTCAGAGGCCTGGCTGGTGACAGCAGGGACAGCAGGCAGTGACAGGCCCGGGGCTGACAGGCTCCCCATCTCCTAGGGGGCGCCTGGCGGCCACACCCAGCTGACATAGAACCTTTGTCACAATGCCCGCTACCGTGGCGAGTATGTGGTGACTCTGCAGGTGACAGGGACACTGCAGGACTTGGTGTCAGCTCAGCAATTTCTCAGTTCCCCAAAGAAGCGGAATTCTGCAAATTGTTGCCTTTGCTCTTGAAAGGATATCATCAGGTGGGTGTTTTGTTGTCATACTCTGAAAACCAGAGCAGAAATGGTGAACTATTCCCATGATATGCATGGTCCCTGCACCAAAGCACCATGACTCAGCCTAAGGAGATCTGCAGCTTATTTTTTTGTACTGCCAGCAGATTGTGGAAGCACAGTATAAAAACCATCCTTATGGAGAGATCTGCGTATTTTAGGCTTAGTCTAAGTGTCTCAAGTAGCTGGGGTTTTTGCTTGGGCCTAATCCATAGGGTCTTATGGCCTTACTCCTAGTCTGAAGACGAATGTGCTAGAAACTATAAAGCCAAAAAATGTCCTGCAGCCTAGCCTTGCTTTGCCTGTCCTTGCCTGTCCTTGCCTTGCCTTATTTCCTTCTCATCCTGTTCTCTGTCCCATCCTCCCTCACTAACCCCTCGTCTGGCTGCATGTCTCGTCTTTCCTTTTCTCTCACTCTCCTGCTTCCTGCCTCTTTTCCTGCAATTCCTCCATCTCACTCCTGAAGCCCAACACTACTTTTTATTCTTCCTTCCCTTTCTCCTGCTCCCTTCGCTTTCTCCCTTTGTCCCATATCTTTCTTCCCGACTTGTCTTTTCAATACTATGGGCAAAATTGGACCCCAAGTCTGGGCATGGTTTGAACAATTTTCAGAGGCCTGGCTGGTGACAGCAGGGACAGCAGGCAGTGACAGGCCTGGGGCTGACAGGCTCCCCATCCTTTAGGGGGCGCCTGTCTGCCACACCCAGCTGACATAGAACCTTTGTCACAATGCCCGCTACCGTGGCGAATATCTGGTGACTCTGCAGGTGTCAGGGACACTGCAGGACTTGGTGTCAGCTCAGCAATTTCTCAGTTCCCCAAAGAAGCGGAATTCTGCAAATTGTTGCCTTTGCTCTTGAAAGGATATCATCAGGTGGGTGTTTTGTTGTCATACTCTGAAAACCAGAGCAGAAATGGTGAAATATTCCCATGATATGCATGGTCCCTGCACCAAAGCACCATGACTCAGCCTAAGGAGATCTGCAGCTTATTTTTTTGTACTGCCAGCAGATTGTGGAAGCACAGTATAAAAACCATCCTTATGGAGAGATCTGCGTATTTTAGGCTTAGTCTTAGTGTCTCAAGTAGCTGGGGTTTTTGCTTGGGCCTAATCCATACGGTCTTCTGGCCTTACTCCTAGTCTGAAGACGAATGTGCTAGAAACTATAAAGCAAAAAAATGTCCTGCAGCTTAGCCTTGCTTTGCCTGTCCTTGCCTGTCCTTGCCTTGCCTTATTTCCTTCTCATCCTGTTCTCTGTCCCATCCTCCCTCACTAACCCCTCGTCTGGCTGCATGTCTCGTCTTTCCTTTTCTCTCACTCTCCTGCTTCCTGCCTCTTTTCCTGCAATTCCTCCATCTCACTCCTGAAGCCCAACACTACTTTTTATTCTTCCTTCCCTTTCGCCTGCTCCCTTCGCTTTCTCCCTCTGTCCCATATCTTTCTTCCCGACTTGTCTTTTCAAGACTTTGGGCCAAATTGGCCCCAAGTCTGGGCATGGTTTGACCAATTTTCAGAGGCCTGGCTGGTGACAGCAGGGACAGCAGGCAGTGAGAGGCCCGGGGCTGACAGGCTCCCCATCCCCTAGGGGGCGCCTGGCTGCCACACCCAGCTGACATAGAACCTTTGTCACAATGCCCGCTACCGTGGCGACTATGTGGTTACTCTGCAGGTGACAGGGACACTGCTTGACTTGGTGGCAGCTCTGCAATTTCTCACTTCCCCAAAGAAGCGGAATTCTGCAAATTGCTGCCTTTGCTCTTGAAAGGATGTCATCAGGTGGGTGTTTTGGTGTCATACTCTGAAAACCAGAGCAGAAATGGTGAACTATTCCCATGATATGCATGGTCCCTGCACCAAAGCACCATGACTCAGCCTAAGGAGATCTGCAGCTTATTTTTTTGTACTGCCAGCAGATTGTGGAAGCACAGTATAAAAACCATCCTTATGGAGAGATCTGCGTATTTTAGGCTTAGTCTAAGTGTCTCAAGTAGCTGGGGTTTTTGCTTGGGCCTAATCCATACGGTCTTATGGCCTTACTCCTAGTCTGAAGACGAATGTGCTAGAAACTATAAAGCGAAAAAATGTCCTGCAGCCTAGCCTTGCTTTGCCTGTCCTTGCCTGTGCTTGCCTTGCCTTATTTCCTTCTCATCCTGTTCTCTGTCCCATCCTCCCTCACTAACCCCTCGTCTGGCTGCATGTCTCGTCTTTCCTTTTCTCTCACTCTCCTGCTTCCTGCCTCTTTTCCTGCAATTCCTCCATCTCACTCCTGAAGCCCAACACTACTTTTTATTCTTCCTTCCCTTTCTCCTGCTCCCTTCGCTTTCTCCCTATGTCCCATATCTTTCCTCTCGACTTCTCTGTTGGAGACATTGGGCCAAATTGGTCCCAAGTCTGGGCATGGTTTGACAAGTTTTCAGAGGCTGGCTGGTGACAGCAGGGACAGCAGGCAGTGCCAGGCCTGGGGCTGACAGGCTCCCCATCCCCTAGGGGGCGCCTGTCTGCCACACCCAGCTGACATAGAACCTTTGTCACAATGCCCGCTACCGTGGCGAGTATGTGGTGACTCTGCAGGTGACAGGGACACTGCAGGACTTGGTGGCACGTCAACAATTTCTCACTTCCCCAAAGAAGCGGAATTCTGCAAATTGCTGCCTTTGCTCTTGAAAGGATATCATCAGGTGAGTGTTTTGGTGTCATACTCTGAAAACCAGAGCAGAAATGGTGAACTATTCCCATGATATGCATGGTCCCTGCACCAAAGCACCGTGACTCATTGTGGAAGCACAGTATAAAAACCATCCTTATGGAGAGATCTGCGTATTTTAGGCTTAGTCTTAGTGTCTCAAGTAGCTGGGGTTTTTGCTTGGGCCTAATCCATACGGTCTTATGGCCTTACTACTAGTCTGAAGACGAATGTGCTAGAAACTATAAAGCGAAAAAATGTCCTGCAGCTTAGCCTTGCTTTGCCTGTCCTTGCCGGTCCTTGCCTTGCCTTATTTCCTTCTCATCCTGTTCTCTGTCCCATCCTCTCTCACTAACCCCTCGTCTGGCTCCATGTCTCTTCTTTCCTTTTCTCTCACTCTCCTGCTTCCTGCCTCTTTAATGGAAATTCCTCCATCTCACTCCTGTAGCCCAACACTACTTTTTATTATTCCTTCCCTTTCTCCTGCTCCCTTCGCTTTCTCCCTCTATCCAATATCTTTCTTCACGACTTGTCTTTTCAAGACTTTGGGCAAAATTGGCCCCAAGTCTGGGCATGGTTTGACCAATTTTCAGAGGCCTGGCTGGTGACAGCAGGGACAGCAGGCAGTGAGAGGCCCGGGGCTGACAGGCTCCCCATCCCCTAGGGGGCGCCTGCCTGCCACACCCAGCTGACATAGAACCTTTGTCACAATGCCCGCTACCGTGGCGAATATCTGGTGACTTTACAGGTGACAGGGATACTGCAGGACTTGGTGGCAGCTCAGCAATTTCTCACTTCCCCTAAGAAGCGGAATTCTGCAAATTGCTGCCTTTGCTCTTGAAAGGATATCATCAGGTGGGTGTTTTGGTGTCATACTCTGAAAACCAGAGCAGAAATGGTGAAATATTCCCATGATATGCATGGTCCCTGCACCAAAGCACCGTGACTCAGCCTAAGGAGATCTGCAGCTTATTATTTATACTGCCAGCAGATTGTGGAAGCACAGTATAAAAACCATCCTTATGGAGAGATCTGCGTATTTTAGGCTTAGTCTTAGTGTCTCAAGTAGCTGGGGATTTGCTTGGGCCTAATCCATACGGTCTTATGGCCTTACTCCTAGTCTGAAGACGAATGTGCTAGAAACTATAAAGCGAAAAAATGTCCTGCAGCTTAGCCTTGCTTTGCCTGTCCTTGCCTGTGCTTGCCTTGCCTTATTTCCTTCTCATCCTGTTCTCTGTCCCATCCTCTCTCACTAACCCCTCGTCTGGCTGCATGTCTCGTCTTTCCTTTTCTCTCACTCTCCTGCTTCCTGCCTCTTTTCCTGCAATTCCTCCATCTCACTCCTGAAGCCCAACACTACTTTTTATTCTTCCTTCCCTTTCTCCTGCTCCCTTCGCTTTCTCCCTCTGTCCCATATCTTTCTTCCCGACTTGTCTTTTCAAGACTTTGGGGCAAATTGGCCCCAAGTCTGGGCATGGTTTGACCAATTTTCAGAGGCCTGGCTGGTGACAGCAGGGACAGCAGGCAGTGAGAGGCCCGGGGCTGACAGGCTCCCCATCCCCTAGGGGGCGCCTGTCTGCCACACCCAGCTGACATAGAACCTTTGTCACAATGCCCGCTACCGTGGCGCGTATGTGGTGACTCTGCAGGTGACAGGGACACTGCAGGACTTGGTGGCAGCTCAGCAATTTCTCACTTCCCCAAAGAAGCGGAATTCTGCAAATTGCTGCCTTTGCTCTTGAAAGGATATCATCAGGTGGGTGTTTTGGTGTCATACTCTGAAAACCAGAGCAGAAATGGTGAACTATTCCCATGATATGCATGGTCCCTGCACCAAAGCACCATGACTCAGCCTAAGGAGATCTGCAGCTTATTTTTTTGTACTGCCAGCAGATTGTGGAAGCACAGTATAAAAACCATCCTTATGGAGAGATCTGCGTATTTTAGGCTTAGTCTTAGTGTCTCAAGTAGCTGGGGTTTTTGCTTGGGCCTAATCCATACGGTCTTATGGCCTTACTCCTAGTCTGAAGACGAATGTGCTAGAAACTATAAAGCGAAAAAATGTCCTGCAGCCTAGCCTTGCTTTGCCTGTCCTTGCCTGTCCTTGCCAAGCCTAATTTCATTCTCATCCTGTTCTCTGTTCCATCCTCTCTCACTAACCCCTCGTCTGGCTGCATGTCTCTTCTTTCCTTTTCTCTCACTCTCCTGCTTCCTGCCTCTTTAATGGAAATTCCTCCATCTCACTCCTGTAGCCCAACACTACTTTTTATTCTTCATTCCCTTTCTCCTGCTCCCTTCGCTTTCTCTCTCTGTCCCATATCATTCTTCCCGACTTGTCTTTTCAAGACTTTGGGCAAAATTGGCCCCAAGTCTGGGCATGGTTTGACCAATTTTCAGAGGCCTGGCTGGTGACAGCAGGGACAGCAGGCAGTGAGAGGCCCGGGGCTGACAGGCTCCCCATCCCCTAGGGGGCGCCTGGCTGCCACACCCAGCTGACATAGAACCTTTGTCACAATGCCCGCTACCGTGGCGAGTATGTGGTGACTCTGCAGGTGACAGGGACACTGCAGGACTTGGTGGCAGCTCAGCAATTTCTCCCTTCGCCAAAGAAGCGGAATTCTGCAAATTGCTGCCTTTGCTCTTGAAAGGATATCATCAGGTGGGTGTTTTGGTGTCATACTCTGAAAACCAGAGCAGAAATGGTGAACTATTCCCATGATATGCATGGTCCCTGCACCAAAGCACCGTGACTCAGCCTAAGGAGATCTGCAGCTTATTTTTTTGTACTGCCAGCAGATTGTGGAAGCACAGTTTAAAAACCATCCTTATGGAGAGATCTGCGTATTTTAGGCTTAGTCTTAGTGTCTCAAGTAGCTGGGGATTTGCTTGGGCCTAATCCATACGGTCTTATGGCCTTACTCCTAGTCTGAAGACGAATGTGCTAGAAACTATAAAGCGAAAAAATGTCCTGCAGCTTAGCCTTGCTTTGCCTGTCCTTGCCTGTGCTTGCCTTGCCTTATTTCCTTCTCATCCTGTTCTCTGTCCCATCCTCCCTCACTAAACCCTCGTCTGGCTGCATGTCTCGTCTTTCCTTTTCTCTCACTCTCCTGCTTCCTGCCTCTTTTCCTGCAATTCCTCCATCTCACTCCTGAAGCCCAACACTACTTTTTATTCTTCCTTCCCTTTCTCCTGCTCCCTTCGCTTTCTCCTTCTGTCCCATATCTTTCTTCCCGACTTGTCTTTTCTAGACTTTGGGCCAAATTGGCCCCAAGTCTGGGCATGGTTTGACCAATTTTCAGAGGCCTGGCTGGTCACAGCAGGGGCAGCAGGCAGTGACAGGCCCGGGGCTGACAGGCTCCCCATCCCCTAGGGGGCGCCTGGCTGCCACACCCAGCTGACATAGAACCTTTGTCACAATGCCCGCTACCGTGGCGAGTATGTGGTGACTCTGCAGGTGACAGGGACACTGCAGGACTTGGTGGCAGCTCAGCAATTTCTCACTTCCCCAAAGAAGCGGAATTCTGCAAATTGCTGCCTTTGCTCTTGAAAGGATATCATCAGGTGGGTGTTTTGGTGTCATACTCTGTAAACCAGAGCAGAAATGGTGAAATATTCCCATGATATGCATGGTCCCTGCACCAAAGCACCATGACTCAGCCTAAGGAGATCTGCAGCTTATTTTTTTGTACTGCCAGCAGATTGTGGAAGCACAGTATAAAAACCATCCTTATGGAGAGATCTGCGTATTTTAGTCTTAGTCTTACTGTGTCAAGTAGCTGGGGTTTTTGCTTGGGCCTAATCCATACGGTCTTATGGCCTTACTCCTAGTCTGAAGACGAATGTGCTAGAAACTATAAAGCTATAACATGTCCTGCAGCCTAGCCTTGCTTTGCCTGTCCTTGCCTGTCCTTGCCTTGCCTTATTTCCTTCTCATCCTGTTCTCTGTCCCATCTTCTCTCACTAACCCCTCGTCTGGCTGCATGTCTCGTCTTTCCTTTTCTCTCACTCTCCTGCTTCGGGCCTCTTTTCCTGAAATTCCTCCATCTCACTCCTGCAGCCCAACACTACTTTTTATTCTTCCTTCCCTTTCTCCTGCTCCCTTCGCTTTCTCCCTCTGTCCCATATCTTTCTTCCCGACTTGTCTTTTCAAGACTTTGGGCAAAATTGGCCCCAAGTCTGGGCATGGTTTGACCAATTTTCAGAGGCCTGGCTGGTGACAGCAGGGACAGCAGGCAGTGACAGGCCCGGGGCTGACAGGCTCCCCATCCCCTAGGGGGCGCCTGGCTGCCACACCCAGCTGACATAGAACCTTTGTCACAATGCCCGCTACCGTGGCGAGTATGTGGTGACTCTGCAGGTGACAGGGACACTGCAGGACTTGGTGGCAGCTCAGCAATTTCTCACTTCCCCAAAGAAGCGGAATTCTGCAAATTGCTGCCTTTGCTCTTGAAAGCATATCATCAGGTGGGTGTTTTGGTGTCATACTCTGAAAACCAGAGCAGAAATGGTGAAATATTCCCATGATATGCATGCTCCCTGCACCAAAGCACCGTGACTCAGCCTAAGGAGATCTGCAGCTTATTTTTTTGTACTGCCAGCAGATTGTGGAAGCACAGTATAAAAACCATCCTTATGGAGAGATCTGCGTATTTTAGTCTTAGTCTTACTGTGTCAAGTAGCTGGGGTTTTTGCTTGGGCCTAATCCATACGGTCTTATGGCCTTACTCCTAGTCTGAAGACGAATGTGCTAGAAACTATAAAGCGAAAAAATGTCCTGCAGCCTAGCCTTGCTTTGCCTGTCCTTGCCTGTCCTTGCCTTGCCTTATTTCCTTCTCATCCTGTTTTCTGTCCCATCCTCTCTCACTAACCCCTCGTCTGGCTCCATGTCTCTTCTTTCCTTTTCTCTCACTCTCCTGCTTCCTGCCTCTTCAATGGCAATTCCTCCATCTCACTCCTGTAGCCCAACACTACTTTTTATTCTTCCTTCCCTTTCTCCTGCTCCCTTCGCTTTCTCCCTCTGTCCCATATCTCTCTTCCCGACTTGTCTTTTCAAGACTTTGGGGCATATTGGCCCCAAGTCTGGGCATGGTTTGACCAATTTTCAGAGGCCTGGCTGGTGACAGCAGGGACAGCAGGCAGTGACAGGCCCGGGGCTGACAGGCTCCCCATCCCCTAGGGGGCGCCTGGCGGCCACACCCAGCTGACATAGAACCTTTGTCACAATGTCCGCTACCGTGGCGAGTATGTGGTGACTCTGCAGGTGACAGGGACACTGCAGGACTTGGTGGCAGCTCAGCAATTTCTCACTTCCCCAAAGAAGCGGAATTCTGCAAATTGCTGCCTTTGCTCTTGAAAGGATATCATCAGGTGGGTGTTTTGGTGTCATACTCTGAAAACCAGAGCAGAAATGGTGAACTATTCCCATGATATGCATGGTCCCTGCACCAAAGCACCGTGACTCAGCCTAAGGAGATCTGCAGCTTATTTTTTTGTACTGCCAGCAGATTGTGGAAGCACAGTATAAAAACCATCCTTATGGAGAGATCTGCGTATTTTAGGCTTAATCTTAGTGTCTCAAGTAGCTGGGGTTTTTGCTTGGGCCTAATCCATACGGTCTTATGGCCTTACTCCTAGTCTGAAGACGAATGTGCTAGAAACTATAAAGCGAAAAAATGTCCTGCAGATTAGCCTTGTTTTGCCTGTCCTTGCCTGTCCTTGCCTTGCCTTATTTCCTTCTCATCCTGTTCTCTGTCCCATCCTCCCTCACTAACCCCTCGTCTGGCTGCATGTCTCTGCTTTCCTTTTCTCTCACTCTCCTGCTTCCTGCCTCTTTAATGGCAATTCCTCCATCTCACTCCTGAAGCCAAACACTACTTTTTATTCTTCCTTCCCTTTCTCCTGCTCCCTTCGCTTTCTCCCTCTGTCCCATATCTTCCTTCCCGACTTGTCTTTTCAAGACTTTGGGCAAAATTGGCCCCAAGTCTGGGCATGGTTTGACCAATATTCAGAGGCCTGGCTGGTGACAGCAGGGACAGCAGGCAGTGACAGGCCCGGTTCTGACAGGCTCCCCATCCCCTAGGGGGCGCCTGGCTGCCACACCCAGCTGACATAGAACCTTTGTCACAATGCCCGCTACCGTGGCGAATATCTGGTGACTTTACAGGTGACAGGGATACTGCAGGACTTGGTGGCAGGTCAGCAATTTCTCACTTCCCCAAAGAAGCGGAATTCTGCAAATTGCTGCCTTTGCTCTTGAAAGGATATCATCAGGTGGGTGTTTTGGTGTCATACTCTGAAAACCAGAGCAGAAATGGTGAAATATTCCCATGATATGCATGGTCCCTGCACCAAAGCACCGTGACTCAGCCTAAGGAGATCTGCAGCTTATTATTTGTACTGCCAGCAGATTGTGGAAGCACAGTATAAAAACCATCCTTATGGAGAGATCTGCTTATTTTAGGCTTAGTCTTAGTGTCTCAAGTATCTGGGGATTTGCTTGGGCCTAATCCATACGGTTTTATGGCCTTACTCCTAGTCTGAAGACGAATGTGCTAGAAACTATAAAGCGAAAAAATGTCCTGCAGCTTAGCCTTGCTTTGCCTGTCCTTGCCTGTCCTTGCCTTGCCTTATTTCCTTCTCATCCTGTTTTCTGTCCCATCCTCTCTCACTAACCCCTCGTCTGGCTGCATGTCTCGTCTTTCCTTTTCTCTCACTCTCCTGCTTCCTGCCTCTTTTCCTGCAATTCCTCCATCTCACTCCTGAAGCCCAACACTACTTTTTATTCTTCCTTCCCTTTCTCCTGCTCCCTTCGCTTTCTCCCTCTGTCCCATATCTTTCTTCCCGACTTGTCTTTTCAAGACTTTGGGGCAAATTGGCCCCAAGTCTGGGCATGGTTTGACCAATTTTCAGAGGCCTGGCTGGTGACAGCAGGGACAGCAGGCAGTGACAGGCCCGGTTCTGACAGGCTCCCCATCCCCTAGGGGGCGCCTGGCTGCCACACCCAGCTGACATAGAACCTTTGTCACAATGCCCGCTACCGTGGCGAGTATGTGGTGACTCTGCAGGTGACAGGGACACTGTAGGACTTGGTGGCAGCTCAGCAATTTCTCAGTTCCCCAAAGAAGCGGAATTCTGCAAATTGCTGCCTTTGCTCTTGAAAGGATATCATCAGGTGGGTGTTTTGGTGTCATACTCTGAAAACCAGAGCAGAAATGGTGAACTATTCCCATGATATGCATGGTCCCTGCACCAAAGCACCATGACTCAGCCTAAGGAGATCTGCAGCTTATTTTTTTGTACTGCCAGCAGATTGTGGAAGCACAGTATAAAAACCATCCTTATGGAGAGATCTGCATATTTTAGGCTTATTCTTAGTGTCTCAAGTAGCTGGGGTTTTTGCTTGGGCCTAATCCATACGGTCTTATGGCCTTACTCCTAGTCTGAAGACGAATGTGCTAGAAACTATAAAGCGAAAAAATGTCCTGCAGCTTAGCCTTGCTTTGCCTGTCCTTGCCTGTCCTTGCCTTGCCTTATTTCCTTCTCATCCTGTTCTCTGTCCCATCCTCCCTCACTAACCCCTCGTCTGGCTGCATGTCTCGTCTTTCCTTTTCTCTCACTCTCCTGCTTCCTGCCTCTTTTCCTGCAATTCCTCCATCTCACTCCTGAAGCCCAACACTACTTTTTATTCTTCCTTCCCTTTCTCCTGCTCCCTTCGCTTTCTCCCTCTGTCCCATATCTTTCTTCCCGACTTGTCTTTTCAAGACTTTGGGGCAAATTGGCACCAAGTCTGGGCATGGTTTGACCAATTTTCAGAGGCCTGGCTGGTGACAGCAGGGGCAGCAGGCAGTGACAGGCCTGGGGCTGACAGGCTCCCCATCCCCTAGGGGGCACCTGGCTGCCACACCCAGCTGACATAGAACCTTTGTCACAATGCCCGCTACCGTGGCGAGTATGTGGTGACTCTGCAGGTGACAGGGACACTGCAGGACTTGGTGTCGGCTCAGCAATTTCTCACTTCCCCAAAGAAGCGGAATTCTGCAAATTGCTGCCTTTGCTCTTGAAAGGATATCATCAGGTGGGTGTTTTGGTGTCATACTCTGTAAACCAGAGCAGAAATGGTGAAATATTCCCATGATATGCATGGTCCCTGCACCAAAGCACCATGACTCAGCCTAAGGAGATCTGCAGCTTATTTTTTTGTACTGCCAGCAGATTGTGGAAGCACAGTATAAAAACCATCCTTATGGAGAGATCTGCGTATTTTAGTCTTAGTCTTAGTGTCTCAAGTAGCTGGGGTTTTTGCTTGGGCCTAATCCATACGGTCTTATGGCCTTACTCCTAGTCTGAAGACGAATGTGCTAGAAACTATAAAGCTATAAAATGTCCTGCAGCCTAGCCTTGCTTTGCCTGTCCTTGCCTGTCCTTGCCTTGCCTTATTTCCTTCTCATCCTGTTCTCTGTCCCATCCTCTCTCACTAACCCCTCGTCTGGCTGCATGTCTCGTCTTTCCTTTTCTCTCACTCTCCTGCTTCGGGCCTCTTTTCCTGCAATTCCTCCATCTCACTCCTGAAGCCCAACACTACTTTTTATTCTTCCTTCCCTTTCTCCTGCTCCCTTCGCTTTCTCCCTCTGTCCCATATCTTTCTTCCCGACTTGTCTTTTCAAGACTTTGGGGCAAATTGGCCCCAAGTCTGGGCATGGTTTGACCAATTTTCAGAGGCCTGGCTGGTGACAGCAGGGGCAGCAGGCAGTGACAGGCCAGGGGCTGACAGGCTCCCCATCTGCTAGGGGGCGCCTGGCTGCCACACCCAGCTGACATAGAACCTTTGTCACAATGCCCGCTACCGTGGCGAGTATGTGGTGACTCTGCAGGTGACAGGGACACTGCAGGACTTGGTGGCAGCTCAGCAATTTCTCCCTTCCCCAAAGAAGCGGAATTCTGCAAATTGCTGCCTTTGCTCTTGAAAGGATATCATCAGGTGGGTGTTTTGGTGTCATACTCTGAAAACCAGAGCAGAAATGGTGAAATATTCCCATGATATGCATGCTCCCTGCACCAAAGCACCGTGACTCAGCCTAAGGAGATCTGCAGCTTATTTTTTTGTACTGCCAGCAGATTGTGGAAGCACAGTATAAAAACCATCCTTATGGAGAGATCTGCGTATTTTAGGCTTAGTCTTAGTGTCTCAAGTAGCTGGGGATTTGCTTGGTCCTAATCCATACGGTCTTATGGCCTTACTCCTAGTCTGAAGACGAATGTGCTAGAAACTATAAAGCGAAAAAATGTCCTGCAGCTTAGCCTTGCTTTGCCTGTCCTTGCCTGTCCTTGCCTTGCCTTATTTCCTTCTCATCCTGTTCTCTGTCCCATCCTCTCTCACTAACCCCTCGTCTGGCTGCATGTCTCGTCTTTCCTTTTCTCTCACTCTCCTGCTTCCTGCCTCTTTTCCTGCAATTCCTCCATCTCACTCCTGAAGCCCAACACTACTTTTTATTCTTCCTTCCCTTTCTCCTGCTCCCTTCGCTTTCTCCCTCTGTCCCATATCTTTCTTCCCGACTTGTCTTTTCAAGACTTTGGGGCAAATTGGCCCCAAGTCTGGGCATGGTTTGACCAATTTTCAGAGGCCTGGCTGGTGACAGCAGGGGCAGCAGGCAGTGACAGGCCCAGGGCTGACAGGCTCCCCATCCCCTAGGGGGCGCCTGGCTGCCACACCCAGCTGACATAGAACCTTAGTCTCAATGCCCGCTACCGTGGCGAGTATGTGGTGACTCTGCAGGTGACAGGGACACTGCAGGACTTGGTGGCAGCTCAGCAATTTCTCAGTTAACCAAAGAGGCTGAATTCTGCAAATTGCTACCTTTGCTCTTGAAAGGATATCATCAGGTGGGTGTTTTGGTGTCATACTCTGAAAACCAGAGCAGAAATGGTGAACTATTCCCATGATATGCATGGTCCCTGCACCAAAGCACCATGACTCAGCCTAAGGAGATCTGCAGCTTATTTTTTCGTACTGCCAGCAGATTGTGGAAGCACAGTATAAAAACCATCCTTATGGAGAGATCTGCGTATTTTAGACTTATTCTTAGTGTCTCAAGCAGCTGGGGTTTTTGCTTGGGCCTAATCCATACGGTCTTATGGCCTTACTCCTAGTCTGAAGACGAATGTGCTAGAAACTATAAAGCGAAAAAATGTCCTGCAGCCTAGCCTTGCTTTGCCTGTCCTTGCCTGTGCTTGCATTGCCTTATTTCCTTCTCATCCTGTTTTCTGTCCCATCCTCTCTCACTAAGCCCTCGTCTGGCTCCATGTCTCTTCTTTCCTTTTCGCTCACTCTCCTGCTTCCTGCCTCTTTAATGGCAATTCCTCCATCTAACTCCTGTAGCCCAACACTACTTTTTATTCTTCCTACCCTTTCTCCTGCTCCCTTCGCTTTCTCCCTCTATCCAATATCTTTCTTCACGACTTGTCTTTTCAAGACTTTGGGGCAAATTGGCCCCAAGTCTGGGCATGGTTTGACCAATTTTCAGAGGCCTGGCTGGTGACAGCAGGGACAGCAGGCAGTGACAGGCCCGGGGCTGACAGGCTCCCCATCCCCTAGGGGGCGCCTGGCTGCCACACCCAGCTGACATAGAACCTTTGTCACAATGCCCGCTACCGTGGCGAATATCTGGTGACTTTACAGGTGACAGGGACACTGCAGGACTTGGTGGCAGCTCAGCAATTTCTCACTTCCCCTGAGAAGCGGAATTCTGCAAATTGCTGCCTTTGCTCTTGAAAGGATATCATCAGGTGGGTGTTTTGGTGTCATACTCTGAAAACCAGAGCAGAAATGGTGAACTATTCCCATGATATGCATGGTCCCTGCACCAAAGCACCGTGACTCAGCCTAAGGAGATCTGCAGCTTATTTTTTTGTACTGCCAGCAGATTGTGGAAGCACAGTATAAAAACCATCCTTATGGAGAGATCTGCGTATTTTAGGCTTAGTCTTAGTGTCTCAAGTAGCTGGGGTTTTTGCTTGGGCCTAATCCATACGGTCTTATGGCCTTACTCCTAGTCTGAAGACGAATGTGCTAGAAACTATAAAGCGAAAAAATGTCCTGCAGATTAGCCTTGTTTTGCCTGTCCTTGCCTGTCCTTGCCTTGCCTTATTTCCTTCTCATCCTGTTCTCTGTCCCATCCTCTCTCACTAACCCCTCGTCTGGCTGCATGTCTCGTCTTTCCTTTTCTCTCACTCTCCTGCTTCCTGCCTCTTTTCCTGCAATTCCTCCATCTCACTCCTGAAGCCCAACACTACTTTTTATTCTTCCTTCCCTTTCTCCTGCTCCCTTCGCTTTCTCCCTCTGTCCCATATCTTTCTTCCCGACTTGTCTTTTCAAGACTTTGGGCCAAATTGGCCCCAAGTCTGGGCATGGTTTGACCAATTTTCAGAGGCCTGGCTGGTCACAGCAGGGGCAGCAGGCAGTGACAGGCCCGGGGCTGACAGGCTCCCCATCCCCTAGGGGGCGCCTGGCTGCCACACCCAGCTGACATAGAACCTTTGTCACAATGCCCGCTACCGTGGCGAGTATGTGGTGACTCTGCAGGTGACAGGGACACTGCAGGACTTGGTGTCAGCTCAGCAATTTCTCAGTTCCCCAAAGAAGCGGAATTCTGCAAATTGCTGCCTTTGCTCTTGAAAGGATATCATCAGGTGGGTGTTTTGGTGTCATACTCTGTAAACCAGAGCAGAAATGGTGAAATATTCCCATGATATGCATGGTCCCTGCACCAAAGCACCATGACTCAGCCTAAGGAGATCTGCAGCTTATTTTTTTGTACTGCCAGCAGATTGTGGAAGCACAGTATAAAAACCATCCTTATGGAGAGATCTGCGTATTTTAGTCTTAGTCTTAGTGTGTCAAGTAGCTGGGGTTTTTGCTTGGGCCTAATCCATACGGTCTTATGGCCTTACTCCTAGTCTGAAGACGAATGTGCTAGAAACTATAAAGCGAAAAAATGTCCTGCAGCCTAGCCTTGCTTTGCCTGTCCTTGCCTGTGCTTGCCTTGCCTTATTTCCTTCTCATCCTGTTCTCTGTCCCATCCTCTCTCACTAACCCCTCCTCTGGCTGCATGTCTCGTCTTTCCTTTTCTCTCACTCTCCTGCTTCGGGCCTCTTTTCCTGCAATTCCTCCATCTCACTCCTGAAGCCCAACACTACTTTTTATTCTTCCTTCCCTTTCTCCTGCTCCCTTCGCTTTCTCCCTCTGTCCCATATCTTTCTTCCCGACTTGTCTTTTCAAGACTTTGGGGCAAATTGGCCCCAAGTCTGGGCATGGTTTGACCAATTTTCAGAGGCCTGGCTAGTGACAGCAGGGGCAGCAGGCAGTGACAGGCCCAGGGCTGACAGGCTCCCCATCCCCTAGGGGGCGCCTGGCTGCCACACCCAGCTGACATAGAACCTTAGTCACAATGCCCGCTACCGTGGCGAGTATGTGGTGACTCTGCAGGTGACAGGGACACTGCAGGACTTGGTGGCAGCTCAGCAATTTCTCCCTTCCCCAAAGAAGCGGAATTCTGCAAATTGCTGCCTTTGCTCTTGAAAGCATATCATCAGGTGGGTGTTTTGGTGTCATACTCTGAAAACCAGAGCAGAAATGGTGAAATATTCCCATGATATGCATGGTCCCTGCACCAAAGCACCGTGACTCAGCCTAAGGAGATCTGCAGCTTATTTTTTTGTACTGCCAGCAGATTGTGGAAGCACAGTATAAAAACCATCCTTATGGAGAGATCTGCGTATTTTAGGCTTAGTCTTAGTGTCTCAAGTAGCTGGGGATTTGCTTGGGCCTAATCCATACGGTCTTATGGCCTTACTCCTAGTCTGAAGACGAATGTGCTAGAAACTATAAAGCGAAAAAATGTCCTGCAGCTTAGCCTTGCTTTGCCTGTCCTTGCCTGTGCTTGCCTTGCCTTATTTCCTTCTCATCCTGTTCTCTGTCCCATCCTCTCTCACTAACCCCTCGTCTGGCTGCATGTCTCGTCTTTCCTTTTCTCTCACTCTCCTGCTTCCTGCCTTTTTCCTGCAATTCCTCCATCTCACTCCTGAAGCCCAACACTACTTTTTATTCTTCCTTCCCTTTCTCCTGCTCCCTTCGCTTTCTCCCTCTGTCCCATATCTTTCTTCCCGACTTGTCTTTTCAAGACTTTGGGCCAAATTGGCCCCAAGTCTGGGCATGGTGTGACCAATTTTCAGAGGCCTGGCTGGTGACAGCAGGGGCAGCAGGCAGTGACAGGCCCGGGGCTGACAGGCTCCCCATCTGCTAGGGGGCGCCTGGCTGCCACACCCAGCTGACATAGAACCTTTGTCACAATGCCCGCTACCGTGGCGAGTATGTGGTGACTCTGCAGGTGACAGGGACACTGCAGGACTTGGTGGCAGCTCAGCAATTTCTCACTTCCCCAAAGAAGCGGAATTCTGCAAATTGCTGCCTTTGCTCTTGAAAGGATATCATCAGGTGGGTGTTTTGGTGTCATACTCTGAAAACCAGAGCAGAAATGGTGAACTATTCCCATGATATGCATGCTCCCTGCACCAAAGCACCATGACTCAGCCTAAGGAGATCTGCAGCTTATTTTTTTGTACTGCCAGCAGATTGTGGAAGCACAGTATAAAAACCATCCTTATGGAGAGATCTGCGTATTTTAGGCTTAGTCTTAGTGTCTCAAGTAGCTGGGGTTTTTGCTTGGGCCTAATCCATACGGTCTTATGGCCTTACTCATAGTCTGAAGACGAATGTGCTAGAAACTATAAAGCGAAAAAATGTCCTGCAGCCTAGCCTTGCTTTGCCTGTCCTTGCCTGTGCTTGCCTTGCCTTATTTCCTTCTCATCCTGTTTTCTGTCCCATCCTCTCTCACTAACCCCTCGTCTGGCTCCATGTCTCTTCTTTCCTTTTCTCTCACTCTCCTGCTTCCTGCCTCTTTAATGGCAATTCCTCCATCTCACTCCTGTAGCCCAACACTACTTTTTATTCTTCCTTCCCTTTCTCCTGCTCCCTTCGCTTTCTCCCTCTGTCCCATATCTTTCTTCCCGACTTGTCTTTTCAAGACTTTGGGCCAAATTGGCCCCAAGTCTGGGCATGGTTTGACCAATTTTCAGAGGCCTGGCTGGTGACAGCAGGGACAGCAGGCAGTGAGAGGCCCGGGGCTGACAGGCTCCCCATCCCCTAGGGGGCGCCTGGCTGCCACACCCAGCTGACATAGAACCTTAGTCACAATGCCCGCTACCGTGGCGAGTATGTGGTGACTCTGCAGGTGACAGGGACACTGCAGGACTTGGTGGCAGCTCAGCAATTTCTCACTTCCCCAAAGAAGCGGAATTCTGCAAATTGCTGCCTTTGCTCTTGAAAGGATATCATCAGGTGGGTGTTTTGGTGTCATACTCTGAAAACCAGAGCAGAAATGGTGAACTATTCCCATGATATACATGCTCCCTGCACCAAAGCACCGTGACTCAGCCTAAGGAGATCTGCAGCTTATTTTTTTGTACTGCCAGCAGATTGTGGAAGCACAGTATAAAAACCATCCTTATGGAGAGATCTGCGTATTTTAGGCTTAGTCTTAGTGTCTCAAGTAGCTGGGGTTTTTGCTTGGGCCTAATCCATACGGTCTTATGGCCTTACTCCTAGTCTGAAGACGAATGTGCTAGAAACTATAAAGCTATAACATGTCCTGCAGCCTAGCCTTGCTTTGCCTGTCCTTGCCTGTCCTTGCCTTGCCTTATTTCCTTCTCATCCTGTTCTCTGTCCCATCCTCTCTCACTAACCCCTCGTCTGGCTGCATGTCTCGTCTTTCCTTTTCTCTCACTCTCCTGCTTCCTGCCTCTTTTCCTGCAATTCCTCCATCTCACTCCTGAAGCCCAACACTACTTTTTATTCTTCCTTCCCTTTCTCCTGCTCCCTTCGCTTTCTCCCTCTGTCCCATATCTTTCTTCCCGACTTGTCTTTTCAAGACTTTGGGCCAAATTGGCCCCAAGCCTGGGCATGGTTTGACCAATTTTCAGAGGCCTGGCTGGTCACAGCAGGGGCAGCAGGCAGTGACAGGCCCGGGGCTGACAGGCTCCCCATCCCCTAGGGGGCGCCTGGCTGCCACACCCAGCTGACATAGAACCTTAGTCACAATGCCCGCTACCGTGGCGAGTATGTGGTGACTCTGCAGGTGACAGGGACACTGCAGGACTTGGTGTCAGCTCAGCAATTTCTCAGTTCCCCAAAGAAGCGGAATTCTGCAAATTGCTGCCTTTGCTCTTGAAAGGATATCATCAGGTGGGTGTTTTGGTGTCATACTCTGTAAACCAGAGCAGAAATGGTGAAATATTCCCATGATATGCATGGTCCCTGCACCAAAGCACCATGACTCAGCCTAAGGAGATCTGCAGCTTATTTTTTTGTACTGCCAGCAGATTGTGGAAGCACAGTATAAAAACCATCCTTATGGAGAGATCTGCGTATTTTAGGCTTAGTCTTAGTGTCTCAAGTAGCTGGGGTTTTTGCTTGGGCCTAATCCATACGGTCTTATGGCCTTACTCCTAGTCTGAAGACGAATGTGCTAGAAACTATAAAGCGAAAAAATGTCCTGCAGCCTAGCCTTGCTTTGCCTGTCCTTGCCTGTCCTTGCCTTGCCTTATTTCCTTCTCATCCTGTTCTCTGTCCCATCCTCTCTCACTAACCCCTCGTCTGGCTGCATGTCTCGTCTTTCCTTTTCTCTCACTCTCCTGCTTCGGGCCTCTTTTCCTGCAATTCCTCCATCTCACTCCTGAAGCCCAACACTACTTTTTATTCTTCCTTCCCTTTCTCCTGCTCCCTTCGCTTTCTCCCTCTGTCCCATATCTTTCTTCCCGACTTGTCTTTTCAAGACTTTGGGGCAAATTGGCCCCAAGTCTGGGCATGGTTTGACCAATTTTCAGAGGCCTGGCTGGTGACAGCAGGGGCAGCAGGCAGTGACAGGCCCAGGGCTGACAGGCTCCCCATCCCCTAGGGGGCGCCTGGCTGCCACACCCAGCTGACATAGAACCTTAGTCACAATGCCCGCTACCGTGGCGAGTATGTGGTGACTCTGCAGGTGACAGGGACACTGCAGGACTTGGTGGCAGCTCAGCAATTTCTCCCTTCCCCAAAGAAGCGGAATTCTGCAAATTGCTGCCTTTGCTCTTGAAAGCATATCATCAGGTGGGTGTTTTGGTGTCATACTCTGAAAACCAGAGCAGAAATGGTGAAATATTCCCATGATATGCATGGTCCCTGCACCAAAGCACCGTGACTCAGCCTAAGGAGATCTGCAGCTTATTTTTTTGTACTGCCAGCAGATTGTGGAAGCACAGTATAAAAACCATCCTTATGGAGAGATCTGCGTATTTTAGGCTTAGTCTTAGTGTCTCAAGTAGCTGGGGATTTGCTTGGGCCTAATCCATACGGTCTTATGGCCTTACTCCTAGTCTGAAGACGAATGTGCTAGAAACTATAAAGCGAAAAAATGTCCTGCAGCTTAGCCTTGCTTTGCCTGTCCTTGCCTGTGCTTGCCTTGCCTTATTTCCTTCTCATCCTGTTCTCTGTCCCATCCTCTCTCACTAACCCCTCGTCTGGCTGCATGTCTCGTCTTTCCTTTTCTCTCACTCTCCTGCTTCCTGCCTCTTTTCCTGCAATTCCTCCATCTCACTCCTGAAGCCCAACACTACTTTTTATTCTTCCTTCCCTTTCTCCTGCTCCCTTCGCTTTCTCCCTCTGTCCCATATCTTTCTTCCCGACTTGTCTTTTCAAGACTTTGGGCCAAATTGGCCCCAAGTCTGGGCATGGTTTGACCAATTTTCAGAGGCCTGGCTGGTCACAGCAGGGGCAGCAGGCAGTGACAGGCCCGGGGCTGACAGGCTCCCCATCCCCTAGGGGGCGCCTGGCTGCCACACCCAGCTGACATAGAACCTTTGTCACAATGCCCGCTACCGTGGCGAGTATGTGGTGACTCTGCAGGTGACAGGGACACTGCAGGACTTGGTGGCAGCTCAGCAATTTCTCACTTCCCCAAAGAAGCGGAATTCTGCAAATTGCTGCCTTTGCTCTTGAAAGGATATCATCAGGTGGGTGTTTTGGTGTCATACTCTGAAAACCAGAGCAGAAATGGTGAACTATTCCCATGATATGCATGCTCCCTGCACCAAAGCACCGTGACTCAGCCTAAGGAGATCTGCAGCTTATTTTTTTGTACTGCCAGCAGATTGTGGAAGCACAGTATAAAAACCATCCTTATGGAGAGATCTGCGTATTTTAGGCTTAGTCTTAGTGTCTCAAGTAGCTGGGGTTTTTGCTTGGGCCTAATCCATACGGTCTTATGGCCTTACTCCTAGTCTGAAGACGAATGTGCTAGAAACTATAAAGCGAAAAAATGTCCTGCAGCCTAGCCTTGCTTTGCCTGTCCTTGCCTGTCCTTGCCTTGCCTTATTTCCTTCTCATCCTGTTCTCTGTCCCATCCTCTCTCACTAACCCCTCGTCTGGCTGCATGTCTCGTCTTTCCTTTTCTCTCACTCTCCTGCTTTGGGCCTCTTTTCCTGCAATTCCTCCATCTCACTCCTGAAGCCCAACACTACTTTTTATTCTTCCTTCCCTTTCTCCTGCTCCCTTCGCTTTCTCCCTCTGTCCCATATCTTTCTTCCCGACTTGTCTTTTCAAGACTTTGGGGCAAATTGGCCCCAAGTCTGGGCATGGTTTGACCAATTTTCAGAGGCCTGGCTGGTGACAGCAGGGGCAGCAGGCAGTGACAGGCCCAGGGCTGACAGGCTCCCCATCCCCTAGGGGGCGCCTGGCTGCCACACCCAGCTGACATAGAACCTTAGTCACAATGCCCGCTACCGTGGCGAGTATGTGGTGACTCTGCAGGTGACAGGGACACTGCAGGATTTGGTGGCAGCTCAGCAATTTCTCCCTTCCCCAAAGAAGCGGAATTCTGCAAATTGCTGCCTTTGCTCTTGAAAGCATATCATCAGGTGGGTGTTTTGGTGTCATACTCTGAAAACCAGAGCAGAAATGGTGAAATATTCCCATGATATGCATGGTCCCTGCACCAAAGCACCGTGACTCAGCCTAAGGAGATCTGCAGCTTATTTTTTTGTACTGCCAGCAGATTGTGGAAGCACAGTATAAAAACCATCCTTATGGAGAGATCTGCGTATTTTAGGCTTAGTCTTAGTGTCTCAAGTAGCTGGGGATTTGCTTGGGCCTAATCCATACGGTCTTATGGCCTTACTCCTAGTCTGAAGACGAATGTGCTAGAAACTATAAAGCGAAAAAATGTCCTGCAGCTTAGCCTTGCTTTGCCTGTCCTTGCCTGTGCTTGCCTTGCCTTATTTCCTTCTCATCCTGTTCTCTGTCCCATCCTCTCTCACTAACCCCTCGTCTGGCTGCATGTCTCGTCTTTCCTTTTCTCTCACTCTCCTGCTTCCTGCCTCTTTTCCTGCAATTCCTCCATCTCACTCCTGAAGCCCAACACTACTTTTTATTCTTCCTTCCCTTTCTCCTGCTCCCTTCGCTTTCTCCCTCTGTCCCATATCTTTCTTCCCGACTTGTCTTTTCAAGACTTTGGGCCAAATTGGCCCCAAGTCTGGGCATGGTGTGACCAATTTTCAGAGGCCTGGCTGGTGACAGCAGGGGCAGCAGGCAGTGACAGGCCCGGGGCTGACAGGCTCCCCATCTGCTAGGGGGCGCCTGGCTGCCACACCCAGCTGACATAGAACCTTTGTCACAATGCCCGCTACCGTGGCGAGTATGTGGTGACTCTGCAGGTGACAGGGACACTGCAGGACTTGGTGTCAGCTCAGCAATTTCTCACTTCCCCAAAGAAGCGGAATTCTGCAAATTGCTGCCTTTGCTCTTGAAAGGATATCATCAGGTGGGTGTTTTGGTGTCATACTCTGAAAACCAGAGCAGAAATGGTGAACTATTCCCATGATATGCATGCTCCCTGCACCAAAGCACCATGACTCAGCCTAAGGAGATCTGCAGCTTATTTTTTTGTACTGCCAGCAGATTGTGGAAGCACAGTATAAAAACCATCCTTATGGAGAGATCTGCGTATTTTAGGCTTAGTCTTAGTGTCTCAAGTAGCTGGGGTTTTTGCTTGGGCCTAATCCATACGGTCTTATGGCCTTACTCATAGTCTGAAGACGAATGTGCTAGAAACTATAAAGCGAAAAAATGTCCTGCAGCCTAGCCTTGCTTTGCCTGTCCTTGCCTGTGCTTGCCTTGCCTTATTTCCTTCTCATCCTGTTTTCTGTCCCATCCTCTCTCACTAACCCCTCGTCTGGCTCCATGTCTCTTCTTTCCTTTTCTCTCACTCTCCTGCTTCCTGCCTCTTTAATGGCAATTCCTCCATCTCACTCCTGTAGCCCAACACTACTTTTTATTCTTCCTTCCCTTTCTCCTGCTCCCTTCGCTTTCTCCCTCTGTCCCATATCTTTCTTCCCGACTTGTCTTTTCAAGACTTTGGGCAAAATTGGCCCCAAGTCTGGGCATGGTTTGAGCAATTTTAAGAGGCCTGGCTGGTGACAGCAGGGACAGCAGGCAGTGAGAGGCCCGGGGCTGACAGGCTCCCCATCCCCTAGGGGGCGCCTGGCTGCCACACCCAGCTGACATAGAACCTTTGTCACAATGCCCGCTACCGTGGCGAGTATGTGGTGACTCTGCAGGTGACAGGGACACTGCAGGACTTGGTGGCAGCTCAGCAATTTCTCACTTCCCCAAAGAAGCGGAATTCTGCAAATTGCTGCCTTTGCTCTTGAAAGGATATCATCAGGTGGGTGTTTTGGTGTCATACTCTGAAAACCAGAGCAGAAATGGTGAACTATTCCCATGATATGCATGCTCCCTGCACCAAAGCACCGTGACTCAGCCTAAGGAGATCTGCAGCTTATTTTTTTGTACTGCCAGCAGATTGTGGAAGCACAGTATAAAAACCATCCTTATGGAGAGATCTGCGTATTTTAGGCTTAGTCTTAGTGTCTCAAGTAGCTGGGGTTTTTGCTTGGGCCTAATCCATACGGTCTTATGGCCTTACTCCTAGTCTGAAGACGAATGTGCTAGAAACTATAAAGCGAAAAAATGTCCTGCAGCCTAGCCTTGCTTTGCCTCTCCTTGCCTGTCCTTGCCTTGCCTTATTTCCTTCTCATCCTGTTCTCTGTCCCATCCTCCCTCACTAACCCCTCGTCTGGCTGCATGTCTCTACTTTCCTTTTCTCTCACTCTCCTGCTTCCTGCCTCTTTTCCTGCAATTCCTCCATCTCACTCCTGCAGCCCAACACTACTTTTTATTCTTCCTTCCCTTTCTCCTGCTCCCTTCGCTTTCTCCCTCTGTCCCATATCTTTCTTCCCGACTTGTCTTTTCAAGACTTTGGGCAAAATTGGCCCCAAGTCTGGGCATGGTTTGACCAATTTTCAGAGGCCTGGCTGGTGACAGCAGGGGCAGCAGGCAGTGACAGGCCCGGGGCTGACAGGCTCCCCATCTGCTAGGGGGCGCCTGGCTGCCACACCCAGCTGACATAGAACCTTAGTCACAATGCCCGCTACCGTGGCGAGTATGTGGTGACTCTACAGGTGACAGGGACACTGCAGGATTTGGTGGCAGCTCAGCAATTTCTCACTTCCCCAAAGAAGCGGAATTCTGCAAATTGCTGCCTTTGCTCTTGAAAGGATATCATCAGGTGGGTGTTTTGGTGTCATGCTCTGAAAACCAGAGCAGAAATGGTGAACTATTCCCATGATATGCATGGTCCCTGTACCGAAGCACCATGACTCAGCCTAAGGAGATCTGCAGCTTATTTTTTTGTACTGCCAGCAGATTGTGGAAGCACAGTATAAAAACCATCCTTATGGAGAGATCTGCGTATTTTAGGCTTAGTCTTAGTGTCTCAAGTAGCTGGGGTTTTTGCTTGGGCCTAATCCATACGGTCTTATGGCCTTACTCATAGTCTGAAGACGAATGTGCTAGAAACTATAAAGCGAAAAAATGTCCTGCAGCCTAGCCTTGCTTTGCCTGTCCTTGCCTGTGCTTGCCTTGCCTTATTTCCTTCTCATCCTGTTTTCTGTCCCATCCTCTCTCACTAACCCCTCGTCTGGCTCCATGTCTCTTCTTTCCTTTTCTCTCACTCTCCTGCTTCCTGCCTCTTTAATGGCAATTCCTCCATCTCACTCCTGTAGCCCAACACTACTTTTTATTCTTCCTTCCCTTTCTCCTGCTCCCTTCGCTTTCTCCCTCTGTCCCATATCTTTCTTCCCGACTTGTCTTTTCAAGACTTTGGGCAAAATTGGCCCCAAGTCTGGGCATGGTTTGAGCAATTTTAAGAGGCCTGGCTGGTGACAGCAGGGACAGCAGGCAGTGACAGGCCCGGGGCTGACAGGCTCCCCATCCCCTAGGGGGCGCCTGGCTGCCACACCCAGCTGACATAGAACCTTTGTCACAATGCCCGCTACCGTGGCGAGTATGTGGTGACTCTGCAGGTGACAGGGACACTGCAGGACTTGGTGGCAGCTCAGCAATTTCTCACTTCCCCAAAGAAGCGGAATTCTGCAAATTGCTGCCTTTGCTCTTGAAAGGATATCATCAGGTGGGTGTTTTGGTGTCATACTCTGAAAACCAGAGCAGAAATGGTGAACTATTCCCATGATATGCATGCTCCCTGCACCAAAGCACCGTGACTCAGCCTAAGGAGATCTGCAGCTTATTTTTTTGTACTGCCAGCAGATTGTGGAAGCACAGTATAAAAACCATCCTTATGGAGAGATCTGCGTATTTTAGGCTTAGTCTTAGTGTCTCAAGTAGCTGGGGTTTTTGCTTGGGCCTAATCCATACGGTCTTATGGCCTTACTCCTAGTCTGAAGACGAATGTGCTAGAAACTATAAAGCGAAAAAATGTCCTGCAGCCTAGCCTTGCTTTGCCTGTCCTTGCCTGTCCTTGCCTTGCCTTATTTCCTTCTCATCCTGTTCTCTGTCCCATCCTCCCTCACTAACCCCTCGTCTGGCTGCATGTCTCTACTTTCCTTTTCTCTCACTCTCCTGCTTCCTGCCTCTTTTCCTGCAATTCCTCCATCTCACTCCTGCAGCCCAACACTACTTTTTATTCTTCCTTCCCTTTCTCCTGCTTCCTTCGCTTTCTCCCTCTGTCCCATATCTTTCTTCCCGACTTGTCTTTTCAAGACTTTGGGCAAAATTGGCCCCAAGTCTGGGCATGGTTTGACCAATTTTCAGAGGCCTGGCTGGTGACAGCAGGGGCAGCAGGCAGTGACAGGCCCGGGGCTGACAGGCTCCCCATCTGCTAGGGGGCGCCTGGCTGCCACACCCAGCTGACATAGAACCTTAGTCACAATGCCCGCTACCGTGGCGAGTATGTGGTGACTCTACAGGTGACAGGGACACTGCAGGATTTGGTGGCAGCTCAGCAATTTCTCACTTCCCCAAAGAAGCGGAATTCTGCAAATTGCTGCCTTTGCTCTTGAAAGGATATCATCAGGTGGGTGTTTTGGTGTCATGCTCTGAAAACCAGAGCAGAAATGGTGAACTATTCCCATGATATGCATGGTCCCTGTACCGAAGCACCATGACTCAGCCTAAGGAGATCTGCAGCTTATTTTTTTGTACTGCCAGCAGATTGTGGAAGCACAGTATAAAAACCATCCTTATGGAGAGATCTGCGTATTTTAGGCTTAGTCTTAGTGTCTCAAGTAGCTGGGGTTTTTGCTTGGGCCTAATCCATACGGTCTTATGGCCTTACTCATAGTCTGAAGACGAATGTGCTAGAAACTATAAAGCGAAAAAATGTCCTGCAGCCTAGCCTTGCTTTGCCTGTCCTTGCCTGTGCTTGCCTTGCCTTATTTCCTTCTCATCCTGTTTTCTGTCCCATCCTCTCTCACTAACCCCTCGTCTGGCTCCATGTCTCTTCTTTCCTTTTCTCTCACTCTCCTGCTTCCTGCCTCTTTAATGGCAATTCCTCCATCTCACTCCTGTAGCCCAACACTACTTTTTATTCTTCCTTCCCTTTCTCCTGCTCCCTTCGCTTTCTCCCTCTGTCCCATATCTTTCTTCCCGACTTGTCTTTTCAAGACTTTGGGCAAAATTGGCCCCAAGTCTGGGCATGGTTTGAGCAATTTTAAGAGGCCTGGCTGGTGACAGCAGGGACAGCAGGCAGTGAGAGGCCCGGGGCTGACAGGCTCCCCATCCCCTAGGGGGCGCCTGGCTGCCACACCCAGCTGACATAGAACCTTTGTCACAATGCCCGCTACCGTGGCGAGTATGTGGTGACTCTGCAGGTGACAGGGACACTGCAGGACTTGGTGGCAGCTCAGCAATTTCTCACTTCCCCAAAGAAGCGGAATTCTGCAAATTGCTGCCTTTGCTCTTGAAAGGATATCATCAGGTGGGTGTTTTGGTGTCATACTCTGAAAACCAGAGCAGAAATGGTGAACTATTCCCATGATATGCATGCTCCCTGCACCAAAGCACCGTGACTCAGCCTAAGGAGATCTGCAGCTTATTTTTTTGTACTGCCAGCAGATTGTGGAAGCACAGTATAAAAACCATCCTTATGGAGAGATCTGCGTATTTTAGGCTTAGTCTTAGTGTCTCAAGTAGCTGGGGTTTTTGCTTGGGCCTA
Source organism: Columba livia (assembly GCF_036013475.1). Taxonomy (NCBI): domain Eukaryota; kingdom Metazoa; phylum Chordata; class Aves; order Columbiformes; family Columbidae; genus Columba; species Columba livia. The sequence goes on along the minus strand of NC_088610.1, from coordinate 28,842,904 downwards.
ATCCATACGGTCTTATGGCCTTACTCCTAGTCTGAAGACGAATGTGCTAGAAACTATAAAGCGAAAAAATGTCCTGCAGCCTAGCCTTGCTTTGCCTGTCCTTGCCTGTCCTTGCCTTGCCTTATTTCCTTCTCATCCTGTTCTCTGTCCCATCCTCCCTCACTAACCCCTCGTCTGGCTGCATGTCTCTACTTTCCTTTTCTCTCACTCTCCTGCTTCCTGCCTCTTTTCCTGCAATTCCTCCATCTCACTCCTGAAGCCCAACACTACTTTTTATTCTTCCTTCCCTTTCTCCTGCTCCCTTCGCTTTCTCCCTCTGTCCCATATCTTTCTTCCCGACTTGTCTTTTCAAGACTTTGGGCAAAATTGGCCCCAAGTCTGGGCATGGTTTGACCAATTTTCAGAAGCCTGGCTGGTGACAGCAGGGACAGCAGGCAGTGACAGGCCCGGGGCTGACAGGCTCCCCATCTGCTAGGGGGCGACTGACTGCCACACCCAGCTGACATAGAACCTTAGTCACAATGCCCGCTACCGTGGCGAGTATGTGGTTACTCTGCAGGTGACAGGGACACTGCAGGACTTGGTGGCAGCTCAGCAATTTCTCACTTCCCCAAAGAAGCGGAATTCTGCAAATTGCTGCCTTTGCTCTTGAAAGGATATCATCAGGTGGGTATTTTGGTGTCATACTCTGTAAACCAGAGCAGAAATGGTGAACTATTCCCATGATATGCATGGCCCCTGCACCAAAGCACCATGACTCAGCCTAAGGAGATCTGCAGCTTATTTTTTTGTACTGCCAGCAGATTGTGGAAGCACAGTATAAAAACCATCCTTATGGAGAGATCTGCGTATTTTAGGCTTAGTCTTAGTGTCTCAAGTAGCTGGGGTTTTTGCTTGGGCCTAAGCCATACGATCTTATGGCCTTACTCCTAGTCTGAAGACGAATGTGCTAGAAACTATAAAGCGAAAAAATGTCCTGCAGCTTAGCCTTGCTTTGCCTGTCCTTGCCTGTGCTTGCCTTGCCTTATTTCCTTCTCATCCTGTTCTCTGTCCCATCCTCTCTCACTAACCCCTCGTCTGGCTGCATGTCTCGTCTTTCCTTTTCTCTCACTCTCCTGCTTCCTGCCTCTTTTCCTGCAATTCCTCCATCTCACTCCTGAAGCCCAACACTACTTTTTATTCTTCCTTCCCTTTCTCCTGCTCCCTTCGCTTTCTCCCTCTGTCCCATATCTTTCTTCCCGACTTGTCTTTTCAAGACTTTGGGCCAAATTGGCCCCAAGTCTGGGCATGGTGTGACCAATTTTCAGAGGCCTGGCTGGTGACAGCAGGGGCAGCAGGCAGTGACAGGCCCGGGGCTGACAGGCTCCCCATCTGCTAGGGGGCGCCTGGCTGCCACACCCAGCTGACATAGAACCTTTGTCACAATGCCCGCTACCGTGGCGAGTATGTGGTGACTCTGCAGGTGACAGGGACACTGCAGGACTTGGTGGCAGCTCAGCAATTTCTCACTTCCCCAAAGAAGCGGAATTCTGCAAATTGCTGCCTTTGCTCTTGAAAGGATATCATCAGGTGGGTGTTTTGGTGTCATACTCTGAAAACCAGAGCAGAAATGGTGAACTATTCCCATGATATGCATGCTCCCTGCACCAAAGCACCATGACTCAGCCTAAGGAGATCTGCAGCTTATTTTTTTGTACTGCCAGCAGATTGTGGAAGCACAGTATAAAAACCATCCTTATGGAGAGATCTGCGTATTTTAGGCTTAGTCTTAGTGTCTCAAGTAGCTGGGGTTTTTGCTTGGGCCTAATCCATACGGTCTTATGGCCTTACTCATAGTCTGAAGACGAATGTGCTAGAAACTATAAAGCGAAAAAATGTCCTGCAGCCTAGCCTTGCTTTGCCTGTCCTTGCCTGTGCTTGCCTTGCCTTATTTCCTTCTCATCCTGTTTTCTGTCCCATCCTCTCTCACTAACCCCTCGTCTGGCTCCATGTCTCTTCTTTCCTTTTCTCTCACTCTCCTGCTTCCTGCCTCTTTAATGGCAATTCCTCCATCTCACTCCTGTAGCCCAACACTACTTTTTATTCTTCCTTCCCTTTCTCCTGCTCCCTTCGCTTTCTCCCTCTGTCCCATATCTTTCTTCCCGACTTGTCTTTTCAAGACTTTGGGCAAAATTGGCCCCAAGTCTGGGCATGGTTTGAGCAATTTTAAGAGGCCTGGCTGGTGACAGCAGGGACAGCAGGCAGTGAGAGGCCCGGGGCTGACAGGCTCCCCATCCCCTAGGGGGCGCCTGGCTGCCACACCCAGCTGACATAGAACCTTTGTCACAATGCCCGCTACCGTGGCGAGTATGTGGTGACTCTGCAGGTGACAGGGACACTGCAGGACTTGGTGGCAGCTCAGCAATTTCTCACTTCCCCAAAGAAGCGGAATTCTGCAAATTGCTGCCTTTGCTCTTGAAAGGATATCATCAGGTGGGTGTTTTGGTGTCATACTCTGAAAACCAGAGCAGAAATGGTGAACTATTCCCATGATATGCATGGTCCCTGCACCAAAGCACCGTGACTCAGCCTAAGGAGATCTGCAGCTTATTTTTTTGTACTGCCAGCAGATTGTGGAAGCACAGTATAAAAACCATCCTTATGGAGAGATCTGCGTATTTTAGGCTTAGTCTTAGTGTCTCAAGTAGCTGGGGTTTTTGCTTGGGCCTAATCCATACGGTCTTATGGCCTTACTCCTAGTCTGAAGACGAATGTGCTAGAAACTATAAAGCGAAAAAATGTCCTGCAGCTTAGCCTTGCTTTGCCTCTCCTTGCCTGTCCTTGCCTTGCCTTATTTCCTTCTCATCCTGTTCTCTGTCCCATCCTCCCTCACTAACCCCTCGTCTGGCTGCATGTCTCTACTTTCCTTTTCTCTCACTCTCCTGCTTCCTGCCTCTTTTCCTGCAATTCCTCCATCTCACTCCTGCAGCCCAACACTACTTTTTATTCTTCCTTCCCTTTCTCCTGCTCCCTTCGCTTTCTCCCTCTGTCCCATATCTTTCTTCCCAACTTGTCTTTTCAAGACTTTGGGCAAAATTGGCCCCAAGTCTGGGCATGGTTTGATCAATTTTCAGAGGCCTGGCTGGTGACAGCAGGGGCAGCAGGCAGTGACAGGCCCGGGGCTGACAGGCTCCCCATCTGCTAGGGGGCGCCTGGCTGCCACACCCAGCTGACATAGAACCTTAGTCACAATGCCCGCTACCGTGGCGAGTATGTGGTGACTCTACAGGTGACAGGGACACTGCAGGATTTGGTGGCAGCTCAGCAATTTCTCACTTCCCCAAAGAAGCGGAATTCTGCAAATTGCTGCCTTTGCTCTTGAAAGGATATCATCAGGTGGGTGTTTTGGTGTCATGCTCTGAAAACCAGAGCAGAAATGGTGAACTATTCCCATGATATGCATGGTCCCTGTACCGAAGCACCATGACTCAGCCTAAGGAGATCTGCAGCTTATTTTTTTGTACTGCCAGCAGATTGTGGAAGCACAGTATAAAAACCATACTTATGGAGAGATCTGCGTATTTTAGGCTTAGTCTTAGTGTCTCAAGTAGCTGGGGTTTTTGCTTGGGCCTAATCCTTAAGGTCTTATGGCCTTACTCCTAGTCTGAAGATGAATGTGCTAGAAACTATAAAGCGAAAAAATGTCCTGCAGCCTAGCCTTGCTTTGCCTGTCCTTGCCTGTCCTTGCCTTGCCTTATTTCCTTCTCATCCTGTTCTCTGTCCCATCCTCCCTCACTAACCCCTCGTCTGGCTGCATGTCTCTACTTTCCTTTTCTCTCACTCTCCTGCTTCCTGCCTCTTTTCCTGCAATTCCTCCATCTCACTCCTGCAGCCCAACACTACTTTTTATTCTTCCTTCCCTTTCTCCTGCTCCCTTCGCTTTCTCCCTCTGTCCCATATCTTTCTTCCCGACTTGTCTTTTCAAGACTTTGGGGCAAATTGGCCCCAAGTCTGGGCATGGTTTGACCAATTTTCAGAGGCCTGGCTGGTGACAGCAGGGACAGCAGGCAGTGACAGGCCCGGGGCTGACAGGCTCCCCATCCCCTAGGGGGCGCCTGGCTGCCACACCCAGCTGACATAGAACCTTTGTCACAATGCCCGCTACCGTGGCGAGTATGTGGTGACTCTGCAGGTGACAGGGACACTGCAGGACTTGTTGGCAGCTCAGCAATTTCTCACTTCCCCAAAGAAGCGGAATTCTGCAAATTGCTGCCTTTGCTCTTGAAAGGATATCATCAGGTGGGTGTTTTGGTGTCATACTCTGAAAACCAGAGCAGAAATGGTGAAATATTCCCATGATATGCATGGTCCCTGCACCAAAGCACCGTGACTCAGCCTAAGGAGATCTGCAGCTTATTTTTTTGTACTGCCAGCAGATTGTGGAAGCACAGTATAAAAACCATCCTTATGGAGAGATCTGCGTATTTTAGGCTTAGTCTTAGTGTCTCAAGTAGCTGGGGTTTTTGCTTGGGCCTAATCCTTATGGTCTTATGGCCTTACTCCTAGTCTGAAGACGAATGTGCTAGAAACTATAAAGCTATAACATGTCCTGCAGCCTAGCCTTGCTTTGCCTGTCCTTGCCTGTCCTTGCCTTGCCTTATTTCCTTCTCATCCTGTTCTCTGTCCCATCCTCCCTCACTAACCCCTCGTCTGGCTGCATGTCTCTACTTTCCTTTTCTCTCACTCTCCTGCTTCCTGCCTCTTTTCCTGCAATTCCTCCATCTCACTCCTGAAGCCCAACACTACTTTTTATTCTTCCTTCCCTTTCTCCTGCTCCCTTCGCTTTCTCCCTCTGTCCCATATCTTTCTTCCCGACTTGTCTTTTCAAGACTTTGGGGCAAATTGGCCCCAAGTCTGGGCATGGTTTGACCAATTTTCAGAGGCCTGGCTGGTGACAGCAGGGACAGCAGGCAGTGACAGGCCCGGGGCTGACAGGCTCCCCATCCCCTAGGGGGCGCCTGGCTGCCACACCCAGCTGACATAGAACCTTTGTCACAATGCCCGCTACCGTGGCGAGTATGTGGTGACTCTGCAGGTGACAGGGACACTGCAGGACTTGGTGGCAGCTCAGCAATTTCTCACTTCCCCAAAGAAGCGGAATTCTGCAAATTGCTGCCTTTGCTCTTGAAAGGATATCATCAGGTGGGTGTTTTGGTGTCATACTCTGAAAACCAGAGCAGAAATGGTGAAATATTCCCATGATATGCATGGTCCCTGCACCAAAGCACCGTGACTCAGCCTAAGGAGATCTGCAGCTTATTTTTTTGTACTGCCAGCAGATTGTGGAAGCACAGTATAAAAACCATCCTTATGGAGAGATCTGCGTATTTTAGGCTTAGTCTTAGTGTCTCAAGTAGCTGGGGTTTTTGCTTGGGCCTAATCCATACGGTCTTATGGCCTTACTCCTAGTCTGAAGACGAATGTGCTAGAAACTATAAAGCAAAAAAATGTCCTGCAGCTTAGCCTTGCTTTGCCTGTCCTTGCCGGTCCTTGCCTTGCCTTATTTCCTTCTCATCCTCTTCTCTGTCCCATCCTCCCTCACTAACCCCTCGTCTGGCTGCATGTCTCTACTTTCCTTTTCTCTCACTCTCCTGCTTCCTGCCTCTTTTCCTGCAATTCCTCCATCTCACTCCTGAAGCCCAACACTACTTTTTATTCTTCCTTCCCTTTCTCCTGCTCCCTTCGCTTTCTCCCTCTGTCCCATATCTTTCTTCCTGACTTGTCTTTTCAAGACTTTGGGGCAAATTGGCCCCATGTCTGGGCATGGTTTGACCAGTTTTCAGAGGCCTGGCTGGTGACAGCAGGGGCAGCAGGCAGTGACAGGCCCGGGGCTGACAGGCTCCCCATCCCCTAGGGGGCGCCTGGCTGCCACACCCAGCTGACATAGAACCTTAGTCACAATGCCCGCTACCGTGGCGAGTATGTGGTGACTCTGCAGGTGACAGGGACACTGCAGGACTTGGTGGCAGCTCAGCAATTTCTCACTTCCCCAAAGAAGCGGAATTCTGCAAATTGCTGCCTTTGCTCTTGAAAGGATATCATCAGGTGGGTGTTTTGGTGTCATACTCTGTAAACCAGAGCAGAAATGGTGAAATATTCCCATGATATGCATGGTCCCTGCACCAAAGCACCGTGACTCAGCCTAAGGAGATCTGCAGCTTATTTTTTTGTACTGCCAGCAGATTGTGGAAGCACAGTATAAAAACCATCCTTATGGAGAGATCTGCGTATTTTAGGCTTAGTCTTAGTGTCTCAAGTAGCTGGGGTTTTTGCTTGGGCCTAATCCATACGGTCTTATGGCCTTACTCCTAGTCTGAAGACGAATGTGCTAGAAACTATAAAGCGAAAAAATGTCCTGCAGCTTAGCCTTGCTTTGCCTCTCCTTGCCTGTCCTTGCCTTGCCTTATTTCCTTCTCATCCTGTTCTCTGTCCCATCCTCCCTCACTAACCCCTCGTCTGGCTGCATGTCTCTACTTGCCTTTTCTCTCACTCTCCTGCTTCCTGCCTCTTTTCCTGCAATTCATCCATCTCACTCCTGCAGCCCAACACTACTTTTTATTCTTCCTTCCCTTTCTCCTGCTCCCTTCGCTTTCTCCCTCTGTCCCATATCTTTCTTCCCGACTTGTCTTTTCAAGACTTTGGGCAAAATTGGCCCCAAGTCTGGGCATGGTTTGACCAATTTTCAGAGGCCTGGCTGGTGACAGCAGGGGCAGCAGGCAGTGACAGGCCCGGGGCTGACAGGCTCCCCATCCCCTAGGGGGCGCCTGGCTGCCACACCCAGCTGACATAGAACCTTAGTCACAATGCCCGCTACCGTGGCGAGTATGTGGTGACTCTGCAGGTGACAGGGACACTGCAGGATTTGGTGGCAGCTCAGCAATTTCTCACTTCCCCAAAGAAGCGGAATTCTGCAAATTGCTGCCTTTGCTCTTGAAAGGATATCATCAGGTGGGTGTTTTGGTGTCATGCTCTGAAAACCAGAGCAGAAATGGTGAACTATTCCCATGATATGCATGGTCCCCGTACCGGAGCACCATGACTCAGCCTAAGGAGATCTGCAGCTTATTTTTTTGTACTGCCAGCAGATTGTGGAAGCACAGTATAAAAACCATCCTTATGGAGAGATCTGCGTATTTTAGGCTTAGTCTTAGTGTCTCAAGTAGCTGGGGTTTTTGCTTGGGCCTAATCCTTAAGGTCTTATGGCCTTACTCCTAGTCTGAAGACAAATGTGCTAGAAACTATAAAGCGAAAAAATGTCCTGCAGCCTAGCCTTGCTTTGCCTGTCCTTGCCTGTCCTTGCCTTGCCTTATTTCCTTCTCATCCTGTTCTCTGTCCCATCCTCCCTCACTAACCCCTCGTCTGGCTGCATGTCTCTACTTTCCTTTTCTCTCACTCTCCTGCTTCCTGCCTCTTTTCCTGCAATTCCTCCATCTCACTCCTGAAGCCCAACACTACTTTTTATTCTTCCTTCCCTTTCTCCTGCTCCCTTCGCTTTCTCCCTCTGTCCCATATCTTTCTTCCTGACTTGTCTTTTCAAGACTTTGGGGCAAATTGGCCCCAAGTCTGGGCATGGTTTGACCAGTTTTCAGAGGCCTGGCTGGTGACAGCAGGGACAGCAGGCAGTGACAGGCCCGGGGCTGACAGGCTCCCCATCCCCTAGGGGGCGCCTGGCTGCCACACCCAGCTGACATAGAACCTTAGTCACAATGCCCGCTACCGTGGCGAGTATGTGGTGACTCTGCAGGTGACAGGGACACTGCAGGACTTGGTGGCAACTCAGCAATTTCTCACTTCCCCAAAGAAGCGGAATTCTGCAAATTGCTGCCTTTGCTCTTGAAAGGATATCATCAGGTGGGTGTTTTGGTGTCATACTCTGTAAACCAGAGCAGAAATGGTGAAATATTCCCATGATATGCATGGTCCCTGCACCAAAGCACCGTGACTCAGCCTAAGGAGATCTGCAGCTTATTTTTTTGTACTGCCAGCAGATTGTGGAAGCACAGTATAAAAACCATCCTTATGGAGAGATCTGCGTATTTTAGGCTTAGTCTTAGTGTCTCAAGTAGCTGGGGTTTTTGCTTGGGCCTAATCCATACGGTCTTATGGCCTTACTCCTAGTCTGAAGACGAATGTGCTAGAAACTATAAAGCGAAAAAATGTCCTGCAGCTTAGCCTTGCTTTGCCTCTCCTTGCCTGTCCTTGCCTTGCCTTATTTCCTTCTCATCCTGTTCTCTGTCCCATCCTCCCTCACTAACCCCTCGTCTGGCTGCATGTCTCTACTTGCCTTTTCTCTCACTCTCCTGCTTCCTGCCTCTTTTCCTGCAATTCCTCCATCTCACTCCTGCAGCCCAACACTACTTTTTATTCTTCCTTCCCTTTCTCCTGCTCCCTTCGCTTTCTCCCTCTGTCCCATATCTTTCTTCCCGACTTGTCTTTTCAAGACTTTGGGCAAAATTGGCCCCAAGTCTGGGCATGGTTTGAACAATATTCAGAGGCCTGGCTGGTGACAGCAGGGACAGCAGGCAGTGACAGGCCCGGGGCTGACAGGCCCTAAGGGGCGCCTGGCTGCCACACCCAGCTGACATAGAACCTTTGTCACAATGCCCGCTACCGTGGCGAGTATGTGGTGACTCTGCAGGTGACAGGGACACTGCAGGACTTGGTGGCAGCTCAGCAATTTCTCCCTTCCCCAAAGAAGCGGAATTCTGCATATTGCTGCCTTTGCTCTTGAAAGGATATCATCAGGTGGGTGTTTTGGTGTCATACTCTGAAAACCAGAGCAGAAATGGTGAAATATTCCCATGATATGCATGGTCCGTGCACCAAAGCACCATGACTCAGCCTAAGGAGATCTGCAGCTTATTTTTTTGTACTGCCAGCAGATTGTGGAAGCACAGTATAAAAACCATCCTTATGGAGAGATCTGCGTATTTTAGGCTTAGTCTTAGTGTCTCAAGTAGCTGGGGTTTTTGCTTGGGCCTAATCCATACGGTCTTATGGCCTTACTCCTAGTCTGAAGACGAATGTGCTAGAAACTATAAAGCAAAAAAATGTCCTGCAGCTTAGCCTTGCTTTGCCTGTCCTTGCCTGTCTTTGCCTTGCCTTATTTCCTTCTCATCCTCTTCTCTGTCCCATCCTCCCTCACTAACCCCTCGTCTGGCTGCATGTCTCTACTTTCCGTTTCTCTCACTCTCCTGCTTCCTGCCTCTTTTCCTGCAATTCCTCCATCTCACTCCTGAAGCCCAACACTACTTTTTATTCTTCCTTCCCTTTCTCCTGCTCCCTTCGCTTTCTCCCTCTGTCCCATATCTTTCTTCCCGACTTGTCTTTTCAAGACTTTGGGCCAAATTGGCCCCAAGTCTGGGCATGGTTTGACCAATTTTCAGAGGCCTGGCTGGTGACAGCACGGGCAGCAGGCAGTGACAGGCCCGGGGCTGACAGGCTCCCCATCCCCTAGCGGGCGCCTGGCTGCCACACCCAGCTGACATAGAACCTTTGTCACAATGCCCGCTACCGTGGCGAGTATGTGGTGACTCTGCAGGTGACAGGGACACTGTAGGACTTGGTGGCAGCTCAGCAATTTCTCAGTTCCCCAAAGAAGCGGAATTCTGCAAATTGCTGCCTTTGCTCTTGAAAGGATATCATCAGGTGGGTGTTTTGGTGTCATACTCTGAAAACCAGAGCAGAAATGGTGAACTATTCCCATGATATGCATGGTCCCTGCACCAAAGCACCATGACTCAGCCTAAGGAGATCTGCAGCTTATTTTTTTGTACTGCCAGCAGATTGTGGAAGCACAGTATAAAAACCATCCTTATGGAGAGATCTGCGTATTTTAGTCTTAGTCTTAGTTCGTCAAGTAGCTGGGGTTTTTGCTTGGGCCTAATCCATACGGATTATGGCCTTACTCCTAGTCTGAAGACGAATGTGCTAGAAACTATAAAGCTAAAACATGTCCTGCAGCCTAGCCTTGCTTTGCCTGTCCTTGCCTGTCCTTGCCTTGCCTTATTTCCTTCTCATCCTGTTCTCTGTCCCATCCTCCCTCACTAACCCCTCGTCTGGCTGCTTGTCTCTTCTTTCCTTTTCTCTCTCTCCTGCTTCCTGCCTCTTTTCCTGCAATTCCTCCATCTCACTCCTGTAGCCCAACACTACTTTTTATTCTTCCTTCCCTTTCTCCTGCTCCCTTCGCTTTCTCCCTCTGTCCCATATCTTTCTTCCCGACTTGTGTTTTCAAGACTTTGGGCCAAATTGGCCCCAAGTCTGGGCATGGTTTGACCAATTTTCAGAGGCCTGGCTGGTGACAGCAGGGACAGCAGGCACTTACAGGCCCGGGGCTGACAGGCTCCCCATCCCCTAGGGGGCGCCTGGCTGCCACACCCAGCTGACATAGAACCTTTGTCACAATGCCCGCTACCGTGGCGAGGATGTGGTGACTCTGCAGGTGACAGGGACACTGTAGGACTTGGTGGCAGCTCAGCAATTTCTCACTTCCCCAAAGAAGCGGAATTCTGCAAATTGCTGCCTTTGCTCTTGAAAGGATATCATCAGGTGGGTGTTTTGGTGTCATACTCTGAAAACCAGAGCAGAAATGGTGAACTATTCCCATGATATGCATGGTCCCTGCACCAAAGCACCATGACTCAGCCTAAGGAGATCTGCAGCTTATTTTTTTGTACTGCCAGCAGATTGTGGAAGCACAGTATAAAAACCATCCTTATGGAGAGATCTGCGTATTTTAGGCTTAGTCTTAGTGTCTCAAGTAGCTGGGGTTTTTGCTTGGGCCTAATCCATACGGTCTTATGGCCTTACTCCTAGTCTGAAGACGAATGTGCTAGAAACTATAAAGCTATAACATGTCCTGCAGCCTAGCCTTGCTTTGCCTGTCCTTGCCTTGCCTTATTTCCTTCTCATCCTGTTCTCTGTCCCATCCTCCCTCACTAACCCCTCGTCTGGCTGCATGTCTCTACTTTCCTTTTCTCTCACTCTCCTGCTTCCTGCTTCTTTTCCTGCAATTCCTCCATCTCACTCCTGAAGCCCAACACTACTTTTTTTTCTTCCTTCCCTTTCCCCTGCTCCCTTCGCTTTCTCCCTCTGTCCCATATCTCTCTTCCCGACTTGTCTTTTCAAGACTTTGGGGCATATTGGCCCCAAGTCTGGGCATGGTTTGACCAATTTTCAGAGGCCTCTGGTGACAGCAGGGACAGCAGGCAGTGACAGGCCCGGGGCTGACAGGCTCCCCATCCCCTAGGGGGCGCCTGGCTGCCACACCCAGCTGACATAGAACCTTTGTCACAATGCCCGCTACCGTGGCGAATATCTGGTGACTTTACAGGTGACAGGGACACTGCAAGACTTGGTGGCAGCTCAGCAATTTCTCAGTTCCCCAAAGAAGCGGAATTCTGCAAATTGCTGCCTTTGCTCTTGAAAGGATATCATCAGGTGGGTGTTTTGGTGTCATACTCTGAAAACCAGAGCAGAAATGGTGAACTATTCCCATGATATACATGCTCCCTGCACCAAAGCACCGTGACTCAGCCTAAGGAGATCTGCAGCTTATTTTTTTGTACTGCCAGCAGATTGTGGAAGCACAGTATAAAAACCATCCTTATGGAGAGATCTGCGTATTTTAGGCTTAGTCTTAGTGTCTCAAGTAGCTGGGGTTTTTGCTTGGGCCTAATCCATACGGTCTTATGGCCTTACTCCTAGTCTGAAGACGAATGTGCTAGAAACTATAAAGCGAAAAAATGTCCTGCAGCTTAGCCTTGCTTTGCCTGTCCTTGCCTGTCCTTGCCTTGCCTTATCTCCTTCTCATCCTGTTCTCTGTCCCATCCTCCCTCACTAACCCCTCGTCTGGCTGCATGTCTCTACTTTCCTTTTCTCTCACTCTCCTGCTTCCTGCCTCTTTTCCTGCAATTCCTCCATCTCACTCCTGAAGCCCAACACTACTTTTTTTTCTTCCTTCCCTTTCTCCTGCTCCCTTCGCTTTCTCCCTCTGTCCCATATCTTTCTTCCCGACTTGTCTTTTCAAGACTTTGGGGCAAATTGGCCCCAAGTCTGGGCATGGTTTGACCAATTTTCAGAGGCCTGGCTGGTGACAGCAGGGACAGCAGGCAGTGACAGGCCCGGGGCTGACAGGCTCCCCATCCCCTAGGGGGCGCCTGGCTGCCACACCCAGCTGACATAGAACCTTTGTCACAATGCCCGCTACCGTGGCGAATATCTGGTGACTTTACAGGTGACAGGGACACTGCAGGACTTGGTGGCAGCTCAGCAATTTCTCAGTTCCCCAAAGAAGTGGAATTCTGCAAATTGCTGCCTTTGCTCTTGAAAGGATATCATCAGGTGGGTGTTTTGGTGTCATACTCTGAAAACCAGAGCAGAAATGGTGAACTATTCCCATGATATGCATGGTCCCTGCACCAAAGCACCATGAGTCAGCCTAAGGAGATCTGCAGCTTATTTTTTTGTACTGCCAGCAGATTGTGGAAGCACAGTATAAAAACCATCCTTATGGAGAGATCTGCGTATTTTAGGCTTAGTCTTAGTGTCTCAAGTAGCTGGGGTTTTTGCTTGGGCCTAATCCATACGGTCTTATGGCCTTACTCCTAGTCTGAAGACGAATGTGCTAGAAACTATAAAGCGAAAAAATGTCCTGCAGCTTAGCCTTGCTTTGCCTGTCCTTGCCTGTCCTTGCCTTGCCTTATCTCCTTCTCATCCTGTTCTCTGTCCCATCCTCCCTCACTAACCCCTCGTCTGGCTGCATGTCTCTACTTTCCTTTTCTCTCACTCTCCTGCTTCCTGCCTCTTTTCCTGCAATTCCTCCATCTCACTCCTGAAGCCCAACACTACTTTTTATTCTTCCTTCCCTTTCTCCTGCTCCCTTCGCTTTCTCCCTCTGTCCCATATCTTTCTTCCCGACTTGTCTTTTCAAGACTTTGGGCCAAATTGGCCCCAAGTCTGGGCATGGTTTGACCAATATTCAGAGGCCTGGCTGGTGACAGCAGGGACAGCAGGCAGTGACAGGCCCGGGGCTGACAGGCTCCCCATCCCCTAGCGGGCGCCTGGCTGCCACACCCAGCTGACATAGAACCTTTGTCACAATGCCCGCTACCGTGGCGAGTATGTGGTGACTCTGCAGGTGACAGGGACACTGCAGGACTTGGTGGCAGCTCAGCAATTTCTCACTTCCGCAAAGAAGCGGAATTCTGCAAATTGCTGCCTTTGCTCTTGAAAGGATATCATCAGGTGGGTGTTTTGGTGTCATACTCTGAAAACCAGAGCAGAAATGGTGAAATATTCCCATGATATGCATGGTCCCTGCACCAAAGCACCGTGACTCAGCCTAAGGAGATCTGCAGCTTATTTTTTTGTACTGCCAGCAGATTGTGGAAGCACAGTATAAAAACCATCCTTATGGAGAGATCTGCGTATTTTAGGCTTAGTCTTAGTGTCTCAAGTAGCTGGGGTTTTTGCTTGGGCCTAATCCATACGGTCTTATGGCCTTACTCCTAGTCTGAAGACGAATGTGCTAGAAACTATAAAGCTATAACATGTCCTGCAGCCTAGCCTTGCTTTGCCTGTCCTTGCCTGTCCTTGCCTTGCCTTATTTCCTTCTCATCCTGTTCTCTGTCCCACCCTCTCTCACTAACCCCTCGTCTGGCTGCATGTCTCTACTTGCCTTTTCTCTCACTCTCCTGCTTCCTGCCTCTTTAATGGCAATTCCTCCATCTCACTCCTGCAGCCCAACACTACTTTTTATTCTTCCTTCCCTTTCTCCTGCTCCCTTCGCTTTCTCCCTCTGTCCCATATCTTTCTTCCCGACTTGTCTTTTCAAGACTTTGGGCAAAATTGGCCCCAAGTCTGGGCATGGTTTGAACAATATTCAGAGGCCTGGCTGGTGACAGCAGGGACAGCAGGCAGTGACAGGCCCGGGGCTGACAGGCTCCCCATCCCCTAGGGGTCGCCTGGCTGCCACACCCAACTGACATAGAACCTTTGTCACAATGCCCGCTACCGTGGCGAGTATGTGGTGACTCTTCTCGTGACAGGGACACTGCAGGACCTGGTGGAAGCTCAGCAATTTCTCACTTCCCCAAAGAAGCGGAATTCTGCAAATTGCTGCCTTTGCTCTTGAAAGGATATCATCAGGTGGGTGTTTTGGTGTCATACTCTGAAAACCAGAGCAGAAATGGTGAAATATTCCCATGATATGCATGGTCCCTGCACCAAAGCACCGTGACTCAGCCTAAGGAGATCTGCAGCTTATTTTTTTGTACTGCCAGCAGATTGTGGAAGCACAGTATAAAAACCATCCTTATGGAGAGATCTGCGTATTTTAGGCTTAGTCTTAGTGTCTCAAGTAGCTGGGGTTTTTGCTTGGGACTAATCCATACGGTCTTATGGCCTTAGTCCTAGTCTGAAGACGAATGTGCTAGAAACAATAAAGCTATAACATATCCTGCAGCCTAGCCTTGCTTTGCCTGTCCTTGCCTGTCCTTGCCTTGCCTTATTTCCTTCTCATCCTGTTCTCTGTCCCATCCTCCCTCACTAACCCCTCGTCTGGCTGCATGTCTCTACTTTCTTTTTCTCTCACTCTCCTGCTTCCTGCCTCTTTTCCTGCAATTCCTCCATCTCCCTCCTGCAGCCCAACACTACTTTTTATTCTTCCTTCCCTTTCTCCTGCTCCCTTCGCTTTCTCCCTCTGTCCCATATCTTTCTTCCCGACTTGTCTTTTCAAGACTTTGGGCCAAATTGGCCCCAAGTCTGGGCATGGTTTGACCAATTTTCAGAGGCCTGGCTGGTGACAGCAGGGACAGCAGGCAGTGACAGGCCCGGGGCTGACAGGCTCCCCATCCCCTAGGGGGCGCCTGGCTGCCACACCCAGCTGACATAGAACCTTTGTCACAATGCCCGCTACCGTGGCGAGGATGTGGTGACTCTGCAGGTGACAGGGACACTGCAGGACTTGGTGGCAGCTCAGCAATTTCTCACTTCCCCAAAGAAGCGGAATTCTGCAAATTGCTGCCTTTGCTCTTGAAAGGATATCATCAGGTGGGTGTTTTGGTGTCATACTCTGAAAACCAGAGCAGAAATGGTGAAATATTCCCATGATATGCATGGTCCCTGCACCAAAGCACCATGACTCAGCCTAAGGAGATCTGCAGCTTATTTTTTTGTACTGCCAGCAGATTGTGGAAGCACAGTATAAAAACCATCCTTATGGAGAGATCTGCGTATTTTAGGCTTAGTCTTAGTTCGTCAAGTAGCTGGGGTTTTTGCTTGGGCCTAATCCATACGGTCTTATGGCCTTACTCCTAGTCTGAAGACGAATGTGCTAGAAACTATAAAGCTATAACATGTCCTGCA
Organism: Columba livia; assembly: GCF_036013475.1. Lineage (NCBI taxonomy): Eukaryota > Metazoa > Chordata > Aves > Columbiformes > Columbidae > Columba > Columba livia. The sequence continues at coordinate 28,827,499 of NC_088610.1, read as the reverse complement.
GCCTAGCCTTGCTTTGCCTGTCCTTGCCTTGCCTTATTTCCTTCTCATCCTGTTCTCTGTCCCATGCTCCCTCACTAACCCCTCGTCTGGCTGCATGTCTCTACTTTCCTTTTCTCTCACTCTCCTGCTTCCTGCTTCTTTTCCTGCAATTCCTCCATCTCACTCCTGTAGCCCAACACTACTTTTTATTCTTCCTTCCCTTTCTCCTGCTCCCTTCGCTTTCTTCCTCTGTCCCATATCTTTCTTCCCGACTTGTCTTTTCAAGACTTTGGGCCAAATTGGCCCCAAGTCTGGGCATGGTTTGACCAATTTTCAGAGGCCTGGCTGGTGACAGCAGGGACAGCAGGCAGTGACAGGCCCGGGGCTGACAGGCTCCCCATCCCCTAGGGGGCGCCTGGCTGCCACACCCAGCTGACATAGAACCTTTGTCACAATGCCCACTACCGTGGCGAGGATGTGGTGACTCTGCAGGTGACAGGGACACTGCAGGACTTGGTGGCAGCTCAGCAATTTCTCACTTCCCCAAAGAAGCGGAATTCTGCAAATTGCTGCCTTTGCTCTTGAAAGGATATCATCAGGTGGGTGTTTTGGTGTCATACTCTGAATACCAGAGCAGAAATGGTGAACTATTCCCATGATATGCATGGTCCCTGCACCAAAGCACCATGACTCAGCCTAAGGAGATCTGCAGCTTATTTTTTTGTACTGCCAGCAGATTGTGGAAGCACAGTATAAAAACCATCCTTATGGAGAGATCTGCGTATTTTAGGCTTAGTCTTAGTGTCTCAAGTAGCTGGGGTTTTTCTTGGGCCTAATCCATACGGTCTTATGGCCTTACTCCTAGTCTGAAGACGAATGTGCTAGAAACTATAAAGCGAAAAAATGTCCTGCAGCTTAGCCTTGCTTTGCCTGTCCTTGCCTGTCTTTGCCTTGCCTTATTTCCTTCTCATCCTGTTCTCTGTCCCATCCTCCCTCACTAACCCCTCGTCTGGCTGCATGTCTCGTCTTTCCTTTTCTCTCACTCTCCTGCTTCCTGCCTCTTTTCCTGCAATTCCTCCATCTCACTCCTGAAGCCCAACACTACTTTTTATTCTTCCTTCCCTTTCTCCTGCTCCCTTCGCTTTCTCCCTCTGTCCCATATCTTTCTTCCCGACTTGTCTTTTCAAGACTTTTGGCCAAATTGGCCCCAAGTCTGGGCATGGTTTGACCAATTTTCAGAGGCCTGGCTGGTGACAGCAGGGGCAGCAGGCAGTGACAGGCCCGGGGCTGACAGGCTCCCCATCCCCTAGCGGGCGCCTGGCTGCCACACCCAGCTGACATAGAACCTTTGTCACAATGCCCGCTACCGTGGCGAGTATGTGGTGACTCTGCAGGTGACAGGGACACTGTAAGACTTGGTGGCAGCTCTGCAATTTCTCAGTTCCCCAAAGAAGCGGAATTCTGCAAATTGCTGCCTTTGCTCTTGAAAGGATATCATCAGGTGGGTGTTTTGGTGTCTTACTCTGAAAACCAGAGCAGAAATGGTGAACTATTCCCATGATATGCATGGTCCCTGCACCAAAGCACCATGACTCAGCCTAAGGAGATCTGCAGCTTATTTTTTTGTACTGCCAGCAGATTGTGGAAGCACAGTATAAAAACCATCCTTATGGAGAGATCTGCGTATTTTAGGCTTAGTCTTAGTGTCTCAAGTAGCTGGGGTTTTTGCTTGGGCCTAATCCATACAGTCTTATGGCCTTACTCCTAGTCTGAAGACGAATGTGCTAGAAACTATAAAGCTAAAACATGTCCTGCAGCCTAGCCTTGCTTTGCCTGTCCTTGCCTGTCCTTGCCTTGCCTTATTTCCTTCTCATCCTGTTCTCTGTCCCATCCTCCCTCACTAACACCTCGTCTGGCTGCATGTCTCTTCTTTCCTTTTCTCTCTCTCCTGCTTCCTGCCTCTTTTCCTGCAATTCCTCCATCTCACTCCTGTAGCCCAACACTACTTTTTATTCTTCCTTCCCTTTCTCCTGCTCCCTTCGCTTTCTCCCTCTGTCCCATATCTTTCTTCCCGACTTGTCTTTTCAAGACTTTTGGCCAAATTGGCCCCAAGTCTGGGCATGGTTTGACCAATTTTCAGAGGCCTGGCTGGTGACAGCAGGGGCAGCAGGCAGTGACAGGCCCGGGGCTGACAGGCTCCCCATCCCCTAGCGGGCGCCTGGCTGCCACACCCAGCTGACATAGAACCTTTGTCACAATGCCCGCTACCGTGGCGAGTATGTGGTGACTCTGCAGGTGACAGGGACACTGTAAGACTTGGTGGCAGCTCTGCAATTTCTCAGTTCCCCAAAGAAGCGGAATTCTGCAAATTGCTGCCTTTGCTCTTGAAAGGATATCATCAGGTGGGTGTTTTGGTGTCTTACTCTGAAAACCAGAGCAGAAATGGTGAACTATTCCCATGATATGCATGGTCCCTGCACCAAAGCACCATGACTCAGCCTAAGGAGATCTGCAGCTTATTTTTTTGTACTGCCAGCAGATTGTGGAAGCACAGTATAAAAACCATCCTTATGGAGAGATCTGCGTATTTTAGGCTTAGTCTTAGTGTCTCAAGTAGCTGGGGTTTTTGCTTGGGCCTAATCCATACGGTCTTATGGCCTTACTCCTAGTCTGAAGACGAATGTGCTAGAAACTATAAAGCTAAAACATGTCCTGCAGCCTAGCCTTGCTTTGCCTGTCCTTGCCTGTCCTTGCCTTGCCTTATTTCCTTCTCATCCTGTTCTCTGTCCCATCCTCCCTCACTAACACCTCGTCTGGCTGCATGTCTCTTCTTTCCTTTTCTCTCTCTCCTGCTTCCTGCCTCTTTTCCTGCAATTCCTCCATCTCACTCCTGTAGCCCAACACTACTTTTTATTCTTCCTTCCCTTTCCCCTGCTCCCTTCGCTTTCTCCCTCTGTCCCATATCTTTCTTCCCGACTTGTCTTTTCAAGACTTTGGGCAAAATTGGCCCCAAGTCTGGGCATGGTTTGAACAATATTCAGAGGCCTGGCTGGTGACAGCAGGGACAGCAGTCAGTGACAGGCCCGGGGCTGACAGGCTCCCCATCCCCTAGGGGGCGCCTGGCTGCCACACCCAGCTGACATAGAACCTTTGTCACAATGCCCGCTACCGTGGCGAGTATGTGGTGACTCTGCAGGTGACAGGGACACTGTAGGACTTGGTGGCAGCTCAGCAATTTCTCAGTTCCCCAAAGAAGCGGAATTCTGCAAATTGCTGCCTTTGCTCTTGAAAGCATATCATCAGGTGGGTGTTTTGGTGTCATACTCTGAAAACCAGAGCAGAAATGGTGAACTATTCCCATGATATGCATGGTCCCTGCACCAAAGAACCATGACTCAGCCTAAGGAGATCTGCAGCTTATTTTTTTGTACTGCCAGCAGATTGTGGAAGCACAGTATAAAAACCATCCTTATGGAGAGATCTGCGTATTTTAGGCTTAGTCTTAGTGTCTCAAGTAGCTGGGGTTTTTGCTTGGGCCTAATCCATACGATCTTATGGCCTTACTCCTAGTCTGAAGACGAATGTGCTAGAAACTATAAAGCGAAAAAATGTCCTGCAGCTTAGCCTTGCTTTGCCTGTCCTTGCCTGTCCTTGCCTTGCCTTATCTCCTTCTCATCCTGTTCTCTGTCCCATCCTCCCTCACTAACCCCTCGTCTGGCTGCATGTCTCTACTTTCCTTTTCTCTCACTCTCCTGCTTCCTGCCTCTTTTCCTGCAATTCCTCCATCTCACTCCTGAAGCCCAACACTACTTTTTTTTCTTCCTTCCCTTTCTCCTGCTCCCTTCGCTTTCTCCCTCTGTCCCATATCTTTCTTCCCGACTTGTCTTTTCAAGACTTTGGGGCAAATTGGCCCCAAGTCTGGGCATGGTTTGACCAATTTTCAGAGGCCTGGCTGGTGACAGCAGGGACAGCAGGCACTTACAGGCCCCGGGGCTGACAGGCTCCCCATCCCCTAGCGGGCGCCTGGCTGCCACACCCAGCTGACATAGAACCTTTGTCACAATGCCCGCTACCGTGGCGAATATCTGGTGACTTTACAGGTGACAGGGACACTGCAGGACTTGGTGGCAGCTCAGCAATTTCTCCCTTCCCCAAAGAAGCGGAATTCTGCAAATTGCTGCCTTTGCTCTTGAAAGGATATCATCAGGTGGGTGTTTTGGTGTCATACACTGAAAACCAGAGCAGAAATGGTGAACTATTCCCATGATATGCATGGTCCCTGCACCAAAGCACCATGACTCAGCCTAAGGAGATCTGCAGCTTATTTTTTTGTACTGCCAGCAGATTGTGGAAGCACAGTATAAAAACCATCCTTATGGAGAGATCTGCGTATTTTAGGCTTAGTCTAAGTGTCTCAAGTAGCTGGGGTTTTTGCTTGGGCCTAATCCATACGGTCTTATGGCCTTACTCCTAGTCTGAAGACGAATGTGCTAGAAACTATAAAGCTAAAACATGTCCTGCAGCCTAGCCTTGCTTTGCCTGTCCTTGCCTGTCCTTGCCTTGCCTTATTTCCTTCTCATCCTGTTCTCTGTCCCATCCTCTCTCACTAACCACTCGTCTGGCTGCATGTCTCTACTTTCCTTTTCTCTCACTCTCCTGCTTCCTGCCTCTTTTCCTGCAATTCCTCCATCTCACTCCTGAAGCCCAACACTACTTTTTATTCTTCCTTCCCTTTCTCCTGCTCCCTTCGCTTTCTCCCTCTGTCCCATATCTTTCTTCCCGACTTGTCTTTTCAAGACTTTGGGCCAAATTGGCCCCAAGTCTGGGCATGGTTTGACCAATTTTCAGAGGCCTGGCTGGTGACAGCAGGGACAGCAGGCAGTGAGAGGCCCGGGGCTGACAGGCTCCCCATCCCCTAGCGGGCCCCTGGCTGCCACACCCAGCTGACATAGAACCTTTGTCACAATGCCCGCTACCGTGGCGAGTATGTGGTGACTCTGCAGGTGACAGGGAGACTGCAGGACTTGGTGGCAGCTCAGCAATTTCTCAGTTCCCCAAAGAAGCGGAATTCTGCAAATTGCTGCCTTTGCTCTTGAAAGGATATCATCAGGTGGGTGTTTTGGTGTCATACACGGAAAACCAGAGCAGAAATGGTGAAATATTCCCATGATATGCATGGTCCCTGCACCAAAGCACCATGACTCAGCCTAAGGAGATCTGCAGCTTATTTTTTTGTACTGCCAGCAGATTGTGGAAGCACAGTATAAAAACCATCCTTATGGAGAGATCTGCGTATTTTAGGCTTAGTCTTAGTGTCTCAAGTAGCTGGGGTTTTTGCTTGGGCCTAATCCATACGGTCTTATGGCCTTACTCCTAGTCTGAAGACGAATGTGCTAGAAACTATAAAGCGAAAAAATGTCCTGCAGCTTAGCCTTGCTTTGCCTGTCCTTGCCTGTCCTTGCCTTGCCTTATTTCCTTCTCATCCTGTTCTCTGTCCCATCCTCCCTCACTAACACCTCGTCTGGCTGCATGTCTCTACTTTCCTTTTCTCTCACTCTCCTGCTTCCTGCCTCTTTTCCTGCAATTCCTCCATCTCACTCCTGAAGCCCAACACTACTTTTTATTCTTCCTTCCCTTTCTCCTGCTCCCTTCGCTTTCTCCCTCTGTCCCATATCTTTCTTCCCGACTTGTCTTTTCAAGACTTTGGGCCAAATTCGCCCCAAGTCTGGGCATGCTTTGACCAATTTTCAGAGGCCTGGCTGGTGACAGCACGGGCAGCAGGCAGTGACAGGCCCGGGGCTGACAGGCTCCCCATCCCCTAGGGGGTGCCTGGCTGCCACACCCAGCTGACATAGAACCTTTGTCACAATGCCCGCTACCGTGGCGAGTATGTGGTGACTCTGCAGGTGACAGGGACACTGCAGGACTTGGTGGCAGCTCAGCAATTTCTCAGTTTCCCAAAGAAGCGGAATTCTGCAAATTGCTGCCTTTGCTCTTGAAAGGATATCATCAGGTGGGTGTTTTGGTGTCATACTCTGAAAACCAGAGCAGAAATGGTGAAATATTCCCATGATATGCATGGTCCCTGTACCAAAGCACCATGACTCAGCCTAAGGAGATCTGCAGCTTATTTTTTTGTACTGCCAGCAGATTGTGGAAGCACAGTATAAAAACCATCCTTATGGAGAGATCTGCGTATTTTAGGCTTAGTCTAAGTGTCTCAAGTAGCTGGGGTTTTTGCTTGGGCCTAATCCATACGGTCTTATGGCCTTACTCCTAGTCTGAAGACAAATGTGCTAGAAACTATAAAGCTAAAACATGTCCTGCAGATTAGCCTTGCTTTGCCTGTCCTTGCCTGTCCTTGCCTTGCCTTATTTCCTTCTCATCCTGTTCTCTGTCCCATCCTCTCTCACTAACCCCTCGTCTGGCTGCATATCTCTTCTTTCCTTTTCTCTCACTCTCCTGCTTCCTGCCTCTTTAATGGCAATTCCTCCATCTCACTCCTGCAGCCCAACACTACTTTTTATTCTTCCTTCCCTTTCTCCTGCTCCCTTCGCTTTCTCCCTCTGTCCCATATCTTTCTTCCCGACTTGTCTTTTCAAGACTTTGGGCCAAATTGGCCCCAAGTCTGGGCATGGTTTGACCAATTTTCAGAGGCCTGGCTGGTGACAGCAGGGGCAGCAGGCAGTGACAGGCCCGGGGCTGACAGGCTCCCCATCTGCTAGGGGGCGCCTGGCTGCCACACCCAGCTGACATAGAACCTTTGTCACAATGCCCACTACCGTGGCGAGTATGTGGTGACTCTGCAGGTGACAGGGACACTGCAGGACTTGGTGGCAGCTCAGCAATTTCTCCCTTCCCCAAAGAAGCGGAATTCTGCAAATTGCTGCCTTTGCTCTTGAAAGGATATCATCAGGTGGGTGTTTTGGTGTCATACTCTGAAAACCAGAGCAGAAATGGTGAAGTATTCCCATGATATGCATGGTCCCTGCACCAAAGCACCATGACTCAGCCTAAGGAGATATGCAGCTTCTTTTTTTGTACTGCCAGCAGATTGTGGAAGAACAGTATAAAAACCATCCCTATGGAGAGGTGTGCGTATTTTAGGCTTAGTCTAAGTGTCTCAAGTAGCTGGGGTTTTTGCTTGGGCCTAATCCATACGGTCTTATGGCCTTATTCCTAGTCTGAAGACGAATGTGCTAGAAACTATAAAGCGAAAAAATGTCCTGCAGCTTAGCCTTGCTTTGCCTGTCCTTGCCTGTCCTTGCCTTGCCTTATTTCCTTCTCATCCTGTTCTCTCTCTCACCCTCTCTCACTAACCCCTCGTCTGGCTGCATGTCTCTTCTTTCCTTTTCTCTCACTCTCCTGCTTCCTGCCTCTTTAATGGCAATTCATCCATCTCACTCCTGCAGCCCAACACTACTTTTTATTCTTCCTGCCCTTTCTCCTGCTCCCTTCGCTTTCTCCCTCTGTCCCATATCTTTCTTCCCGACTTGTCTTTTCAAGACTCTGGGCCATATTGTCCTCAAGTCTGGGCATGGTTTGATCAATTTTCAGAGGCCTGCCTGGTGACAGAAGGGACAGCAGGCAGTGACAGGCCCAGGGCTGGCAGGCTCCCCATCCCCTAGGGCGCGCCTGGGTGCCAAACCCTTCTGACATAGCACCTTTGTCACAATGCCCGCTACCGTGGCGAGGATGCGGTGACTCTGCAGGCGACAGGGACACTGCAGGACTTGGTGTAAGCTCAGCAATTTCTCACTTCCCCAAAGAAGCGGAATTCTGCAAATTGCTGCCTTTGCTATTGAAAGGATATCATCAGGTGGGTTTTTTGGTGTCATACACTGAAAACCGGAGCAGAAATGGTGAAATATTCCCATGATATGCATGGTCCCTGCACCAAAGCACCATGACTCAGCCTAAGGAGATCTGCAGCTTATTTTTTTGTACTGCCAGCAGATTGTGGAAGCACAGTATAAAAACCATCCTTATGGAGAGATCTGCGTATTTTAGGCTTAGTCTAAGTGTCTCAAGTAGCTGGGGTTTTTGCTTGGGCCTAATCCATACGGTCTTATGGCCTTACTCCTAGTCTGAAGACAAATGTGCTAGAAACTATAAAGCTAAAACATGTCCTGCAGCCTAGCCTTGCTTTGCCTGTCCTTGCCTGTCCTTGCCTTGCCTTATTTCCTTCTCATCCTGTTCTCTGTCCCATCCTCTCTCACTAACCCCTCGTCTGGCTGCATATCTCTTCTTTCCTTTTCTCTCACTGTCCTGCTTCCTGCCTCTTTAATGGCAATTCCTCCATCTCACTCCTGAAGCCCAACACTACTTTTTATTCTTCCTTCCCTTTCTCCTGCTCCCTTCGCTTTCTCCCTCTGTCCCATATCTTTCTTCCCGACTTGTCTTTTCAAGACTTTGGGCAAAATTGGCCCCAAGTCTGGGCATGGTTTGAACAATATTCAGAGGCCTGGCTGGTGACAGCAGGGACAGCAGTCAGTGACAGGCCCGGGGCTGACAGGCTCCCCATCCCCTAGGGGGCGCCTGGCTGCCACACCCAGCTGACATAGAACCTTTGTCACAATGCCCGCTACCGTGGCGAGTATGTGGTGACTCTGCAGGTGACAGGGACACTGTAGGACTTGGTGGCAGCTCAGCAATTTCTCAGTTCCCCAAAGAAGCGGAATTCTGCAAATTGCTGCCTTTGCTCTTGAAAGCATATCATCAGGTGGGTGTTTTGGTGTCATACTCTGAAAACCAGAGCAGAAATGGTGAACTATTCCCATGATATGCATGGTCCCTGCACCAAAGAACCATGACTCAGCCTAAGGAGATCTGCAGCTTATTTTTTTGTACTGCCAGCAGATTGTGGAAGCACAGTATAAAAACCATCCTTATGGAGAGATCTGCGTATTTTAGGCTTAGTCTTAGTGTCTCAAGTAGCTGGGGTTTTTGCTTGGGCCTAATCCATACGATCTTATGGCCTTACTCCTAGTCTGAAGACGAATGTGCTAGAAACTATAAAGCGAAAAAATGTCCTGCAGCTTAGCCTTGCTTTGCCTGTCCTTGCCTGTCCTTGCCTTGCCTTATCTCCTTCTCATCCTGTTCTCTGTCCCATCCTCCCTCACTAACCCCTCGTCTGGCTGCATGTCTCTACTTTCCTTTTCTCTCACTCTCCTGCTTCCTGCCTCTTTTCCTGCAATTCCTCCATCTCACTCCTGAAGCCCAACACTACTTTTTTTTCTTCCTTCCCTTTCTCCTGCTCCCTTCGCTTTCTCCCTCTGTCCCATATCTTTCTTCCCGACTTGTCTTTTCAAGACTTTGGGGCAAATTGGCCCCAAGTCTGGGCATGGTTTGACCAATTTTCAGAGGCCTGGCTGGTGACAGCAGGGACAGCAGGCACTTACAGGCCCCGGGGCTGACAGGCTCCCCATCCCCTAGCGGGCGCCTGGCTGCCACACCCAGCTGACATAGAACCTTTGTCACAATGCCCGCTACCGTGGCGAATATCTGGTGACTTTACAGGTGACAGGGACACTGCAGGACTTGGTGGCAGCTCAGCAATTTCTCCCTTCCCCAAAGAAGCGGAATTCTGCAAATTGCTGCCTTTGCTCTTGAAAGGATATCATCAGGTGGGTGTTTTGGTGTCATACACTGAAAACCAGAGCAGAAATGGTGAACTATTCCCATGATATGCATGGTCCCTGCACCAAAGCACCATGACTCAGCCTAAGGAGATCTGCAGCTTATTTTTTTGTACTGCCAGCAGATTGTGGAAGCACAGTATAAAAACCATCCTTATGGAGAGATCTGCGTATTTTAGGCTTAGTCTAAGTGTCTCAAGTAGCTGGGGTTTTTGCTTGGGCCTAATCCATACGGTCTTATGGCCTTACTCCTAGTCTGAAGACGAATGTGCTAGAAACTATAAAGCTAAAACATGTCCTGCAGCCTAGCCTTGCTTTGCCTGTCCTTGCCTGTCCTTGCCTTGCCTTATTTCCTTCTCATCCTGTTCTCTGTCCCATCCTCTCTCACTAACCACTCGTCTGGCTGCATGTCTCTACTTTCCTTTTCTCTCACTCTCCTGCTTCCTGCCTCTTTTCCTGCAATTCCTCCATCTCACTCCTGAAGCCCAACACTACTTTTTATTCTTCCTTCCCTTTCTCCTGCTCCCTTCGCTTTCTCCCTCTGTCCCATATCTTTCTTCCCGACTTGTCTTTTCAAGACTTTGGGCCAAATTGGCCCCAAGTCTGGGCATGGTTTGACCAATTTTCAGAGGCCTGGCTGGTGACAGCAGGGACAGCAGGCAGTGAGAGGCCCGGGGCTGACAGGCTCCCCATCCCCTAGCGGGCCCCTGGCTGCCACACCCAGCTGACATAGAACCTTTGTCACAATGCCCGCTACCGTGGCGAGTATGTGGTGACTCTGCAGGTGACAGGGAGACTGCAGGACTTGGTGGCAGCTCAGCAATTTCTCAGTTCCCCAAAGAAGCGGAATTCTGCAAATTGCTGCCTTTGCTCTTGAAAGGATATCATCAGGTGGGTGTTTTGGTGTCATACACGGAAAACCAGAGCAGAAATGGTGAAATATTCCCATGATATGCATGGTCCCTGCACCAAAGCACCATGACTCAGCCTAAGGAGATCTGCAGCTTATTTTTTTGTACTGCCAGCAGATTGTGGAAGCACAGTATAAAAACCATCCTTATGGAGAGATCTGCGTATTTTAGGCTTAGTCTTAGTGTCTCAAGTAGCTGGGGTTTTTGCTTGGGCCTAATCCATACGGTCTTATGGCCTTACTCCTAGTCTGAAGACGAATGTGCTAGAAACTATAAAGCGAAAAAATGTCCTGCAGCTTAGCCTTGCTTTGCCTGTCCTTGCCTGTCCTTGCCTTGCCTTATTTCCTTCTCATCCTGTTCTCTGTCCCATCCTCCCTCACTAACCCCTCGTCTGGCTGCATGTCTCTACTTTCCTTTTCTCTCACTCTCCTGCTTCCTGCCTCTTTTCCTGCAATTCCTCCATCTCACTCCTGAAGCCCAACACTACTTTTTATTCTTCCTTCCCTTTCTCCTGCTCCCTTCGCTTTCTCCCTCTGTCCCATATCTTTCTTCCCGACTTGTCTTTTCAAGACTTTGGGCCAAATTCGCCCCAAGTCTGGGCATGCTTTGACCAATTTTCAGAGGCCTGGCTGGTGACAGCACGGGCAGCAGGCAGTGACAGGCCCGGGGCTGACAGGCTCCCCATCCCCTAGGGGGTGCCTGGCTGCCACACCCAGCTGACATAGAACCTTTGTCACAATGCCCGCTACCGTGGCGAGTATGTGGTGACTCTGCAGGTGACAGGGACACTGCAGGACTTGGTGGCAGCTCAGCAATTTCTCAGTTTCCCAAAGAAGCGGAATTCTGCAAATTGCTGCCTTTGCTCTTGAAAGGATATCATCAGGTGGGTGTTTTGGTGTCATACTCTGAAAACCAGAGCAGAAATGGTGAAATATTCCCATGATATGCATGGTCCCTGTACCAAAGCACCATGACTCAGCCTAAGGAGATCTGCAGCTTATTTTTTTGTACTGCCAGCAGATTGTGGAAGCACAGTATAAAAACCATCCTTATGGAGAGATCTGCGTATTTTAGGCTTAGTCTAAGTGTCTCAAGTAGCTGGGGTTTTTGCTTGGGCCTAATCCATACGGTCTTATGGCCTTACTCCTAGTCTGAAGACAAATGTGCTAGAAACTATAAAGCTAAAACATGTCCTGCAGATTAGCCTTGCTTTGCCTGTCCTTGCCTGTCCTTGCCTTGCCTTATTTCCTTCTCATCCTGTTCTCTGTCCCATCCTCTCTCACTAACCCCTCGTCTGGCTGCATATCTCTTCTTTCCTTTTCTCTCACTCTCCTGCTTCCTGCCTCTTTAATGGCAATTCCTCCATCTCACTCCTGCAGCCCAACACTACTTTTTATTCTTCCTTCCCTTTCTCCTGCTCCCTTCGCTTTCTCCCTCTGTCCCATATCTTTCTTCCCGACTTGTCTTTTCAGACTTTGGGCCAAATTGGCCCCAAGTCTGGGCATGGTTTGACCAATTTTCAGAGGCCTGGCTGGTGACAGCAGGGGCAGCAGGCAGTGACAGGCCCGGGGCTGACAGGCTCCCCATCTGCTAGGGGGCGCCTGGCTGCCACACCCAGCTGACATAGAACCTTTGTCACAATGCCCACTACCGTGGCGAGTATGTGGTGACTCTGCAGGTGACAGGGACACTGCAGGACTTGGTGGCAGCTCAGCAATTTCTCCCTTCCCCAAAGAAGCGGAATTCTGCAAATTGCTGCCTTTGCTCTTGAAAGGATATCATCAGGTGGGTGTTTTGGTGTCATACTCTGAAAACCAGAGCAGAAATGGTGAAGTATTCCCATGATATGCATGGTCCCTGCACCAAAGCACCATGACTCAGCCTAAGGAGATATGCAGCTTCTTTTTTTGTACTGCCAGCAGATTGTGGAAGAACAGTGTAAAAACCATCCCTATGGAGAGGTGTGCGTATTTTAGGCTTAGTCTAAGTGTCTCAAGTAGCTGGGGTTTTTGCTTGGGCCTAATCCATACGGTCTTATGGCCTTACTCCTAGTCTGAAGACGAATGTGCTAGAAACTATAAAGCGAAAAAATGTCCTGCAGCTTAGCCTTGCTTTGCCTGTCCTTGCCTGTCCTTGCCTTGCCTTATTTCCTTCTCATCCTGTTCTCTCTCTCACCCTCTCTCACTAACCCCTCGTCTGGCTGCATGTCTCTTCTTTCCTTTTCTCTCACTCTCCTGCTTCCTGCCTCTTTAATGGCAATTCATCCATATCACTCCTGCAGCCCAACACTACTTTTTATTCTTCCTGACCTTTCTCCTGCTCCCTTCGCTTTCTCCCTCTGTCCTATATCTTTCTTCCCGACTTGTCTTTTCAAGACTCTGGAGCATATTGTCCTCAAGTCTGGGCATGGTTTGATCAATTTTCAGAGGCCTGCCTGGTGACAGAAGGGACAGCAGGCAGTGACAGGCCCAGGGCTGGCAGGCTCCCCATCCCCTAGGGCGCGCCTGGGTGCCAAACCCTTCTGACATAGCACCTTTGTCACAATGCCCGCTACCGTGGCGAGGATGCGGTGACTCTGCAGGCGACAGGGACACTGCAGGACTTGGTGTAAGCTCAGCAATTTCTCACTTCCCCAAAGAAGCGGAATTCTGCAAATTGCTGCCTTTGCTATTGAAAGGATATCATCAGGTGGGTTTTTTGGTGTCATACTCTGAAAACCGGAGCAGAAATGGTGAAATATTCCCATGATATGCATGGTCCCTGCACCAAAGCACCATGACTCAGCCTAAGGAGATCTGCAGCTTATTTTTTTGTACTGCCAGCAGATTGTGGAAGCACAGTATAAAAACCATCCTTATGGAGAGATCTGCGTATTTTAGGCTTAGTCTAAGTGTCTCAAGTAGCTGGGGTTTTTGCTTGGGCCTAATCCATACGGTCTTATGGCCTTACTCCTAGTCTGAAGACAAATGTGCTAGAAACTATAAAGCTAAAACATGTCCTGCAGATTAGCCTTGCTTTGCCTGTCCTTGCCTGTCCTTGCCTTGCCTTATTTCCTTCTCATCCTGTTCTCTGTCCCATCCTCTCTCACTAACCCCTCGTCTGGCTGCATATCTCTTCTTTCCTTTTCTCTCACTCTCCTGCTTCCTGCCTCTTTAATGGCAATTCCTCCATCTCACTCCTGCAGCCCAACACTACTTTTTATTCTTCCTTCCCTTTCTCCTGCTCCCTTCGCTTTCTCCCTCTGTCCCATATCTTTCTTCCCGACTTGTCTTTTCAAGACTTTGGGCCAAATTGGCCCCAAGTCTGGGCATGGTTTGACCAATTTTCAGAGGCCTGGCTGGTGACAGCAGGGGCAGCAGGCAGTGACAGGCCCGGGGCTGACAGGCTCCCCATCTGCTAGGGGGCGCCTGGCTGCCACACCCAGCTGACATAGAACCTTTGTCACAATGCCCACTACCGTGGCGAGTATGTGGTGACTCTGCAGGTGACAGGGACACTGCAGGACTTGGTGGCAGCTCAGCAATTTCTCCCTTCCCCAAAGAAGCGGAATTCTGCAAATTGCTGCCTTTGCTCTTGAAAGGATATCATCAGGTGGGTGTTTTGGTGTCATACTCTGAAAACCAGAGCAGAAATGGTGAAGTATTCCCATGATATGCATGGTCCCTGCACCAAAGCACCATGACTCAGCCTAAGGAGATATGCATCTTCTTTTTTTGTACTGCCAGCAGATTGTGGAAGAACAGTATAAAAACCATCCCTATGGAGAGGTGTGCGTATTTTAGGCTTAGTCTAAGTGTCTCAAGTAGCTGGGGTTTTTGCTTGGGCCTAATCCATACGGTCTTATGGCCTTATTCCTAGTCTGAAGACGAATGTGCTAGAAACTATAAAGCGAAAAAATGTCCTGCAGCTTAGCCTTGCTTTGCCTGTCCTTGCCTGTCCTTGCCTTGCCTTATTTCCTTCTCATCCTGTTCTCTCTCTCACCCTCTCTCACTAACCCCTCGTCTGGCTGCATGTCTCTTCTTTCCTTTTCTCTCACTCTCCTGCTTCCTGCCTCTTTAATGGCAATTCATCCATCTCACTCCTGCAGCCCAACACTACTTTTTATTCTTCCTGCCCTTTCTCCTGCTCCCTTCGCTTTCTCCCTCTGTCCCATATCTTTCTTCCCGACTTGTCTTTTCAAGACTCTGGGCCATATTGTCCTCAAGTCTGGGCATGGTTTGATCAATTTTCAGAGGCCTGCCTGGTGACAGAAGGGACAGCAGGCAGTGACAGGCCCAGGGCTGGCAGGCTCCCCATCCCCTAGGGCGCGCCTGGGTGCCAAACCCTTCTGACATAGCACCTTTGTCACAATGCCCGCTACCGTGGCGAGGATGCGGTGACTCTGCAGGCGACAGGGACACTGCAGGACTTGGTGTAAGCTCAGCAATTTCTCACTTCCCCAAAGAAGCGGAATTCTGCAAATTGCTGCCTTTGCTATTGAAAGGATATCATCAGGTGGGTTTTTTGGTGTCATACACTGAAAACCGGAGCAGAAATGGTGAAATATTCCCATGATATGCATGGTCCCTGCACCAAAGCACCATGACTCAGCCTAAGGAGATCTGCAGCTTATTTTTTTGTACTGCCAGCAGATTGTGGAAGCACAGTATAAAAACCATCCTTATGGAGAGATCTGCGTATTTTAGGCTTAGTCTAAGTGTCTCAAGTAGCTGGGGTTTTTGCTTGGGCCTAATCCATACGGTCTTATGGCCTTACTCCTAGTCTGAAGACAAATGTGCTAGAAACTATAAAGCTAAAACATGTCCTGCAGCCTAGCCTTGCTTTGCCTGTCCTTGCCTGTCCTTGCCTTGCCTTATTTCCTTCTCATCCTGTTCTCTGTCCCATCCTCTCTCACTAACCCCTCGTCTGGCTGCATATCTCTTCTTTCCTTTTCTCTCACTGTCCTGCTTCCTGCCTCTTTAATGGCAATTCCTCCATCTCACTCCTGAAGCCCAACACTACTTTTTATTCTTCCTTCCCTTTCTCCTGCTCCCTTCGCTTTCTCCCTCTGTCCCATATCTTTCTTCCCGACTTGTCTTTTCAAGACTTTGGGCCAAATTCGCCCCAAGTCTGGGCATGGTTTGACCAATTTTCAGAGGCCTGGCTGGTGACAGCAGGGACAGCAGGCAGTTACAGGCCCGGGGCTGACAGGCTCCCCATCTGCTAGGGGGCGCCTGGCTGCCACACCCAGCTGACATAGAACCTTTGTCACAATGCCCGCTACCGTGGCGAGTATGTGGTGACTCTGCAGGTGACAGGGACACTGCAGGACTTGGTGGCAGCTCAGCAATTTCTCCCTTCCCCAAAGAAGCGGAATTCTGCAAATTGCTGCCTTTGCTCTTGAAAGGATATCATCAGGTGGGTGTTTTGGTGTCATACTCTGAAAACCAGAGCAGAAATGGTGAAATATTCCCATGATATGCATGGTCCCTGCACCAAAGCACCATGACTCAGCCTAAGGAGATCTGCAGCTTATTTTTTTGTACTGCCAGCAGATTGTGGAAGAACAGTGTAAAAACCATCCCTATGGAGAGGTGTGCGTATTTTAGGCTTAGTCTAAGTGTCTCAAGTAGCTGGGGTTTTTGCTTGGGCCTAATCCATACGGTCTTATGGCCTTACTCCTAGTCTGAAGACGAATGTGCTAGAAACTATAAAGCGAAAAAATGTCCTGCAGCTTAGCCTTGCTTTGCCTGTCCTTGCCTGTCCTTGCCTTGCCTTATTTCCTTCTCATCCTGTTCTCTCTCTCACCCTCTCTCACTAACCCCTCGTCTGGCTGCATGTCTCTTCTTTCCTTTTCTCTCACTCTCCTGCTTCCTGCCTCTTTAATGGCAATTCATCCATATCACTCCTGCAGCCCAACACTACTTTTTATTCTTCCTGACCTTTCTCCTGCTCCCTTCGCTTTCTCCCTCTGTCCTATATCTTTCTTCCCGACTTGTCTTTTCAAGACTCTGGAGCATATTGTCCTCAAGTCTGGGCATGGTTTGATCAATTTTCAGAGGCCTGCCTGGTGACAGAAGGGACAGCAGGCAGTGACAGGCCCAGGGCTGGCAGGCTCCCCATCCCCTAGGGCGCGCCTGGGTGCCAAACCCTTCTGACATAGCACCTTTGTCACAATGCCCGCTACCGTGGCGAGGATGCGGTGACTCTGCAGGCGACAGGGACACTGCAGGACTTGGTGTAAGCTCAGCAATTTCTCACTTCCCCAAAGAAGCGGAATTCTGCAAATTGCTGCCTTTGCTATTGAAAGGATATCATCAGGTGGGTTTTTTGGTGTCATACTCTGAAAACCGGAGCAGAAATGGTGAAATATTCCCATGATATGCATGGTCCCTGCACCAAAGCACCATGACTCAGCCTAAGGAGATCTGCAGCTTATTTTTTTGTACTGCCAGCAGATTGTGGAAGCACAGTATAAAAACCATCCTTATGGAGAGATCTGCGTATTTTAGGCTTAGTCTAAGTGTCTCAAGTAGCTGGGGTTTTTGCTTGGGCCTAATCCATACGGTCTTATGGCCTTACTCCTAGTCTGAAGACAAATGTGCTAGAAACTATAAAGCTAAAACATGTCCTGCAGCCTAGCCTTGCTTTGCCTGTCCTTGCCTGTCCTTGCCTTGCCTTATTTCCTTCTCATCCTGTTCTCTGTCCCATCCTCCCTCACTAACCCCTCGTCTGGCTGCATATCTCTTCTTTCCTTTTCTCTCACTCTCCTGCTTCCTGCCTCTTTAATGGCAATTCCTCCATCTCACTCCTGCAGCCCAACACTACTTTTTATTCTTCCTTCCCTTTCTCCTGCTCCCTTCGCTTTCTCCCTCTGTCCCATATCTTTCTTCCCGACTTGTCTTTTCAAGACTTTGGGCCAAGTTCGCCCCAAGTCTGGGCATGGTTTAACCAATTTTCAGAGGCCTGGCTGGTGACAGCAGGGACAGCAGGCACTTACAGGCCCGGGGCTGACAGGCTCCCCATCCCCTAGGGGGCGCCTGGCTGCCACACCCAGCTGACATAGAACCTTTGTCACAATGCCCGCTACCGTGGCGAGTATGTGGTGACTCTGCAGGTGACAGGGACACTGCAGGACTTGGTGTCAGCTCAGCAATTTCTCAGTTCCCCAAAGGAGCGGAATTCTGCAAATTGCTGCCTTTGCTCTTGAAAGGATATCATCAGGTGGGTGTTTTGGTGTCATACTCTGAAAACCAGAGCAGAAATGGTGAAATATTCCCATGATATGCATGGTCCCTGTACCAAAGCACCATGACTCAGCCTAAGGAGATCTGCAGCTTATTTTTTTGTACTGCCAGCAGATTGTGGAAGAACAGTATAAAAACCATCCCAATGGAGAGGTGTGCGTATTTTAGGCTTAGTTTTAGTGTCTCAAGTAGCTGGGGTTTTTGCTTGGGCCTAATCCATACGGTCTTATGGCCTTACTCCTAGTCTGAAGACGAATGTGCTAGAAACTATAAAGCGAAAAAATGTCCTGCAGCTTAGCCTTGCTTTGCCTGTCCTTGCCTGTCCTTGCCTTGCCTTATTTCCTTCTCATCCTGTTCTCTCTCTCACCCTCTCTCACTAACCCCTCGTCTGGCTGCATGTCTCTTCTTTCCTTTTCTCTCACTCTCCTGCTTCCTGCCTCTTTAATGGCAATTCATCCATCTCACTCCTGCAGCCCAACACTACTTTTTATTCTTCCTGCCCTTTCTCCTGCTCCCTTCCCTTTCTCCCTCTGTCCCATATCTTTCTTCCCGACTTGTCTTTTCACGACTTTGGGCCAAATTCGCCCCAAGTCTGGGCATGCTTTGACCAATTTTCAGAGGCCTGGCTGGTGACAGCAGGGGCAGCAGGCAGTGACAGGCCCGGGGCTGACAGGCTCCCCATCCCCTAGGGGGCGCCTGGCTGCCACACCCAGCTGACACAGAACCTTTGTCACAATGCCCGCTACCGTGGCGAGTATGTGGTGACTCTGCAGGTGACAGGGACACTGCAGGACTTGGTGGCAGCTCAGCAATTTCTCAGTTTCCCAAAGAAGCGGAATTCTGCAAATTGCTGTCTTTGCTTTTGAAAGGATATCATCAGGTGGGTGTTTTGGTGTCATACTCTGAAAACCAGAGCAGAAATGGTGAAATATTCCCATGATATGCATGGTCCCTGCACCAAAGCACCATGACTCAGCCTAAGGAGATCTGCAGCTTATTTTTTTGTACTGCCAGCAGATTGTGGAAGCACAGTATAAAAACCATCCTTATGGAGAGATCTGCGTATTTTAGGCTTAGTCTAAGTGTCTCAAGTAGCTGGGGTTTTTGCTTGGGCCTAATCCATACGGTCTTATGGCCTTACTCCTAGTCTGAAGACAAATATGCTAGAAACTATAAAGCTAAAACATGTCCTGCAGCCTAGCCTTGCTTTGCCTGTCCTTGCCTGTCCTTGCCTTGCCTTATTTCCTTCTCATCCTGTTCTCTGTCCCATCCTCTCTCACTAACCCCTCGTCTGGCTGCATGTCTCTACTTTCCTTTTCTCTCACTCTCCTGCTTCCTGCCTCTTTAATGGCAATTCCTCCATCTCACTCCTGAAGCCCAACACTACTTTTTATTCTTCCTTCCCTTTCTCCTGCTCCCTTCGCTTTCTCCCTCTGTCCCATATCTTTCTTCCCGACTTGTCTTTTCAAGACTTTGGGCCAAATTCGCCCCAAGTCTGGGCATGCTTTGACCAATTTTCAGAGGCCTGGCTGGTGACAGCAGGGGCAGCAGGCAGTGACAGGCCCGGGGCTGACAGGCTCCCCATCCCCTAGGGGGCGCCTGGCTGCCACACCCAGCTGACATAGAACCTTTGTCACAATGCCCGCTACCGTGGCGAATATCTGGTGACTCTGCAGGTGACAGGGACACTGCAGGACTTGGTGGCAGCTCAGCAATTTATCAGTTCCCCAAAGAAGCGGAATTCTGCAAATTGCTGCCTTTGCTCTTGAAAGGATATCATCAGGTGGGTGTTTTGGTGTCATACCCTGAACACCAGAGCAGAGATGGTGAAATATTCCCATGATATGCATGGTCCCTGTACCAAAGCACCATGACTCAGCCTAAGGAGATCTGCAGCTTATTTTTTTGTACTGCCAGCAGATTGTGGAAGCACAGTATAAAAACCATCCTTATGGAGAGATCTGCGTATTTTAGGCTTAGTCTAAGTGTCTCAAGTAGCTGGGGTTTTTGCTTGGGCCTAATCCATACGGTCTTATGGCCTTACTCCTAGTCTGAAGACAAATATGCTAGAAACTATAAAGCTAAAACATGTCCTGCAGCCTAGCCTTGCTTTGCCTGTCCTTGCCTGTCCTTGCCTTGCCTTATTTCCTTCTCATCCTGTTCTCTGTCCCATCCTCTCTCACTAACCCCTCGTCTGGCTGCATGTCTCTACTTTCCTTTTCTCTCACTCTCCTGCTTCCTGCCTCTTTTCCTGCAATTCCTCCATCTCACTCCTGAAGCCCAACACTACTTTTTATTCTTCCTTCCCTTTCTCCTGCTCCCTTAGCTTTCTCCCTCTGTCCCATATCTTTCTTCCCGACTTGTCTTTTCAAGACTTTGGGCCAAATTCGCCCCAAGTCTGGGCATGCTTTGACCAATTTTCAGAGGCCTGGCTGGTGACAGCAGGGGCAGCAGGCAGTGACAGGCCCGGGGCTGACAGGCTCCCCATCCCCTAGCGGGCGCCTGGCTGCCACACCCAGCTGACATAGAACCTTTGTCACAATGCCCGCTACCGTGGCGATTATCTGGTGACTCTGCAGGTGACAGGGACAATGCAGGACTTGGTGGCAGCTCAGCAATTTCTCAGTTCCCCAAAGAAGCGGAATTCTGCAAATTGCTGCCTTTGCTCTTGAAAGGATATCATCAGGTGGGTGTTTTGGTGTCATACTCTGAACACCAGAGCAGAGATGGTGAAATATTCCCATGATATGCATGGTCCCTGCACTAAAGCACCATGACTCAGCCTAAGGAGATCTGCAGCTTATTTTTTTGTACTGCCAGCAGATTGTGGAAGCACAGTATAAAAACCATCCTTATGGAGAGATCTGCGTATTTTAGGCTTAGTCTAAGTGTCTCAAGTAGCTGGGGTTTTTGCTTGGGCCTAATCCATACGGTCTTATGGCCTTACTCCTAGTCTGAAGACAAATATGCTAGAAACTATAAAGCTAAAACACGTCCTGCAGCCTAGCCTTGCTTTGCCTGTCCTTGCCTGTCCTTGCCTTGCCTTATTTCCTTCTCATCCTGTTCTCTGTCCCATCCTCTCTCACTAACCCCTCGTCTGGCTGCATGTCTCTACTTTCCTTTTCTCTCACTCTCCTGCTTCCTGCCTCTTTTCCTGCAATTCCTCCATCTCACTCCTGAAGCCCAACACTACTTTTTATTCTTCCTTCCCTTTCTCCTGCTCCCTTCGCTTTCTCCCTCTGTCCCATATCTTTCTTCCCGACTTGTCTTTTCAAGACTTTGGGCCAAATTGGCCCCAAGTCTGGGCATGGTTTGACCAATTTTCAGAGGCCTGGCTGGTGACAGCAGGGGCAGCAGGCAGTGACAGGCCCGGGGCTGACAGGCTCCCCATCCCCTAGGGGGCGCCTGGCTGCCACACCCAGCTGACACAGAACCTTTGTCACAATGCCCGCTACCGTGGCGAGTATGTGGTGACTCTGCAGGTGACAGGGACACTGCAGGACTTGGTGGCAGCTCAGCAATTTCTCAGTTCCCCAAAGAAGCGGAATTCTGCAAATTGCTGCCTTTGCTCTTGAAAGGATATCATCAGGTGGGTGTTTTGGTGTCATACACTGAAAACCAGAGCAGAAATGGTGAAATATTCCCATGATATGCATGGTCCCTGCACCAAAGCACCATGACTCAGCCTAAGGAGATCTGCAGCTTATTTTTTTGTACTGCCAGCAGATTGTGGAAGCACAGTACAAAAACCATCCTTATGGAGAGATCTGCGTATTTTAGGCTTAGTCTAAGTGTCTCAAGTAGCTGGGGTTTTTGCTTGGGCCTAATCCATATGGTCTTATGGCCTTACTCCTAGTCTGAAGACGAATGTGCTAGAAAGTATAAAGCAAAAACATGTCCTGCAGCCTAGCCTTGCTTTGCCTGTCCTTGCCTGTCCTTGCCTTGCCTTATTTCCTTCTCATCCTGTTCTCTCTCTCACCCTCTCTCACTAACCCCTCGTCTGCCTGCATGTCTCTTCTTTCCTTTTCTCTCACTCTTCTGCTTCCTGCCTCTTTAATGGCAATTCATCCATCTCACTCCTGCAGCCCAACACTACTTTTTATTCTTCCTTCCCTTTCTCCTGCTCCCTTCGCTTTCTCCCTCTGTCCCATATCTTTCTTCCCGACTTGTCTTTTCAAGACTTTGGGCCAAATTCGCCCCAAGTCTGGGCATGCTTTGACCAATTTTCAGAGGCCTGGCTGGTGACAGCAGGGGCAGCAGGCAATGACAGGCCCGGGGCTGACAGGCTCCCCATCCCCTAGGGGGCGCCTGGCTGCCACACCCAGCTGACACAGAACCTTTGTCATAATGCCCGCTACAGTGGCGAGTATGTGGTGACTCTGCAGGTGACAGGGACACTGCAGGACTTGGTGGCAGCTCAGCAATTTCTCAGTTCCCCAAAGAAGCGGAATTCTGCAAATTGCTGCCTTTGCTCTTGAAAGGATATCATCAGGTGGGTGTTTTGGTGTCATACACTGAAAACCGGAGCAGAAATGGTGAAATATTCCCATGATATGCATGGTCCCTGCACCAAAGCACCGTGACTCAGCCTAAGGAGATCTGCAGCTTATATTTTTGTACTGCCAGCAGATTGTGGAAGCACAGTATAAAAACCATCCTTATGGAGAGATCTGCGTATTTTAGGCTTAGTCTAAGTGTCTCAAGTAGCTGGGGTTTTTGCTTGGGCCTAATCCATACGGTCTTATGGCCATACTCCTAGTCTGAAGACAAATATGCTAGAAACTATAAAGCTAAAACATGTCCTGCAGCCTAGCCTTGCTTTGCCTGTCCTTGCCTGTCCTTGCCTTGCCTTATTTCCTTCTCATCCTGTTCTCTGTCCCATCCTCTCTCACTAACCCCTCGTCTGGCTGCATGTCTCTTCTTTCCTTTTCTCTCACTCTCCTGCTTCCTGCCTCTTTTCCTGCAATTCCTCCATCTCACTCCTGCAGCCCAACACTACTTGTTATTCTTCCTTCCCTTTCTCCTGCTCCCTTAGCTTTCTCCCTCTGTCCCATATCTTTCTTCCCGACTTGTCTTTTCAAGACTTTGGGCCAAATTGGCCCCAAGTCTGGGCATGGTTTGACCAATTTTCAGAGGCCTGGCTGGTGACAGCATGGGCAGCAGGCAGTGACAGGCCCGGGGCTGACAGGCTCCCCATCCCCTAGGGGGCGCCTGGCTGCCACACCCAGCTGACATAAAACCTTTGTCACAATGCCCGCTACCGTGGCGAGTATGTGGTGACTCTGCAGGTGACAGGGACACTGCAGGACTTGGTGGCAGCACAGCAATTTCTCACTTCCCCAAAGAAGCGGAATTCTGCAAATTGCTGTCTTTGCTTTTGAAAGGATATCATCAGGTGGGTGTTTTGGTGTCATACTCTGAAAACCAGAGCAGAAATGGTGAAATATTCCCATGATATGCATGGTCCCTGTACCAAAGCACCATGACTCAGCCTAAGGAGATCTGCAGTTTATTTTTTTGTACTGCCAGCAGATTTTGGAAGCACAGTATAAAAACCATCCTTATGGAGAGATCTGCGTATTTTAGGCTTAGTCTAAGTGTCTCAAGTAGCTGGGGTTTTTGCTTGGGCCTAATCCATACGGTCTTATGGCCTTACTCCTAGTCTGAAGACAAATATGCTAGAAACTATAAAGCTAAAACATGTCCTGCAGCCTAGCCTTGCTTTGCCTGTCCTTGCCTGTCCTTGCCTTGCCTTATTTCCTTCTCATCCTGTTCTCTGTCCCATCCTCTCTCACTAACCCCTCGTCTGGCTGCATGTCTCTACTTTCCTTTTCTCTCACTCTCCTGCTTCCTGCCTCTTTTCCTGCAATTCCTCCATCTCACTCCTGAAGCCCAACACTACTTTTTATTCTTCCTTCCCTTTCTCCTGCTCCCTTCGCTTTCTCCCTCTGTCCCATATCTTTCTTCCCGACTTGTCTTTTCAAGACTTTGGGCCAAACTGGCCCCAAGTCTGGGCATGGTTTGACCAATTTTCAGAGGCCTGGCTGGTGACAGCAGGGGCAGCAGGCAGTGACAGGCCCGGGGCTGACAGGCTCCCCATCCCCTAGGGGGGGCCTGGCTGCCACACCCAGCTGACACAGAACCTTTGTCACAATGCCCGCTACCGTGGCGAGTATGTGGTGACTCTGCAGGTGACAGGGACACTGCAGGACTTGGTGGCAGCTCAGCAATTTCTCCCTTCCCCAAAGAAGCGGAATTCTGCAAATTGCTGCCTTTGCTCTTGAAAGGATATCATCAGGTGGGTGTTTTGGTGTCATACTCTGAAAACCAGAGCAGAAATGGTGAAATATTCCCATGATATGCATGGTCCCTGCACCAAAGCACCATGACTCAGCCTAAGGAGATATGCAGCTTCTTTTTTTGTACTGCCAGCAGATTGTGGAAGAACAGTATAAAAACCATCCTTATGGAGAGATGTGCGTATTTTAGGCTTAGTCTAAGTGTCTCAAGTAGCTGGGGTTTTTGCTTGGGCCTAATCCATACGGTCTTATGGCCTTACTCCTAGTCTGAAGACAAATGTGCTAGAAACTATAAAGCTAAAACATGTCCTGCAGCCTAGCCTTGCTTTGCCTGTCCTTGCCTGTCCTTGCCTTGCCTTATTTCCTTCTCATCCTGTTCTCTCTCTCACCCTCTCTCACTAACCCCTCGTCTGGCTGCATGTCTCTTCTTTCCTTTTCTCTCACTCTCCTGCTTCCTGCCTCTTTAATGGCAATTCATCCATCTCACTCCTGCAGCCCAACACTACTTTTTATTCTTCCTGCCCTTTCTCCTGCTCCCTTCGCTTTCTCCCTCTGTCCCATATCTTTCTTCCCGACTTGTCTTTTCAAGACTCTGGCCCATATTGTCCTCAAGTCTGGGCATGGTTTGATCAATTTTCAGAGGCCTGCCTGGTGACAGAATGGACAGCAGGGAGTGACAGGCCCAGGGCTGGCAGGCTCCCCATCCCCTAGGGGGCGCCTGGCTGACAAACCCTTCTGACATAGCACCTTTGTCACAATGCCCGCTACCGTGGCGAGGATGCGGTGACTCTGCAGGCGACAGGGACACTGCAGGACTTGGTGTCAGCTCAGCAATTTCTCACTTCCCCAAAGAAGCGGAATTCTGCAAATTGCTGCCTTTGCTATTGAAAGGATATCATCAGGTGGGTTTTTTGGTGTCATACACTGAAAACCGGAGCAGAAATGGTGAAATATTCCCATGATATGCATGGTCCCTGCACCAAAGCACCGTGACTCAGCCTAAGGAGATCTGCAGCTTATATTTTTGTACTGCCAGCAGATTGTGGAAGCACAGTATAAAAACCATCCTTATGGAGAGATCTGCGTATTTTAGGCTTAGTCTAAGTGTCTCAAGTAGCTGGGGTTTTTGCTTGGGCCTAATCCATACGGTCTTATGGCCTTACTCCTAGTCTGAAGACAAATATGCTAGAAACTATAAAGCTAAAACATGTCCTGCAGCCTAGCCTTGCTTTGCCTGTCCTTGCCTGTCCTTGCCTTGCCTTATTTCCTTCTCATCCTGTTCTCTGTCCCATCCTCTCTCACTAACCCCTCGTCTGGCTGCATGTCTCTACTTTCCTTTTCTCTCACTCTCCTGCTTCCTGCCTCTTTTCCTGCAATTCCTCCATCTCACTCCTGAAGCCCAACACTACTTTTTATTCTTCCTTCCCTTTCTCCTGCTCCCTTCGCTTTCTCCCTCTGTCCCATATCTTTCTTCTCGACTTGTCTTTTCAAGACTTTGGGCCAAACTGGCCCCAAGTCTGGGCATGGTTTGACCAATTTTCAGAGGCCTGGCTGGTGACAGCAGGGGCAGCAGGCAGTGACAGGCCCGGGGCTGACAGGCTCCCCATCCCCTAGGGGGGGCCTGGCTGCCACACCCAGCTGACACAGAACCTTTGTCACAATGCCCGCTACCGTGGCGAGTATGTGGTGACTCTGCAGGTGACAGGGACACTGCAGGACTTGGTGGCAGCTCAGCAATTTCTCCCTTCCCCAAAGAAGCGGAATTCTGCAAATTGCTGCCTTTGCTCTTGAAAGGATATCATCAGGTGGGTGTTTTGGTGTCATACTCTGAAAACCAGAGCAGAAATGGTGAAATATTCCCATGATATGCATGGTCCCTGCACCAAAGCACCATGACTCAGCCTAAGGAGATATGCAGCTTCTTTTTTTGTACTGCCAGCAGATTGTGGAAGCACAGTATAAAAACCATCCTTATGGAGAGATCTGCGTATTTTAGGCTTAGTCTAAGTGTCTCAAGTAGCTGGGGTTTTTGCTTGGGCCTAATCCATACGGTCTTATGGCCTTACTCCTAGTCTGAAGACAAATGTGCTAGAAACTATAAAGCTAAAACATGTCCTGCAGCCTAGCCTTGCTTTGCCTGTCCTTGCCTGTCCTTGCCTTGCCTTATTTCTTTCTCATCCTGTTCTCTCTCTCACCCTCTCTCACTAACCCCTCGTCTGGCTGCATGTCTCTTCTTTCCTTTTCTCTCACTCTCCTGCTTCCTGCCTCTTTAATGGCAATTCATCCATCTCACTCCTGCAGCCCAACACTACTTTTTATTCTGCCTGCCCTTTCTCCTGCTCCCTTTGCTTTCTCCCTCTGTCCCATATCTTTCTTCCCGACTTGTCTTTTCAAGACTCTGGCCCATATTGTCCTCAAGTCTGGGCATGGTTTGATCAATTTTCAGAGGCCTGCCTGGTGACAGAATGGACAGCAGGGAGTGACAGGCCCAGGGCTGGCAGGCTCCCCATCCCCTAGGGGGCGCCTGGCTGACAAACCCTTCTGACATAGCACCTTTGTCACAATGCCCGCTACCGTGGCGAGGATGCGGTGACTCTGCAGGTGACAGGGACACTGCAGGACTTGGTGTCAGCTCAGCAATTTCTCACTTCCCCAAAGAAGCGGAATTCTGCAAATTGCTGCCTTTGCTCTTGAAAGGATATCATCAGGTAGGTTTTTTGGTGTCATACACTGAAAACCGGAGCAGAAATGGTGAAATATTCCCATGATATGCATGGTCCCTGCACCAAACCACCGTGACTCAGCCTAAGGAGATCTGCAGCTTATATTTTTGTACTGCCAGCAGATTGTGGAAGCACAGTATAAAAACCATCCTTATGGAGAGATCTGCGTATTTTAGGCTTAGTCTAAGTGTCTCAAGTAGCTGGGGTTTTTGCTTGGGCCTAATCCATACGGTCTTATGGCCTTACTCCTAGTCTGAAGACGAGTGTGCTAGAAACTATAAAGCAAAACATGTCCTGCAGCCTAGCCTTGCTTTGCCTGTCCTTGCCTGTCCTTGCATTGCCTTATTTCCTTCTCATCCTGTTCTCTGTCCCATCCTCTCTCACTAACCCCTCGTCTGGCTGCATGTCTCTACTTTCCTTTTCTCTCACTCTCCTGCTTCCTGCCTCTTTTCCTGCAATTCCTCCATCTCACTCCTGAAGCCCAACACTACTTTTTATTCTTCCTTCCCTTTCTCCTGCTCCCTTCGCTTTCTCCCTCTGTCCCATATCTTTTTTCCCGACTTGTCTTTTCAAGACTTTGGGCCAAATTGGCCCCAAGTCTGGGCATGGTTTGACCAATTTTCAGAGGCCTGGCTAGTGACAGCAGGGGCAGCAGGCAGTGACAGGCCCGGGGCTGACAGGCTCCCCATCTGCTAGGGGGCGCCTGGCTGCCACACCCAGCTGACATAGAACCTTTGTCACAATGCCCGCTACCGTGGCGAATATCTGGTGACTCTGCAGGTGACAGGGACACTGCAGGACTTGGTGGCAGCTCAGCAATTTCTCAGTTCCCCAAAGAAGCGGAATTCTGCAAATTGCTGCCTTTGCTCTTGAAAGGATATCATCAGGTGGGTGTTTTGGTGTCATACACTGAAAACCAGAGCAGAAATGGTGAAATATTCCCATGATATGCATGGTCCCTGCACCAAAGCACCATGACTCAGCCTAAGGAGATCTGCAGCTTATTTTTTTGTACTGCCAGCAGATTGTGGAAGCACAGTATAAAAACCATCCTTATGGAGAGATCTGCGTATTTTAGGCTTAGTCTAAGTGTCTCAAGTAGCTGGGGTTTTTGCTTGGGCCTAATCCTTATGGTCTTATGGCCTTACTCCTAGTCTGAAGACGAATGTGCTATAAATTATAAAGCAAAAACATGTCCTGCAGCCTAGCCTTGCTTTGCCTGTCCTTGCCTGTCCTTGCCTTGCCTTATTTCCTTCTCATCCTGTTCTCTGTCCCATCCTCTCTCACTAACCCCTTGTCTGGCTGCATGTCTCTTCTTTCCTTTTCTCTCACTCTCCTGCTTCCTGCCTCTTTTCCTGCAATTCCTCCATCTCACTCCTGCAGCCCAACACTACTTTTTATTCTTCCTTCCCTTTCTCCTGCTCCCTTCGCTTTCTCCCTCTGTCCCATATCTTTCTTCCCGACTTGTCTTTTCAAGACTTTGGGCCAAATTCGCCCCAAGTCTGGGCATGGTTTGACCAATTTTCAGAGGCCTGGCTGGTGACAGCAGGGGCAGCAGGCAGTGACAGGCCCGGGGCTGAAAGGCTCCCCATCCCCTAGGGGGAGCCTGGCTGCCACACCCAGCTGACACAGAACCTTTGTCACAATGCCCGCTACCGTGGCGAGTATGTGGTGACTCTGCAGGTGACAGGGACACTGCAGGACTTGGTGGCAGCTCAGCAATTTCTCAGTTTCCCAAAGAAGCGGAATTCTGCAAATTGCTGCCTTTGCTTTTGAAAGGATATCATCAGGTGGGTTTTTTGGTGTCATACACTGAAAACCGGAGCAGAAATGGTGAAATATTCCCATGATATGCATGGTCCCTGCACCAAAGCACCGTGACTCAGCCTAAGGAGATCTGCAGCTTATATTTTTGTACTGCCAGCAGATTGTGGAAGCACAGTATAAAAACCATCCTTATGGAGAGATGTGCGTATTTTAGGCTTAGTCTAAGTGTCTCAAGTAGCTGGGGTTTTTGCTTGGGCCTAATCCATACGGTCTTATGGCCTTACTCCTAGTCTGAAGACAAATGTGCTAGAAACTATAAAGCTAAAACATGTCCTGCAGCCTAGCCTTGCTTTGCCTGTCCTTGCCTGTCCTTGCCTTGCCTTATTTCCTTCTCATCCTGTTCTCTGTCCCATCCTCTCTCACTAACCCCTCGTCTGGCTGCATATCTCTTCTTTCCTTTTCTCTCACTGTCCTGCTTCCTGCCTCTTTAATGGCAATTCCTCCATCTCACTCCTGCAGCCAAACACTACTTTTTATTCTTCCTTCCCTTTCTCCTGCTCCCTTCGCTTTCTCCCTCTGTCCCATATCTTTCTTCCCGACTTGTCTTTTCAAGACTTTGGGCCAAATTGGCCCCAAGTCTGGGCATGGTTTGACCAATTTTCAGAGGCCTGGCTGGTGACAGCAGGGACAGCAGGCAGTGACAGGCCCGGGGCTGACAGGCTCCCCATCCCCTAGCGGGCGCCTGGCTGCCACACCCAGCTGACATAGAACCTTTGTCACAATGCCCGCTACCGTGGCGAGTATGTGGTGACTCTGCAGGTGACAGGGACACTGCAGGACTTGGTGTCAGTTCAGCCATTTCTCCCTTCCCCAAAAAAGCGGAATTCTGCAAATTGCTGCCTTTGCTCTTGAAAGGATATCATCAGGTGGGTGTTTTGGTGTCATACTCTGAAAACCAGAGCAGAAATGGTGAAATATTCCCATGATATGCATGGTCCCTGCACCAAAGCACCATGACTCAGCCTAAGGAGATCTGCAGCTTATATTTTTGTACTGCCAGCAGATTGTGGAAGCACAGTATAAAAACCATCCTTATGGAGAGATCTGCGTATTTTACTCTTAGTATAAGTATCTCAAGTAGCTGGGGTTTTTACTTGGGCCTAATCCATACGGTCTTATGGTCTTAATCCTAGTCTGAAGACGAATGTGCTGGAAACTACAGAGCAAAAAATGTCCTGCAGCCTAGCCTTGCCTTGCCTGTCCTTGCCTGTCCTGGTCTTGCGTTATTTCTTTCTCATCCTGTTCTCTGTCCCATCCTCTCTCACTAACCCCTCGTCTGGCTGCATGTCTCTTCTTTCCTTTTCTCTCTCACTCTCCTGCTTCCTGCCATTTTTTTTCAACTCCTCCATCTCACTTCTGCAGCCCAACACTACTTTTTATTCTTCCTTCCCTTTCTCCTTCTCCCTTCGCTTTCTCCCTCTGTCCCATATCCTTCTTCTTGATTTCTCTGTTGGAGACTTTGGGCCACTTTGGCTCCACGTCTGCGCATGGTTTGACAAGTTTTCAGAGACCTGGCTGGTGACAGCGGGGACAGCAGGCAGTGACAGGCCCGGGGCTGACAGGCTCCCCATCCCCTAGGGGGCGCCTGGCTGCCACACCCAGCTGACATAGAAC
The DNA here is from genome assembly GCF_036013475.1 of Columba livia. NCBI lineage: Eukaryota > Metazoa > Chordata > Aves > Columbiformes > Columbidae > Columba > Columba livia. The sequence continues at coordinate 28,797,282 of NC_088610.1, read as the reverse complement.
CTTTGTCACAATGCCCGCTACCGTGGCGAATATCTGGTGACTCTGCAGGTGACAGGGACACTGCAAGACTTGGTGTCAGCTCAGCAATTTCTCAGTTCCCCAAAGAAGCAGAATTCTGCAAATTGCTGCCTTTGCTCTTGAAAGGATGTCATCAGGTGGGTCTTTTGTTGTCATACACTGAAAAGCAGAGCAGAAATGTTGAAATATTCCCATGATATGCATGGTTCCTGCACCAAAGCACCATGACTCAGCCTAAGAAGATCTGCAGCTTATTTTTTTGTACTGCCAGCAGATTGTGGAATGCTGTATAAAAACCATCCTTATGGAGAGATTTTCGTATTTCAGGCTTAGTCGAAGTGTCTCAAGTAGCTGGGGTTTTTGCCTGTGTCTAATCCATAAGGTCTTATGGTTTTTCTCCTCATCTGAAGACGAATGTGCTAGAAACTATAAAGCAAAAAAATGTCCTGCAACCTAGCCTGTCCTTGCCTGTCCTTGCCTTGCCTTATTTCCTTCTCATCCTGTTCTCTGTCTCATCTTCTCTCACTAACCCCTCGTCTGGCTGCATGTCTCTTCTTTCTTTCCTTTTCTCTCACTCTCCTGCTTCCTGCCCCTTTTCTTGCAATTCCTCCATCTAACTTCTGCAGCCCAACACTTTTTTTATTCTTCCTTCCCTTTCTCCTGCTCCCTTCGCTTTCTCCCTCTGTCCCATATCTTTCTTCACAACTTGTCTGTTGGAGACTTTGGGCCAAATTGGCCCCATGTCTGGGCATGGTTTGACCAGTTTTCAGTGCCCTGGCTGGTGACAGAAGGGACAGCAGGCAGTGACAGGCCCGGGGCTGACAGGCTCCCCAACCCCTAGGGGGCGCTCGTCTGCCACATCCGTCTGACATAGAACATTTGTCACAATGCCCGCTACTGTGGTGAGGATGCGGTGACTCTGGAGGTGACAGGGGCACTGCAGGACTTGGTGTCAGCTCAGCAATTTCTCACTTCCTCTAAGAAGCGTAATTCTGCAAATTGCTGCCTTTGCTCTTGAAAGGATGTCATCAGGTGTGTGTTTTGGTGTAATACACTAAAACCAGAGTAGAAATGGTGAAATATTCCCATGATATGCATGATCCCTACACCAAAGCACCATTACTCAGCCTAAGAAGATCTGCAGCTTATATTTTTGTACTGCCAGCAGATTGTGAAAGTACAGTATAAAAACCATCCTTATGGAGAGATCTGCGTATTTTAGGCTTAATCTAAGTGTCTCATGTAGCTGAGACACTTTGTGTGTCACAAATCCCTCTTGACAGTTTCTGGATTACAAACCCCGTTGGACAGCATGGGTGTCAGAAACCCCACTGAGTAGCGTGTGTGTGTCACAAATCCCTTTGGAAAGCATGGGTGTGTCACAAACACCATTGGACAGCGTGTGTGTCACAAACCCCATCGGACAGCGTGTGTTTCACAACCCCCATTGGACAGCGTGTGTGTGTCACAATCCCCATTGGACAGCGAGTGTCTTACAAACACCCCTGCACACTGTGTGTGTCACAAATTCCATTGAACAGCGTGTATGTCTCAAACACCATTGGACAGCGTGCGTGTGTCACAAACCCCAATGGAAAGTGTGTGTGTCACAAACCCCAGTCGACAGCGTGTGTCACAAACCCCCCGGACAGCGTGTGTGTCACAATCCTTATTGGACAGCATGTGTGCCTCAAGCCCCATGGCACAGTGTGTGTGTCACAAACCCCATTGGACAGCTTGTGTGTGTCACAAACCCTAATGGACAGCATGTGTGTCACAAACCACATTGGACAGGTTGTGTGTCACAAACGCCTTTGGACAGCATGTGTGTCTGAAACCCCATTGGACAGTGTGTTTGTCAAAAACCCATTGAACAACCTTTTTGTCTCAAACCCCATTGGACAGCATGTGTATTACAAACGACATTGGACAGCGTGTGTGTCACAAAACCCATGGACAGCGTGTGTGTCACAAACCCCATTGGACAGCCTTTGTGTGTCACCAACCCCGTTGGACAGTGTCTGTGCCAGAAACCCCATTGGACAGTGTGGATGTCACAAACCCCATTGGACCATGTGTGTGTCATCAACAGGATTGGACAGCCTGTGTGTCACAATCCCCATTGGACAGTGTGTGTGTCACAAAACACCTTGGACAGCGTGTGTGTCACAAACCCCATTGGAATGTGTGTGTTTCACAATCCCAATTGAATAGTGTGTGTGTCTCACAAAACCCATTGGAGAGTGTGTGTGCCATAAACCCCATTGGACAGCATGTTTTTGTCACAATCCACATTGGACAGCGTGTGTGTCACAAAAGGCATGGGGCAGCGTGTGTGTCACAAACCCCAGGGGACACTGTGTGTGTCACAAACCCCATTGTACAGCATGTGTGTCACAAACCCCATTGGACAGTGTGTGTGTCACAAACCCCACTGGATAGTGTGTCTGTGTCACAAACACCATTGGACAGCGAGTGTATTTCACACACCCCATTAGACAGTGTGTGTGCCACAAACCCCATTGGACAGCATGTGTGTTTTACAAGAACCATTGGACAACGAGTGTGTGTCACAAACCCCCTTAGACTGTGTGTGTTTCACAAAACCCATTGGGCAGAGTGTGTATCATAAAACTCATTGGAAAGTGTCTGTGACACAAACCCCATTGGACAGTGTGTGTGTGCCATAAACCCTATTGGACAGCGTGCATGTCACAATCCCCATTGGACAGCGTGTGTGTCTCAAACCCACCTGGACAGTGTGTGTGTCACAAACCCCCCTGGACAGTGTCTGTGTCACAAACAGCATTTCACAGCGTGTGTGTCTACAAACGCCATTGGACAGCGATTGTGTGTCACAACCCCATTAGATTGTGTGTGTGTCACTAAACCCATTATACAGCGTTTGTGTCACAAATCCCATTGGACAGTGTGTGTGTCACAAACCCCATTTGACAGCGTGTGTGTCACAAACACAATTGGACAGCGAGTGTGTGTCACAAAACCCATTAAACAGTGTGTGTGTCACAAAACGCTTTGGACAGCATGTGTGTCACAAAACCCATTGGAATGTGTGTGTCACAAACCCCATTGTACAGCGCGTGTGTGTCACAAACCCTATTGGAAAGCTTGTGTGTCAGAAACCCCATTGGATAGAGTATGTGTGGCATAAACCCCATTGGACAGCGTGTTTGTGTCACAAACCCATTTGTACAGTGTGTGTGCCATAAACCCCTTTGGACAGCGTGTGTGAGTCACAATCCCTATTGAACAGCCTGTGTGTCACAATCCCCATTTGACAGCCTCTGTGTCTCAAACACCATTGAACAGCGTGTGTGTCTCAAACCCCCCTGGACAGTGTGTGTGTCACAAACACCCCTTGACAGTTTCTGTGTCACAAACGCCGTTGCACAACGTGTGTGTCGCAATCCCCTTTGGACACCGTGTGTGTGTCGAGGGTTAAGATTGCGGGGTGACAATAAAACCCTGGCAGATGTATTGTTAACCCCCTCTCCCCGCCCCCACTTTCCTCTCCCTCTCCCCGCTTTCCACTAAGGAGAGGCAATTGGGAGGAAAAGAAGGACAGAGTGAAGAGAGTTGGAAAAAATTAAAGATGTTTTACTAATGCTACTAATAAGAATAGAGAAAATAATACAAAATATACAAAACCAATCTTGAAAGTCTCAGCAACTGCAGAGCCGGCAACCAAAGTCCTGGATTAGACTCTGCAGCCAACCGGAGCTGGATTCAGTCTCTCACTAGGCCTCAGTTCGCAGGGACGACTAGCAAGGTCCTCTTCTAATGTCGGCCATGAGCAGAAGGGAAAAAGGCAAAAGGGGAAAAACGAACGAGATCCTTGTGATCTCTCACTTTTATATGAAGTATTCAAGTGAATGGAATGTTATACACAGTTGGTCAGTTTCTTGGTCTCTTTCTTCTCGTCGCCCCTCTCGCGAGATGTCCATCCGTGCTTATCAATAAGTTTGCATTCCATTGCTAGGTTTACCAAAACATGTGTCTGGTTCTCCAGGAAAATGCAGTTAATATGAAGGCTTTAGCTGACAGGCAAATTCACTGAAAGAGATACTTGTTTTTAACTAAACCAGGACATTCCACCCCTTATAATATGCCATTCACTGAATGCTTAAACCTTATCAATACAATCTATCAATATAATCTAATTAATCACTACAACTATATATCTATATATACATATGTACATATATACACAGGAGTAATTAATCAGTGGACCATCCTTTAAAAAGTTCATTAAGTTCGTTTTGTCACGACAGTCTCCCAGGGCAGGAAAAATGGTACAAGTGCATCTCATTACCACTGTTTGTGGGTTAAAGATATCAACTTCGAAGAAGTTGTCAGGCGCCACTCGAAGAAGCTAGCTCTGGTTTCATCATCATTGTCTTGATCTGGAAGACACTTATTAAACACTGTTAGCATGGCAATTCACATCATGCAGTTCAGTATTGAATATTTTCACCTAAACTCAAATCCCCTTGGGGTACACACCGAACTTCTCCATCCTTAAGCATCACCCACCAGGTGCTGCCAGGTCCCTGGGCAAAAACAATCCCACGAATGGGCTTGCCTTTGCCTGAGGCAGGAGTAACCCAGACTGCCTTTCCTAACATGTTTTTCATGTGTACTACAGGGACTTTATCTCCTTCTACATTCCGTAGAATTTCTGATTGGGCAGGCCCGGCTCGATTGGTTGATCCCCGGGTGTTGACCAACCAAGTGGCTTTTGCTAAATGTGAGTCCCAATTTTTAAAGGTTCCACCACCAAGTGCCTTTAGTGTAGTTTTTAGCAAACCATTGTACCTTTCAATTTTCCCAGAGGCTGGTGCATGATATAGAATATGATATATCCACTCAATACCATGTTCTTTGGCCCAATTGTCTATAAGACTGTTTTTGAAATGAGTACCGTTGTCTGATTCAATTCTTTCTGGCGTACCGTGTCGCCAAAGGACTTGCTTTTCAAGGCCCAAGATAGGAAATTGAGTCTGTCCCAAACTGCAATGGGCAGCGTGTTTGTCACACACACCATTGGACAGCATGTGTGTCACAACCAACATTGGACAGCGTGTGTGTGTCACAATCCCCATTGGACAGTGTGTGTGTTTCACAAACCCCATTGGACAGCGTGTCTGTCACAATCTCCATTGGAATGTGTGTGGGTCACAAAAACCTCTGGACAGCATGTGTGTCACAATCCCCACTGGACAGCGTGTGTGTCACAAACCCCCCTGGAAAGTGTGTGTGTAACAAACCCCATTGGGAAGCATCTGTGTTACAAACCCCATTGGACAGAGTGTGTTTCACAAACACTATTGGACAGTTGGTGTGTCACCAACCCCATTGGACAGAGTTTGTGTGAGTCACAATCCCCATTGGACAGTGTGTGTGTCACAAATCCCATTGGACACAGGGTGTGTCACAAACCCCCCTGTACAGTGTGTGTGTCACAATCCCCATTGGACTGTGTGTGTGTCAAAAGCCCCATTGAACAGAGTGTGTGTGTCACAAAAACCATTGGACAGCCTATGTGTCACAAACCCCATTGGACAGTGTGTGTGTCACAAACACCCCTGTACAATGTGTGTGTCACAAACCACTTTGGACAGCGTGCGTGTCACAAAGAGCATGGGACAGCTTGTGTCTGTCACAATCCGTATTGGACAGTGTGTTTGTCACAAACCCCATTAGACAGTGTGTGTGTCAGAAATCCCATTGCACGGCGTGTGTGTAACAAAACACATTGGATAGCGTGTATTTGTCACCAACCCCATTGGACAGTGTGTGTATCACAAACCCCATTGTATAGCGTGTGTTTGTCACAAACCCCATTGGACATTGTGTGTGTCACAACCCCCATTGGACAGAGTGCATGTGTCAGAAACCCCATTGGACAACGTGTGTCATCACAACCCCCACTGGACAGAGTGTGTGTGTGTCGCAAACCCCATTGGACAGTGTGTGTGTCACAAACCCTCCTGAACAGTGTGTGTGTCACAAAACACAATGGACAGCGTGCGTGTCACAAACACCATTGGACAGCGCGTGAGTGTCACAAAATCCATTAGACTGTGTGTGTCACAAACCCCATTAGACAGCGTGTGTGTCACAAACCCCCCTGGACAGCGTGTGTGTGACAAAACCCATTGTATAGCGTGTCAGTGTCACAAACCCTATTGAAAAGTTTGGGTGTTCACAAATCCCACTGGACAGCATATGTGTCACGAACCCCATTGGACACCGTGTGTGTCACAAGCCCCATTGGACTGAGTGTGTGTGTCAGAAACCCCATTGGACAACTTGTGTGTCACTAACCCCATTTTACAGTGTGTGTGTCACAAACCCCTCTGTACAGCGTTTGTGTCACAAACCCCCCTGGACACTGTGTGTGTCACAAACCCCATTGGACAGCGTGTATGACACAAACCCCTTTGGAAAGTGTGTGTGTCCCAAACCGCAATATTCAGCGTGTGTGTCACAAACACCATTGGTCAGCATGCGTATCACAAACACCATTGGAAACTTTGTGTGTCACAGACCCCATTGGATAGAGCGTGTGTAACAAACCCCCCTATACAGTGTGTGTGTCACAAGCCCCATTGGACAGATTGTGTGTGTCACAAAACCCATTGGAGAGCGTGTGTGTTACAAACCCCATTTGACAGCGTGTGTGTCACAAACCCCATTGGACAGCATGCGTGTGAAAAAACCCATGGGACAGCGTGTGTGTGTCACAAACCCCATTGGACAGTGTGTGTGTCTCAAAACACAATGGACAATGTGGGTGTCACAAACACCATTGGACAGCGCGTGAGTGTCACAAAACCCATTAGACAGTGTGTGTGTCACAAAGCCCGTTGCACAGTGTGTTTGTCACAAACCTGCCTTGATAGTGCGTGTGTAACAAACACCATTGGACAGCGTGTGAGTCACAAAACCCATTGGAAAGTGTGTGTGTCACAAAACCCACTGGACAGTGTGTGGGTCACAAACCCCCCTGTACAGTGTATGTGTCACAAAGCCCATTGGACATTGTGTTTATCGCAAACCCGTCCGGACAGTGTGTGTGTCACAAACCCCTCTAGACAGCGTGTATGTCACAAGCCCCATTGGACAGAGTGTGTGTTTCACAAACCACATTGGACAGCATGTGTGTGGTACAATCCCCATTGGACAATTGAATGTCACAAACCCCTTTGGACAGTGTGTGTGTCAGAAACCACATTGGAAACTGTGTGTGTCACAGACCCCATTAGACAGCGTGTGTGTCACAAACCCCCCTGGACAGCGTGTGTGTCACAAATCCCATTGTATAGCGTGTCTGTGTCACAAACCCTATTGAAAAGTTTGTGTGTTCACAAATCCCACTGGACAGCATATGTGTCACGAACCCCATTGGACACCGTGTGTGTCACAAGCCCCATTGGACTCAGTGTGTGTGTCAGAAACCCCATTGGACATCGTGTGTGTCACTAACCCCATTGGACAGTGTGTGTGTCAAAAACCCCACTGTACAGCGTTTGTGTCACAAACCCCCCTGGACACGGTGTGTGACACAAACCCCATTGGACAGCGTGTATGACACAAACCCCTTTGGAAAGTGTGTGTGTCCCAAACCGCAATATTCAGCGTGTGTGTCACAAACACCACTGGTCAGCATGCGTATCACAAACACCATTGGACAGCGTGTGTATATCACAATCCCCATTGGACAGCGTGTGTGTATCACAATCCCCATTGGACAGCGTGTGTATGTCCCAATCCCCATTGGACAGCGTGTGTGTCAGAAACCCCATTGGACAGAGTGTGTGTGACAAACCCCATTGGACAGACAGTGTGTGTGTCACAAACCCCCCTGGACAGTGCGGGTGTCACAAACCCCATTTGACAGCGTGTGTGTCAGAAACAACTTTGGAGAGCGTGGGTGTGTCACAAACCCCTTAGACAGTCTGTGTGTCACAAAACCCATTGGACAGCGTGTGTGTCACAAACCACATTGGAAAGTCTGTGTGTCACAAATCCCATTGTATAGTGTGTGTATGTCACAAATCCTATTGGACAGAGTGTTTGTCATGAACCCCATGGGACAGCGCCCGTTTCTCAAACCCCATTGGACAGCGTGTGTGTCACAATCCCCATCGGACAGAGTGTGTTTCACAAATCCCATTTGACAGCGTGTGTGTCACAAACCCCACTGGACAGTGTGTGTGTCACAAATCCCATTGGACAGCGTGTGTGTCACAAACCCCTTTGAACGGTGTGTGTGTCACAAACCCCTCTGAACAGCGTGTGTGTCACAAACAACCCTGGAGAGTCTCTGAGTCACAAACCCCTCGAGACATTGTGTGTGTCACAAACCCCATTGGACAGCATGTGTGTCACAAGCCCCATGTTACAGCGTGTGTGTGTCACAATACCCATTGGACAGCGTGTGTGTCACAAGCCTCGTTGGACAGAGTGTGTGTGTCACTAACCCATTAGACAGGGTGTGTGTGTAACAATGCCCATTGGAGAGTTGTGTGTCACAAACCCCATTGAACAGAGTGTGTGTGAGAAACCCCATTAATCAGTGTGTGTGTCACAATCCCCCCTGGACAGTGTGTATGGCACAAACCCCATTGGAAACTTTGTGTGTCACAGACACCTTTGGATAGAGTGTGTGTAACAAACCCCCCTGTACAGTGTGTGTATCACATGCCCCATTGGACAGATTGTGTGTTTCACAAAACCCATTGGAGAGCGTGTGTGTTACAAACCCCATTGGACAGTGTGTGTGTCACAAACCCCATTGGACAGCATGTGTGTGAAAAAACCCATGGGACAGCGTGTGTGTGTCATAATCCCCATTGGACAGTGTGTGCATCACAAAACTTTCTGGACAGCGTGTATGTGTCACAGTCCCCATTGAACAGAGTGTGTGTGACAAACTCCATTGGACAGCGTATGTGTCACAAACCCCATTGGACAGTTTGTTTGTCAACAACCCCATTGGACAGAGTTTGTGTGTGTCACAATCCGCCTTGGACAGTGTGTGTGTCACAATCCCCATTGGATAGCGTGTGTGTGTCGAAAACCCCATTGGACAGCGTGTGTGTGTCAAACCCCTTTGGAGAGTGTGTGTGTCACAAACCCCATTGGACAGTGTGTGTGTCACAACCCCCATTGGACAGTGTGTGTGTCACAAACCCCTCTGGACAGCGTGTGTTTCACAAACACCCCTGGAGATTGTCTGTGTCACAAACCCCATTGGATAGCGTATGTGTCACAAACCAAATTCGAGAGCGTGTGTGTCACAAACCCCCCTGGACAGTGCGGGTGTCACAAACCCCACTGGACATCGTGTGAGTCACAAACCACATTGGAAAGTGTGTGTGTCACAAACCCCGTTGTATAGCATGTGTATGTCACAAACCCTATTGGACAGAGTGTTTGTCATGAACCCCATGGGACAGCATCCGTGTCTCAAACCCCATTGGACACCGTGTGAGTGTCACAATCCCCATCGGACAGAGTGTGTTTCACAAACCCAATTCTGCAGCGTCTTTGTCACAAACCACCCTGGAGAGTGTGTATGTCACAAATCCCATTGGACAGCGTGTGTGTTAAAAACCCCATTGGACAGCGTGTGTGTGTCACAAACCCATTGGACAGTGTGTGTGTCGCAAACAACCCTGGAGAGTCTCTGAGTCACAAACCACTCAGGACAATGTGTGTGTCACTTACCCCATTTGACAGCATGCGTGTCACAAACCCCATGTTACAGCGTGTGTGTGTCACAATGCCCATTGGAGAGTTTTGTGTCACAAATCCCATTGGATAGAGAGTGTGTGAGAAACCCCATTAATCAGTGTGTGTGTCACAAGCCCCCCTGGACAGTGTGTATGTCACAAACCCCATTGTAAACTTTGTGTGTCACACACCCCATTGGATAGAGTGTGTGAAACAAACCCCCCTGTACAGTGTGGGTGTCACAAGCCCCATTGGACAGATTGTGTGTGTCACAAAACCCATTGGAGAGCGTGTGTGTTACAAACCCCATTGGACAGCATGCGTGTGAAAAAACCCATGGGACAGCGTGTGTGTGTAACAATCCCCATTGGACAGTGTGTGTGTCACAAACCTCTCTGGACAGCGTGTGTGTGTCACAATCCCCGTTGAACAGAGTATGTGTGACAAACTCCATTGGACAGCCTAAGTGTCACAAACCCCATTGGACAGTTTGTTTGTCAACAATCCCATTGGACAGTGTTTGTGTCACAATCCCCATTGGATAGCGTGTGTGTATCGCAAACCCAATTGGACAGCGTGTGTGTGTCAAAACCACTTTGGGGTGTGTGTGTGTCACAAACACCATTGGACATGGTGTGTGTGTCACAATACCCATTGGACAGTGTGTGTATCACAAATCCCTCTGGACAGCGTGTGTTCAACAAACACCCCTGGAGATTATCTGAGTCACAAAACCCATTGGACAGCGTGTGTGTCACAAAGCAAATTGGACAGCGTGTGTGTCACGAACCCCATTGGACAGCGTGTGTGTCACATTCCCCATTGGACAGAGTGTGTGTGGTTTGTCACAAACCCCATTTGACAGCGTGTGTGTCATAAACCCCATTGGACAGTGTGTGTGTCACAATACCCATTGGACAGTGTGTGTTTCACAAACCCCTCTGGACAGCTTGTGTTTCACAAACACCCCTGGAGATTATCTGAGTCACAAACCCCATTGGACATCGTGTGTGTCACAAAGCAAATTGGACAGCGTGTGTGTCACAAACCCCCCTGGACAGTGTGTGTGTCACAAACCCCATTGGACAGAGTGTTCTTTACAAACATCCCTATACAGCGTGTGTGACACAAACCCCATTACACAGCGTGTGTATGTCACAATCCGCATTGGACAGTGTGTGTGTGTCACAATCCCCATTGGACAGTTTGTGTGACACAAACCCCATTGGATAGCATGTGTGTGTCACAAACCCCATTGGATAGCATGTGTGTCGCAAAACCCATTGGACACCGTGTGTGTCAGAAACACCATTGGAAAGTGTGTGTGTCACAAACCCCATAGGATAGCGTGTGTATGTCACAAACCCCACTGGAAACTGTTTGTGTCACAAACACCATTGGATAGCATGTGTGTGTCACAAACACTATTGGACAGTGTGTGTCAAGAACCCCGTTAGACAGCGTGTGTTTCACAAGCCCCATTGGAAAGAGTGTGTTTGAGAAACCCCATTGGACAGTGTGTGTGTCAAAAACCCCATTGGACAGTGTGTGTGTCACAATCCTCATTGTACAATGTGTCTGTCCCAAACCCCATTGGACAGCATGCGTGTCACAAACCCCATGGGACAGCGTGTGTGTATCACAATCCCCATCGGACAGCGTGGTTTTCACAAACACCATTAAACAGCATGCATGTCACAAACAACATTGGACAGCGTGTGTATGTCACAATCCCCATTGGACAGTGTGTGTGTGTCACAAACCCCATTGGACAGAGTGCGTGTCACAAACCCCATGTGACAGCATGTGTGTCAGAAACCCAATTGGATTGCGTGTGTTTGCCACAAACCCTATTGGAATGTGTGTATGTCACAAACCCCATTGGACAGCGTGTGTGTCACGAACCCCATTGGACAGCGTGTCTGTCACATTCCCCATTGGACAGAGTGTGTGTGGTTTGTCACAAACCCCATTTGACAGCGTGTATGTCACAAACCCCATTGGACAGTGTGTGTGTCACAAACCCCACTGGACAGCGTGTGTGTGTCACAAACCCCATTAGAAAGTGTGTGTGTCATATACTCAATTTGATAGTGTGTGTGTCAGAAACCCCATTGGACAGTGTGCGTGTCACAAACCCCACTAGACGGCCTGTGTGTCACAACCCCCATTTGACCGAGTGTGTGTGTCACAAACCCCATTGGACAGCTTGTATGTCACAAACCCCATTGGACAGAGTGTGTGTGACAAACCCCATTGGACAGTGCGTGTGTCAGAAACCCCATTGGACAGTGTGTATATCACAAATCCCATTGGACTGCATGCATTTCACAAACCCCATGGGACAGCGTGTGTGTGTCACAAACCCCATTTGAACAGCGTGTGTGTCAGAAACCCCATTTGACAGCGTGTGTCAGAAACCTCATTGGAAAGTGTTTATGTCACAAATCCCATTGGATACCGTGTGTGTGTCACAAACCCTTTTGGACAGTGTGTGTGTCGCAAACACCACTGGACAGCGTGTGTGTCACAAGCCCCATTGGACAGAGTGAGCAAGTCACAAACCTCATTGGACAGCGTGTGTGTCACAAACCCCTTTGGACAGCATGCGTGTCACAATCCCCATGGGACAGCGTGTGTGTGTCACAATCCCCATTGGACAGCGTGTGTGTCACAATCCCCATTGGACGGCGTGTGTGTCACAAACCCCATTTTACAGCGTGTGTGTCACAACGCCTCTTGGAAAGTGTGTGTGTTACAAACTCCATTGTATAGCATGTGTGTCTCACAAAGCCTATTGGACAGTGTGTGTGTCACAGACCCCACTGGACACTGTGTGTGTCACCAACCCCTTTGGACAGTGTGTGTGTGTCACAATACCCATTAGACACTGTGTGTGTCACAAACCCCCGTGGAGACTGTGTATGTCACAAACCCCATTGGACAGCGTGTGTGACACAAACCACTTTGGAAAGTGTGTGTGTCCCAAACCGCAATGGACAGCCTGTTTGTCACAAACACCATTGGAAAGCATGCCTGTCACAAACAACATTGGACAGCATGTGTCTGTCGCAATCTCCATTGGACAGCGTGTGTGTCACAAACCCCATTGGACAGAGTGTGTGTGAGAAAACCCATTAATCAGTTTGTGTGTCACAATCCCCCCTGGACAGTGTGTATGGCACAAACCCCATTGGAAACTTTGTGTGTCACAGACCCCTTTGGATAGAGTGTGTGTAACAAACCCCCCTGTACAGCGTGTGTATCAAATGCCCCATTGGACAGATTGTGTGTTTCACAAAACCCATTGGAGAGCGTGTGTGTTACAAACCCCATTGGACTGTGTGTGTGTCACAAACCCCATTGGACAGCATGTGTGTCACAATCCCCATTGGACAGCGTGTGTGTGTCACAATCCCCATTGGACAGTGTGTGCGTCACAAAACTTTCTGGACAGCGTGTATGTGTCACAATCCCCATTGAACAGAGTGTGTGTGACAAACTCCATTGGACAGCGTATGTGTCACAAACCCCATTGGACAGTTTGTTTGTCAACAACCCCATTGGACAGAGTTTGTGTGTGTCACAATCCCCCTTGGATAGTGTGTGTGTCACAATCCCCATTGGATAACGTGTGTGTGTCGAAACCCCTTTGGAGAGTGTGTGTGTCACAAACCCCATTGGACAGTGTGTGTGTCACAATCCCCATTTGACAGCGTATGTGTCACAAACCAAATTGGACACTGTGTGTGTCACAAACACCCTTGGACAGTGTGTGTGTGTCACAAAACCCATTGGACAGAGTATGTGCGACAATCCCCAGTGTACAGCTTGTGTGTGTCACAGTACCCATTAGACGGTGTGTGTGTCACAAACCCCATTGGACAGAGTGTGTGTCACAAACCCCTTTGGACACTGTGTGTGTCACAGTCCCCATGGGACAGCGTGTGTGTATCACAATCCCCATTGGACAGCGTGTTTGTCACAAACACCATTAAACAGCATACATGTCACAAACAACATTGGACAGCGAGTGTGTGTCACAATCCCCGTTGGACAGTGTGTGTGTTTCACAATCCCCATTGGACAGTGTGTGTGTCACAAACAATATTGGACAGTGTGTGTGTCACAAACCCCACTGGACAGCGTGTGTGTCACAAAACCCTTTGGACAGAGTGTGTTTCACAAACCCCCTTGGACCGTCTGTGTGTCACAAACCCCCCTGGACCAAGTGTGTGTCACAAACCCCATTTTACAGCGTGTGTGTCACAACGCCTCTTGGAAAGTGTGTGTGTTACAAACTCCATTGTATAGCATGTGTGTCTCACAAAGCCTATTGGACAGTGTGTGTGTCACAGACCCCACTGGATACTGTGTGTGTCACAAACCCCATTGGAGAGTGTGTGTGTGTCACAGTACCCATTAGACACTGTGTGTGTCACAAACCCCCGTGGAGACTGTGTGTGTCAGAAACCCCATTGGACAGCGTGTGTGACACAAACCACTTAGGAAAGTTTGTGTGTCCCAAACCGCAATGGACAGCCTGTTTGTCACAAACACCATTAAACAGAATGTGTGTCACAAACAACATTCGACAGCATGTGTGTGTCACAAACCCCATTGGACAGAGTGTGTGTCACAAACCCCATTTCAACAGCGTGTGTGTCAGAAAACCCATTTGACAGCGTGTGTGTCATAAACCTCATTGGAAAGTGTTTGTGTTACAAATCCCCATTGGATAGCGTGTGTGTGCCACAAACCCTATTGGACAGTGTGTGTGTCACAAACCCCACTGGACAGCGTGTGTGTCATGAACCAAATTGGACAGCATATGTGTTTACATTCACCATTGGACAGAGTGTGTGTGGTGTGTCACAAACCCCATTTGACAGAGTGTGTGTCACAAACCCCATTGGACAGTGTGTGTGTCACAAACCACCCTGGACTGTGTATGTGTGTCAAAAACCCCATCGGACAGCATCCGTGTCACAAACACCGTTGGACAGCGTCTGTGTGTCACAATCCCCATTGGACAGCGTGTGTGTCACAAACCCCATTGGACAGTGTGTGTGAGAAAAACCCCATTGGACGATGTGTGTGTCACAATCCCCATTGGACAGCGTGTTTGTCACAAACCCCCGTGGACACAGTGTGTCACTAACCCCATTTGACAGTGTGTGTGAGACAAACCCCATTGGACAATGTGTGTGTCACAGACCCCATTGAACTGTTTGTGTGTCACAAACCCCCCTGGACTGTGTATGTGTGTCAAAAACCCCATCGGACAGCATCCGTGTCACAAAAACCGTTGGACAGCGTCTGTGTGTCACAATCCCCATTGGACAGCGTGTTTGTCACAAACCCCCATAGACACAGTGTGTCACAAACCCCATTGGACAGCGTGTGTGACACAAACCACCTTGGAAAGTGTGTGTGTCCCAAACCGCAAAGGATAGACTGTTTGTCACAAACACCATTGGAAAGCATGCGTGATACAAACAACATTGGACAGCATGTGTGTGTCGCAATCTCCATTGGACAGCGTGTGTGTCACAAACCCCATTGGACAGTGTGTGTGTCACAAACCCATTTGGACAGTGTGTGTGTGTCACAAACCCCATTGGACAGAGTGTGTTTCACAAACCCCATTGGACCGTATGTGTGTCACAAACTCCCCTGGACAGAGTGTGTGTCACAAACCCCATTTGAAAGCGTGTGTGTCACAAACTGCATTGGACAGCCTCTTGGAAAGTGTGTGTGTTACAAAACCCATGGTATAGCATGTGTGTGTCACAATCCCTATAGGACAGTGTGTGTGTCACAAATCCCACTGGACAGCGTGTGTGTCACAAACCCCATTGGACAGCGTATGTGTCTCATTCCCCATTGGACAGAGTGTGTGTGGTGTGTCAAAAACCCCATTTGACAGCGTGTGTGTCACAAACCCCATTGAACTGTGTGTGTGTCACAAACCCCGCTGGACTGTGTATGTGTGTCAAAAACCCCATCGGACAGCATCCGTGTCACAAACACCGTTGGACAGCGTCTGTGTGTCACAATCCCCATCGGACAGCGTGTGTGTCACAAACCCCATTGGAGCTTGTGTGTGTAACAATCCCCATTGGACGGTGTGTGTGTGTCATAATCCCCTTTGGACAGTGTGTGTGTCATAAACCCCATTTGACAGAGTGTGTGTCACAAACCCATTGTACACTGTGTGTGTCACAATCCCTATTGGACCGTGTGTGTGTCACAAAACCTACTGGACAGAGTGTATTTCAAAACCCCACTGGACAGCGTGTGTATCACGAACACCATTGGACAGCGCATGTGTGTCACAATCCCCATTGGACAGTGTGTGTGTGTCACAAACGTCTTTAGACAATGTGTTTGTCACAAAACCCATTGGCCAGCGTGTGTGTCACAAACCCCATTTGACCGTGTGTGTGTCGCAAACCCCATTGGACAGCGTGTCTGTGTAAAAAACCCCTTTAGACAATGTGTTTGTCACAAAACCCATTGGACAGAGTGTGTGTCACAAACCTCATTGAAAAGTGTGTGTGTCACAAACCCATTGGATAGCGTGTGTGTGTTACAAACTCCAATGGACAGTGTCTGTGTCACAAACCCACTTGGACAGCGTTAGTGTCACAAACCCCATTGGACAGCATGTGTGTCACAAAGCCCTATGGACTGTGTGTGTGTGTCACAAGCACATTGTACAGCATGCGTGTCACAAACACCATTGCACCGCATGTGTCTGTCACAATCCCCATTGGACAGCATGTGTGTGTCACATTTCCCATTGGACAGTGTGTGTGTGTCACAATCCCCATTGGACAGAGTGGGTGTGACAAACCCCATTGGACAGTGTGTGTGTCACAATCCCCCCTGGATATTGTGTGTGTCACAAACACCATTTGACACCGTGCGTGTCACAAACACCATTGGACAGCGTGTGTGTGTCAGAAACCCCATTGGAAAGTGTGTGTGTCACAAACCCCACTGGAAATTGTGTGTGTCACAAACCCCATTTGATACCATGTGTGTGCCACAAATCCAATTAGACAGTGTGTGTGTCACAAAACCCACTGGACAGCGTGTGTGTATCACAAACCCCTTAAGACAGTGTGTGTGTCACAAGCCCATTGGACAGAGTGTGTGTGTCACAAACCTCATTGTACAGCGCATGTCTCACAATCCTCATTGGACAGTGTGTGTGTTACAAACCCCATTGGACAGAGTGTGTGTGAGAAACCCCATTGCACAGTTTGTGTGTCACAAACCCCATTGGACAGACTGGGTGTGCCAAACCCCGCTGGACTGTGTTTGTGTGTCACAAACCCCATTTGACAGCGTGTGTGTGTCACAATCCCCATTGGACAATGTGTGTGTCACAAGCCCCATTGGACAGAGTGTGTGTCACAAAACCCATTGGACAGCGTATGTGTCACAAAAATCTTTGGACATCGTGTGTGTCACAAACACCATTGGACAGAGTGTGTTTGTCACAAACCCCATTGGACAAAGTGGGTGTGACAAAGCCCATTGGACAGCGTGTGTTTGTCACAAATCCCTTGGGAAAATGTGTTTTCAATAAACCCCATTTGATAGCATGTATGTGTCACAAACCCCACTGGACGGTTTGCCTGTCACAAACCAGACTGGATAGCGTGTGTGTAACAAAACCCCCTGGACAGTGTGTGTGTCACAAACCCTATTGGACAGTGTGTGTATCATAGAAACCACTGGACAGCGTGTGTGTCACGAACCCCAACGCACAGCTTGTGCTCCACAAGCACCATTGGACAGAGTATGTGTGTCACAAACCCCCCTGGACAGTGTGTGTGTCGCAATACCCATTGGACAGCGTGTGTGTCACAAAACCCATTAGACATTGTGTGTGTGTCAGAAACACTCTTGGACAGCGTGTGTATCTCACAAACCCTATTGCACATAGTGTGTTTCGCAAACCCCACTGGACAGCTTGTGTGTCCCAAACCCCGTTGGACATTGTGTGTGTCACAAACCCCCCTGGAGAGCATGTGTGTCACAAAACCCTTTGGACAGCGTGTGTGTCACAAACCCCATTGGACAGAGTGTGTGTCACAAACTCCTTTGGACATTGTGTGTGTCACAAACCCCCCTGGACAGCGTGTGTGTCACAAACATCATTTGACAGCGTGTGTTTGTCACAAACCCCATTTGACAGCGTGTGTGTGTCACAATCCCCATTGGACAATGTGTGTGTCACAAGCCCCATTGGACAGAGTGTGTGTCACAAAACCCATTGGACAGCGTATGTGTCACAAAAATCTTTGGACATCGTGTGTGTCACAAACACCATTGGACAGAGTGTGTTTGTCACAAACCCCATTGGACAAAGTGGGTGTGACAAAGCCCATTGGACAGCGTGTGTTTGTCACAAATCCCTTGGGAAAATGTGTTTTCAATAAACCCCATTTGATAGCATGTATGTGTCACAAACCCCACTGGACGGTTTGCCTGTCACAAACCAGACTGGATAGCGTGTGTGTAACAAAACCCCCTGGACAGTGTGTGTGTCACAAACCCTATTGGACAGTGTGTGTATCATAGAAACCACTGGACAGCGTGTGTGTCACGAACCCCAACGCACAGCTTGTGCTCCACAAGCACCATTGGACAGAGTATGTGTGTCACAAACCCCCCTGGACAGTGTGTGTGTCGCAATACCCATTGGACAGCGTGTGTGTCACAAAACCCATTAGACATTGTGTGTGTGTCAGAAACACTCTTGGACAGCGTGTGTATCTCACAAACCCTATTGCACATTGTGTGTGTCGCAAACCCCACTGGACAGCTTGTGTGTCCCAAACCCCGTTGGACATTGTGTGTGTCACAAACCCCCCTGGAGAGCATGTGTGTCACAAAACCCTTTGGACAGCGTGTGTGTCACAAACCCCATTGGACAGAGTGTGTGTCACAAACTCCTTTGGACATTGTGTGTGTCACAAACCCCCCTGGACAGCGTGTGTGTCACAAACATCATTTGACAGCGTGTGTTTGTCACAAACCCCATTTGACAGCGTGTGTGTGTCACAATCCCCATTGGACAATGTGTGTGTCACAAGCCCCATTGGACAGAGTGTGTGTCACAAAACCCATTGGACAGCGTATGTGTCACAAAAATCTTTGGACATCGTGTGTGTCACAAACACCATTGGACAGAGTGTGTTTGTCACAAACCCCATTGGACAAAGTGGGTGTGACAAAGCCCATTGGAAAGCGTGTGTTTGTCACAAATCCCTTGGGAAAATGTGTTTTCAATAAACCCCATTTGATAGCATGTATGTGTCACAAACCCCACTGGACGGTTTGCCTGTCACAAACCAGACTGGATAGCGTGTGTGTAACAAAACCCCCTGGACAGTGTGTGTGTCACAAACCCTATTGGACAGTGTGTGTATCATAGAAACCACTGGACAGCGTGTGTGTCACGAACCCCAACGCACAGCTTGTGCTCCACAAGCACCATTGGACAGAGTATGTGTGTCACAAACCCCCCTGGACAGTGTGTGTGTCGCAATACCCATTGGACAGCGTGTGTGTCACAAAACCCATTAGACATTGTGTGTGTGTCAGAAACACTCTTGGACAGCGTGTGTATCTCACAAACCCTATTGCACATTGTGTGTGTCGCAAACCCCACTGGACAGCTTGTGTGTCCCAAACCCCGTTGGACATTGTGTGTGTCACAAACCCCCCTGGAGAGCATGTGTGTCACAAAACCCTTTGGACAGCGTGTGTGTCACAAACCCCATTGGACAGAGTGTGTGTCACAAACTCCTTTGGACATTGTGTGTGTCACAAACCCCCCTGGACAGCGTGTGTGTCACAAACATCATTTGACAGCGTGTGTTTGTCACAAACCCCATTTGAGAGAGTGGGTGTGACAAACCCCATTGGACAGTGTGTGTGTCACAATCCCCCCTGGACATTGTGTGTGTCACAAACCCCATTTCACACCGTGTGTGTCACAAACACTATTGGGCAGCGTGTGTATGTCACAAAACCTATTGAACAGCGTGTGTGTCACAAACCCCACTGGACAGCGTGTGTGTCACAAACCCCACTGGACAGCATGTGTGTCACAATCCCCATTGGACAGTGTGTGTGTTTCACAAACCCCATTGGACAGTGTGTGTGTCACAAACATCATTGGACAGCGTGTGTTTGTCACAAAACCCATTTGTCAGAGTGGGTGTGACAAACCCCATTGGACAGCGTGTGTGTGTCACAAGCGCTATTGGAAAATGTGTGTTTCATAAACCCCATTTGATAGCGTGTATGTGTCACAAACCCCATTGGACAGTGTGCGAGTCACAAACCCCATTGTACTGAGTGTGTGTGTCACAAACACCATAGGAGAGCATGTGTGTGCCTCAAACATCATTCGAACGTGTGTATGTCACAAACCCCATTGGATAGCATGTGTATCACAAACCCTACTGCACAGTGTGTGTGTCACAAAAACCACTAGGCAGCGTGTGTGTCACGAACCCCATTGGACAGCGTGTGTATCACAAGCCCCATTGGGCAGCATGTGTGTCGCAAACATCATTGGACAGTTTGTGCGTCACAAACCCCCTTGGACAGCGAGTGTGTGTAACAATACCCTTTGGACAGCGTGTTTCTCACAAACCCCATTAGGCAGCGTGTTTGTCACAAACTCCATTGGACAGCGTGTGTGTCACAAAGCCTCCTGTACACTGTGTCTGTCACAAAACCCCTTGGACAACATGTGTTTCACAAACCCCATGGGACAGCGTGTGTGTGTCACAATCCCCATTGGACAGCTTGTGTGTCACAATTCCCATTTGACAGTGTGTCTATCACAAACCCTATTGGAGAGTGTGTGTGTCAAAAACCCCACTGGACAGCGTGTGTGACACAATCTCCCCTGGACACTGTGTGTGTCACAAACCCCATTTGACAGCCTGTGTTTCACAAACACCTTTGGACAGCGTGTGTGTGTCACAAACCCCTTTAGAAAGTGTGTGTGTCACAAACCCAACTGGATAACGTGTGTGTGTCCCAAACCGCAATGGACACTGTGTTTGTCACAAACAACTTTGGACAGCATGCATGTCACAAACACCATTGGACAGCGTGTGTGTGTCGCAATCCCCTTTGGACAGTGTGTGTGTGTCACAAACCCCATTGGACAGAGTGTGTGTCACAAACCCCTTTGAACAGCGTGTGTGTCACAAACACCGTTGGACAGCGTGTGTTTGGCACAAACCCTATTAGACAGACTGGGTGTGACAAACGCCCCTGGACTGTGTTTGTGTGTCACAAACCCCATTGGACAGCGTGTGTGTGTAACAATACCCATTCGACATTGTGTGTGTCACAAACCCCATTGGACAGAGTGTGTGTGACAAACCCCATTGCACAGCGCATGTGTACCAAACCCCCATGGACACTGTGTGTGTCATAAACTCCATTGGACAGAGTGTGTGTGACAAACCCCATTAGATAGTGTGTGTGTGTCACAATCCCCATTGGACAGTGTGTGTGTCACAAACACTATTGGACAGCGTGTGTGTCACAAACCCCATTAGACAGCGTGTTTGTCACAAGCCCCATTGGACAGCGTGTGTATCACAAACCCCATTAGACAGTGTGTGTGTTACAAAACCATTGGACAGCGTGTGTGTCACAAACCCCCCTGGACAGTGTGTCTGTCACAACCCCCATTGGATAGCATGCGTATCACAAAACCAATGGGACAGAGTGTGTGTGTCACAATACCCATTGGACAGCCTGTCTGTCACAAACCCCATTGGACAGTGTGTGTGTCACAATCCTCATTGGACAACGTGTGTGTGTCACAACAGCCATTGGAGAGTGTGTGAGGCACAAAGCCCTCTGGACAGCGTGTGTGTCACAAACAACCCTGGAGAGTCTCTGTGTCACAAACTCCATTTGACTGCGGTGTGTCACAAACCTCATTGGACAGTGTGTGTGTCACAAACCCCCCAGGACACTGTGTGTGTCACAATCCCCATTGGACAGTGTCTGTGTCACAAATCCCATTGGAAAGTGTGTGTATCACAATCCCCATTGGCCAGCTTGTGTGTCACAAACCCCAATAGACAGTGCATGTGTCACAAACCCCATTGGACAGGGTGTGTGTGTCCCAATCCCCATTGGATAGTCTCTGTTTCACAAACCCCACTGGACAGAGTGTGTGTGTCACAAACCCCATTGGACAGTGTGGGTGTCACAGTCCCCAATGGGCATCATGTGTGTCACAAACCCCATTGGACAGTGCGTGTGTCACGAACCCCCCTGGACAGTGTGTCTGTCACAAACCCCTTTTGACAGCGAGTGTGTCAGAAACGCCATTGGAAAATGTGTGTGTCACAAACCCCATTGGATAGCTCTTGTGTGCAACAAAACCCATTGGACAGCGTGTGTGTGTCTCAATACCCATTGGAAAGTGTGTCTGTCACAAACGCCATTGGACAGTGTGTGTCTCACGAATCCCACTGGACAGCGTTTGTGTTATGAACCCCATTAAACAGCGTGTGTGTCACAACCCCCATTGGTCAGTCTGTGTGTCACAAACCCCCCTGGACAGTGTGTGTGTCACAAACCCCATTGGAATGTGTGTGTGTCACAAACCCCTTTGGACAGAGTGGGTGTGACAAACCCCATTGTATAGTGCATGTGTCACAATCCCCTCTGGACAGTGTGTGTGTCACAATCTCCATTAAACAGCGTGTGTGTCACAAACACCATTGGACATTGCGTGTGTCGGAAACGCAGCCGGACAGTGTGTGTGTCACAAACCCCATTGGACAGTGTGTGTGTCACAGAACCCTCTAAACAGCGTGTGTGTCACAAGCACCTCTGGAGAGTCTCTGTTTCACAAATCCCATTGGACAGCGTGTGTGTCACAAACTAACCTGGATAGTGTGTTTGTCACAAACCCCATTGGACAGCGTGTGTGACACAAACCGCCCTGGGAAGTGTGCATGTCACAAACCCCATTTGACACCGTGTGTTTCACAAACCCCATTTTACAGTGTGTGTGTCACAAACCCCATTGGACAGCGTGTGTGTGTCACAATCCTCATTGGAAAGTGTATGTGTCACAAACAACATTAGACAGAGTGTGTGTCACAAACCCCATTGGACAACCTGTGTGTCACAAACACCATTGGACAGTGTGTGTGTGTCACAATCCCCATTTGACAGTGTGTGTGTCACAAACAACATTGGACACCGTGCGTATGTCACAGACCCGACTGGAAATTGTGTGTGTCACAAACCACATTGGATAGCGTGTGTGTGTCACAAACCCTATTGGACAGCGTGTATGTCACAAGCCATATTGGACAGAGTGTGTGTAACAAACCCCACTGGACAGCGTGTGTGTGTCACAATACCCATTTTACAGTGTGTGTGTCACAAACCTCGTTGGACAGAATGTGTGTGACAAACCCCATTGGACAGAGTGTGTGTCACAATCCCCATTGGACAGCGTGAGTGTCACAAACTCCCGTGGACACTGTCTGTGTCAAAAACTCCATGTGAACTGCGTGTGTGTTAGAAAACCCATTGGAAAATGTGTGTGTCACAAACCCTACTGGACAGTGTGTGTTTCACAAACGCCACTGGACAGAGTGTTTGTCATGAACCGCATTGGACATCGTGTGTGTCACAAACGCCATTGGACAGCATGCGTGTCACAAACACCATTGGACAGCACGTGTGTGTCACAATCCCCATTGGACAGCGTGTGTATCACAAACGCCATTGGACCTTGTTTGTGTCACAATCCTCATTGGACAGTGTGTGTGTGTCACAATCCCCATTGGACAGAGTGTGTGTGTCACAAACCCCATTGCACAGCGTATGTGTCACAACCCCCCCTGTACAATGTGTGTGTCACAAACCCCATTGGACAGCATGCGTATCACAGACCCTATGGGACAGCGTGTGTGTGTCACAATCCCCATTAGACAGAGTGTGTG
The DNA here is from genome assembly GCF_036013475.1 of Columba livia. Lineage (NCBI taxonomy): Eukaryota > Metazoa > Chordata > Aves > Columbiformes > Columbidae > Columba > Columba livia. The sequence goes on along the minus strand of NC_088610.1, from coordinate 28,773,475 downwards.
TGTCACAAAAAGCATTGGACAGCGTGTATGTTCACAAATAGCATTGGACAGCATGTATTTGTCACAAACCCCATTGGACAGTGTGTGTGCCACAAAACCCATTGGAAAGTGTGTTTCTCATAAACCACATTGGAGAGCGTGTGTGTTTCACAAGACCCATTGGAAAGTGTGTGTGTGACACAAACCCCATTGGACAGCGTGTGTGTGTCACAAACCCCATAGGAAAGCGTGTGTGTCACAATCCCCACTGGCCAGTGTGTGTGTCACGAACCCCATTGGACAGAGTGTGTGTGTCACAAACCCCATTGGACAGCGACTGTTTCATAAACCCCCCCGGACAGTGTGTGTGTCACAAAACCCATTGGACAGCATGCGTGTCACAAACACCATTGGACAGCGTGTGTATCTCTCAATCCCCATTGGACAGCGTGTGTGTGTCAAAATCCCCAGTGGACAGCATGTGTGTGACAAACCCCATTGGACAGCATGTGTGTGTCACAAACCCTATTGGAAAGAGTGTGTGTGAGAAACCCCATTGGACAGCGTGTGTGTGTCACAAACCCCTCTGGACAGCGCATGTGTCACAAACACCCCTGGAGAGTCTCTGTGTCACAAACACCATTGGACAGCGTGTGCGTCACAAACCCCCCGGAACAGCGTATGTGTCACAAACCCCATTGGACAGCATGTGTGTCACAAACCCCATTGGAAAGTGTGTGTGTCATAAACCTTATTGGACAGCGTGTGTGTCACGAACCCCATTGGACAGCGTGTGTGTCACAAACCGCATTGGAAAGTGTGTGTGTCGCAAACCCTATTGGACAGCGTATGTGTCACGAACCCCGTTGGACCACGTGTGTGTCACAAACCCCATTGGACAGCATGTGTGTGCCACAATCCCCATTGGACAGTGTGTGTGTCACAAACCCCATTGAACAGTGTGTGTGTCCAAACCCCATTGGAGAGCGTGTGTGAGTCAAAATACCCTGTCCAAAATACGTTGTCCAGGACAGAGTGTGTGTGTCACAAACCCCATTGGACAGCGTGTGTGTCACAAACTCACCTGGACAGCGTGTGTGTTCCAAACCCAGTGGAAAGTGTGTGTGTCACAAACCCCATTGGACAGTTTGTGTGTCACAAAACACACTGGACAGCATGTGTGTCACTATCCCCATTGGACAACGTGTGTTTCACAAGCCCATTGGATAGATTGTGTGTGTCACAACCCCCATTGGACAGCGTGTGTGTGTCAAAATCTCCACTGTACAGCGTGTGTGTCACAAACCCCATTGGACAGAGTTTGTGTGTCACAAACACCATTGGACAGCATGTGTGTGTTCACAATCCCCATTGGACAGTGTGTGTGTCACAATCCCCATTGGACAGTGTGTTTCACAAACCCCATTGGACAGCGTCTGTGTGTCACAATCCCCATTGGTCAGTGTGTGTGTCATAAACCTCATTGGACAGAGTGTATGTGACAATCCCCTTTAAACAGTGTGTGTGTCTCAAACCCCCCTGGACAGTCTTTGTGTCACATCACCCATTGGACAGAGTGTGTGTCAGAAACCCCATTGGACAGTATGCGTGTCACAAACACCAATAGACAGCGTGTATGTGTTACAATCCCCATTGGACAGCGTGCGTGTCACAAACCCCATTGGACATTGTGTGTGTCACGAACACCATTGGATAGCGTGTGTGTCACAAACCCCCCTCGACTGTGTGTGTGTCGCAAACCCCATTTGACACCGTGTGTGTCACAAACACCATTGGACAGCGTGTGTGTGTCACAAACCCAATTAGACAGTGTGTGTGTTGTGGGAAACTGCAGCGGGTATGTGGAATCCTTGACAGAAAATATGAAACTAGAGATCAGCCTTGAGATATTAAGATTTGCCCTTGGGAAGGATGGGAGTAAAGGAGTATGCGGAGAGAGGAGAGATGTACCCGTGAGAGAGAAAGGGATAGAAGAATAACATGGATGATAGAAAAATTAACCAATGAGATGTTAGTGCTGTAACTTGTAACCAATATTGAAAAGACACATGAACTGATTGAATTGTATAAAAATGCACTTGTAGCAATAAATGGCACTCAATTTCTTTCATCTTGAAAGAACTTGGTCCATGTCATTTGTCTGTCTCAACCGCGACATATGGTGACCCCGACGTGATCCTGCCTGAAGAGGATCTCGCATGACAAGGTGACAGCATGAAGCTGTGAACAGCCGGAGAAGAGCCGTGGAGACGGAGCCCAGTACAGCTGATAAGAGCAGCCGAGGAGAGCTGCCGAAGGTCCGGAATGTTGAAAAGACATCTCGCTAAGGAGGAGGTGAGCTACCGGGAACAGGGGGGGTGAAACTTATCTAAAGAAGAGGGTACTATATTATCTACATGGAAGCTGCTTCTGAAGAAGCAGGGTGTTAGCCTTCCAGAACTAACTTTAAGAAAAATGTTACTATGGGGCAAAGCACAAGGTATAGAGGTTAATCCTGTGACAGCATTTAGTGTGTCACAGTGGATGGACTTGGGGGATAAACTGCTTGACAGTGCTACTAAAGGGTCCAAGGAAGCATCTGAACTGTTAACGACGTGGTGCTTGTTATCAGATACTCTGAAAGAGTTAAAACAGCAACAGGCAGAGGCGGCGGAGGGGGATGGTCTTCCTGGCTCTCCTGGGCCAGATTCGGAGGAAAAGGCAAGATTAAGTACTACTCCAACCTCCCCTGTTACTAAGGATTCGTCAAAACCACCCAAGTCCGTATTATCTGACACGGATAAGGATCCGCGGCACTTTCTTGGGAAGTTAAAAGGAGTAAAGAAGGAGCATACGTATGTGTGGCTCCGAGATCAGAAAAAAATTATGAAAGACTCATATACATGTGTGTGGCCCTGAGATCAGATAAAAGCTATGAAAGACTCACATGAAAAAACAGCGTTGGGTTATGTGCGATCTCGGGAGGGGCCCTCGAAACACCGGTCGGAGCAATGCGTTCGGCCGACCGCTCCGCTGTCATCAATCACGGCTCAAACCTCTCCTCTACCATCATCAACCGCGGTTCCGCCGTCTGCGTCACCGCCATTGATCACAGTTCAACCCTCTGCCCCGCCGCTATCAGTTGCGGAAGAAAAAAATGGACATTTTTTTTCCTATCCCCCCCTGCCTGGAGATTTAGGTGGGGAGGACCCCCCGTGGTGAGCCAGACTGAGCCAAATAACGTAATTCCTATGGATTTGGGTCCCCCCAACCTGCCCCCGCCTCCCTCCCACGCTGCTAAAAAGCGAATTCCTGAGGGTGGGGATGGAGTTTCAGAGCGTAAACTGAACTTACCAAAAAGCTGGGATTTACCCCCATTTTCAGTTACAGTTAAACCACGGGACCCCGTGTGTTTCTGGAAGAGACACTAATTGACACACCACAACTACAGGCACGATAACTTTCTGAAATCCTGAGGCAGTCACCAGACCTCGCATATCAAGCTGTGATAAAGGTTCCTGAAACCAACAATGCAGCCAAATCAATTGCAACTATTGATCAGGGTCCCAGTGAGAATTACATGCAATTTATTGACCATCTTCAAGAGGCCATCAATAAGCAGGTTGAAAACTTAGAAGTTAAGGAAGCACTAATGTTGAAATTAGCAGTAGAGAATGCTAATGCTTGCTACCGATGTGTTATCTGCAAGTTTTACAGTACATATTATGTGCTTCTGTGTATTGCCTCTCTGAAAATCAAGCAGCTTGTCAGGAATGTGAGTTAATTGTTTTACTAGTTGTTTTTCAGTGCGCCGTAAAACTCTGTCCCCATTTTTCCCAGTCGTGCTGCAAGCACCCTGTGTTTTCTCCCCCTCCCTCCCCATTCTCAAGGTTTTACTTGCAAGACGGGGTCAGGAATAATTGTTTTCAGTTGTGTTCCTGAAAAATCAGTATTGGGAGGTGTTTTAAAACTTAGGAAAGCACTCGGAATTATGAGGAAGGAAGATCTTGTTAAATATTGAAATCAGTGTTCGCTGCTGTTTACGTTAAATGATTGGGAAAAGTGTCCGGAGAATAGAATTTTGTTGCAATTAATGTTGTTTTTAAGATGAGAAGAGCAGGACAAAATAAATCTCTACAAGAGATCATTAGATCATTACAGACAGTTTTACAGCTGGAACGATTTGAACGTCAACAAGCTGAGAGAGAGTTAACTGATAACACACATGTCACAGTAAACTTGCTGAAGTCTGCAAGATGCTTCCCTCATTAACCTGTTTTCTTTGTGGGTATCGGTTTAAGCATGTTGCAATTTTGGTAGGTCTTTATTATATGGTACGATAAGTTTACAGTCTGTTAAATTATGAGAATCCGTTGACTCAAAATGTGTGTTTTGTGATAATACAGAAGATCATAAGTAATTTAGTTCTTTACTGCGTGAATGTGATGGTAAAATTTTGTGTGTAGTAGCTGTTATTTTTTTTTCTTTTCTCTAGCATGCTACCTTTATTCCGGCATTCAGACTTGCGCAGCTCTGTGACAGGCTGTGTCTCATCTCGGTGTGCTGGATTTGGTTTTTCCGTATGCACATCATGTAAAGAATCCTGGTTTTGGCATAACAGCTGTGGCGCACCAGATGAGACACTAAAACAAAACAAAATAAAACAAAAAAGGCCTTGCCCAGTCCAGCTCGCTGCGGGGGCCGATGGGGCTCCAGTGCGCACTGACTTTTTTTGTCAGGGAGACCCAGAGGTACCTCCACCTGGCTGAGCAGTAGGCAGCCCAAAGGTGCAATGCAAAAAATTGAGATATTGTCTTAAATTGGTGTAACTGTGATCCATCTGCTTATTTGAACTTGGTATATGGTTTTCACATCTGAGCTCAGTATTTTAGTTTGCATATTCATATTTGGTACCAAAAGAATCTTGTTTGGGGAGATAACTTCAAAATGTGAACCGGTTCCACTGCTAAAATTCCACCTTGCTCCCCCTTAGGATGCATCCTTACACATTAAAGTAATCGCTTATATTGTTAGAAAAGCATTTAAATTGTTAAAATGCTATGATAGCTGTGAATTTGGAAGAGGTTGTATTTAAAAATTGCTAGAATATTAACTGATTTGGATCTAGGAAAATAGACTAATGGATTTATGTTTATTATACTGGTTTATACTGTTTTTTGACACCTCTAAATTGTAAAACGTAAATGAAGCTAAGGAATGTAACTATTTCTGAGCTACTTGAAATTTGTAGTTGGAATGAAATGGGTAAACAAAAGAGCAAAATATCCCAGGCCTGTGTGCAGCTCATTGTAACTGAGAAGTTTCCCAGAACCTCCTACTTCATACCAGCCAGTATGCCAGCTGCGTGACCTTGGTTATATCTACACTGCACAGAAAGAAAAAACAACTGGAAAAATCTGGCTGCCTGCTTTTAAAGCAGTGAAAGGGGGGTTCTCTCTCCCCGCCACTGCAGCGATGTAATACTGAATGGAGCAGTCCGAGGGTGAAGTTTAAAGGCATCCTTAGCAGACCCATAGTTCTAATGAAACTGGAAAACTAAACCAAAAATTTGTTAATAGACTTATTCTGTGGTAATTAGTTGTAAGTGACTTCTTAGTAAATTCACTGTGCTAGTTTTTGAGGTCATGAGAGAGAATGAAAGAAAGGCCGTTTTTTGAGACCAATAGAATGCCATATTTGGAACAAAGTTTAAATACATGAATTCTTATAGTTGTTAGAAACTCCTATACTTCTCTTAGGTTAAGATTTGTTAAGTAAATTGTAAGCTCAAATAACGTTTTCTGAGAATTCTGTTTAGTTGGCATGGCCTACAAGAAGCTGCTTGGATGGCGCATATCTGCTTGCTGCAAGTGAGAAATCTCCAAGGAAATTTCAAATGCTGTATTTCCACTAGTATTAACAGCCAATGTTTCGATAAAGCAAATACTACACTGATTGATCTGAAACAGGACTTCGATCTGGTAAGGGAAAACAATATCCAATAAATATGACAGCCAAAATGGAGTTGGAAACTTTGAGGAATAAATTTATGACAACTTTACAGGCTGACTGCATTCAATTGGACTTGCAGATTTGTCTATTTATAGCTACAACATAGAAACAACCTGTGGCTATTGTGGAACAGTATGATGAGATTGCTAGCAGACTGATATACTGCTTTTTACTCTGATCAAGAAAAGCAGGGAATGAATTTAAGTTTCAATAGGCCATGATCCTTTTGTCATATATGTACCATTTGTGAAATGTAATTCTGATTTTTTAATTTTATTTGTAATCTATGTCTTTGTAAATTGCACTAGCTGGTTTTCTTAACAGCACAGCTTTTGGCATGCATAAATGTAAAATGTAAATTGCTGCAGAACCTACAAGTCTTTCACATCAGGTCATAGGCCATACTTGTATTTGGTCTGATCCTACATACTTGCAAAGTTTTTGTTGCTGGTTCTGGGAAGTCCCATTAAGCTGTAGTGGTTTGGTGTGAAGATAACAACTGGCATCATTCTGTAAAAATTATTGAAGGTTCAACCCAATTAGCAGAACTTGACACAGCTTTACATTACTTAGAGCTTTTTAAGGAGGAACCTCTAAATTTGATTTGTGATTCTGAGTATGTAGTCAAGGTCCAATGCACGTATCTCCTTCTGAACTGTGTTTTTTGTTTTGATTCTGTTCTTTTTTAAACAAAAAGGGGGGAGAAGTAGGGAAAACACCACAACACCTATTGTCAAAAGCATTGTATGTGATGAAATACTTTGCAAGTGTGACCCAAAACCATGCTAAATCAGAAAGAACCTACATTAGTTATGGCCAAATCACTAGTTAATGGTCAATGGAAAAGGCCACATCAATTGATAACCTGGGGGAGAGGCTATGCTTATGTCTTTACAGATCAAGGGCCGCAATGGTTGCCAGCACGAAATGTGAAACCTGTGTTATCTTCCTGACAATGATTGTTGCAGCTGCTGTGTTTTGGATGCCCGCACAGACAAAGACTAACATGTGGAGTACTTTAACCAACATGACTGACCAGGACTCCATATGCCTAGCTATGGCATCTCTGGAAAACCCGTTCCACACATGCTTGGTTGGCATCCCCCTTGATCACAACAGCAGCATCACACAACTGTTTCAAAATGGAGGTTGGTGCAGAGGCATTGCAACAAACTGTAATAATACTAACATGGCACTTTGGATTAACTGTCTCCCGGAAATAGACATTGAACCACAGGAACTGGAATTGCTGGCATCTATGCCCATGGACACTTGTATCAACCTGGTTTGTGAAAAGTGTCAGAACAATATACGAGAAAATGAATGAATAAAACTGCAAAATGTTAATTCTACCTTTGGTGACTATAGAAATGAAACTCAATGGTGTAATGGCTCGCAGAAGAATCCAAGGGATGTCATTGATAATGTGGGAACAGCGACCCCAAAACCTCCTGTATGGTGTATTCTTGATCTGTGGAGATAGAGCCTGACCAGGAATTCCTTCTAATGCTGTTGAAGGACTGTGTATTTTGGGACTATTAACTCTCTTAACGCCCAATGTATAATAGATAATAGATCACAGAAGAGCAAGACGAGAAAAACACTTTTTGCGTGTATATGAGTCAAAATGTGATGATAATGTAGATTTTTGGGGTTCAAGGTTAAGGGTTTTAGAATCTCTTGTATCTGGTGTTGGCACAGCTAAAAGCTTTAAATATTTTAGAAAATTAGGATGCTGACTAGTTAAGCAAACTAACAGAACTTAAAAGGCTTTAAGTGGACTTTTTCTAGATGTACATTCTGTAAGACATGCCACATGGCAGAGTGGGGTCGCGATAGATTTTTTGTTATTAGCTCAAGGACATGGCTGTGAAGACTTCGATGGGATTTGTTAAATAAATTGATTAGTGGTTGAGGGTTTCTAGGATGGTTGTTATCACTAGTGAAAACAGGACTGATCATTTTGATGGTTGTTGTGGTTGTGTTACTAATGTTGCCATGCATGATATCTCTGCTGCAAAGGGCCCTGCAGTGGACAATGAGGGCAGCATTTTTAGCAAAAATAAAAAAAGGGGGAATTGTGGGAAACTGCAGCGGGTCTGTGGAATCCTTGACAGAAAATATGAGAGTAGAGATCAGCCTTGAGATATTAAGATTTATCCTTGAGAAGGATGGGAGTAAAGGAGTATCCGGAGAGAGGAGAGATGTACCCGTGAGAAAGAAGGGGATAGAAGAATAACATGGATGATAGAAAAATTAACCAATGAGATGTCAGTGCTGAAACTTGTAACCAATATTGAAAAGACACATGAACTGGTAGAATTGTATAAAAATGCACTTGTAGCAATAAATGGCATCTATTACTTTCATCTTGAAAGAACTTGGTCAATGTCGTTTGTACGCCTCAACCGCGAACCTTTGCTCTTGAAAGGATGTCATCAGGTGGGTGTTTTGGTGTAATACGCTGAAAACCAGACCAGTAATAGTGAAATATGCCCATGATATGCATGATCCCCGCCCCAAAGCACCATGACTCAGCCTAAGGAGACCTGCAGCTTATTTTTTTGTACTGCCTGCAGATTGTGGAAGTACAGTATAAAAACCATTCTTATGGAGAGATCTTTGTATTTTAGGCTTAGTCTAAATGTCTCAAGTAGCTGGGGTTTTTGCTTGGGCCTAATCCATACGGTTTTATGGCTTTCCTCCTAGTCTGAAGAAGAATGTGCTAGAAACTATAAAGCCAAAAAATGTCTTGCAGCCTAGGCTTGCCTTGCCTGTCCTTGCCTGTCCTTGCCTTGCCTTATTTCCTCCTCATCCTGTTCTCTGTACCATTCTCTCTCGTTAAACCCTCGTCTGGCTGCATGTCTCTTCGTTCCTTTTCTCTCACTCTCCTGCTTCCTACCTCTTTTATTGCATTTCCTCCATTTCACTCCTGCAGCCAAACACTACTTTTTATTCTTCCTTCCCTTTCTCCTGCTCCCTTCGCTTTCTCCCTATGTCCCATATCGTTCCTCTCGACTTCTCTGTTGGAGACTTTGGACCAAACTGGCCCCACGTCTGGGCACGATTTGACAAGTTTTCAGAGGCCTGGCTGGTGACAGCAGGGACAGCAGGCAGTGAGAGGCCCGGGGCTGACAGGCTCCCCATCCCCTCGGGGGCGCCTGGCTGCCAAACCCTTCTGACAAAGAACCTTTGTCACAATGCCAGTACTGTGGCTAGGATGCGGTGACTCTGCAGGTGACAGGGACACTGCAGGACTTGGTGTCATCTCAGCAATTTCTCACTTCCCCAAAGAAGCGGAATTCTGCAAATTGCTGCCTTTGCTCTTGAAAGGATGTCATCCTGTGGGTGTTTTGGTGTCATACTCTGAAAACCAGAGCAGAAATGGTGAAATATTCCCATGATATGCATGGTCCCTGCAACAAAGCACCATGACTCAGCCTAAGGAGATCTGCAGCTTATTTTTTTGTACTGCCAGCAGATTGTGGAAGCACAGTATAAAAACCATCCTTATGGAGAGATCTGCGTATTTTAGGCTTAGTCGAAGTGTCTCAAGTAGCTGGGGTATTTGCTTGGGCCTAATCCATACGGTCTTATGGCCTTACTCCTAGTCTGAAGATGAATGTGCTAGAACCTATACAGCAAAAAAATATCCTGCAGCCTAGCCTTGCTTTGCCTGTCCTTGCCTGTCCTTCCCTTGCCTTATTTCCTTCTCATCCTGTTCTCTGTCCAATCTTCACCCACTAACCCCTCGTCTGGCTGCATGTGTCGTCTTTCCTTTTCTCTCACTCTCCTGCTTCCTGCGTCTTTTCCTGCATTTCCTCCATCTCACTCCTGCAGCCCAACACTACTTTTTATTCTTCCTTCCCTTTCTCCTGCTCCCTTCGCTTTCTCCATCTGTCCCATATCTTTCTTCCCGACTTGTCTTTTCAAGACCTTGGGCCAAATTGGCCCCAAGTCTGGGCATGGTTTGACGAATATTCAGAGGCCTGGCTGGTGACAGCAGGGACAGCAGGCAGTGACAGGCCCGGGGCTGACAGGCTCCCCATCCCCTAGGGGGCGCCTGGCTGCCACACCCAGCTGACATAGAACCCTTGTCACAATGCCCGCTACCGTGGCGAGTATGTGGTGACTCTGCAGGTGACAGAGACACTGCAGGACTTGGTGTCAGTTCAGCAATTTCTCACTTCCCCAAAGAAGCGGAATTCTGCAAATGGCTGCCTGTGCTCTTGAAAGGATATCATCAGGTGGGTGTTTTGGTGTCATACACTGAAAACCAGAGCAGAAATCTGAAATATTCTCATGATATGTATGGTCCCTGCACCAAAGCACCGTGACTCAGCCTAAGGAGATCTGCAGCTTATTTTTTTGTACTGCCAGCCGATTGTGGATGCACAGTATAAAAATCATCCTTATGGAGAGATCTGCGTATTTTAGGCTTAGTCTAAGTGTCTCAAGTAGCTGGGGTTTTTGCTTGGGCCTAATCCATACGGTCTTATGGCCTTACTCCTAGTCTGAAGACGAATGTGCTAGAAACTATAAAGCGAAAAAATGTCCTGCAGCCTAGCCTTGCTTTGCCTGTCCTTGCCTGTCCTTGCCTTGCCTTATTTCCTTCTCATCCTGTTCTCTGTCCCATCCTCTCTCACTAACCCCTCATCTGGCTGCATGTCTCTTCTTTAATTTTCTCTCACTCTCCTGCTTCCTGCCTCTTTAATGGCAATTCCTCCATCTCACTCCTGCAGCCCAACACTACTTTTTATTCTTCCTTCCCTTTCTCCTGCTCCCTTCGCTTTCTCCCTCTGTCCCATATCTTCCTTCCCGTCTTGTCTTTTCAAGACTTTGGGCCAAATTGGCCCCAAGTCTGGGCATGGTTTGACCAATTTTCAGAGGCCTGGCTGGTGACAGCAGGGACAGCAGGCAGTGACAGGCCCGGGGCTGACAGGCTCCCCATCCCCTAGGGGGCGCCTGGCTGCCACACCCAGCTGACATAGAACCTTTGTCACAATGCCCGCTACCGTGGCGAGTATGTGGTGACTCTGCAGGTGACAGAGACACTGCAGGACTTGGTGTCAGCTCAGCAATTTCTCACTTCCCCAAAGAAGCGGAATTCTGCAAATTGCTGCCTTTGCTCTTGAAAGGATATCATCAGGTGGGTGTTTTGGTGTCATACACTGAAAACCAGAGCAAAAACGGTGAAATATTCCATGATATGCATGGTCCCTGCACCAAAGTACCATGACTCAGCCTAAGGAGATCTGCAGCTTATTTTTTTGTACTGCCAGCAGATTGTGGAAGCACAGTATAAAAACCATCATTATGGAGAGATCTGCGTATTTTAGGCTTAGTCTAAGCGTCTCAAGTAGCTGGGGTTTTTGCTTGGGCCTAATCCATACGGTCTTATGGCCTTACTCCTAGTCTGAAGACGTATGTGCTAGAAACTATAAAGCGAAAAAATGTCCTGCAGCCTAGCCTTTCTTTGCCTGTCCTTGCCTGTCCTTGCCTTGCCTTATTACCTTCTCATCCTGTTCTCTGTCCCATCCTCTCTCACTAACCCCTCGTCTGGCTGCATGACTCCTCTTTCCTTTTCTCTCACTCTCCTGCTTCCTGCCTCTTTTCTTGCAATTCCTCCATCTCACTCCTGCAGCCCAACACTACTTTTTATTCTTCCTTCCCTTTCTCCTGCTCCCTTCGCTTTCTCCCTCTGTCCCATATCTTTCCTCCCGACTTGTCTTTTCAAGACTTTCGGCCAAATTGGCCCCAAGTCTGGGCATGGTTTGACCAATTTTCAGAGGCCTGGCTGGTGACAGCAGGGACAGCAGGCAGTGACAGGCCCGGGGCTGACGGGCTCCCCATCCCCTAAGGGGCGCCTGGCTGCCACACCCAGCTGACATAGAACCTTTGTCACAATGCCCGCTACCGTGGCGAGTATGTGGTGACTCTGCAGGTGACAGGGACACTGCAGGACTTGGTGTCAGTTCAGCAATTTCTCACTTCCCCAAAGAAGCGGAATTCTGCAAATTGCTGCCTTTGATCTTGAAAGGATATCATCAGGTGGGTGTTTTGGTGTCATACACTGAAAACCAGAGCAGAAATCTGAAATATTCTCATGATATGTATGGCCCATGCACCAAAACACCATGACTCAGCCTCAGAGATCTGCAGCTTATTTTTTTATACTGCCAGCAGATTGTGGAAGCACAGTATAAAAACCATCCTTATGGGGAGATCTGCGTATTTTAGGCTTAGTCTATGTGTCTCAAGTAGCTGGGGTTTTTGCTTGGGCCTAATCCATACGGTCTTATGGCCTTACTCCTAGTCTGAAGACGAATGTGCTAGAAACTATAAAGCGAAAAAATGTCCTGCAGCCTAGCCTTGCTTTGCCTGTCCTTGCCTGTCCTTGCCTGTCCTTGCCTTGCCTTATTTCCTTCTCATCCTGTTCTCTGTCCCATCCTCTATCACTAACCCCTCGTCTGGCTGCATGTCTCGTCTTTCCTTTTCTATCACTCTCCTACTTCCTCCCTCTTTTCCTGCATTTCCTCCATCTCACTCCTGCAGCCGAACACTACTTTTTATTCTTCCTTCCCTTTCTCCTGCTCCCTTCGCTTTCTCCCTCTGTCCCATATCTTTCTTCCTAACTTGTCTTTTCAAGAATTTGGGCCAAATTGGCCCCAAGTCTGGGCATGGTTTGACCAATTTTCAGAGGCAAGGCTGGTGACAGCAGGGACAGCAGGCAGTGACAGGCCCGGGGCTGGCAGGCTCCCCATCCCCTAGGGGGCGCCTGGCTGCCACACCCAGCTGACATAGAACCTCTGTCACAATGCCCGTTACCGTGGCGAGTATGTGGTGACTCTGCAGGTGACAGGGACACTGCAGGACTTGGTGGCAGCTCAGCAATTACTCAGTTCCCCAGAGAAGCGGAATTCTGCAAGTTGCTGCCTTTGCTCTTGAAAGGATATCATCAGGTGGGTGTTTTGGTGTCATACTCTGAACACCAGAGCAGAAATGGTGAAATATTCCCATGATATGCATGGTCCCTGCACCAAAGCACCATGACTCAGCCAAAGGAGATCTGCAGCTTATTTTTTTGTACTGCCAGCAGATTGTGGAAGCACAGTATAAAAACCATCCTTATGGAGAGATCTGCGTATTTTAGGCTTAGTCTAAGCGTCTCAAGTAGCTGGGGTTTTTGCTTGGGCCTAATCCATACGGTCTTATGGCCTTACTCCTAGTCTGAAGACGAATGTGCTAGAAACTATAAAGCTATAACATGTCCTGCAGCCTAGCCTTGCTTTGCCTGTCCTTGCCTGTCCTTGCCTTGCCTTATTTCCTTCTCATCCTGTTCTCTGTCCCATCCTCTCTCACTAACCCCTCGTCTGGCTGCATGTCTCTACTTTCCTTTTCTCTCACTCTCCTGCTTCCTGCCTCTTTTCCTGCAATTCCTCCATCTCACTCCTGAAGCCCAACACTACTTTTTATTCTTCCTTCCCTTTCTCCTGCTCCCTTCGCTTTCTCCCTCTGTCCCATATCTTTCTTCCCGACTTGTCTTTTCAAGACTTTGGGCCAAATTCGTCCCAAGTCTGGGCATGCTTTGACCAATTTTCAGAGGCCTGGCTGGTGACAGCAGGGACAGCAGGCAGTGACAGGCCCGGGGCTGACAGGCTCCCCATCCCCTAGGGGGCGCCTGGCTGCCACACCCAGCTGGCATAAACCTTTGTCACAATGCCCGCTACCGTGGCGAGTATGTGGTGACTCTGCAGGTGACAGGGACACTGCAGGACTTGGTGTCAGCTCAGCAATTTCTCACTTCCCCAAAGAAGCGGTATTCTGCAAATTTCTTCCTTTGCTCTTGAAAGGATATCATCAGGTGGGTGTTTTGGTGTCATACTCTGAACACCAGAGCAGAAATGGTGAAATATTCCCATGATATGCATGGTCCCTGCACCAAAGCACCATGACTCAGCCTAAGGAGATCTGCAGCTTATTTTTTTGTACTGCCAGCAGATTGTGGAAGCACAGTATAAAAACCATCCTTATGGAGAGATCTGCGTATATTAGGCTTAGTCTAAGCGTCTCAAGTACATGGGGTTTTTGCTTGGGCCTAATCCATACGGTCTTATGGCCTTACTCCTAGTCTGAAGACGAATCTGCTAGAAAATATAAAGCAAAAAAATGTCCTGCAGCCTAGCCTTGCTTTGCCTGTCCTTGCCTGTCCTTGCCTTGCCTTATTTCCTTCTCATCCTGTTCTCTGTCCCATCCTCTCTCACTAACGCCTCGTCGGGCTGCATGTCTCTTCTTTCCTTTTCTCTCACTCTCCTGCTTCCTGCCTCTTTTCCTGCAATTCCTCCATCTAACTCCTGCAGCCCAACACTACTTTTTATTCTTCCTTCCCTTTCTCCTGCTCCCTTCGCTTTCTCCCTCTGTCCCATATCTTTCTTCCCGACTTGTCTTTTCAAGACTTTGGGCCAAATTGGCCCCAAGTCTGGGCATGGTTTGACCAATTTTCAGAGGCCTGGCTGGTGACAGCAGGGACAGCAGGCAGTGACAGGCCCGGGGCTGACAGGCTCCCCATCCCCTAGGGGGCGCCTGGCTGCCACACCCAGCTGACATAGAACCTTTGTCACAATGCCCGCTACCGTGGCGAGTATGTGGTGACTCTGCAGGTGACAGGGACACTGCAGGACTTTTTGTCAGCTCAGCAATTTCTCACTTCCCCAAAGAAGCGGAATTCTGCAAATTGCTGCCTTTGCTCTTGAAAGGATATCTTCAGGTGGGTGTTTTGGTGTCATACTCTGAAAAACAGAGCAGAAATGGTGAAATATTCCCATGATATGCATGGTCCCTGCACCAAAGCACCATGACTCTAGCCTAAGGAGATCTGCAGCTTATTTTTTTGTACTGCCAGCAGATTGTGGAAGCACAGTATAAAAACCATCCTTATGGAGAGATCTGCGTATATTAGGCTTAGTCTAAGCGTCTCAAGTACATGGGGTTTTTGCTTGGGCCTAATCCATAAGGTCTTATGGCCTTACTCCTAGTCTGAAGACGAATCTGGTAGAAACTATAAAGCTAAAACATGTCCTGCAGCCTAGCCTTGCTTTGCCTGTCCTTGCCTGTCCTTTCCTTGCCTTATTTCCTTCTCATCCTGTTCTCTGTCCCATCCTCTCTCACTAACCCCTCGTCTGGCTGCATGTCTCTTCTTTCCTTTTCTCTCACTCTCCTGCTTCCTGCCTCTTTTCCTGCAATTCCTCCATCTCACTCCTACAGCCCAACACTACTTTTTATTCTTCCTTCCCTTTCTCCTGCTCCCTTCGCTTTCTCCCTCTGTCCCATATCTTTCTTCCCGACTTGTCTTTTCAAGACTTTGGGCCAAACTGGCCCCAAGTCTGGGCATGGTTTGACCTATTTTCAGAGGCCTGGCTGGTGACAGCAGGGACAGCAGGCAGTGACAGGCCCGGGGCTGACAGGATCCCCATCCCCTAGAAGGCGCCTGGCTACCACACCCAGCTGACATAGAACCTTTGTCACTATGCCCGCTACCGTGGCGAGTATGTGGTGACTCTGCAGGTGACAGGGACACTGCAGGACTTGGTGGCAGCTCAGCAATTTCTCAGTTCCCCAAAGAAGCGGAATTCTGCAAATTGCTGCCTTTGCTCTTGAAAGGATATCATCAGGTGGGTGTTTTGGTGTCATACTCTGAAAAACAGAGCAGAAATTGTGAAATATTCCCATGATATGCATGGTCCCTGCACCAAAGCACCATGACTCAGCCTAAGGAGATCTGCAGCTTATTTTTTTGTACTGCCAGCAGATTGTGGAAGCACAGTATAAAAACCATCCTTATGGAGAGATCTGCGTATTTTAGGCTTAGTCTAAGCGTCTCAAGTACATGGGGTTTTTGCTTGGGCCTAATCCATACGGTCTTATGGCTTTCCTCGTAGTCCGAGGACGAATGTGCTAGAAAATATAAAGCAAAAAAATGTCCTGCAGCCTAGCCTTGCTTTGCCTGTCCTTGCCTGTCCTTGCCTTGCCTTATTTCCTTCTCATCCTGTTCTCTGTCCCATCCTCTCTCACTAACCCCTCGTCTGGCTCCATGTCTCTTCTTTCCTTTTCTCTCACTCTCCTGCTTCCTGCCTCTTTTCCTGCAATTCCTCCATCTGACTCCTGCAGCCCAACACTACTTTTTATTCTTCCTTCCCTTTCTCCTGCTCCCTTCGCTTTCTCCCTCTGTCCCATATCTTTCTTCCCGACTTGTCTTTTCAAGACTTTGGGCCAAATTGGCCCCGAGTCTGGGCATGGTTTGACCAATTTTCAGAGGCCTGGCTGGTGACAGCAGGGACAGCAGGCAGTGACAGGCCCGGGGCTGACAGGCTCCCCATCCCCTAGGGGGCGCCTGGCTGCCACACCCAGCTGACATAGAACCTTTGTCACAATGCCCGCTACCGTGGCGAGTATGTGGTGACTCTGCAGGTGACAGGGACACTGCAGGACTTTTTGTCAGCTCAGCAATTTCTCACTTCCCCAAAGAAGCGGAATTCTGCAAATTGCTGCCTTTGCTCTTGAAAGGATATCTTCAGGTGGGTGTTTTGGTGTCATACTCTGAAAAACAGAGCAGAAATGGTGAAATATTCCCATGATATGCATGGTCCCTGCACCAAAGCACCATGACTCTAGCCTAAGGAGATCTGCAGCTTATTTTTTTACTGCCAGCAGATTATGGCAGCACAGAATAAAAACCATCCTTATGGGGAGATCTGCGTATTTTAGGCTTAGTCTAAGTGTCTCAAGTAGCTGGGGTGTTTGCTTGGGCCTAATCCATACGGTCTTATGGCCTTACTCCTAGTCTGAAGACGAATGTGCTAGAAACTATAATAGCGAAAAAATGTCCTGCAGCCTAGCCTTGCTTTGCCTGTCCTTGCCTGTCCTTGCCTGTCCTTGCCTTGCCTTATTTCTTTCTCATTCTGTTCTCTGTCCCATTCTATTTTACTAACCCCTCGTCTGGCTGCATGTCTCTTCTTTCCTTTTCTCTCACTCTCCTGCTTCCTGCCTCTTTTCCTGCAATTCCTCCATCTCACTCCTGCAGCCCAACACTACTTTTTATTCTTCCTTCCCTTTCTCCTGCTCCCTTCGCTTTCTCCCTCTGTCCCATATCTTTCTTCCCGACTTGTCTTTTCAAGACTTTGGGCCAAATTGGCCCCGAGTCTGGGCATGGTTTGACCAATTTTCAGAGGCCTGGCTCGTGACAGCAGGGACAGCAGGCAGTGACAGGCCTGGGGCTGACAGGCTCCCCATCCCCTAGGAGGCGCCTGGCTGCCACACCCAGCTGGCATAGAACCTTTGTCACAATGCCCGCTACCGTGGCGAGTATGTGGTGACTCTGCAGGTGACAGGGACACTGCAGGTCTTGGTGGCAGCTCAGCAATTTCTCACTTCCCCAAAGAAGCGGAATTCTGCAAATTGCTGCCTTTGCTCTTGAAAGGATATCATCAGGTGGGTGTTTTGGTGTCATACTCTGAAAAACAGAGCAGAAATGGTGAAATATTCCCATGATATGCATGGTCCCTGCACCAAAGCACCATGACTCAGCCTCAGAGATCTGCAGCTTATTTTTTTGTACTACCAGCAGATTGTGGAAGCACAGTATAAAAACCATGCTTATGGTGAGATCTGCGTATTTTAGGCTTAGTCTAAGTGTCTCAAGTACCCGGTGTTTTTGCTTGGGCCTAATCCATACGGTCTTATGGCCTTACTCCTAGTCTGAAGACGAATGTGCTTTAAACTACATAGCAAAAACTTATCCTGCAGCCTAGCCTTGCCTTGCCTGTCCTTGCCTGTCCTTGCCTTGCCTTATTTCCTTCTCATCCTGTTCTCTGTCCCATCCTCTCTCACTAACCCCTTGTCTGGCTGCATGTCTCTTCTTTCCTTTTCTCTCACTCTCCTGCTTCCTGCCTCTTTTCCTGCAATTCCTCCATCTAACTCCTGCAGCCCAACACTACTTTTTATTCTTCCTTCCCTTTCTCCTGCTCCCTTCGCTTTCTCCCTCTGTCCCATATCTTTCTTCCCGACTTGTCTTTTCAAGTCTTTCGGCCAAATTGGCCCCGAGTCTGGGCATTGTTTGACCAATTTTCAGAGGCCTGGCTGGTGACAGCAGAGACAGCAGGCAGTGACAGGCCCGGTGCTGACAGGCTCCCCATTCCCTAGGAGGCGCCTGGCTGCCACACCCAGCTGGCATAGAACCTTTGTCACAATGCCCGCTACCGTGGCGAGTATGTGGTGACTCTGCAGGTGACAGGGACACTGCAGGACTTGGTGGCAGCTCAGCAATTACTCACTTCCCCAAAGAAGCGGAATTCTGCAAGTTGCTGCCTTTGCTCTTGAAAGGATATCATCAGGTGGGTGTTTTGGTGTCATACACTGAAAACCAGAGCAGAAATGTTGAAGTATTCCCATGATATGCATGGTCCCTGCAACAAAGCACCATGACTCAGCCAAAGGAGATCTGCAGCTTATTTTTTTGTACTGCCAGCAGATTGTGGAAGCACAGTATAAAAACCATCCTTATGGAGAGATCTGCGTATATTAGGCTTAGTCTAAGCGTCTCAAGTAGCTGGGGTTTTTGCTTGGGCCTAATCCATAAGGTCTTATGGCCTTACTCCTAGTCTGAAGACGCATGTGCTAGAAACTATAAAGCTATAACATGTCCTGCAGCCTAGCCTTGCTTTGCCTGTCCTTGCCTGTCCTTGCCTTGCCTTATTTCCTTCTCATCCTGTTCTCTATCCCATCCTCTCTCACTAACCCCTTGTCTGGCTGCATGTCTCTTCTTTCCTTTTCTCTCACTCTCCTGCTTCCTGCCTCTTTTCCTGCAATTCCTCCATCTGACTCCTGCAGCCCAACACTACTTTTTATTCTTCCTTCCCTTTCTCCCGCTCCCTTCATTTTCTCCCTCTGTCCCATATCTTTCTTCCCGACTTGTCTTTTCAAGACTTTGGGCCAAATTGGCCCCGAGTCTGGGCATGGTTTGACCAATTTTCATTGGCCTGGCTGGTGACAGCAGGGTCAGCAGGCAGTGACAGGCCCGGGGCTGACAGGATCCCCATCCCCTAGGAGGCGCCTGGCTGCCACACCCAGCTGACATAGAACCTTTGTCACAATGCCCGCTACCGTGGCGAGTATGTGGTGACTCTGCAGGTGACAGGGAACCTGCAGGACTTGGTGTCAGCTCAGCAATTTCTCACTTCCTCAAAGAAGCGGAATTCTGCAAATTGCTGCCTTTGCTCTTGAAAGGATATCATCAGGTGGGTGTTTTGGTGTCATACTCTGAAAAACAGAGCAGAAATGGTGAAATATTCCCATGATATGCATGGTCCCTGCACCAAAGCACCATGACTCAGCCTCAGAGATCTGAAGCTTATTTTTTTGTACTGCCAGCAGATTGTGGAAGCACAGTATAAAAACCATCCTTATGGAGAGATCTGCGTATTTTAGGCTTAGTCTAAGTGTCTCAAGTACCCGGTGTTTTTGCTTGGGCCTAATCCATACGGTCTTATGGCCTTACTCCTAGTCTGAAGACGAATGTGCTTTAAACTACATAGCAAAAACATGTCCTGCAGCCTAGCCTTGCTTTGCCTGTCCTTGCCTGTCCTTGCCTTGCCTTATTTCCTTCTCATCCTGTTCTCTGTCCCATCCTCTCTCACTAACCCCTTGTCTGGCTGCATGTCTCTTCTTTCCTTTTCTCTCACTCTCCTGCTTCCTGCCTCTTTAGTGGTAATTCCTCCATCTCACTCCTGCAGCCCAACACTACTTTTTATTCTTCCTTCCCTTTCTCCTGCTCCCTTCGCTTTCTCCCTCTGTCCGATATCTCTCTTCCTGACTTGTCTTTTCAAGACTTTGGGCCAAATTGGCCCCAAGTCTGGGCATGGTTTGACCAATTTTCAGAGGCCTGGCTGGTGACAGCAGGGACAGCAGGTAGTGACAGGCCCGGGGCTGGCAGGCTCCCCATCCCCTAGGGGGCGCCTGGCTGCCACACCCAGCTGACATAGAACCTTTGTCACAATGCCCGCTACCGTGGCGAGTATGTGGTGACTCTGCAGGTGACAGGGACACTGCAGGACTTGGTGGCAGCTCAGCAATTTCTCAGTTCCCCAAAGAAGCGGAATTCTGCAAATTGCTGCCTTTGCTCTTGAAAGGATATCATCAGGTGGGTGTTTTGGTGTCATACTCTGAACACCAGAGCAGAAATGGTGAAATATTCCCATGATATGCATGGTCCCTGCACCAAAGCACCATGACTCAGCCTCAGAGATCTGAAGCTTATTTTTTTGTACTGCTAGCAGATTGTGGAAGCACAGTATAAAAACCATCCTTATGGAGAGATCTGCGTATTTTAGGCTTAGTCTAAGTGTCTCAAGTACCCGTTGTTTTTGCTTGGGCCTAATCCATACGGTCTTATGGCCTTACTCCTAGTCTGAAGACGAATGTGCTTTAAACTACATAGCAAAAGCATGTCCTGCAGCCTAGCCTTGCCTTGCCTGTCCTTGCCTGTCCTTGCCTTGCCTTATTTCTTTCTCATTCTGTTCTCTGTCCCATTCTCTCTTACTAACCCCTCGTCTGGCTGCATGTCTCTTCTTTCCTTTTCTCTCACTCTCCTGCTTCCTGCCTCTTTTCCTGCAATTCCTCCATCTCACTCCTGCAGGCCAACACTACTTTTTATTCTTCCTTCCCTTTCTCCTGCTCCCTTCGCTTTCTCCCTCTGTCCCATATCTTTCTTCCCGACTTGTCTTTTCAAGACTTTGGGCCAAATTGGCCCCGAGTCTGGGCATGGTTTGACCAATTTTCAGAGGCCTGGCTCGTGACAGCAGGGACAGCAGGCAGTGACAGGCCTGGGGCTGACAGGCTCCCCATCCCCTAGGGGGCGCCTGGCTGCCACACCCAGCTGGCATAGAACCTTTGTCACAATGCCCGCTACCGTGGCGAGTATGTGGTGACTCTGCAGGTGACAGGGACACTGCAGGACTTGGTGGCAGCTCAGCAATTTCTCACTTCCCCAAAGAAGCGGAATTCTGCAAATTGCTGCCTTTGCTCTTGAAAGGATATCATCAGGTGGGTGTTTTGGTGTCATACTCTGAAAACCAGAGCAGAAATGGTGAAATATTCCCATGATATGCATGGTCCCTGCACCAAAGCACCATGACTCAGCCTCAGAGATCTGCAGCTTATTTTTTTCTACTGCCAGCAGATTGTGGAAGCACAGTATAAAAACCATCCTTATGGGGAGATCTGCGTATTTTAGGCTTAGTCTAAGTGTCTCAAGTACCCGGTGTTTTTGCTTGGGCCTAATCCATACGGTCTTATGGCCTTACTCCTAGTCTGAAGACGAATGTGCTTTAAACTACATAGCAAAAACATGTCCTGCAGCCTAGCCTTGCCTTGCCTGTCCTTGCCTGTCCTTGCCTTGCCTTATTTCCTTCTCATCCTGCTCTCTATCCCATCCTCTCTCACTAACCCCTTGTCTGGCTGCATGTCTCTTCTTTCCTTTTCTCTCACTCTCCTGCTTCCTGCCTCTTTAATGGCAGTTCCTCCATCTCACTCCTGTAGCCCAACACTACTTTTTATTCTTCCTTCCCTTTCTCCTGCTCCCTTCGCTTTCTCCCTCTGTCCCATATCTTTCTTCCCGACTTGTCTTTTCAAGACTTTGGGCCAAATTGGCCCCGAGTCTGGGCATGGTTTGACCAATTTTCAGAGGCCTGGCTCGTGACAGCAGGGACAGCAGGCAGTGACAGGCCTGGGGCTGACAGGCTCCCCATCCCCTAGGAGGCGCCTGGCTGCCACACCCAGCTGGCATAGAACCTTTGTCACAATGCCCGCTACCGTGGCGAGTATGTGGTGACTCTGCAGGTGACAGGGACACTGCAGGACTTGGTGGCAGCTCAGCAATTTCTCACTTCCCCAAAGAAGCGGAATTCTGCAAATTGCTGCCTTTGCTCTTGAAAGGATATCATCAGGTGGGTGTTTTGGTGTCATACTCTGAAAACCAGAGCAGAAATGGTGAAATATTCCCATGATATGCATGGTCCCTGCACCAAAGCACCATGACTCAGCCTCAGAGATCTGCAGCTTATTTTTTTCTACTGCCAGCAGATTGTGGAAGCACAGTATAAAAACCATCCTTATGGGGAGATCTGCGTATTTTAGGCTTAGTCTAAGTGTCTCAAGTACCCGGTGTTTTTGCTTGGGCCTAATCCATACGGTCTTATGGCCTTACTCCTAGTCTGAAGACGAATGTGCTTTAAACTACATAGCAAAAACATGTCCTGCAGCCTAGCCTTGCCTTGCCTGTCCTTGCCTGTCCTTGCCTTGCCTTATTTCCTTCTCATCCTGCTCTCTATCCCATCCTCTCTCACTAACCCCTTGTCTGGCTGCATGTCTCTTCTTTCCTTTTCTCTCACTCTCCTGCTTCCTGCCTCTTTAATGGCAGTTCCTCCATCTCACTCCTGCAGCCCAACACTACTTTTTATTCTTCCTTCCCTTTCTCCTGCTCCCTTCGCTTTCTCCCTCTGTCCCATATCTTTCTTCCTGACTTGTCTTTTCAAGACTTTGGGCCAAATTGGCCCCAAGTCTGGGCATGGTTTGACCAATTTTCAGAGGCCTGGCTGGTGACAGCAGGGACAGCAGGCAGTGACAGGCCCGGGGCTGACAGGCTCCCCATCCCCTAGGGGGCGCCTGGCTGCCACACCCAGCTGACATAGAACCTTTGTCACAATGCCCGCTACCGTGGCGAGTATGTGGTGACTCTGCAGGTGACAGGGACACTGCAGGACTTGGTGGCAGCTCAGCAATTTCTCACTTCCCCAAAGAAGCGGAATTCTGCAAATTGCTGCCTTTGCTCTTGAAAGGATATCATCAGGTGGGTGTTTTGGTGTCATACTCTGAAAAACAGAGCAGAAATGGTGAAATATTCCCATGATATGCATGGTCCCTGCACCAAAGCACCATGACTCTAGCCTAAGGAGATCTGCAGCTTACTTTTTTGTACTGCCAGCAGATTATGGCAGCACAGTATAAAAACCATCCTTATGGAGAGATCTGCGTATTTTAGGCTTAGTCTTAGTGTCTCAAGTAGCTGGGGTTTTTGCTTGGGCCTAATCCATAAGGTCTTATGGCCTTACTCCTAGTCTGAAGACGAATGTGCTAGAAACTATAAAGCTATAACATGTCCTGCAGCCTAGCCTTGCTTTGCCTGTCCTTGCCTGTCCTTGCCTTGCCTTATTTCCTTCTCATCCTGTTCTCTGTCCCATCCTCTCTCACTAACCCCTCGTCTGGCTGCATGTCTCTTCTTTCCTTTTCTCTCACTCTCCTGCTTCCTGCCTCTTTTCCTGCAATTCCTCCATCTGACTCCTGCAGCCCAACACTACTTTTTATTCTTCCTTCCCTTTCTCCTGCTCCCTTCGCTTTCTCCCTCTGTCCCATATCTTTCTTCCCGACTTGTCTTTTCAAGACTTTGGGCCAAATTGGCCCCGAGTCTGGGCATGGTTTGACCAATTTTCAGAGGCCTGGCTGGTGACAGCAGGGACAGCAGGCAGTGACAGGCCCGGGGCTGACAGGCTCCCCATCCCCTAGGAGGCGCGTGGCTGCCACACCCAGCTGACTTAGAACCTTTGTCACAATGCCCGCTACCGTGGCGAGTATGTGGTGACTCTGCAGGTGACAGGGAACCTGCAGGACTTGGTGTCAGCTCAGCAATTTCTCACTTCCCCAAAGAAGCGGAATTCTGCAAATTGCTGCCTTTGCTCTTGAAAGGATATCATCAGGTGGGTGTTTTGGTGTCATACTCTGAAAAACAGAGCAGAAATGGTGAAATATTCCCATGATATGCATGGTCCCTGCACCAAAGCACCATGACTCAGCCTCAGAGATCTGAAGCTTATTTTTTTGTACTGCCAGCAGATTGTGGAAGCACAGTATAAAAACCATCCTTATGGAGAGATCTGCGTATTTTAGGCTTAGTCTAAGTGTCTCAAGTACCCGGTGTTTTTGCTTGGGCCTAATCCATACGGTCTTATGGCCTTACTCCTAGTCTGAAGACGAATGTGCTTTAAACTACATAGCAAAAACATGTCCTGCAGCCTAGCCTTGCCTTGCCTGTCCTTGCCTGTCCTTGCCTTGCCTTATTTCCTTCTCATCCTGTTCTCTGTCCCATCCTCTCTCACTAACCCCTTGTCTGGCTGCATGTCTCTTCTTTCCTTTTCTCTCACTCTCCTGCTTCCTGCCTCTTTAGTGGTAATTCCTCCATCTCACTCCTGCAGCCCAACACTACTTTTTATTCTTCCTTCCCTTTCTCCTGCTCCCTTCGCTTTCTCCCTCTGTCCGATATCTCTCTTCCTGACTTGTCTTTTCAAAACCTTGGGCCAAATTGGCCCCGAGTCTGGGCATGGTTTGACCAATTTTCAGAGGCCTGGCTGGTGACAGCAGGGACAGCAGGCAGTGACAGGCCCGGGGCTGACAGGCTCCCCATCCCCTAGGGGGCGCCTGGCTGCCACACCCAGCTGACATAGAACCTTTGTCACAATGCCCGCTACCGTGGCGAGTATGTGGTGACTCTGCAGGTGACAGGGACACTGCAGGACTTGGTGGCAGCTCAGCAATTTCTCACTTCCCCAAAGAAGCGGAATTCTGCAAAATGCTGCCTTTGCTCTTGAAAGGATATCATCAGGTGGGTGTTTTGGTGTCATACTCTGAAAACCAGAGCAGAAATGGTGAAATATTCCCATGATATGCATGGTCCCTGCACCAAAGCACCATGACTCAGCCTAAGGAGATCTGCAGCTTATATTTTTGTACTGCCAGCAGATTTTGGAAGCACAGTATAAAAACCATCCTTATGGAGAGATCTGCGTATTTTAGGCTTAGTCTAAGCGTCTCAAGTAGCTGGGGTTTTTGCTTGGGCCTAATCCATACGGTCT
Source organism: Columba livia (assembly GCF_036013475.1). NCBI lineage: Eukaryota > Metazoa > Chordata > Aves > Columbiformes > Columbidae > Columba > Columba livia. The sequence continues at coordinate 28,748,528 of NC_088610.1, read as the reverse complement.
TATGGCTTTCCTCGTAGTCCGAGGACGACTGTGCTAGAAAATATAAAGCAAAAAAATGTCCTGCAGCCTAGCCTTGCTTTGCCTGTCCTTTCCTGTCCTTGCCTTGCCTTATTTCCTTCTCATCCTGTTCTCTGTCCCATCCTCTATCACTAACCCCTCGTCTGGCTGCATGTCTCTTCTTTCCTTTTCTATCACTCTCCTACTTCCTGCCTCTTTAGTGGTAATTCCTCCATCTCACTCCTGCAGCCCAACACTACTTTTTATTCTTCCTTCCCTTTCTCCTGCTCCCTTCGCTTTCTCCCTCTGTCCCATATCTTTCTTCCCGACTTGTCTTTTCAAGACTTTGGGCCAAATTGGCCCCAAGTCTGGGCATGGTTTGACCAATTTTCAGAGGCCTGGCTGGTGACAGCAGGGACAGCAGGCAGTGACAGGCCCGGGGCTGGCAGGCTCCCCATCCCCTAGGGGGCGCCTGGCTGCCACACCCAGCTGACATAGAACCTTTGTCACAATGCCTGCTACCGTGGCGAGTATGTGGTGACTCTGCAGGTGACAGGGACACTGCAGGACTTGGTGGCAGCTCAGCAATTTCTCACTTCCCCAAAGAAGCGGAATTCTGCAAATTGCTGCCTTTGCTCTTGAAAGGATATCTTCAGGTGGGTGTTTTGGTGTCATACTCTGAAAACCAGAGCTGAAATGGTGAAATATTCCCATGATATGAATGGTCCCTGCAACAAAGCACCATGACTCAGCCTCAGAGATCTGCAGCTTATTTTTTTGTACTGCCAGCAGATTGTGGAAGCACAGTATAAAAACCATCCTTACGGAGAGATCTGCGTATTTTAGGCTTAGTCTAAGTGTCTCAAGTACCCGGTGTTTTTCTTGGGCCTAATCCATACGGTCTTATGGCCTTACTCCTAGTCTGAAGACGAATGTGCTTTAAACTACATAGCAAAAACATGTCCTGCAGCCTAGCCTTGCTTTGCCTGTCCTTGCCTGTCCTTGCCTTGCCTTATTTCCTTCTCATCCTGTTCTCAGTCCCATCCTCTCTCACTAACCCCTTTTCTGGCTGCATGTCTCTTCTTTCCTTTTCTCTCACTCTCCTGCTTCCTGCCTCTTTTCCTGCAGTTCCTCCATCTCACTCCTGCAGCACAACACTACTTTTTATTCTTCCTTCCCTTTCTCCTGCTCCCTTCGCTTTCTCCCTCTGTCCCATATCTTTCTTCCCGACTTGTCTTTTCAAGACTTTGGGCCAAATTGGCCCCGAGTCTGGGCATGGTTTGACCAATTTTCAGAGGCCTGGCTGGTGACAGCAGGGACTGCAGGCAGTGACAGGCCCGGGGCTGACAGGCTCCCCATCCCCTAGGAGGCGCGTGGCTGCCACACCCAGCTGACTTAGAACCTTTGTCACAATGCCCGCTACCGTGGCGAGTATGTGGTGACTCTGCAGGTGACAGGGAACCTGCAGGACTTGGTGTCAGCTCAGCAATTTCTCACTTCCCCAAAGAAGCGGAATTCTGCAAATTGCTGCCTTTGCTCTTGAAAGGATATCATCAGGTGGGTGTTTTGGTGTCATACTCTGAAAAACAGAGCAGAAATGGTGAAATATTCCCATGATATGCATGGTCCCTGCACCAAAGCACCATGACTCAGCCTCAGAGATCTGAAGCTTATTTTTTTGTACTGCCAGCAGATTGTGGAAGCACAGTATAAAAACCATCCTTATGGAGAGATCTGCGTATTTTAGGCTTAGTCTAAGTGTCTCAAGTACCCGGTGTTTTTGCTTGGGCCTAATCCATACGGACTTATGGCCTTACTCCTAGTCTGAAGACGAATGTGCTTTAAACTACATAGCAAAAACATGTCCTGCAGCCTAGCCTTGCCTTGCCTGTCCTTGCCTGTCCTTGCCTTGCCTTATTTCCTTCTCATCCTGTTCTCTGTCCCATCCTCTCTCACTAACCCCTTGTCTGGCTGCATGTCTCTTCTTTCCTTTTCTCTCACTCTCCTGCTTCCTGCCTCTTTAGTGGTAATTCCTCCATCTCACTCCTGCAGCCCAACACTACTTTTTATTCTTCCTTCCCTTTCTCCTGCTCCCTTCGCTTTCTCCCTCTGTCCGATATCTCTCTTCCTGACTTGTCTTTTCAATACCTTGGGCCAAATTGGCCCCAAGTCTGGGCATGGTTTGACCAATTTTCAGAGGCCTGGCTGGTGACAGCAGGGACAGCAGGCAGTGACAGGCCCGGGGCTGACAGGCTCCCCATCCCCTAGGGGGCGCCTGGCTGCCACACCCAGCTGACATAGAACCTTTGTCACAATGCCCGCTACCGTGGCGAGTATGTGGTGACTCTGCAGGTGACAGGGACACTGCAGGACTTGGTGGCAGCTCAGCAATTTCTCACTTCCCCAAAGAAGCGGAATTCTGCAAAATGCTGCCTTTGCTCTTGAAAGGATATCATCAGGTGGGTGTTTTGGTGTCATACTCTGAAAACCAGAGCAGAAATGGTGAAATATTCCCATGATATGCATGGTCCCTGCACCAAAGCACCATGACTCAGCCTAAGGAGATCTGCAGCTTATATTTTTGTACTGCCAGCAGATTTTGGAAGCACAGTATAAAAACCATCCTTATGGAGAGATCTGCGTATTTTAGGCTTAGTCTAAGCGTCTCAAGTAGCTGGGGTTTTTGCTTGGGCCTAATCCATACGGTCTTATGGCTTTCCTCGTAGTCCGAGGACGACTGTGCTAGAAAATATAAAGCAAAAAAATGTCCTGCAGCCTAGCCTTGCTTTGCCTGTCCTTTCCTGTCCTTGCCTTGCCTTATTTCCTTCTCATCCTGTTCTCTGTCCCATCCTCTATCACTAACCCCTCGTCTGGCTGCATGTCTCTTCTTTCCTTTTCTATCACTCTCCTACTTCCTGCCTCTTTAGTGGTAATTCCTCCATCTCACTCCTGCAGCCCAACACTACTTTTTATTCTTCCTTCCCTTTCTCCTGCTCCCTTCGCTTTCTCCCTCTGTCCCATATCTTTCTTCCCGACTTGTCTTTTCAAGACTTTGGGCCAAATTGGCCCCAAGTCTGGGCATGGTTTGACCAATTTTCAGAGGCCTGGCTGGTGACAGCAGGGACAGCAGGCAGTGACAGGCCCGGGGCTGGCAGGCTCCCCATCCCCTAGGGGGCGCCTGGCTGCCACACCCAGCTGACATAGAACCTTTGTCACAATGCCTGCTACCGTGGCGAGTATGTGGTGACTCTGCAGGTGACAGGGACACTGCAGGACTTGGTGGCAGCTCAGCAATTTCTCACTTCCCCAAAGAAGCGGAATTCTGCAAATTGCTGCCTTTGCTCTTGAAAGGATATCTTCAGGTGGGTGTTTTGGTGTCATACTCTGAAAACCAGAGCTGAAATGGTGAAATATTCCCATGATATGAATGGTCCCTGCAACAAAGCACCATGACTCAGCCTCAGAGATCTGCAGCTTATTTTTTTGTACTGCCAGCAGATTGTGGAAGCACAGTATAAAAACCATCCTTACGGAGAGATCTGCGTATTTTAGGCTTAGTCTAAGTGTCTCAAGTACCCGGTGTTTTTCTTGGGCCTAATCCATATGGTCTTATGGCCTTACTCCTAGTCTGAAGACGAATGTGCTAGAAACTATAAAGCGAAAAAATGTCCTGCAGCTTAGCCTTGCTTTGCCTGTCCTTGCCTGTCCTTGCCTTGCCTTATTTCTTTCTCATCCTGTTCTCTGTCCCATCCTCCCTCACTAACCCTTCGTCTGGCTGCATGTCTCTACTTTCCTTTTCTCTCAATCTCCTGCTTCCTGCCTCTTTTCCTGCAATTCCTCCATCTCACTCCTGCAGCCCAACACTACTTTTTATTCTTCCTTCCCTTTCTCCTGCTCCCTTCGCTTTCTCCCTCTATCCAATATCTTTCTTCACGACTTGTCTTTTTAAGACTTTGGGCCAAACTGGCCCCAAGTTTGGGCATGGTTTGACCAATTTTCAGAGGCCTGGCTGGTGACAGCAGGGGCAGCAGGCAGTGACAGGCCCGGCGCTGACAGGCTCCCCATCCCCTAGGGGGCGCCTGGCTGCCACACCCAGCTGACATAGAACCTTTGTCACAATGCCCGCTACCGTGGCGAGTATGTGGTGACTCTGCAGGTGACAGGGACACTGCAGGACTTGGTGGCAGCTCAGCAATTTCTCACTTCCCCAAAGAAGCGGAATTCTGCAAAATGCTGCCTTTGCTCTTGAAAGGATATCATCAGGTGGGTGTTTTGGTGTCATACTCTGAAAACCAGAGCAGAAATGGTGAACTATTCCCATGATATGCATGGTCCCTGCACCAAAGCACCATGACTCAGCCTAAGGAGATCTGCAGCTTATTTTTTGTACTGCCAGCAGATTGTGGAAGCACAGTATAAAAACCATCCTTATGGAGAGATCTGCGTATTTTAGGCTTAGTCTTAGTGTCTCAAGTAGCTGGGGTTTTTGCTTGGGCCTAATCCATACGGTCTTATGGCCTTACTCCTAGTCTGAAGACGAATGTGCTAGAAACTATAAAGCTATAACATGTCCTGCAGCCTAGCCTTGCTTTGCCTGTCCTTGCCTGTCCTTGCCTTGCCTTATTTCCTTCTCATCCTGTTTTCTGTCCCATCCTCTCTCACTAACCCCTCGTCTGGCTCCATGTCTCTTCTTTCCTTTTCTCTCACTCTCCTGCTACCTGCCTCTTTAATGGCAATTCCTCCATCTCACTCCTGTAGCCCAACACTACTTTTTATTCTTCCTTCCCTTTCTCCTGCTCCCTTCGCTTTCTCCCTCTGTCCCATATCTTTCTTCCCGACTTGTCTTTTCAAGACTTTGGGCAAAATTGGCCCCAAGTTTGGGCATGGTTTGACCAATTTTCAGAGGCCTGGCTGGTGACAGCAGGGACAGCAGGCAGTGACAGGCCCGGGGCTGACAGGCTCCCCATCCCCTAGGAGGCGCCTGGCTGCCACACCCAGCTGACATAGAACCTTTGTCACAATGCCCGCTACCGTGGCGAGTATGTGGTGACTCTGCAGGTGACAGGGACACTGCAGAACTTGGTGTCAGCTCAGCAATTTCTCACTTCCCCAAAGAAGCGGAATTCTGCAAATTGCTGCCTTTGCTCTTGAAAGGATATCATCAGGTGGGTGTTTTGGTGTCATACTCTGAAAACCAGAGCAGAAATGGTGAAATATTCCCATGATATGCATGGTCCCTGCATCAAAGCACCATGACTCAGCCTAAGGAGATCTGCAGCTTATTTTTTTGTACTGCCAGCAGATTGTGGAAGCACAGTATAAAAACCATCCTTATGGAGAGATCTGCGTATTTTAGGCTTAGTCTAAACGTCTCAAGTAGCTGGGGTTTTTGCTTGGGCCTAATCCATACGGTCTTATGGCCTTACTCCTAGTCTGAAGACGAATGTGCTAGAAACTATAAAGCTATAACATGTCCTGCAGCCTAGCCTTGCTTTGCCTGTCCTTGCCTGTCCTTGCCATGCCTTATTTCCTTCCCATCCTGTTCTCTGTTCCATTCTCCCTCACTAACCCCTCGTCTGGCTGCATGTCTCTACTTTCCTTTTATCTCACTCTCCTGCTTCCTGCCTCTTTTCCTGCAATTCCTCCATCTCACTCCTGAAGCCCAACACTACTTTTTATTCTTCCTTCCCTTTCTCCTGCTCCCTTCGCTTTCTCCCTCTGTCCCATATCTTTCTTCCCGACTTGTCTTTTCAAGACTTTGGGCCAAATTGGCCCCAAGTCTGGGCATGGTTTGACCAATTTTCAGAGGCCTGGCTGGTGACAGCAGGGACAGCAGGCAGTGACAGGCCCGGGGCTGACAGGCTCCCCATCCCCTAGGGGGCGCCTGGCTGCCACACCCAGCTGACATAGAACCTTTGTCACAATGCCCGCTACCGTGTCGAGCATGTGGTGACTCTGCAGGTGACAGGGACACTGCAGGACTTGGTGGCAGCTCAGCAATTTCTCACTTCCCCAAAGAAGCGGAATTCTGCAAAATGCTGCCTTTGCTCTTGAAAGGATATCATCAGGTGGGTGTTTTGGTGTCATACTCTGAAAACCAGAGCAGAAATGGTGAACTATTCCCATGATATGCATGGTCCCTGCACCAAAGCACCATGACTCAGCCTAAGGAGATCTGCAGCTTATTTTTTTGTACTGCCAGCAGATTGTGGAAGCACAGTATAAAAACCATCCTTATGGAGAGATCTGCGTATTTTAGGCTTAGTCTTAGGGTCTCAAGTAGCTGGGGTTTTTGCTTGGGCCTAATCCATACGGTCTTATGGCCTTACTCCTAGTCTGAAGACGAATGTGCTAGAAACTATAAAGCTATAACATGTCCTGCAGCCTAGCCTTGCTTTGCCTGTCCTTGCCTGTCCTTGCCTTGCCTTATTTCCTTCTCATCCTGTTTTCTGTCCCATCCTCTCTCACTAACCCCTCGTCTGGCTCCATGTCTCTTCTTTCCTTTTCTCTCACTCTCCTGCTACCTGCCTCTTTAATGGCAATTCCTCCATCTCACTCCTGTAGCCCAACACTACTTTTTATTCTTCCTTCCCTTTCTCCTGCTCCCTTCGCTTTCTCCCTCTGTCCCATATCTTTCTTCCCGACTTGTCTTTTCAAGACTTTGGGCAAAATTGGCCCCAAGTTTGGGCATGGTTTGACCAATTTTCAGAGGCCTGGCTGGTGACAGCAGGGGCAGCAGGCAGTGACAGGCCCGGGGCTGACAGGCTCCCCATCCCCTAGGAGGCGCCTGGCTGCCACACCCAGCTGACATAGAACCTTTGTCACAATGCCCGCTACCGTGGCGAGTATGTGGTGACTCTGCAGGTGACAGGGACACTGCAGAACTTGGTGTCAGCTCAGCAATTTCTCACTTCCCCAAAGAAGCGGAATTCTGCAAATTGCTGCCTTTGCTCTTGAAAGGATATCATCAGGTGGGTGTTTTGGTGTCATACTCTGAAAACCAGAGCAGAAATGGTGAAATATTCCCATGATATGCATGGTCCCTGCACCAAAGCACCATGACTCAGCCTAAGGAGATCTGCAGCTTATTTTTTTGTACTGCCAGCAGATTGTGGAAGCACAGTATAAAAACCATCCTTATGGAGAGATCTGCGTTTTTTAGGCTTAGTCTTAGTGTCTCAAGTAGCTGGGGTTTTTGCTTGGGCCTAATGCATACGGTCTTATGGCCTTACTCCTAGTCTGAAGACGAATGTGCTAGAAACTATAAAGCTATAACATGTCCTGCAGCCTAGCCTTGCTTTGCCTGTCCTTGCCTGTCCTTGCCTTGCCTTATTTCCTTCTCATCCTGTTTTCTGTCCCATCCTCCCTCACTAAACCCTCGTCTGGCTGCATGTATCTACTTTCCTTTTCTCTCACTCTCCTGCTTCCTGCCTCTTTTCCTGCAATTCCTCCATCTCACTCCTGAAGCCCAACACTACTTTTTATTCTTCCTTCCCTTTCTCCTGCTCCCTTCGCTTTCTCCCTCTGTCCCATATCTTTCTTCCCGACTTGTCTTTTCAAGACTTTTGGCCAAATTGGCCCCAAGTCTGGGCATGGTTTGACCAATTTTCAGAGGCCTGGCTGGTGACAGCAGGGACAGCAGGCAGTGACAGGCCCGGGGCTGACAGGCTCCCCATCCCCTAGGGGGCGCCTGGCTGCCACACCCAGCTGACATAGAACCTTTGTCACAATGCCCGCTACCGTGGCGAGTATGTGGTGACTCTGCAGGTGACAGGGACACTGCAGGACTTGGTGGCAGCTCAGCAATTTCTAACTTCCCCAAAGAAGCGGAATTCTGCAAAATGCTGCCTTTGCTCTTGAAAGGATATCATCAGGTGGGTGTTTTGGTGTCATACTCTGAAAACCAGAGCAGAAATGGTGAACTATTCCCATGATATGCATGGTCCCTGCACCAAAGCACCATGACTCAGCCTAAGGAGATCTGCAGCTTATTTTTTTGTACTGCCAGCAGATTGTGGAAGCACAGTATAAAAACCATCCTTATGGAGAGATCTGCGTATTTTAGGCTTAGTCTTAGTGTCTCAAGTAGCTGGGGTTTTTGCTTGGGCCTAATCCATACGGTCTTATGGCCTTACTCCTAGTCTGAAGACGAATGTGCTAGAAACTATAAAGCTATAACATGTCCTGCAGCCTAGCCTTGCTTTGCCTGTCCTTGCCTGTCCTTGCCTTGCCTTATTTCCTTCTCATCCTGTTTTCTGTCCCATCCTCTCTCACTAACCCCTCGTCTGGCTCCATGTCTCTTCTTTCCTTTTCTCTCACTTTCCTGCTACCTGCCTCTTTAATGGCAATTCCTCCATCTCACTCCTGTAGCCCAACACTACTTTTTATTCTTCCTTCCCTTTCTCCTGCTCCCTTCGCTTTCTCCCTCTGTCCCATATCTTTCTTCCCGACTTGTCTTTTCAAGACTTTGGGCAAAATTGGCCCCAAGTTTGGGCATGGTTTGACCAATTTTCAGAGGCCTGGCTGGTGACAGCAGGGACAGCAGGCAGTGACAGGCCCGGGGCTGACAGGCTCCCCATCCCCTAGGGGGCGCCTGGCTGCCACACCCAGCTGACATAGAACCTTTGTCACAATGCCCGCTACCGTGGCGAGTATGTGGTGACTCTGCAGGTGACAGGGACACTGCAGGACTTGGTGGCAGCTCAGCAATTTCTCACTTCCCCAAAGAAGCGGAATTCTGCAAATTGCTGCCTTTGCTCTTGAAAGGATATCATCAGGTGGGTGTTTTGGTGTCATACTCTGAAAACCAGAGCAGAAATGGTGAAATATTCCCATGATATGCATGGTCCCTGCACCAAAGCACCATGACTCAGCCTAAGGAGATCTGCAGCTTATTTTTTTGTACTGCCAGCAGATTGTGGAAGCACAGTATAAAAACCATCCTTATGGAGAGATCTGCGTTTTTTAGGCTTAGTCTTAGTGTCTCAAGTAGCTGGGGTTTTTGCTTGGGCCTAATGCATACGGTCTTATGGCCTTACTCCTAGTCTGAAGACGTATGTGCTAGAAACTATAAAGCTATAACATGTCCTGCAGCCTAGCCTTGCTTTGCCTGTCCTTGCCTGTCCTTGCCTTGCCTTATTTCCTTCTCATCCTGTTTTCTGTCCCATCCTCCCTCACTAAACCCTCGTCTGGCTGCATGTATCTACTTTCCTTTTCTCTCACTCTCCTGCTTCCTGCCTCTTTTCCTGCAATTCCTCCATCTCACTCCTGAAGCCCAACACTACTTTTTATTCTTCCTTCCCTTTCTCCTGCTCCCTTCGCTTTCTCCCTCTGTCCCATATCTTTCTTCCCGACTTGTCTTTTCAAGACTTTGGGCCAAATTGGCCCCAAGTCTGGGCATGGTTTGACCAATTTTCAGAGGCCTGGCTGGTGACAGCAGGGGCAGCAGGCAGTGACAGGCCCGGGGCTGACAGGCTCCCCATCCCCTAGGAGGCGCCTGGCTGCCACACCCAGCTGACATAGAACCTTTGTCACAATGCCCGCTACCGTGGCGAGTATGTGGTGACTCTGCAGGTGACAGGGACACTGCAGGACTTGGTGGCAGCTCAGCAATTTCTCAGTTCCCCAAAGAAGCGGAATTCTGCAAATTGCTGCCTTTGCTCTTGAAAGGATATCATCAGGTGGGTGTTTTGGTGTCATACTCTGAAAACCAGAGCAGAAATGGTGAACTATTCCCATGATATGCATGGTCCCTGCACCAAAGCACCATGACTCAGCCTAAGGAGATCTGCAGCTTATTTTTTTGTACTGCCAGCAGATTGTGGAAGCACAGTATAAAAACCATCCTTATGGAGAGATCTGCGTATTTTAGGCTTAGTCTAAACGTCTCAAGTAGCTGGGGTTTTTGCTTGGGCCTAATCCATACGGTCTTATGGCCTTACTCCTAGTCTGAAGACGAATGTGCTAGAAACTATAAAGCTATAACATGTCCTGCAGCCTAGCCTTGCTTTGCCTGTCCTTGCCTGTCCTTGCCTTGCCTTATTTCCTTCTCATCCTGTTTTCTGTCCCATCCTCCCTCACTAAACCCTCGTCTGGCTGCATGTATCTACTTTCCTTTTCTCTCACTCTCCTGCTTCCTGCCTCTTTTCCTGCAATTCCTCCATCTCACTCCTGAAGCCCAACACTACTTTTTATTCTTCCTTCCCTTTCTCCTGCTCCCTTCGCTTTCTCCCTCTGTCCCATATCTTTCTTCCCGACTTGTCTTTTCAAGACTTTTGGCCAAATTGGCCCCAAGTCTGGGCATGGTTTGACCAATTTTCAGAGGCCTGGCTGGTGACAGCAGGGACAGCAGGCAGTGACAGGCCCGGGGCTGACAGGCTCCCCATCCCCTAGGGGGCGCCTGGCTGCCACACCCAGCTGACATAGAACCTTTGTCACAATGCCCGCTACCGTGGCGAGTATGTGGTGACTCTGCAGGTGACAGGGACACTGCAGGACTTGGTGGCAGCTCAGCAATTTCTCACTTCCCCAAAGAAGCGGAATTCTGCAAAATGCTGCCTTTGCTCTTGAAAGGATATCATCAGGTGGGTGTTTTGGTGTCATACTCTGAAAACCAGAGCAGAAATGGTGAACTATTCCCATGATATGCATGGTCCCTGCACCAAAGCACCATGACTCAGCCTAAGGAGATCTGCAGCTTATTTTTTTGTACTGCCAGCAGATTGTGGAAGCACAGTATAAAAACCATCCTTATGGAGAGATCTGCGTATTTTAGGCTTAGTCTTAGTGTCTCAAGTAGCTGGGGTTTTTGCTTGGGCCTAATCCATACGGTCTTATGGCCTTACTCCTAGTCTGAAGACGAATGTGCTAGAAACTATAAAGCTATAACATGTCCTGCAGCCTAGCCTTGCTTTGCCTGTCCTTGCCTGTCCTTGCCTTGCCTTATTTCCTTCTCATCCTGTTTTCTGTCCCATCCTCTCTCACTAACCCCTCGTCTGGCTCCATGTCTCTTCTTTCCTTTTCTCTCACTTTCCTGCTACCTGCCTCTTTAATGGCAATTCCTCCATCTCACTCCTGTAGCCCAACACTACTTTTTATTCTTCCTTCCCTTTCTCCTGCTCCCTTCGCTTTCTCCCTCTGTCCCATATCTTTCTTCCCGACTTGTCTTTTCAAGACTTTGGGCAAAATTGGCCCCAAGTTTGGGCATGGTTTGACCAATTTTCAGAGGCCTGGCTGGTGACAGCAGGGACAGCAGGCAGTGACAGGCCCGGGGCTGACAGGCTCCCCATCCCCTAGGGGGCGCCTGGCTGCCACACCCAGCTGACATAGAACCTTTGTCACAATGCCCGCTACCGTGGCGAGTATGTGGTGACTCTGCAGGTGACAGGGACACTGCAGGACTTGGTGGCAGCTCAGCAATTTCTCACTTCCCCAAAGAAGCGGAATTCTGCAAATTGCTGCCTTTGCTCTTGAAAGGATATCATCAGGTGGGTGTTTTGGTGTCATACTCTGAAAACCAGAGCAGAAATGGTGAAATATTCCCATGATATGCATGGTCCCTGCACCAAAGCACCATGACTCAGCCTAAGGAGATCTGCAGCTTATTTTTTTGTACTGCCAGCAGATTGTGGAAGCACAGTATAAAAACCATCCTTATGGAGAGATCTGCGTTTTTTAGGCTTAGTCTTAGTGTCTCAAGTAGCTGGGGTTTTTGCTTGGGCCTAATGCATACGGTCTTATGGCCTTACTCCTAGTCTGAAGACGTATGTGCTAGAAACTATAAAGCTATAACATGTCCTGCAGCCTAGCCTTGCTTTGCCTGTCCTTGCCTGTCCTTGCCTTGCCTTATTTCCTTCTCATCCTGTTTTCTGTCCCATCCTCCCTCACTAAACCCTCGTCTGGCTGCATGTATCTACTTTCCTTTTCTCTCACTCTCCTGCTTCCTGCCTCTTTTCCTGCAATTCCTCCATCTCACTCCTGTAGCCCAACACTACTTTTTATTCTTCCTTCCCTTTCTCCTGCTCCCTTCGCTTTCTCCCTCTGTCCCATATCTTTCTTCCCGACTTGTCTTTTCAAGACTTTGGGCCAAATTGGCCCCAAGTCTGGGCATGGTTTGACCAATTTTCAGAGGCCTGGCTGGTGACAGCAGGGACAGCAGGCAGTGACAGGCCCGGGGCTGACAGGCTCCCCATCCCCTAGGGGGCGCCTGGCTGCCACACCCAGCTGACATAGAACCTTTGTCACAATGCCCGCTACCGTGGCGAGTATGTGGTGACTCTGCAGGTGACAGGGACACTGCAGGACTTGGTGGCAGCTCAGCAATTTCTCACTTCCCCAAAGAAGCGGAATTCTGCAAAATGCTGCCTTTGCTCTTGAAAGGATATCATCAGGTGGGTGTTTTGGTGTCATACTCTGAAAACCAGAGCAGAAATGGTGAACTATTCCCATGATATGCATGGTCCCTGCACCAAAGCACCATGACTCAGCCTAAGGAGATCTGCAGCTTATTTTTTTGTACTGCCAGCAGATTGTGGAAGCACAGTATAAAAACCATCCTTATGGAGAGATCTGCGTATTTTAGGCTTAGTCTTAGGGTCTCAAGTAGCTGGGGTTTTTGCTTGGGCCTAATCCATACGGTCTTATGGCCTTACTCCTAGTCTGAAGACGAATGTGCTAGAAACTATAAAGCTATAACATGTCCTGCAGCCTAGCCTTGCTTTGCCTGTCCTTGCCTGTCCTTGCCTTGCCTTATTTCCTTCTCATCCTGTTTTCTGTCCCATCCTCTCTCACTAACCCCTCGTCTGGCTCCATGTCTCTTCTTTCCTTTTCTCTCACTCTCCTGCTACCTGCCTCTTTAATGGCAATTCCTCCATCTCACTCCTGTAGCCCAACACTACTTTTTATTCTTCCTTCCCTTTCTCCTGCTCCCTTCGCTTTCTCCCTCTGTCCCATATCTTTCTTCCCGACTTGTCTTTTCAAGACTTTGGGCCAAATTGGCCCCAAGTCTGGGCATGGTTTGACCAATTTTCAGAGGCCTGGCTGGTGACAGCAGGGGCAGCAGGCAGTGACAGGCCCGGGGCTGACAGGCTCCCCATCCCCTAGGAGGCGCCTGGCTGCCACACCCAGCTGACATAGAACCTTTGTCACAATGCCCGCTACCGTGGCGAGTATGTGGTGACTCTGCAGGTGACAGGGACACTGCAGGACTTGGTGGCAGCTCAGCAATTTCTCAGTTCCCCAAAGAAGCGGAATTCTGCAAATTGCTGCCTTTGCTCTTGAAAGGATATCATCAGGTGGGTGTTTTGGTGTCATACTCTGAAAACCAGAGCAGAAATGGTGAACTATTCCCATGATATGCATGGTCCCTGCACCAAAGCACCATGACTCAGCCTAAGGAGATCTGCAGCTTATTTTTTTGTACTGCCAGCAGATTGTGGAAGCACAGTATAAAAACCATCCTTATGGAGAGATCTGCGTATTTTAGGCTTAGTCTAAACGTATCAAGTAGCTGGGGTTTTTGCTTGGGCCTAATCCATACGGTCTTATGGCCTTACTCCTAGTCTGAAGACGAATGTGCTAGAAACTATAAAGTTATAACATGTCCTGCAGCCTAGCCTTGCTTTGCCTGTCCTTGCCTGTCCTTGCCTTGCCTTATTTCCTTCTCATCCTGTTTTCTGTCCCATCCTCCCTCACTAAACCCTCGTCTGGCTGCATGTATCTACTTTCCTTTTCTCTCACTCTCCTGCTTCCTGCCTCTTTTCCTGCAATTCCTCCATCTCACTCCTGTAGCCCAACACTACTTTTTATTCTTCCTTCCCTTTCTCCTGCTCCCTTCGCTTTCTCCCTCTGTCCCATATCTTTCTTCCCGACTTGTCTTTTCAAGACTTTGGGCCAAATTGGCCCCAAGTCTGGGCATGGTTTGACCAATTTTCAGAGGCCTGGCTGGTGACAGCAGGGACAGCAGGCAGTGACAGGCCCGGGGCTGACAGGCTCCCCATCCCCTAGGGGGCGCCTGGCTGCCACACCCAGCTGACATAGAACCTTTGTCACAATGCCCGCTACCGTGGCGAGTATGTGGTGACTCTGCAGGTGACAGGGACACTGCAGGACTTGGTGGCAGCTCAGCAATTTCTCACTTCCCCAAAGAAGCGGAATTCTGCAAAATGCTGCCTTTGCTCTTGAAAGGATATCATCAGGTGGGTGTTTTGGTGTCATACTCTGAAAACCAGAGCAGAAATGGTGAACTATTCCCATGATATGCATGGTCCCTGCACCAAAGCACCATGACTCAGCCTAAGGAGATCTGCAGCTTATTTTTTTGTACTGCCAGCAGATTGTGGAAGCACAGTATAAAAACCATCCTTATGGAGAGATCTGCGTATTTTAGGCTTAGTCTTAGGGTCTCAAGTAGCTGGGGTTTTTGCTTGGGCCTAATCCATACGGTCTTATGGCCTTACTCCTAGTCTGAAGACGAATGTGCTAGAAACTATAAAGCTATAACATGTCCTGCAGCCTAGCCTTGCTTTGCCTGTCCTTGCCTGTCCTTGCCTTGCCTTATTTCCTTCTCATCCTGTTTTCTGTCCCATCCTCTCTCACTAACCCCTCGTCTGGCTCCATGTCTCTTCTTTCCTTTTCTCTCACTCTCCTGCTACCTGCCTCTTTAATGGCAATTCCTCCATCTCACTCCTGTAGCCCAACACTACTTTTTATTCTTCCTTCCCTTTCTCCTGCTCCCTTCGCTTTCTCCCTCTGTCCCATATCTTTCTTCCCGACTTGTCTTTTCAAGACTTTGGGCCAAATTGGCCCCAAGTCTGGGCATGGTTTGACCAATTTTCAGAGGCCTGGCTGGTGACAGCAGGGGCAGCAGGCAGTGACAGGCCCGGGGCTGACAGGCTCCCCATCCCCTAGGAGGCGCCTGGCTGCCACACCCAGCTGACATAGAACCTTTGTCACAATGCCCGCTACCGTGGCGAGTATGTGGTGACTCTGCAGGTGACAGGGACACTGCAGGACTTGGTGGCAGCTCAGCAATTTCTCAGTTCCCCAAAGAAGCGGAATTCTGCAAATTGCTGCCTTTGCTCTTGAAAGGATATCATCAGGTGGGTGTTTTGGTGTCATACTCTGAAAACCAGAGCAGAAATGGTGAACTATTCCCATGATATGCATGGTCCCTGCACCAAAGCACCATGACTCAGCCTAAGGAGATCTGCAGCTTATTTTTTTGTACTGCCAGCAGATTGTGGAAGCACAGTATAAAAACCATCCTTATGGAGAGATCTGCGTATTTTAGGCTTAGTCTAAACGTATCAAGTAGCTGGGGTTTTTGCTTGGGCCTAATCCATACGGTCTTATGGCCTTACTCCTAGTCTGAAGACGAATGTGCTAGAAACTATAAAGTTATAACATGTCCTGCAGCCTAGCCTTGCTTTGCCTGTCCTTGCCTGTCCTTGCCTTGCCTTATTTCCTTCTCATCCTGTTTTCTGTCCCATCCTCCCTCACTAAACCCTCGTCTGGCTGCATGTATCTACTTTCCTTTTCTCTCACTCTCCTGCTTCCTGCCTCTTTTCCTGCAATTCCTCCATCTCACTCCTGAAGCCCAACACTACTTTTTATTCTTCCTTCCCTTTCTCCTGCTCCCTTCGCTTTCTCCCTCTGTCCCATATCTTTCTTCCCGACTTGTCTTTTCAAGACTTTGGGCCAAATTGGCCCCAAGTATGGGCATGGTTTGACCAATTTTCATAGGCCTGGCTGGTGACAGCAGGGACAGCAGGCAGTGACAGGCCCGGGGCTGACAGGCTCCCCATCCCCTAGGGGGCGCCTGGCTGCCACACCCAGCTGACATAGAACCTTTGTCACAATGCCCGCTACCGTGGCGAGTATGTGGTGACTCTGCAGGTGACAGGGACACTGCAGGACTTGGTGGCAGCTCAGCAATTTCTCACTTCCCCAAAGAAGCGGAATTCTGCAAATTGCTGCCTTTGCTCTTGAAAGGATATCATCAGGTGGGTGTTTTGGTGTCATACTCTGAAAACCAGAGCAGAAATGGTGAACTATTCCCATGATATGCATGGTCCCTGCACCAAAGCACCATGACTCAGCCTAAGGAGATCTGCAGCTTATTTTTTTGTACTGCCAGCAGATTGTGGAAGCACAGTATAAAAACCATCCTTATGGAGAGATCTGCGTATTTTAGGCTTAGTCTTAGTGTCTCAAGTAGCTGGGGTTTTTGCTTGGGCCTAATCCATACGGTCTTATGGCCTTACTCCTAGTCTGAAGACGAATGTGCTAGAAACTATAAAGCTATAACATGTCCTGCAGCCTAGCCTTGCTTTGCCTGTCCTTGCCTGTCCTTGCCTTGCCTTATTTCCTTCTCATCCTGTTTTCTGTCCCATCCTCTCTCACTAACCCCTCGTCTGGCTCCATGTCTCTTCTTTCCTTTTCTCTCACTCTCCTGCTTCCTGCCTCTTTAATGGCAATTCCTCCATCTCACTCCTGTAGCCCAACACTACTTTTTATTCTTCCTTCCCTTTCTCCTGCTCCCTTCGCTTTCTCCCTCTGTCCCATATCTTTCTTCCCGACTTGTCTTTTCAAGACTTTGGGCAAAATTGGCCCCAAGTTTGGGCATGGTTTGACCAATTTTCAGAGGCCTGGCTGGTGACAGCAGGGACAGCAGGCAGTGACAGGCCCGGGGCTGACAGGCTCCCCATCCCCTAGGAGGCGCCTGGCTGCCACACCCAGCTGACATAGAACCTTTGTCACAATGCCCGCTGCCGTGGCGAGTATGTGGTGACTCTGCAGGTGACAGGGACACTGCAGAACTTGGTGTCAGCTCAGCAATTTCTCACTTCCCCAAAGAAGCGGAATTCTGCAAATTGCTGCCTTTGCTCTTGAAAGGATATCATCAGGTGGGTGTTTTGGTGTCATACTCTGAAAACCAGAGCAGAAATGGTGAACTATTCCCATGATATGCATGGTCCCTGCACCAAAGCACCATGACTCAGCCTAAGGAGATCTGCAGCTTATTTTTTTGTACTGCCAGCAGATTGTGGAAGCACAGTATAAAAACCATCCTTATGGAGAGATCTGCGTTTTTTAGGCTTAGTCTTAGTGTCTCAAGTAGCTGGGGTTTTTGCTTGGGCCTAATGCATACGGTCTTATGGCCTTACTCCTAGTCTGAAGACGAATGTGCTAGAAACTATAAAGCTATAACATGTCCTGCAGCCTAGCCTTGCTTTGCCTGTCCTTGCCTGTCCTTGCCTTGCCTTATTTCCTTCTCATCCTGTTTTCTGTCCCATCCTCCCTCACTAAACCCTCGTCTGGCTGCATGTATCTACTTTCCTTTTCTCTCACTCTCCTGCTTCCTGCCTCTTTTCCTGCAATTCCTCCATCTCACTCCTGAAGCCCAACACTACTTTTTATTCTTCCTTCCCTTTCTCCTGCTCCCTTCGCTTTCTCCCTCTGTCCCATATCTTTCTTCCCGACTTGTCTTTTCAAGACTTTGGGCCAAATTGGCCCCAAGTCTGGGCATGGTTTGACCAATTTTCAGAGGCCTGGCTGGTGACAGCAGGGGCAGCAGGCAGTGACAGGCCCGGGGCTGACAGGCTCCCCATCCCCTAGGGGGCGCCTGGCTGCCACACCCAGCTGACATAGAACCTTTGTCACAATGCCCGCTACCGTGGCGAGTATGTGGTGACTCTGCAGGTGACAGGGACACTGCAGGACTTGGTGTCAGCTCAGCAATTTCTCACTTCCCCAAAGAAGCGGAATTCTGCAAATTGCTGCCTTTGCTCTTGAAAGGATATCATCAGGTGGGTGTTTTGGTGTCATACTCTGAAAACCAGAGCAGAAATGGTGAAATATTCCCATGATATGCATGGTCCCTGCACCAAAGCACCGTGACTCAGCCTAAGGAGATCTGCAGCTTATTTTTTTGTACTGCCAGCAGATTGTGGAAGCACAGTATAAAAACCATCCTTATGGAGAGATCTGCGTATTTTAGGCTTAGTCTTAGTGTCTCAAGTAGCTGGGGTTTTTGCTTGGGCCTAATGCATACGGTCTTATGGCCTTACTCCTAGTCTGAAGACGAATGTGCTAGAAACTATAAAGCTATAACATGTCCTGCAGCCTAGCCTTGCTTTGCCTGTCCTTGCCTGTCCTTGCCTTGCCTTATTTCCTTCTCATCCTGTTTTCTGTCCCATCCTCTCTCACTAACCCCTCGTCTGGCTCCATGTCTCTTCTTTCCTTTTCTCTCACTCTCCTGCTTCCTGCCTCTTTTCCTGCAATTCCTCCATCTCACTCCTGTAGCCCAACACTACTTTTTATTCTTCCTTCCCTTTCTCCTGCTCCCTTCGCTTTCTCCCTCTGTCCCATATCTTTCTTGCCGACTTGTCTTTTCAAGACTTTGGGCAAAATTGGCCCCAAGTTTGGGCATGGTTTGACCAATTTTCAGAGGCCTGGCTGGTGACAGCAGGGACAGCAGGCAGTGACAGGCCCGGGGCTGACAGGCTCCCCATCCCCTAGGAGGCGCCTGGCTGCCACACCCAGCTGACATAGAACCTTTGTCACAATGCCCGTTGCCGTGGCGAGTATGTGGTGACTCTGCAGGTGACAGGGACACTGCAGAACTTGGTGTCAGCTCAGCAATTTCTCACTTCCCCAAAGAAGCGGAATTCTGCAAATTGCTGCCTTTGCTCTTGAAAGGATATCATCAGGTGGGTGTTTTGGTGTCATACTCTGAAAACCAGAGCAGAAATGGTGAAATATTCCCATGATATGCATGGTCCCTGCACCAAAGCACCATGACTCAGCCTAAGGAGATCTGCAGCTTATTTTTTTGTACTGCCAGCAGATTGTGGAAGCACAGTATAAAAACCATCCTTATGGAGAGATCTGCGTTTTTTAGGCTTAGTCTTAGTGTCTCAAGTAGCTGGGGTTTTTGCTTGGGCCTAATCCATACGGTCTTATGGCCTTACTCCTAGTCTGAAGACGAATGTGCTAGAAACTATAAAGCTATAACATGTCCTGCAGCCTAGCCTTGCTTTGCCTGTCCTTGCCTGTCCTTGCCTTGCCTTATTTCCTTCTCATCCTGTTTTCTGTCCCATCCTCTCTCACTAACCCCTCGTCTGGCTCCATGTCTCTTCTTTCCTTTTCTCTCACTCTCCTGCTACCTGCCTCTTTTCCTGCAATTCCTCCATCTCACTCCTGAAGCCCAACACTACTTTTTATTCTTCCTTCCCTTTCTCCTGCTCCCTTCGCTTTCTCCCTCTGTCCCATATCTTTCTTCCCGACTTGTCTTTTCAAGACTTTGGGCAAAATTGGCCCCAAGTCTGGGCATGGTTTGACCAATTTTCAGAGGCCTGGCTGGTGACAGCAGGGACAGCAGGCAGTGACAGGCCCGGCGCTGACAGGCTCCCCATCCCCTAGGGGGCGCCTGGCTGCCACACCCAGCTGACATAGAACCTTTGTCACAATGCCCGCTACCGTGGCGAGTATGTGGTGACTCTGCAGGTGACAGGGACACTGCAGGACTTGGTGTCAGCTCAGCAATTTCTCACTTCCCCAAAGAAGCGGAATTCTGCAAATTGCTGCCTTTGCTCTTGAAAGGATATCATCAGGTGGGTGTTTTGGTGTCATACTCTGAAAACCAGAGCAGAAATGGTGAAATATTCCCATGATATGCATGGTCCCTGCACCAAAGCACAATGACTCAGCCTAAGGAGATCTGCAGCTTATTTTTTTGTACTGCCAGCAGATTGTGGAAGCACAGTATAAAAACCATCCTTATGGAGAGATCTGCGTATTTTAGGCTTAGTCTTAGTGTCTCAAGTAGCTGGGGTTTTTGCTTGGGCCTAATGCATACGGTCTTATGGCCTTACTCCTAGTCTGAAGACGAATGTGCTAGAAACTATAAAGCTATAACATGTCCTGCAGCCTAGCCTTGCTTTGCCTGTCCTTGCCTGTCCTTGCCTTGCCTTATTTCCTTCTCATCCTGTTTTCTGTCCCATCCTCTCTCACTAATCCCTCGTCTGGCTCCATGTCTCTTCTTTCCTTTTCTCTCACTCTCCTGCTTCCTGCCTCTTTAATGGCAATTCCTCCATCTCACTCCTGTAGCCCAACACTACTTTTTATTCTTCCTTCCCTTTCTCCTGCTCCCTTCGCTTTCTCCCTCTGTCCCATATCTTTCTTCCCGACTTGTCTTTTCAAGACTTTGGGCCAAGTTGGCCCCAAGTCTGTGCATGGTTTGACCAATATTCAGAGGCCTGGCTGGTGACAGCAGGGGCAGCAGGCAGTGACAGGCCCGGCGCTGACAGGCTCCCCATCCCCTAGGGGGCGCCTGGCTGCCACACCCAGCTGACATAGAACCTTTGTCACAATGCCCGCTACCGTGGCGAGTATGTGGTGACTCTGCAGGTGACAGGGACACTGCAGGACTTGGTGTCAGCTCAGCAATTTCTCACTTCCCCAAAGAAGCGGAATTCTGCAAATTGCTGCCTTTGCTCTTGAAAGGATATCATCAGGTGGGTGTTTTGGTGTCATACTCTGAAAACCAGAGCAGAAATGGTGAAATATTCCCATGATATGCATGGTCCCTGCACCAAAGCACCATGACTCAGCCTAAGGAGATCTGCAGCTTATTTTTTTGTACTGCCAGCAGATTGTGGAAGCACAGTATAAAAACCATCCTTATGGAGAGATCTGCGTTTTTTAGGCTTAGTCTTAGTGTCTCAAGTAGCTGGGGTTTTTGCTTGGGCCTAATGCATACGGTCTTATGGCCTTACTCCTAGTCTGAAGACGAATGTGCTAGAAACTATAAAGTTATAACATGTCCTGCAGCCTAGCCTTGCTTTGCCTGTCCTTGCCTGTCCTTGCCTTGCCTTATTTCCTTCTCATCCTGTTTTCTGTCCCATCCTCCCTCACTAAACCCTCGTCTGGCTGCATGTATCTACTTTCCTTTTCTCTCACTCTCCTGCTTCCTGCCTCTTTTCCTGCAATTCCTCCATCTCACTCCTGAAGCCCAACACTACTTTTTATTCTTCCTTCCCTTTCTCCTGCTCCCTTCGCTTTCTCCCTCTGTCCCATATCTTTCTTCCCGACTTGTCTTTTCAAGACTTTGGGCCAAATTGGCCCCAAGTCTGG
The DNA here is from genome assembly GCF_036013475.1 of Columba livia. Lineage (NCBI taxonomy): Eukaryota > Metazoa > Chordata > Aves > Columbiformes > Columbidae > Columba > Columba livia. The sequence goes on along the minus strand of NC_088610.1, from coordinate 28,727,396 downwards.
GCATGGTTTGACCAATTTTCAGAGGCCTGGCTGGTGACAGCAGGGGCAGCAGGCAGTGACAGGCCCGGGGCTGACAGGCTCCCCATCCCCTAGGGGGCGCCTGGCTGCCACACCCAGCTGACATAGAACCTTTGTCACAATGCCCGCTACCGTGGCGAGTATGTGGTGACTCTGCAGGTGACAGGGACACTGCAGGACTTGGTGTCAGCTCAGCAATTTCTCATTTCCCCAAAGAAGCGGAATTCTGCAAATTGCTGCCTTTACTCTTGAAAGGATATCATCAGGTGGGTGTTTTGGTGTCATACTCTGAAAACCAGAGCAGAAATGGTGAAATATTCCCATGATATGCATGGTCCCTGCACCAAAGCACCGTGACTCAGCCTAAGGAGATCTGCAGCTTATTTTTTTGTACTGCCAGCAGATTGTGGAAGCACAGTATAAAAACCATCCTTATGGAGAGATCTGCGTATTTTAGGCTTAGTCTTAGTGTCTCAAGTAGCTGGGGTTTTTGCTTGGGCCTAATCCATACGGTCTTATGGCCTTACTCCTAGTCTGAAGACGAATGTGCTAGAAACTATAAAGCTATAACATGTCCTGCAGCCTAGCCTTGCTTTGCCTGTCCTTGCCTGTCCTTGCCTTGCCTTATTTCCTTCTCATCCTGTTTTCTGTCCCATCCTCTCTCACTAACCCCTCGTCTGGCTCCATGTCTCTTCTTTCCTTTTCTCTCACTCTCCTGCTTCCTGCCTCTTTTCCTGCAATTCCTCCATCTCACTCCTGTAGCCCAACACTACTTTTTATTCTTCCTTCCCTTTCTCCTGCTCCCTTCGCTTTCTCCCTCTGTCCCATATCTTTCTTGCCGACTTGTCTTTTCAAGACTTTGGGCAAAATTGGCCCCAAGTTTGGGCATGGTTTGACCAATTTTCAGAGGCCTGGCTGGTGACAGCAGGGACAGCAGGCAGTGACAGGCCCGGGGCTGACAGGCTCCCCATCCCCTAGGAGGCGCCTGGCTGCCACACCCAGCTGACATAGAACCTTTGTCACAATGCCCGCTGCCGTGGCGAGTATGTGGTGACTCTGCAGGTGACAGGGACACTGCAGAACTTGGTGTCAGCTCAGCAATTTCTCACTTCCCCAAAGAAGCGGAATTCTGCAAAATGCTGCCTTTGCTCTTGAAAGGATATCATCAGGTGGGTGTTTTGGTGTCATACTCTGAAAACCAGAGCAGAAATGGTGAAATATTCCCATGATATGCATGGTCCCTGCACCAAAGCACCATGACTCAGCCTAAGGAGATCTGCAGCTTATTTTTTTGTACTGCCAGCAGATTGTGGAAGCACAGTATAAAAACCATCCTTATGGAGAGATCTGCGTATTTTAGGCTTAGTCTTAGTGTCTCAAGTAGCTGGGGTTTTTGCTTGGGCCTAATCCATACGGTCTTATGGCCTTACTCCTAGTCTGAAGACGAATGTGCTAGAAACTATAAAGCTATAACATGTCCTGCAGCCTAGCCTTGCTTTGCCTGTCCTTGCCTGTCCTTGCCTTGCCTTATTTCCTTCTCATCCTGTTTTCTGTCCCATCCTCTCTCACTAACCCCTCGTCTGGCTCCATGTCTCTTCTTTCCTTTTCTCTCACTCTCCTGCTTCCTGCCTCTTTTCCTGCAATTCCTCCATCTCACTCCTGTAGCCCAACACTACTTTTTATTCTTCCTTCCCTTTCTCCTGCTCCCTTCGCTTTCTCCCTCTGTCCCATATCTTTCTTGCCGACTTGTCTTTTCAAGACTTTGGGCAAAATTGACCCCAAGTTTGGGCATGGTTTGACCAATTTTCAGAGGCCTGGCTGGTGACAGCAGGGACAGCAGGCAGTGACAGGCCCGGGGCTGACAGGCTCCCCATCCCCTAGGAGGCGCCTGGCTGCCACACCCAGCTGACATAGAACCTTTGTCACAATGCCCGTTGCCGTGGCGAGTATGTGGTGACTCTGCAGGTGACAGGGACACTGCAGAACTTGGTGTCAGCTCAGCAATTTCTCACTTCCCCAAAGAAGCGGAATTCTGCAAATTGCTGCCTTTGCTCTTGAAAGGATATCATCAGGTGGGTGTTTTGGTGTCATACTCTGAAAACCAGAGCAGAAATGGTGAAATATTCCCATGATATGCATGGTCCCTGCACCAAAGCACCATGACTCAGCCTAAGGAGATCTGCAGCTTATTTTTTTGTACTGCCAGCAGATTGTGGAAGCACAGTATAAAAACCATCCTTATGGAGAGATCTGCGTTTTTTAGGCTTAGTCTTAGTGTCTCAAGTAGCTGGGGTTTTTGCTTGGGCCTAATCCATACGGTCTTATGGCCTTACTCCTAGTCTGAAGACGAATGTGCTAGAAACTATAAAGCTATAACATGTCCTGCAGCCTAGCCTTGCTTTGCCTGTCCTTGCCTGTCCTTGCCTTGCCTTATTTCCTTCTCATCCTGTTTTCTGTCCCATCCTCTCTCACTAACCCCTCGTCTGGCTCCATGTCTCTTCTTTCCTTTTCTCTCACTCTCCTGCTACCTGCCTCTTTAATGGCAATTCCTCCATCTCACTCCTGTAGCCCAACACTACTTTTTATTCTTCCTTCCCTTTCTCCTGCTCCCTTCGCTTTCTCCCTCTGTCCCATATCTTTCTTCCCGACTTGTCTTTTCAAGACTTTGGGCAAAATTGGCCCCAAGTTTGGGCATGGTTTGACCAATTTTCAGAGGCCTGGCTGGTGACAGCAGGGACAGCAGGCAGTGACAGGCCCGGGGCTGACAGGCTCCCCATCCCCTAGGAGGCGCCTGGCTGCCACACCCAGCTGACATAGAACCTTTGTCACAATGCCCGCTGCCGTGGCGAGTATGTGGTGACTCTGCAGGTGACAGGGACACTGCAGAACTTGGTGTCAGCTCAGCAATTTCTCACTTCCCCAAAGAAGCGGAATTCTGCAAAATGCTGCCTTTGCTCTTGAAAGGATATCATCAGGTGGGTGTTTTGGTGTCATACTCTGAAAACCAGAGCAGAAATGGTGAAATATTCCCATGATATGCATGGTCCCTGCATCAAAGCACCATGACTCAGCCTAAGGAGATCTGCAGCTTATTTTTTTGTACTGCCAGCAGATTGTGGAAGCACAGTATAAAAACCATCCTTATGGAGAGATCTGCGTATTTTAGGCTTAGTCTTAGTGTCTCAAGTAGCTGGGGTTTTTGCTTGGGCCTAATGCATACGGTCTTATAGCCTTACTCCTAGTCTGAAGACGAATGTGCTAGAAACTATAAAGCTATAACATGTCCTGCAGCCTAGCCTTGCTTTGCCTGTCCTTGCCTGTCCTTGCCTTGCCTTATTTCCTTCTCATCCTGTTTTCTGTCCCATCCTCTCTCACTAACCCCTCGTCTGGCTCCATGTATCTACTTTCCTTTTCTCTCACTCTCCTGCTTCCTGCCTCTTTTCCTGCAATTCCTCCATCTCACTCCTGAAGCCCAACACTACTTTTTATTCTTCCTTCCCTTTCTCCTGCTCCCTTCGCTTTCTCCCTCTGTCCCATATCTTTCTTCCCGACTTGTCTTTTCAAGACTTTGGGCAAAATTGGCCCCAAGTCTGGGCATGGTTTGACCAATTTTCAGAGGCCTGGCTGGTGACAGCAGGGACAGCAGGCAGTGACAGGCCCGGGGCTGACAGGCTCCCCATCCCCTAGGAGGCGCCTGGCTGCCACACCCAGCTGACATAGAACCTTTGTCACAATGCCCGCTGCCGTGGCGAGTATGTGGTGACTCTGCAGGTGACAGGGACACTGCAGAACTTGGTGTCAGCTCAGCAATTTCTCACTTCCCCAAAGAAGCGGAATTCTGCAAATTGCTGCCTTTGCTCTTGAAAGGATATCATCAGGTGGGTGTTTTGGTGTCATACTCTGAAAACCAGAGCAGAAATGGTGAAATATTCCCATGATATGCATGGTCCCTGCACCAAAGCACCATGACTCAGCCTAAGGAGATCTGCAGCTTATTTTTTTGTACTGCCAGCAGATTGTGGAAGCACAGTATAAAAACCATCCTTATGGAGAGATCTGCGTATTTTAGGCTTAGTCTTAGTGTCTCAAGTAGCTGGGGTTTTTGCTTGGGCCTAATCCATACGGTCTTATGGCCTTACTCCTAGTCTGAAGACGAATGTGCTAGAAACTATAAAGCTATAACATGTCCTGCAGCCTAGCCTTGCTTTGCCTGTCCTTGCCTGTCCTTGCCTTGCCTTATTTCCTTCTCATCCTGTTTTCTGTCCCATCCTCTCTCACTAACCCCTCGTCTGGCTCCATGTCTCTTCTTTCCTTTTCTCTCACTCTCCTGCTACCTGCCTCTTTAATGGCAATTCCTCCATCTCACTCCTGTAGCCCAACACTACTTTTTATTCTTCCTTCCCTTTCTCCTGCTCCCTTCGCTTTCTCCCTCTGTCCCATATCTTTCTTCCCGACTTGTCTTTTCAAGACTTTGGGCAAAATTGGCCCCAAGTTTGGGCATGGTTTGACCAATTTTCAGAGGCCTGGCTGGTGACAGCAGGGACAGCAGGCAGTGACAGGCCCGGGGCTGACAGGCTCCCCATCCCCTAGGAGGCGCCTGGCTGCCACACCCAGCTGACATAGAACCTTTGTCACAATGCCCGCTGCCGTGGCGAGTATGTGGTGACTCTGCAGGTGACAGGGACACTGCAGAACTTGGTGTCAGCTCAGCAATTTCTCACTTCCCCAAAGAAGCGGAATTCTGCAAATTGCTGCCTTTGCTCTTGAAAGGATATCATCAGGTGGGTGTTTTGGTGTCATACTCTGAAAACCAGAGCAGAAATGGTGAAATATTCCCATGATATGCATGGTCCCTGCACCAAAGCACCATGACTCAGCCTAAGGAGATCTGCAGCTTATTTTTTTGTACTGCCAGCAGATTGTGGAAGCACAGTATAAAAACCATCCTTATGGAGAGATCTGCGTATTTTAGGCTTAGTCTTAGTGTCTCAAGTAGCTGGGGTTTTTGCTTGGGCCTAATGCATACGGTCTTATGGCCTTACTCCTAGTCTGAAGACGAATGTGCTAGAAACTATAAAGCTATAACATGTCCTGCAGCCTAGCCTTGCTTTGCCTGTCCTTGCCTGTCCTTGCCTTGCCTTATTTCCTTCTCATCCTGTTTTCTGTCCCATCCTCTCTCACTAACCCCTCGTCTGGCTGCATGTATCTACTTTCCTTTTCTCTCACTCTCCTGCTTCCTGCCTCTTTTCCTGCAATTCCTCCATCTCACTCCTGAAGCCCAACACTACTTTTTATTCTTCCTTCCCTTTCTCCTGCTCCCTTCGCTTTCTCCCTCTGTCCCATATCTTTCTTCCCGACTTGTCTTTTCAAGACTTTGGGCAAAATTGGCCCCAAGTCTGGGCATGGTTTGACCAATTTTCAGAGGCCTGGCTGGTGACAGCAGGGCCAGCAGGCAGTGACAGGCCCGGCGCTGACAGGCTCCCCATCCCCTAGGGGGCGCCTGGCTGCCACACCCAGCTGACATAGAACCTTTGTCACAATGCCCGCTACCGTGGCGAGTATGTGGTGACTCTGCAGGTGACAGGGACACTGCAGGACTTGGTGTCAGCTCAGCAATTTCTCACTTCCCCAAAGAAGCGGAATTCTGCAAATTGCTGCCTTTGCTCTTGAAAGGATATCATCAGGTGGGTGTTTTGGTGTCATACTCTGAAAACCAGAGCAGAAATGGTGAAATATTCCCATGATATGCATGGTCCCTGCACCAAAGCACCATGACTCAGCCTAAGGAGATCTGCAGCTTATTTTTTTGTACTGCCAGCAGATTGTGGAAGCACAGTATAAAAACCATCCTTATGGAGAGATCTGCGTATTTTAGGCTTAGTCTTAGTGTCTCAAGTAGCTGGGGTTTTTGCTTGGGCCTAATGCATACGGTCTTATGGCCTTACTCCTAGTCTGAAGACGAATGTGCTAGAAACTATAAAGCTATAACATGTCCTGCAGCCTAGCCTTGCTTTGCCTGTCCTTGCCTGTCCTTGCCTTGCCTTATTTCCTTCTCATCCTGTTTTCTGTCCCATCCTCTCTCACTAATCCCTCGTCTGGCTCCATGTCTCTTCTTTCCTTTTCTCTCACTCTCCTGCTTCCTGCCTCTTTAATGGCAATTCCTCCATCTCACTCCTGTAGCCCAACACTACTTTTTATTCTTCCTTCCCTTTCTCCTGCTCCCTTCGCTTTCTCCCTCTGTCCCATATCTTTCTTCCCGACTTGTCTTTTCAAGACTTTGGGCCAAGTTGGCCCCAAGTCTGTGCATGGTTTGACCAATATTCAGAGGCCTGGCTGGTGACAGCAGGGGCAGCAGGCAGTGACAGGCCCGGGGCTGACAGGCTCCCCATCCCCTAGGGGGTGCCTGGCTGCCACACCCAGCTGACATAGAACCTTTGTCACAATGCCCGCTACCGTGGCGAGTATGTGGTGACTCTGCAGGTGACAGGGACACTGCAGGACTTGGTGTCAGCTCAGCAATTTCTCACTTCCCCAAAGAAGCGGAATTCTGCAAATTGCTGCCTTTGCTCTTGAAAGGATATCATCAGGTGGGTGTTTTGGTGTCATACTCTGAAAACCAGAGCAGAAATGGTGAAATATTCCCATGATATGCATGGTCCCTGCACCAAAGCACCATGACTCAGCCTAAGGAGATCTGCAGCTTATTTTTTTGTACTGCCAGCAGATTGTGGAAGCACAGTATAAAAACCATCCTTATGGAGAGATCTGCGTATTTTAGGCTTAGTCTTAGTGTCTCAAGTAGCTGGGGTTTTTGCTTGGGCCTAATCCATACGGTCTTATGGCCTTACTCCTAGTCTGAAGACGAATGTGCTAGAAACTATAAAGCTATAACATGTCCTGCAGCCTAGCCTTGCTTTGCCTGTCCTTGCCTGTCCTTGCCTTGCCTTATTTCCTTCTCATCCTGTTTTCTGTCCCATCCTCTCTCACTAATCCCTCGTCTGGCTCCATGTCTCTTCTTTCCTTTTCTCTCACTCTCCTGCTTCCTGCCTCTTTAATGGCAATTCCTCCATCTCACTCCTGTAGCCCAACACTACTTTTTATTCTTCCTTCCCTTTCTCCTGCTCCCTTCGCTTTCTCCCTCTGTCCCATATCTTTCTTCCCGACTCGTCTTTTCAAGACTTTGGGCCAAGTTGGCCCCAAGTCTGTGCATGGTTTGACCAATTTTCAGAGGCCTGGCTGGTGACAGCAGGGCCAGCAGGCAGTGACAGGCCCGGCGCTGACAGGCTCCCCATCCCCTAGGGGGCGCCTGGCTGCCACACCCAGCTGACATAGAACCTTTGTCACAATGCCCGCTACCGTGGCGAGTATGTGGTGACTCTGCAGGTGACAAGGACACTGCAGGACTTGGTGTCAGCTCAGCAATTTCTCACTTCCCCAAAGAAGCGGAATTCTGCAAATTGCTGCCTTTGCTCTTAAAAGGATATCATCAGGTGGGTGTTTTGGTGTCATACTCTGAAAACCAGAGCAGAAATGGTGAAATATTCCCATGATATGCATGGTCCCTGCACCAAAGCACCATGACTCAGCCTAAGGAGATCTGCAGCTTATTTTTTTGTACTGCCAGCAGATTGTGGAAGCACAGTATAAAAACCATCCTTATGGAGAGATCTGCGTATTTTAGGCTTAGTCTTAGTGTGTCAAGTAGCTGGGGTTTTTGCTTGGGCCTAATCCATACGGTCTTATGGCCTTACTCCTAGTCTGAAGACGAATGTGCTAGAAACTATAAAGCTATAACATGTCCTGCAGCCTAGCCTTGCTTTGCCTGTCCTTGCCTGTCCTTGCCTTGCCTTATTTCCTTCTCATCCTGTTTTCTGTCCCATCCTCTCTCACTAACCCCTCGTCTGGCTCCATGTCTCTTCTTTCCTTTTCTCTCACTCTCCTGCTTCCTGCCTCTTTAATGGCAATTCCTCCATCTCACTCCTGTAGCCCAACACTACTTTTTATTCTTCCTTCCCTTTCTCCTGCTCCCTTCGCTTTCTCCCTCTGTCCCATATCTTTCTTCCCGACTTGTCTTTTCAAGACTTTGGGCCAAGTTGGCCCCAAGTCTGTGCATGGTTTGACCAATATTCAGAGGCCTGGCTGGTGACAGCAGGGGCAGCAGGCAGTGACAGGCCCGGGGCTGACAGGCTCCCCATCCCCTAGGGGGCGCCTGGCTGCCACACCCAGCTGACATAGAACCTTTGTCACAATGCCCGCTACCGTGGCGAGTATGTGGTGACTCTGCAGGTGACAGGGACACTGCAGGACTTGGTGTCAGCTCAGCAATTTCTCACTTCCCCAAAGAAGCAGAATTCTGCAAATTGCTGCCTTTACTCTTGAAAGGATATCATCAGGTGCGTGTTTTGGTGTCATACTCTGAAAACCAGAGCAGAAATGTGAACTATTCCCATGATATGCATGGTCCCTGCACCAAAGCACCATGACTCAGCCTAAGGAGATCTGCAGCTTATTTTTTTGTACTGCCAGCAGATTGTGGAAGCACAGTATAAAAACCATCCTTATGGAGAGATCTGCGTATTTTAGGCTTAGTCTAAGCGTCTCAAGTAGCTGGGGTTTTTGCTTGGGCCTAATCCATAAGGTCTTATGGCCTTACTCCTAGTCTGAAGACGAATGTGCTAGAAACTATAAAGCTATAACATGTCCTGCAGCCTAGCCTTGCTTTGCCTGTCCTTGCCTGTCCTTGCCTTGCCTTATTTCCTTCTCATCCTGTTTTCTGTCCCATCCTCTCTCACTAACCCCTCGTCTGGCTCCATGTCTCTTCTTTCCTTTTCTCTCACTCTCCTGCTTCCTGCCTCTTTTCCTGCAATTCCTCCATCTCACTCCTGTAGCCCAACACTACTTTTTATTCTTCCTTCCCTTTCTCCTGCTCCCTTCGCTTTCTCCCTCTGTCCCATATCTTTCTTCCCGACTTGTCTTTTCAAGACTTTGGGGCAAATTGGCCCCAAGTCTGTGCATGGTTTGACCAATATTCAGAGGCCTGGCTGGTGACAGCAGGGGCAGCAGGCAGTGACAGGTCCGGGGCTGATAGGCTCCCCATCCCCTAGGGAGCGCCTGGCTGCCACACCCAGCTGACATAGAACCTTTGTCACAATGCCCGCTACCGTGGCGAGTATGTGGTGACTCTGCAGGTGACAGGGACACTGCAGGACTTGGTGTCAGCTCAGCAATTTCTCACTTCCCCAAAGAAGCAGAATTCTGCAAATTGCTGCCTTTACTCTTGAAAGGATATCATCAGGTGCGTGTTTTGGTGTCATACTCTGAAAACCAGAGCAGAAATGTGAACTATTCCCATGATATGCATGGTCCCTGCACCAAAGCACCATGACTCAGCCTAAGGAGATCTGCAGCTTATTTTTTTGTACTGCCAGCAGATTGTGGAAGCACAGTATAAAAACCATCCTTATGGAGAGATCTGCGTATTTTAGGCTTAGTCTAAGCGTCTCAAGTAGCTGGGGTTTTTGCTTGGGCCTAATCCATAAGGTCTTATGGCCTTACTCCTAGTCTGAAGACGAATGTGCTAGAAACTATAAAGCTATAACATGTCCTGCAGCCTAGCCTTGCTTTGCCTGTCCTTGCCTGTCCTTGCCTTGCCTTATTTCCTTCTCATCCTGTTTTCTGTCCCATCCTCTCTCACTAACCCCTCGTCTGGCTCCATGTCTCTTCTTTCCTTTTCTCTCACTCTCCTGCTTCCTGCCTCTTTTCCTGCAATTCCTCCATCTCACTCCTGTAGCCCAACACTACTTTTTATTCTTCCTTCCCTTTCTCCTGCTCCCTTCGCTTTCTCCCTCTGTCCCATATCTTTCTTCCCGACTTGTCTTTTCAAGACTTTGGGGCAAATTGGCCCCAAGTCTGTGCATGGTTTGACCAATATTCAGAGGCCTGGCTGGTGACAGCAGGGGCAGCAGGCAGTGACAGGTCCGGGGCTGATAGGCTCCCCATCCCCTAGGGAGCGCCTGGCTGCCACACCCAGCTGACATAGAACCTTTGTCACAATGCCCGCTACCGTGGCGAGTATGTGGTGACTCTGCAGGTGACAGGGACACTGCAGGACTTGGTGGCAGCTCAGCAATTTCTCACTTCCCCAAAGAAGCGGAATTCTGCAAATTGCTGCCTTTGCTCTTGAAAGGATATCATCAGGTGGGTGTTTTGGTGTCATACTCTGAAAACCAGAGCAGAAATGGTGAACTATTCCCATGATATGCATGGTCCCTGCACCAAAGCACCATGACTCAGCCTAAGGAGATCTGCAGCTTATTTTTTTGTACTGCCAGCAGATTGTGGAAGCACAGTATAAAAACCATCCTTATGGAGAGATCTGCGTATTTTAGGCTTAGTCTTAGTGTCTCAAGCAGCTGGGGTTTTTGCTTGGGCCTAATGCATACGGTCTTATGGCCTTACTCCTAGTCTGAAGACGAATGTGCTAGAAACTATAAAGCTATAACATGTCCTGCAGCCTAGCCTTTCTTTGCCTGTCCTTGCCTGTCCTTGCCTTGCCTTATTTCCTTCTCATCCTGTTTTCTGTCCCATCCTCTCTCACTAACCCCTCGTCTGGCTGCATGTATCTACTTTCCTTTTCTCTCACTCTCCTGCTACCTGCCTCTTTAATGGCAATTCCTCCATCTCAGTCCTGTAGCCCAACACTACTTTTTATTCTTCCTTCCCTTTCTCCTGCTCCCTTCGCTTTCTCCCTCTGTCCCATATCTTTCTTCCCGACTTGTCTTTTCAAGACTTTGGGCAAAATTGGCCCCAAGTTTGGGCATGGTTTGACCAATTTTCAGAGGCCTGGCTGGTGACAGCAGGGACAGCAGGCAGTGACAGGCCCGGGGCTGACAGGCTCCCCATCCCCTAGGAGGCGCCTGGCTGCCACACCCAGCTGACATAGAACCTTTGTCACAATGCCCGCTGCCGTGGCGAGTATGTGGTGACTCTGCAGGTGACAGGGACACTGCAGAACTTGGTGTCAGCTCAGCAATTTCTCACTTCCCCAAAGAAGCGGAATTCTGCAAATTGCTGCCTTTGCTCTTGAAAGGATATCATCAGGTGGGTGTTTTGGTGTCATACTCTGAAAAGCAGAGCAGAAATGGTGAAATATTCCCATGATATGCATGGTCCCTGCATCAAAGCACCATGACTCAGCCTAAGGAGATCTGCAGCTTATTTTTTTGTACTGCCAGCAGATTGTGGAAGCACAGTATAAAAACCATCCTTATGGAGAGATCTGCGTATTTTAGGCTTAGTCTTAGTGTCTCAAGTAGCTGGGGTTTTTGCTTGGGCCTAATGCATATGGTCTTATGGCCTTACTCCTAGTCTGAAGACGAATGTGCTAGAAACTATAAAGCGAAAAAATGTCCTGCAGCCTAGCCTTGCTTTGCCTGTCCTTGCCTGTCCTTGCCTTGCCTTATTTCCTTCTCATCCTGTTTTCTGTCCCATCCTCTCTCACTAACCCCTCGTCTGGCTCCATGTCTCTTCTTTCCTTTTCTCTCACTCTCATGCTTCCTGCCTCTTTAATGGCAATTCCTCCATCTCACTCCTGTAGCCCAACACTACTTTTTATTCTTCCTTCCCTTTCTCCTGCTCCCTTCGCTTTCTCCCTCTGTCCCATATCTTTCTTCCCGACTTGTCTTTTCAAGACTTTGGGCCAAGTTGGCCCCAAGTCTGGGCATGGTTTGACCAATTTTCAGAGGCCTGGCTGGTGACAGCTGCGGCAGCAGGCAGTGACAGGCCCGGGGCTGACAGGCTCCCCATCCCCTAGGGGGCGCCTGGCTGCCACACCCAGCTGACATAGAACCTTTGTCACAATGCCCGCTACCGTGGCGAGTATGTGGTGACTCTGCAGGTGACAGGGACACTGCAGGACTTGGTGTCAGCTCAGCAATTTCTCACTTCCCCAAAGAAGCGGAATTCTGCAAATTGCTGCCTTTGCTCTTGAAAGGATATCATCAGGTGGGTGTTTTGGTGTCATACTCTGAAAACCAGAGCAGAAATGGTGAACTATTCCCATGATATGCATGGTCCCTGCACCAAAGCACCATGACTCAGCCTAAGGAGATCTGCAGCTTATTTTTTTGTACTGCCAGCAGATTGTGGAAGCACAGTATAAAAACCATCCTTATGGAGAGATCTGCGTATTTTAGGCTTAGTCTTAGTGTCTCAAGTAGCTGGGGTTTTTGCTTGGGCCTAATGCATACGGTCTTATGGCCTTACTCCTAGTCTGAAGACGAATGTGCTAGAAACTATAAAGCTATAACATGTCCTGCAGCCTAGCCTTGCTTTGCCTGTCCTTGCCTGTCCTTGCCTTGCCTTATTTCCTTCTCATCCTGTTTTCTGTCCCATCCTCCCTCACTAACCCCTCGTCTGGCTGCATGTCTCTTCTTTCCTTTTCTCTCACTCTCCTGCTTCCTGC